>NW_024881613.1:0-600000 GCF_019059575.1 Amphibalanus amphitrite | reverse complement strand
TCTTCCGACAAACTAACGACAAAGTTGCTGGTGCAAGAAGGCACCTCCACTCAGCAACGGGAATCAGAAGCGCTGCTTTCTGCTCTCATATATCCAACGCGTTACCAGCTCGTACAAAGATTCACGAGAATTACATTTAGCGATCGGCAGTACATCCTCATGCAGTCGATGCGACTGGCACGGCGCCAGGTAAAAAAAAAGAAAAGAAAAAATATGCAACTTGCAAGTTTTCCTTCCCTAGGCTTCCCAAACTGGGATGAATCGCACCCTACCTCAAATGCTCCCACCTATAATTCCCTAGACTAGAGCATATAGTCTGAATAATATTTTCCCATCCGAGCAACGAACGCCCAAAGACTATCCCGGCCTTGATGCGTTCGATACATTAGGTATGTATAGCATTTACATCATTTCCTATTTACAACAAATCACATCCATATCCACCACTTTGAACACGGCTGAGTTTTACTACAGTGCTGACTGGCCGGAGCACAACAATAGATCCCTGTTCAGTTCCGGGCGCCAGCCGCACTTCCGGTGAACGGCGCCCGCCCGAACTGCCGACCGGAGACGCCCGTTTCCGGCCGCGCCCGAGCTGCGTCTGGGGGCTGCGCTGTCTCGTGAGCCGACGTTTTGCTGTCGTTCGACAGCTCCGTGCCAGGTAAAAAAAAGAAAAGAAAAAATATGCAACTTGCAAGTTTTCCTTCCCTAGGCTTCCCAAACTGGGATGAATCGCACCCTACCTCAAATGCTCCCACCTATAATTCCCTAGACTAGAGCATATAGTCTGAATAATATTTTCCCATCCGAGCAACGAACGCCCAAAGACTATCCCGGCCTTGATGCGTTCGATACATTAGGTATGTATAGCATTTACATCATTTCCTATTTACAACAAATCACATCCATATCCACCACTTTGAACACGGCTGAGTTTTACTACAGTGCTGACTGGCCGGAGCACAACAATAGATCCCTGTTCAGTTCCGGGCGCCAGCCGCACTTCCGGTGAACGGCGCCCGCCCGAACTGCCGACCGGAGACGCCCGTTTCCGGCCGCGCCCGAGCTGCGTCTGGGGGCTGCGCTGTCTCGTGAGCCGACGTTTTGCTGTCGTTCGACAGCTCCGTCGGCACAGAGGCCGTCCTAAGTGGCCGCCATAGTGGTCCGCGCGAAGATGCAGGCCAGACCGGAAGCCAGCGCCACCGGAAGCAGCGTCGGACGCCACACGCCGCCTGTTGGGAAAATAATCGAAATTAGATGCCAAGCGAGCACAACTGCTGATATCAAATATTGCAGTTCAGTACCTAAGATTTACCTTTAAATAGCTTATGTGGATCATTGCCGTAAATTCGATCGTTCATGCCTACTAGGCATTGTTAGGCATTGCCTAGCAATTGTATGTTCTGTCGCTCGTAACGTTTGAAATGTAATTGTTTTAATTTTCCCACCCTCGTGCAGCTTTCCGCCATGAGGTTGGACCAATGTGTCATGACTTTGCAAAGCAAAAAGTTTGGTTTCAGAGTTCCCAAGACTGACAGAGCAGGCGTGACTGATAGCTCAACCTTACTGCGGCCCCTCCATATTGCCCATGTTGTGGTCGTGCATCGGAACATAGCCTTGTGCGAAATAACGGAGCCTGCAGAGATCATAGGCACCACCTATTGTCTTGCAAAATGCAGCGTTGAACAGTGGGATTTCATAAACCGATAAACGCATTACCAATGAATAGCAACCATGTAAACCGCTGAAGGTAATGGTGCTTGAAAGGATCGCTGATAAAATGCTATTTTTATCCAACCTGCTAATGGAAATGTTGTCTTACATGGGTTAGAGGTCACAGCCGTTATATGTAGCTTCAACTATAAGATCATGTTCTTAATTGGCATTATTTATATTTTAATGATAGAGTCGTCTTGACATAATTCATGAAAAGTTAAAGTATCTTTAACTCTCTATAACCTGCTAAGTGCTAACTGCTTCCAGGCTTACCTGCGCAAATGGTACAATGTATGTGAGTTGACCGAACCCAAAAGAAGACGAGCAAAAAATGGCCTGGCTCGAATCAACGCATAAAACTCAAGTTTAAGCAATTCATCCCCCTCACGTACTCAGGAGCGTATCAAACAGGCGATACTGAGCTCTCTCCATCGCTCGCTCGACTCCCATCACTGCTCTGCACCCTCCTCCAGCCACTGCGCGCCCTCCCTCAGCCACTGCGCGCCCTCCCCAGCCACAGCACGCCCTCCCCCAGCCACTGCACGCCCTCCACCAGCCACTGCGCGCACTCCCCCAGCCACTGCACGCCCTCCCTCAGCCACTGCACGCCCTCCCTCAGCCACTCCGCACCCTCCCCCAGCCACTGCGCGCACTCCCCCAGCCACTGCGCGCCCTCCCCCGGCCACTCCGCCCCCTCCCCCAGCCACTGCACGCCCTCCCTCAGCCACTCCGCACCCTCCCCCAGCCACTGCGCGCACTCCCCCAGCGTCTGCGCGCCCTCCCCCAGCCACTTCCCCCTCCCCCAGCCACTCCGCCCCCTCCCTCAGCCACAGTGCGCCCTCCCTCAGCCACTGCGCGCCCTCCCCAGCCACAGCGCGCCCTCCCCAGCCACTGCGCGTTCTCCCTTAGTCATTGCGCGCCCTCCCCCAGTCATTGCGCGCCCTCCCCCAGTCATTGCGCGCCCTCCCCCAGCCACTGCGCGTGCTCCCTCAGTCATTGCACGCCCTCCCCAGCCACCGCGCGCCCTCCCCACCCTCCGTCCGTCCACTGACCTGCTGACCAGCCTCCCAGAGGGCTGGAGCGCTGCGCCAGCGAGCGCCGGTGCACCTTCACCTCCCGGCCGCTGTAGTAGATGTCGAACAGCTCGGCCTTACACTTGAGCGACACCACGCCGTGCCGGAAGTGGTCCTCGCGCAGCCGGAAGTCGAGACCGAGCACCACGGTCTGGAGGCCCTCGTCGTCGGTCGCGATGGGGTAGAGGGTGGTCCACCGACTTCCCGTCTGAGGGAGAGCGAGCGGGGTCAGAGGAGGGGTGTCAGATCATCAGAGGAGTGGGACACTGGCTGAGATTGGTAGGGATACTTGGACGGCGCTGGTTCACCCACAAGAATATGCAACTAAGGTCATTTAACTATCATGCAATCATGTGGTATTTGCTATGTGTACGGTCATCACAGTCGAAGTCGTTGCTTTCAAGATGTGATGGCGAGCCAGGACACTAAACATAACAACGCAAAGCAAGTTGTTTGTATGCAATAGCACCAATAGGGACGTCTCGTCTACCACGCTCGCGTTTGTTTTCCGGTGACACGCTCCTTCTGTCCATTGACACGTGAACAGAGCTCAATGCACTGTGAGAAACATATGGGATGTGTGCGGCAAAATCTAGTCTGCATAACCGACTGCCAATTCTCGAAGAAGAGCAATCGTGGCTCCGAGCTGCACAGCTTACCGTAAATTGGCTCCGTTGCGACATCCATGTTCATGTGAACGATGGCCGCTGTACCGATCTGTGACGGATTGGAGCTACATTTTCTGACAACGTTTCAGATAATGGCTGGGACGAGTCGCAGGCCACTGCCAACCGAGCTGTAAAGTTTACTGCGGTCCATCCGAATAACGATCGGGCGGCCCAATGTGGCCGCAGAGCTGGCACCCTTTTAATGCCGCGCCGTTAAAGGAAGCCGGCCTGCGGACGCTTCAGTGAAGAGCGCTATGACTAACGTCCGATATATTTCAGTATCGCCCGGAATATGTCGGCGATTAGTTGATTAGATCGAGTAACTGGGAACATTTTCTGTAGATTACTTGCTGCTCAGGCATTCATCTTCAGATTGGTATTCAAATAAAGAGCTTTAAACCGTCTGTATGCAACCGCAGTCAAACTCAATTATTTACATTACTGGCGCATTTTCATCGGAAAGTTATCATATTTGAGGTGATCTCTACAAGGTTTACCACAAGCAAAGCCAGCCTTTGTGACAGTTAGACCTGTCTCAAAAAGTAAGATACTCTAACTTAACCCGCGCCCTGATGGGGGGGGGGCATTTTGGCCCCCCCCCCCTGTGGTTTTTCTTAAATAGCGAGAAAACGGCGGCGCGCAGCGCCGCCAAATTTTCGGTACCTTACCGGGCATCAATTTGACACCTTCACACAAAATTTCAAGTCACAGGTCACCTCAGGTCAGGAGTTATTGAGGTCAAACTGAGGTCATGTTCGAGTAAAAATGAGCAAAAAACATGACATCTTGAAACGCTCACCAATTCTACAGTTAACAAGCAATTTTAAAGTTCTTTATGTGGTTGTGTAGAGAAAAAAACGGCGCTACAAAACTGTTATCTCGGATTTTCGAAATTTTGGGATTTTGACCCCCAAAAATAAAAAAATGATTTTTTAAGAAAAACTCAAAAAATTTCCAAAAATTTTTCGAATTTCGAAAAACCGGAAAATATGTGATAGTGCCTGCGCTCTTTGATATACATACCAAATTTTAGATCGATACCTCTTTTTTTGGCCAAGTTATAGCGAAAAACTATTAAAAATTGATGACGTCAAATTTTTTTAACTCAATTTTTAGCAATTCTAGACCTCGTAGCGCAAAACGGAGACCACCATTGAACTCCCCGTGACGAGCTGCATCGAATCGATACCCATTTTATGCAAAATATCAACTTTGAAATTTGACCTAATTTGACCTGACCTTGACCTGACCTTGACCTGACCTTGACCAAAACGTGACCTAAGCTGGCCCAAAAGTCTGCCTGACCCACATAATCGCATTTGTCATGTAAAATGGACCATAAAACATGTATCACACGACACTTTTATATTGTGACCCCCCCCCCCCCCCCCAGTGACCTGACCTCTGTGACCTGACCTGGTATCAGTGACCTCAAATAGCAAAATATGTGTTTGAAGAACATTTCCCCATCGATGATTTTCAATGAAATGCATTTTACTCGATTTTACAACGCATTTCTTGAAATGCCTGTAAACGGTGAAAATTCGACCTTTGATCTGACCTGTGACGTCATCGGTTTGACCGAGGTCAATGAAATTGGGTCACAAGGTAGTTTCCCGTTGGGGCTATCCAACGCCGTTTACCGCTTGTCGCTATGTTGCGTGGTTCTCGAGATCTTAGGGGGGGGGGCCAAAATGCCCCCCCCCCCCATCAGACCGCGTTGCTCGGCAGACCCCATCAGGGCGCGGGTTAAAAACAAGGCTATAGAACTCTTTCATAACACAATCGTCGTTTTCTTGGCAAGAGTAGAAAACAACACATACGCTTGCTATATACATACAGCCCTCGCAAAATCAGAACACTATTGAAATAGGCATGGACTACGGCCGGACCATGCAATATTAAATATAGAATTTGTTACATGAAAATTGAAGGGGGTTTAATGGATAAAGGTAGCTAAACCCTTCTTGAACGGTCAGCAGCTGTAGTCATAACGAACTCTTTTGCAGCATGTAAAAATATTTTCATTTTGAAACCTGTTATACGACCTTCAGAAAATAACATTTTTGCAATCCTTTAAAACTATGTTTATAATTTGTCACCGGCGACCACTTTATTAGTTCCATAGTCCCATAACAAAGGCAAATTTAAGTCCGATACTGAAATAAGATTTCAAAGTCCCATAACTTTCCTAGGCGTGAATGAATTAGAGCTCAAGCTTCTCACGGTCCCTCGAGAACCTTACGATCGTGACCATCAGCCCTTACCTTCCGAAGGGAGCGCACAATAACCCAAAGATACAGATGCGAGACCATTTGTCCCTCCCACTCACCCCTCCCTACACATCACAGGCACAGATATACGAACACACCATTATATATAGTACTTACTGCAGTGCCGCCAAATGGACTGAGAAAAACGGACCCGCAGAAACAGAAAAGGGCTGTGCGTTTACGTAATGGCAGTGTTATAAGCGATCTCGTGGAAGACTTTTAGCCTTTCATATAGGTCACAGCACGTGGAGGCGGACGTGCATGAATCTTTGAACCCACTGAGCCGCTCACACACGTTCAACTAGCCGCAATGCCCATCTATGGGCGTTGCCCTTTACACTTTGAGATGGCTTTTACGAGACTCAAGTGCGGAATGTCTGATGTCACAACAGTTCTAGTTTCTATAGAAAATATTTTATACTTTTACCAGAAGAGGATAGTCTCATCAGCTTGAACGTGACCAAAGAAGCTTCAAGCTGTTACGATATTTTCAGAGTCAACGTCTGCGAGCTACAAACTCCGAACAGTAGGTGGCTATTCCATTTGGTAGCTCTCCGTCTTGGGCGCGTGCAGATGGCAGCCGAGTGTAAGCGCGGCGTTTTCAGAGCGGCGGCGGCGTTGGCGGCTCCATCGTGGCGCCTATGGCGGCCATTTGTCGTTGTGACGCGCGTCCCTTCCGCGCCATATCGCCCGCTTTCGATCCCGGCATTGTGTTGAGCGCACTAAGCAAAAACTCGGCCGCTGATCTGATGGAGAACTGATTGCGGCGCTCGGAAGCCGCCGGCAGGCGCGGCTCAGCGCCGCAAAAGCCGCCACCAACAGCTTAAAAGCCGCGCTGTGGAGCGCCGGCTCCCAAATGATTATAAATAGGTCCGGATTGGACCAGCCTGAAAAGTTTGCATTTGGTCCGACAATATCCGGCACCGGAGCGGCGATATCTGTCTTGAACGATGATTTGTTTTGAATGATATCTGATACATGTTAGGTCGGACAGTTCAATAACGATATTGCTGCGCTGTGATCGTGTTACTGAGATCGGCCGCCATTTGTGTGATAAAGTGTCTCAACGAGCTGCAGCGGCTTGGCGCTATTCGACTGCAGAAAGCCAAAAACGAAACGCAATTTGCTCGCAATATTCCTTTTCTTTCAACGATCAGTTTGTTTTTGTACCAGTTAAAATTTAAGCATTCTTAAGGATGTTAAGTTTACCCGCCGAGACAGTTTATGTAATGGCATGGTTGGGCAATTTCAGCATCATTATTTTGTATTTTAGTACAGCTTTGCATTTAGTTGAGGATTTTGAAGTGCGCTTGAGCGTAAACTCAACCACGTTTGTTCAAAGACCGCTCATAAGCAGACGCGGGGACAATTGAAAGACATTCCTATGTCATCTTTTTATCTGCAATGCAAAGACGCGACATAATAATTGGGTATGTTCGTAGGCAGTCAGTGAACATATTTGTTAAGTGTAAAATTTGTAGCCTCATCTGATGAACAAAGAGGTCTGCTCTGCAGCAACAGCGATGACAGGAACCTCAGGATTTCCGTGTGGTGGCCGGTGCCAATAAAGACAGCATGACTCTCCAAAGAATGTTGTTCATTCATGACAGCACTGACACATCGTAAAACTCTTGGCGGGGTAATCCACGAGCATCGTAGGAAGGATCTGGGACTGATGAAGTGGGCAATGATAACTTCTGCCAGCATTCACACCAACTTATTTAATGACATGTGTTGCTACCGGCTGCCGTGCCCTCCGGGCTTTTTACCGCGCAGCTAGTATGCCAAGTTTCCGCACCCCGTCCCGCCGCACCCCGGCCGGATCGAATCAAAGTCTGTCCAAGTATCCCGAGTCACGAGTCGCGGCCATGACAAATGAGCGTGTCTGTCCCCGTTCGTCCGCGCCGCCCGCCGCCGTCCAATCCGGCTAATGCCCGGCTCACATTACCGTGATGACGGCCGCATGCGTGGTCCGTGCGGACGGGCGGACGGGCGGACGGCGGACGGCGGACGCCGCGTGACTGACGGCGTGACGACATGAAAGAGCATCGTCACAGCATCGGTACAGAGCCGGCACAGCACCGGTACCGCACCAGTCGACCCAGCTCTGTGTGTCACTGGTCTTCAGCGGGATGTCTCAGGCAATATGGCGCTCTTATCAAAGACGTGCTACCTCCGGAAATATCTTATTTGGAAGTCCGTTACCCTTAGGGAAAGCCGAAACATGCCATCCAGGAAGCGAGCCTGACGAAAAAGCTGTGAGGTCTGACACCTTGATGCCAGTTGAGTTCGAGAGAGACATCAACGATTGTTCTCGTATCCGTTTTGCAATTCGTGCTGAGTTGTGGCGCCAAAATTATTTTCTGTTCAGCTAAGCATTCAAGTAAAGTAAAATGCATTGTTTTCAGTCAAACCAAACTATTTTATATTACAGATAAAACTGTATTGAGAAAGAATCATACGGTTGAAATATGGAGGAAGTGGCGCTAAAACAACGAATTGAAGCAATAACGGTACGGCCACGAATAGGTATGGATAGGCATTAGAACGTATCATCCTAAGGCGCCGCATGCTAAAAGGACTAGCTAAGCTCGAGCTGTCGATCTCCGGGTGTGTGTACCTTTTCGTCGTTGTTCCTTTGCCTTCCTTTCCTTTACGTTGTTCCTTTACCTACCTTTTCGTCGTTGATGAGCCAGGTGAGGTTGGCGGCCGGCCGCGACTGGACGGACGTGCAGTTGACGCTAACCAGCTCCCCGCTGTCCCGCTGTATGACGTCCTCAGAGCTGGTCAGGGGACCCGACTGCCGCGGCAGCTCTGCAGCATACACAGACACACGTGTGGGCTGACGGTGCTAACATACAAATATTCACACAGGGCACACATACAAACATACCGAATTCTACACATTAACACTCGCACCGACGGGGGTCTGCGCCAACTTCGTACCGACGGGGGGGGGGGCGGATGACCGCCCCCCCCCTGAGATCTCGAGAACGAAGCAAGATAGCGACAAGCGGTAAACGGCAAGGGATACGTACGGACAAGGTCTACAATTTTTACAAAGGTCATTTTCAGGTCAGGTCAAAGATGACGTCACAGGGGTCAAAAAAGTCAAAATGGCGGAGCTAGGTATGGAGAGAGTTTTTCTCAAATAACTTTCGAACTAGTCAATATAGGAACAAACTAAGGGCAGCATCGTGATCCTCTCGTCAATCCGCATCGAATGATATATATGTTGACCTCGAAAGGTCAAGGTCAAAGGTTGACCTCAGGTCACGTGACCTCGAGGTCATCATGTATATCATTCCTTGCGCCTTGACGATCTGAACACAATGAGACCATCCGCGCGGCTGTATCTTGTTCCTGTACGGAGTTATTGTCAAAAACTCTTTGGTGACCTTTGATGACGTCACATGACCTTACAGCTGCCCAACAGCAAAACAGACCTCAAGGTAGTGAAGGTTGATCGTATATGAGGTCATGTATGGTTTATGGGGCCATTCCGACCCGTTTTAGTGGTAAAAACAGGGAGTTGATTTTTCCCCCTTTGACTTATAATGGGGAGGTCGATAAATTGACCTGACCTTAGGTCATCGATATCAAAATTCCGAGATATACAAATTGTAGCTACTAATAACCTTATAACATCCTGCGACTTCCAAAGGCCTCCGACATCTACTGTAGCTCTGGCACGGTGACAAAGTTGCAAAAAAGTGACTTGAGGTTGGGTCATTCAAAGTGACCTGGTGACCTGACCTTAAAAGTTAGAAAGTTCAAACTTGCACACCATGTGTAAAATTGATGAGAGAATAGTCGTACCAAATTTCGCGGTGCGTAGGCTTCCCGCTATTTGTGAAAAACTTCAGGGGGGGGCCGGATATCCGCCCCCCCCCCCGTCGGTGCGCGTGTTAACTTATTTTCAGTTTGGTGTAGTTCTGGTAATACCAGCACGTGTCCGTGTCATGCCTACTCGTGCGTTTTTTGTTTCAGCATGTGTGCCAAAGAAAACGCAATGCCAAACTCGTCACGGCATACATGTAGGTGTTCCGTAGCTCAATCTTACGACGCGCGGTGACTGGCTATTTGCATAGCTATAAGTTGAAATGAGCTGCCACTTGCGGATGCAGAGGCCACAGCGTCCTTTCAGGAGTGGCCGACAGTGTTTATTCCAATTAACTGACTTCTTGGTTCCTTTGATGTCTTTGATAACAAAAATGCACACGTTAGCATTTTTAGTTGAAGTTAAAGAAAAAAATGCCTATTCTGTAAGCTTTAACTAATATCACGCTATCAATTGAATCATACATTTAACCCTCGCCCGCACATGGGGGGGGGTGGTTGCCACCCCCCCCCCCCCCAGGTAGTCTTTCTGCTCTGCACTCAACATTTATTTTTAGAGCTAGAAGCCTGATTTTTCGTATAGCTGCTCCTCTATCCTTTCTTGATGTCCACTGAAAATTTCAAGTTTCTGTGATTTTTGGTTTCGGAGATATGACCTTGTTTTTCAGGTCATGTCATGACCCAAATGGCCAATTCTCAACATCTTGCGTTTGCCATGGGCCTTGTGAGCTTTTGACACCCTGATTTCGGCCTTTTTTGCCAGTCTTACCTCCCACCTATCATGGAACATGTTGTTCGACGATGTACAGGGGTCAAGGTCAGGGTCAAGGTCAACCTAGGTCATCTAAGATAATTGCGTTTTAGGCAAGCTGAATTTACTTTTTGTGAAGTTTTTTGACTGCATTTTTGATAAAAGCTTCTCAGATCATGATTTCATGTAATATGGACCCAAAAACAATCGGTGCACACATCAGTATACACACAGACACACACAGACATACAAACACATATAATTGACCTTGACCTAACTTGACCTGAAATGACCTCAGCAGCAAAATTCTGGTCGGGTAGTGTGACAAAGAGGTTCTAGCTGGCTTGGCACCAGAAAACAGCATCGTCATCGGTATTTGATAAGCAGCGCACTTGATATCCAACGGTGACCCAAAACAGCAACAGTTTTTAGTTTGACCTGACCTGAAAGGTCAATGACTGACCTGAGAAGGTAAAACTGGGTATCATTGGATTCGTCTCTTCCCAAAGAATCTTTTTGGTCTTTACCGCTAAGCTCTATCTCCAACAGGAACGAAATGGCGCGGGGGGGTGGCAACCACCCCCCCCCCCCCCATGTGCGTTCTAGGATGGGAAAATGGCATGTGCGGGCGAGGGTTAACCTATTATAAGAATTTTACCAAATATGCCCTCAGTCCCAGCGGATAAAAACAACACCTAAGAATGATCCGCATAAAACTTGGCAGAAAGCTCGTTAAAGTACTTGGTCTGTATAGCTCAGAGGTAGAGCATAGGAGCGCTAATCCAAAGGCCCGGGGTTCGAGTCCCCGTACAGCCCAAATCTTTAACGAGCTTGCAAAAGATGACGGATGTCATCACTGTCAACCGTGGAAGCCGTATGGCTTTCCATCTACGCTGGAGTACGAAAAACATCATCTCACGCTCTCAGTCCCAGCGGATAAAAACAACACCTAAGACTATATTTATTACATCTTCTACATACGCCCCGGCCGACGTTGGTACGACCCCCGCTAGCTGTTTTGCCCCTAATTGAGCTAGAGCCTCGCGGAAAAAACGAGCGTGTGCGCCCGGCGCCGTTATTAGACGCAGTGATTGATACCCGATTTTAAGGTCTCAGGTCAACCGGTGACCTATGAGATCAGGGCAAGTGGCATAAAGCGCGGGCTCGTTTTTTAGTAAATAACTTCGCCATAAATGGTCAAAGAGCCACAATTTTGGCAGGATCGTGTTTGTCTAGCTCAGGCAGCTTGAATGGTGTACTTTTTGTTCGGATGGGGTCAACCTAAGGTGCTGACCTCAGGTCAAGGTCAATTCAGAGCCCTTTAGGTCACGAAGTTGGTCGAAGGAGGTCATATGGCACATCATTCCATTTGGCAGGTCTTGCTGAGCCCATTGATGACTTTCCCGACTCCCTAGCTCAATTTGATCGGGAGTTTTGAAGAAAACTAATATGACCTTAGTAACGTCATAAATGGCTCACGCAAGGTCAGCAAAGCAAAAGCGAAGCATCGAACCTTGCAAGAATTGCAATAAATCATGGTTTCGTGTGCTGGAGAAAGTTTTAGATCATTTTCCAAATAACATTTTCCATATTTTCTCCATTGACTTATATTGGTGAGGTCACGTGACCGACCTGACCTCATGTGACTTTTAGGAAATATCCGAGATATAAAATTTGTGAGATCTCTGGAGAATACTAGGTCCTGTACGTTTCATCTCCCTGCAAAAGCTCCTCTGGCACTGAGGGCGAAGTTGCGACATTTCAGGACTGCGCAGAGTTATTTATGGTGTCATAAGTCAGTGAACCGACCTGACCTGAAAATGCGGTTGAATTCAAAAGATGTGACTTGAATTAACCTTCCAGGCGGTGGGGGGGGGCATTTTTGGCCCCCCCTTAGTTTTTTTTCTCGATATATCTCGAGAACCGCTGCGCCGATCGGCACCAAACTTTCAGTACCCTCCCGTGAATAGCTATTGCACGTTGTGACCAAAAATTTTTCCAAAGGCTATGATAGGTTGGACGCTAATGACGTCAGAGTGACGTCATTTCTGCCATTTTCGACGGAAAAAAGGTTTCGCGAGAAGAGCTGTCAGGCCTACAGCTTAAGAGATACACAAAAATGTTTTTGACATAAAAGGTGTAGAATTTAGAGGGCTACAAAACTGCTATCTCGGATTTTTGAAAATTTTGGATTTTGACCCCCAAAAATCAAAAAATAGATTTTTTGAAGATAATAGCAAAAAATCCAAAAAGTTTTTAGAATTTCGAAAAAAACGGAAGATATGTGACAGTCCCTACCGCCTTCTATCTACATACCAAATTTGAAATCGAGACCTTTTTTTGGCCAAGTTATAGCGAAAAAACTTCAAAATTGATGACGTCAAATTTTCAAACTCAATTTTTAGCCATTCTAGACCTCGTAGCGCAAAACAAAGACCACCATTAGACTACCCGTGACGAGCTGCATCGAATCAATACCCATTTTATGCAAAAATATCAACTTTGAAATTTGACCTTTTTTGACCTGACCTTGACCTGACCTCCACCAGAAAGTGACCTAAACCGTACCTGATGGTCTTATAACCAACACCATTGAGTTGGAAATGAAAAACTGGCCATAAAACATGCATCGCACAACCTTAGTAAAGTTGGGTTCATGTGGTGACCCTTGGTGACCTTTGGTGACCTGACCTGTGACCTGACCTGGTATGACCAGTGACCTCTAATTGCAACATATGTACAGTATGTCTAAAAAGAATGTACCGTCGCCACTACGTGGCGCTGGTGTCGCGAGCCGGTAGTTGGCTGAATCCGCACCAGACCACACATTCCCAAGCGCTAGGTGACAGCTGCGCAGCGGCCGGTAGTAGCGTAAGCCCGAACCTTCGTGACACGACCCCGGGGGGAGGGAGGGGAGCGGGCGGGGCAGCGCGTGTAGGGAGGGGTGCTCCGGCAAGCTGGCAGTTGTCGCGGCCAAAGTTCAAGGACCAAGGGGTCACACACCAAGCGAACGGACGCTGATGTGGGTTCGTGGGGATCATGAACTTGTGTGTGGTAGGTGCGTCTTGCGATGCACGGGTGATACGCCAGGTCTAAGCCAAAGGATTCAGGGGAGAGCTGAAGAAAAACACCTGGTCAACTACGGCGAATAATGGTGCTGAAAAGTGGAAAGTATGGGTCAATGCAAGCCTTCATGACTATAAACAACTTTTTTTAGGACGCAAAGGCCAGCATTGAATAACGATATCCGGATCGAAATTAGCAATGATTTATAATTACATGCCGAACTAATAGCGCTGCAAAACCCTCCTAGTAAATTGTCAAGTCGGATTATACCCACTTGAATTAAACTATCCTAAATAAAATTGTTAATTAACTTTCTAACACTGACGTTCTTTATCATACGATAAGTATGGGGTTAACCAAGATTCAGCATCTTCCGCGTTCAAACAATCACTCTGTAAGGCTAGAACATTAATGGCCAGGTAAAAACATGGTCGGGATTTGATTAACCGGATAATAAGTCGATTTTTTAGTCGGGATTTGATAAGTCGGATTTTTTTTACGCCAACCGCATTTTTAAGTCAAGTCAGGTCACTGATCTATGACGTCATAAATGAGCAGTCCTAAAATGAACTATGTGAAACTGTCCAAAACTGTCCTAAAATGAGCATTTTAGGACTGTGTGCACAGTCCTAAAATGTTCCAACTTCGCAACACCCTCAGTGCAGAGCTTTCATAGGGAGATAAAACTCACAGGATCTTATAGTATGGTCGAGAGGTCTCACAACTTGTATAAATGTATATCTCGGATTTTCTGAAGGGTCGCCTGAGATCAGGTCGGTCTCTCACCATTAAAAGTCAGGTGGAATATGGAAATTGCTAGTTTGGTCCGGAAATGATATACAACTATCTCAAATTCTCAAGCACACGGAATCGTGATTTCATGCGCTCCTTGCAAGGTCTGATGCTTCAATTTTGCTTTGTTGATCTTGCGTGACGTCATTTATCACGTAACTAAGGCTATCAGTTTTTCGTCAATAACTCCCGATCAACGAAAGCTACCGAGTCGATAAAGCCACTAATGGACATGAAAAGACCTGCCGAATCAATTGATATGCAATATGACCTCCTTTGACCAGCTTCGTGACCTGACGGGCTGTGACCTGACCTTGGCCCGAGGTTAACACCTTAACTCTCGCCCGTATTGGTGTTTTTCCAGCCGCAAACGTATAAAGGGGGTCCGTTGGACCCCCCCCCCCCTTGCCGTTTCGCCCCTGATCGAGCTAGAGCTTCGCGGAAAAAACGAGCGTGTTGGCCGTGACGAGAGGAAGCCGATGATACCCAATTTTCATAGGTTATCGGTTGACCTTCCAGGTCAGGTCAATGACCCAAAAGTCGGGAAAATCGGGACCTGTTAGAAGTCGTAAAGCGTGGCTGCTATGGGGTTTTCGGGGTGCCGATCACGAATATCATGTTAGTTTTGATCACAGATGATGTCTTCATTCATTTAGGCCAGGTCGGGTCAGGTCAGGTCAGGTCAACCAGTAAGGGTATTCGTAGTAGGTGGCAACCGCCTCTGACAGCTTCGCAACATGTTACGAGGGCACCAAAACTACTTCGTAAATGTTCATATGGCTGCTAAATTCGAATTCAGCTCCTAAAACTGGCCTAGAAACATGTAAAACTCGAAAAAGTGAACCGAGGTCATCAAAGGTCAATGACCTGACCTGACTTTCCGGTGACCTTGACACCCACTCTAATGCGTGGAAGCAACATCATATCCCATGTTTGAGCGCTTAAAACCACGAAAAGACTGCAAACGCGCCGCTAATGCGAGCCGACATACGCCGAAACGCGATTCCGGCCGCTCATGGTCTCAAAAAGTAGGTCACAGGTCAAAGGTCATTAAGGTCAGGGTCATGACAATTTCAGGGTGGGTGTAAAATTGATTAACGCGAGGGTACTGAAAGTTTCGTCGCGATCAGCCGCTTTTTACGCGAGTTATTCGTGAAAAACCGAGGGAGGGGGTCCGTTCGACCCCCTCCCCCCTATACGGGCGAGGGTTAAGTTGATTTCACCCAAAGAAAAAGTATACCATCCGACACGCCTGAGCTAGACAAACACGATGCTGCTAAAATCGCGGATCTGCGATCATTTTTAGCGAGGTTATTTACCAAAAACCGAACCTGTGCCTTGGGCCACTTGACCTGACCTCCGAAGTCATCGGCTGACCCTGGTCCTTAAATCGGAGACCAATCGCTGCATTTCGTAACGACGCACACGATCGTTTCTTTCGTGAGGCTCTAGCTCAATTAGGGGCGAATCGGCGAAGGGGGTTGTTTCCTCACTTCCAACCCCCAACGCCCCCTCGGTATTCAGAAAACCTGAAGGTCCGGTGAGGGTTAAAACGTTGCTCCTGGACGAGGAAGAAATGTAAAAGTCAAAGCTCTATAGACGTCCTGTAAAAGTGGCCATAATAATAAATTCGTTAGAAATAAGATGCTTTTTAAACGACTTCCTCATATAAAATCAGGTGCTGGGACCAATCTTATAAACGCTTTAGAATGGACAGGGCGTGACTGGCTAAAGTTTGGGTGCAGAAAACGGCTATTACCTAAATGCAAAATGGTTTTCATGCATTTCAGTCAATTGTATATTGTCGGTCCCAGTGGCCGAGCTGAAAAAAATCGGTAGTGTTTTGCATCTTTTACGCCCTAAGAAACTACACCATCTATCGAAGTGGGCGGGCTTATTTGAATGGGAGGGCGCATTATGCACGAATCGTGTGCTTTCGTTTGTTTTGGATTGTATTTTACCACATCCACTGCTGGTATCACTATATTAATATTATCTAATGCCGTGAATACGACAGCATTCCATTTATAAGATTGGGCCAATGGAGTCGCGCCCCGCGAGCTCGGTTTTCCGCTGGGCCGCTACAGGCCAGGAAGTCGGTCTTCGCCTGAGGGCAGGACAAAGGTCAGCGAGGGAGCGCGGGGTCAGCCAGGTATCGCCCAGTGCCGAGCGGATGCCGCTCCCTCCCCTCTCTTCCCCTCTTCTCCCCTCCCCACCTCGGTATAGATGGGGAGGGACCGAACTGCCAATGACATGCGAGCGGTCAAGGCCGCTCGCGCAGCAGCGACCCTGGCGGCCGGGTGCCGCAACTGGGATTCAGCCAAGTTACCGATTCGTCTCCTGTGGGAGAGCCAAACCAGGGGACATACTTTTTAGATATACTGTACTAGACAACTGACGCCCTATCACTGATTTTCAGGGTTTGATGTTTGTATATTTGTTCATGAACAGTTCGTGAACAATGTTTGTTTGTTTGTTTATTTGATAGTTTACGAATTTTGGCATTCAAGGTCACATGTTCACCAACGATTCTCTGTTCACGAACAGTTCGTGAACGTTCATGAACGTTCATGAACAAGTCATCATTTCTTATATCTTTCTAGCAATTGTTATCATACGGTGCAGACATGACTGCAGACATGTTTTACATGTGAAAAATGCACCATTCATATCTCAAGCACATGGAATTGTGATTCATGATTATTCTTGCAACGCTGAGGCTTAAATTGTGCATTTAAGACCTTGCATGACGTCATATAAGACGCTACTAAGGTTGTTTGGTGTAGTAGGAGCTTTTCGCTAATAACTTCCGATCAACTTGAGCTAGCGAGTCGGTTGAGCTATCACTTCACTCAGAAAGAACTGCCACATCGAATGATATGCAGCATGACATCCTCCATGCAGCTTTGTGACCCGAATGGCTTTGACCTGACCTTGACCTGAGGTCAACATCCTAAAAAGACCTAATCCAAACAAAAAGTATATCATTCGACGCGCCTGGCCACGACGAGAACGATGGTGCCACAATCGCGGCTCTACCCCCATTTGTGGCGAAGTTATTTATAAAAAACCAAACCCCTAATTTATGACACTTGACCTGACCTCAGGGGTAACCGGTTGGTGCAAGACCTTGAAATCGGATACCAATCGCTTTGGTTCGTAAAGACGCTCACGCTGGCTTTTTCCGCAAGGTTATATCTCAATTAGGAGCGAAATGGCTAAGGAGGGGGTCTTATCTACCCCCTCTTTACCGTGTTCGCGAACAGTTCATGAACGTTCGCGAACTGTTCGTTGTTTGTTTACCAAAATTTGACCGATGACGTCACTTGTTCGCGAACACATTTGTTCGTGAACAGTTTGTTTATGTTTGTTTATTTAAAAAATTAAACAAACACCAAACCCTGCTGATTTTCGACAAAATGCGTTTTACTCGGTGTTATAGCGCTTTCCCTAGAAGCCCCGTAAACGGTGAAACATTTTATCTTTGACCTGACCTGTGACGTCATCGGTGACCCCGAGGTCAATGAAATTTGGTTTCCTTCGACAAATTTGACAGGGCTATCGAACGCCGTTTGAATTTTCCGGATCCGTCCAGTAGTTTCGGAGATACGGGGGGGGCAAAAAATGCCCCCCCCCCACCGCGCGGAAGGTGGCCGGGAGGCCCACCGCCTGCCGGGTTAAAGTTCGGGTACCTATGCCAAGTTTCAGCTTTCTATAACCAGAGTCTTCAGAGCTATCGCGAGAACCTTTATAGGGGTGGCGGCATCCTTCCTCCCCCTTGGCTGGCGACGGTTAACCCGCGCCCCATTGGGCTCTGCCGAGCAACGCGCCCTGTTGGGGGGGGCAATTTGCCCCCCCCCCTAAGATCTCGAGAACCACGCAACCTAGCGACAAGCGGCAAACGTTGTTGGATAGCCCTATTAGGGAACTGTCTTGTGACCCAATTTTATTGACCTGGGTCAAACCGATGACGTCACAGGTCAGGTCAAAGGTCGAATTTTCACAGTTTACAGGCATTTCAAGAAATGCGTTGTAAAATCGAGTAAAATGCATTTCATTAAAATCATCGATGGGGAAATGTTCTTCAAACACATATTTTGCTATTTGAGGTCACTGATACCAGGTCAGGTCACAGAGGTCAGGTCACTGGGGGGTCACAATATTGAAATGTCGTGTGATACATGTTTTATGGTCCATTTTACATGACAAATGCGATTATGTGGGTCAGGCAGCCTTTGGGGCCAGCTTAGGTCACGTTTTGGTCAAGGTCAGGTCAAGGTCAGGTCAAGGTTAGGTCAAATTAGGTCAAATTTCAAAGTTGATATTTTTGCATAAAATGGGCATCGATTCGATGCAGCTTGTCACGGGGAGTTCAATGGTGGTCACGTGGTCTAGAATCGCTAAAAATTGAGTTCAAAAATTTGACGTCATCATTTTTGAACAGTTTTTCGCTATGACTTAGCCAAAAAACGAGATATCGATCTGAAATAGTATGTATATAGAAGAGCGTAGGGACTATCACATATACTCCGGTTTTTTCGAAATTTGGAAATTTTTTGATTTTTTTGAGTTTTTCTAAAAAAATCAATCTTTTGAATTTTGGGGGGTCAAAAACCCAAAATTTAGAAAATCCGAGATTGCAGTTTTATAGCGCCGCTTTTTGTCTACTAGACCATGTAAGGAACTTTGAAATTGCTTGATAACTGTAGATTTGGTGAGCGCAGGGCTGGGAAAGATGCTGAATCTGCTACATACCAGATATTACGAGAAACTCTTATTAGCTACATTGCCACAAATGTTCCTCACATCCTTTCTGCTAAAGAAAATGATTTTACAAGTCAATAGAAATTCTGGACAGAACTTTCCGCACTACCATTTTCTATCTTTTCTCAAAGTGAGCTTTAAATGCTTTGATTTAGTTGGCTGCACGCACAAAAAAAAGATACAGTGTCTTGCTTCTGCCCCCTGTGAATGTTCTTTTTCTTATTTCTTACTCTTTGTAGGAAGCATACAAATACCAAAATAAGGTGCTGTGGGGTTTTCTCAGGGCAAGTTCCAGCACCCCCCGGAGCACCAGGAAGCTCCAGTGAGCCCTAGAATTTTCATATCAGCATCCCAGCACCTTTAGGATTCAGAAGGTATTAGCCTACTCAGGCAGAAAGTATTTGAAAGAAATCAGGTTGATTTGGCTAATCAGTCTGGTCAACAATTTACAATCATTGTGCATGCCGAACCCGCTGTACAAATGTTGCCAGTTGTCCACCTATCAAGGTTTAGAGGTAACATAATAATTGAACATTAACCCTCGCCGGACGAGGGGGGGGGGGCGGGTGCCGCCCCCCCCCATAGGGTTTTTTCGCGATAGCTCCGAACACGCTAGCGATAGAGAGCTGAAACTTGGCATACCTGACCTTTGATCCAAGCCGGATCTTTTGACACCAACCGCATTTTTGGGTCAGGTCAGGTCACTGACCTATGACGTCATAAGTGAACCTCTGCACGGTCTTCAGATGTCGCAACTTCGCAACGCCCTCACTGCCAGAGTAGATGTCACAGGGAAATGAAACTTGCAGGATCTAGTATCCATTATGAGTCCCACAACTTGTATATCTCGGATTTTTCCTAAAGGTCATATGAGGTCAGGTCATTTTCGTGACCTCACCATTATAAGTCAATGGGGAAAAATGAAAACTGCTATTCTGGCGCCGGGAACGATCTCCAACTATCTCAAGCACACAGAATCGTGATTTGATGCACTCCTTGCAAGGTTAGATGCGTCATTTTTGCGATGTTGACCTTGCGTGACGTCATTTATGACGTCATCAAGGTCATATTAGTTTTTCGTCAATAACTCTTGATCAAATTGAGCTAGCGAGTCGGGAAAGCCACCAATGGACTCAGGAAGGCCTGCCGAATCGAATGATATGCGACATGACCTCTTTCGACCAACTTCGTGACCTGGGGGTGCTGACCTGACCTTGACCTGAGGTCAACACCCCAAGTTGACCTGACCCGGACAAAAAGTATATCATTCGACGCGCCTGAGCGAGGCGAACACGATGCTGCCAAAATCGGCGCTCTGCGGCCGTTTTTTGCGAAGTTATTCACCAAAAACTGAACCGTACCTTGGGGCACTTTACCTGACCTCAGAGGTCACCGGTTGACCTAGGACCTTAAAATCGGATACCAATCTCTGCGTCTCGTAACGGCGCACACGCTCGTTTTTTCCGCGACGCGCTAGCTCCACCAGGGGCGAAACGGCGAGGGGGGGGTCGTACCCGCCCCCCCCCCCCTCGGCCGGCGCGTATGTAGAAAACCAATAGGTCCGGCGAGGGTTAAAGAAGTAAATAAAATATTCTTTTCTGGGCGTTACTTGATCAATATTTCAATCAGATCTCACCTTCTGCGCAAATCCGATCATATCTCCCTATATCTTCACATCTTGCTTTGCGTGCTGGGCGGCTACCTTGCTCTTTAACTGGGTACTGACTACTGCACGCCGCTATACGGACAGTTGTCATTACAGCACTTGAAATTAGGCCTGGAACATCCCACTTCCCCAAACTAGAGGCAAAATGAAAGATACACTAAACACTTGCCGAAATGATGCAAAAACACCCAGAAACACTCATCAAAACCCATCAAACTACCCACGCGAAACGACAACTAGAATGGTCTCTAATGCGCCAGAAACAACGCATCAACCAAACACACAAACGTAAATTATGTTTTTGTATATTTTTGTAAATGTTTCTTAATGTTACTTACAAAAGAAGGTTTATTTGTGCTTTGTTACTCGTATTCTATTCAAATATATATATATATAATTTAAAGAAAAATACACTAGAAACTGACAAAAAATATTGTATGACGTCATCAAAAAGAATTAAAGACGTTGCAGGATACTGCTTCATAAAAGATGGCTTTTTAGAGCTGTCATGGGCAAAATGAGTTGATTCTTTTCGTATTTTTATTGATCATTGAACAATTCCCTTTTTAAGACAATTTGTTTTGTTTCGTAAATATGTCGTTGCAATATTTCACAAATAACAAAATTCCTTTTTGCAATATTTATAAGAAAGATAGCGCATAAAAAGGCGTAGCAGATACCTTTAGCTACACGACTCAGAGTATGAAGAATTAGTGAAAGCTACACTGGAAACTGCTACAAAGAGCGGCCAGATTCGTTATAAAATGGAGCACAAAGCTGACGTTTTGAACTTGTGTTGGCTTTACATCTATGTTTTGTTCATATTCGCCGACGAGATCACTGACCGGTGGTACCTCTATTTCGAAAATGTGCGAATTTTGATGTTTTTATTGTATTTTTCTTTATGATCTACGGAAGAGAGAAATGCTGATTTTGCTACAATTGATGGAACAATAAACCGATATCTGCTACCTACTGGGGTATGAAAGTATGAGGGATTTCCCAGCCCTGGAGCGTTTCAAGATTGCATGTTTTTTGCTCATTTTTGCTCGAACATGACCTCGGTTTGACCTCAATAACTCCTGACCTAAGGTAACCTAAGACTTGAAATTTGATGTGAAAGTGTCAAATTGATGCCCGGGAAGGTACTCAAAATTTGGCGGCGCCGTTTTCTTGCTATTCAGGAAAAAACACTGGGGGGCCAAATTGCCTCCCCCCCCAACGGGGCGAGGGTTAATTACAAGTGCATTTATTGGTAAATGTATGCTTTGTGTGACAAAATTGTGTCGAAAAAGGTATATAGATGAAAATTAGATGAGTTTTGATTCACATGTATCTCTGGATATAAAGGTGACCTGTTCTTGTTGTTGTTGTTGTTGTTGTTGTTATTGTTGTTGTTTTTGTTGTTTGTTTGTTTTTTGGTCCGGTAAGCTGTTGATTAGGATTTAGCGTATATAAATGACACGCCGCGATGCCACTCACCCACTACTGTAACGTTGCCCTTCTCCAGGACGGTCTCGTACGGGTAGTCTGTGGAGATTTCGCAGC
This sequence comes from Amphibalanus amphitrite, assembly GCF_019059575.1. Taxonomy (NCBI): domain Eukaryota; kingdom Metazoa; phylum Arthropoda; class Thecostraca; order Balanomorpha; family Balanidae; genus Amphibalanus; species Amphibalanus amphitrite. Next base: position 577,843 of record NW_024881613.1, on the reverse strand, counting down.
CGTACTTGCCCTCGGTGTCTAGGTCGACTGCCTCCAGGACCACCTTGGAGTCGTCCGACTCTGCCACCTACCGGCAGCAGTGCCGCGAGTCGCGACCGGTCAGAGAAGGGACACTTCAGAGAGGGTTGCCCAACTGAGACTGGGTGAAGCTGCTACGGGGATATGATTTTGGGGGTACTACATAAAGCAAGCTATCAAGAGACTGGCACGCATTGCCCGTAAAAATATGGTGTGACAGCATGTATCATTTGATATTTATGCTAGCAATGATATAGTAGCATTGAAATTTTTATCATTGTCTTACGCTTAATTAGCTTATGATAAATATCACCAAAACTAGGCATTACACAATAAGGAGCATGTCTGCGCTTTCTGTCAATAGGTCGTTATAGTTTTAGATCATTTGATATTCGTCACTTTCAGTAATAATCTTTGTAAGTCATTTTAAAGTCGAGCTTTTTAAGCAATTTTAGGCAATCATTCTTCCACCGAGAGCCGTGAAGTCTCCACTCACATTGACTCTGGTTCCCACGACGGGAAAGGCTCTCCGCGGTGGGTCGAAATCGGGCTGGTGCCGATAAAACTCCTGTCCATCCTTGTACCACTTGGCCTGGTAGATTTTCTTGCCTCCTGGGTCCACCTCGCAGATCAGTGTCAGTTTGTAGCCGCGAACGACGGCCCTCTCGATGGACGTCCTGAGCATCCTCAGACCGGAGCAGCCTGTAGACCAGAGTGGGTCGCGTGTCAGCGGCGACATGGGTGACATGTCAAACAGCTGACCGAGTGTAACGTCAGGCAGCTGACTGAGTTTTATGTCAGACAACAGTGGGAGTACCATGTCAAACAACACAACATATGTACAAAGTGACATGTCAGACAACAGACCGAGTGGCATGTTAGACCAAGTAATATGTCAGACAACACAACTGACAAAGTGACATTCCAGACGAACAGATACATGCTATATCATTCTTAATGCCTGCACTCATGCATTTTAAGGACGCATTGCAATAGTACGTCGATTGTGATTTGCCGTTTGTTTGCCTATCCGACTCACTAACTTTCTCTCTCTCTCTCTCTCTCTCTCTCTCTCTCTCTCTCTCTCTCTCTCTCTCTCTCTCTCTCTCTCTCTCTCTCTCTCTCTCTCTCTCTCTCTCTCTCTCTCTCTCTCTCTCTCTCTCTCTCTCTCTCTCTCTCTCTCTCTCTCTCTCTCTCTCTCTCTCTCTCTCTCTCTCTCTCTCTCTCTCTCTCTCTCTCTCTCTCTCTCTCTCTCTCTCTCTCTCTCTCTCTCTCTCTCTCTCTCTCTCTCTCTCTCTCTCTCTCTCTCTCTCTCTCTCTCTCTCTCTCTCTCTCTCTCTCTCTCTCTCTCTCTCTCTCTCTCTCTCTCTCTCTCTCTCTCTCTCTCTCTCTCTCTCTCTCTCTCTCTCTCTCTCTCTCTCTCTCTCTCTCTCTCTCTCTCTCTCTCTCTCTCTCTCTCTCTCTCTCTCTCTCTCTCTCTCTCTCTCTCTCTCTCTCTCTCTCTCTCTCTCTCTCTCTCTCTCTCTCTCTCTCTCTCTCTCTCTCTGTCTCACTCTCTGTCTCACTCTCTGTCTCACTCTCTGTCTCTCTCTCTCTCTCTCTCTCTCTCTCTCTCTCTCTCTCTCTCTCTCTCTCTCTCTCTCTCTCCCTCTCTCTCTCTCTCTCTCTCTCTCTCTCTCTCTCTCTCTCTCACACTCACGCACTCAGACCCCTTTTCCGTTTCCCAGCTAAATGGGTGTCTTAAGTCATCTCATCAGGCCAGATAAGGCTCACAAAGTTAACCTGCGTCACAGCTTACCTGGTCAGAGTACATATGTAGATAAGCCCCACCTGAGACAGTTGATGTCAACTAACTTCGTGCGTCCAGTCCAACCAAATGACTGCTCTGTATTTCATATGCTGCATCTGCGCTGATGTCCTAACAGACCACTGAGGCTCGGTTTTACCGACAGAAGCTGGTCCCAGCAAACTGTTCCGAGCACATCGGCAGGCCACAATTCATTACATGTAAAATACCCATGTGAATCGCCTCGAGAGTGAACAGTTTTATTACATTAGCGAGAATTTCTCAGCAGGCGTCGCGGGCCAAATTTAATTCCGTCCCAGCTCTGCAAATGTCCAATTTGTGAATAGTAATTGCTCTCACACCCAGTAAGAGTCGAGAGACGATACATTTTAGTAAAGATAGGGCTGAGATCGCTGTGGAAGCCCCTGAGGCAGTGTCCATCTCCAACGCCAGCAAGAGCGCTGATTGCAATGAGTTGTCAGTTAGAATAACATTAACTGATTTCCGTGAATGCCGATTCGGTTCTCTCAATGGCGAAAATCTCCTTAAATATACGCCCCAAAACCCCGAACACCATGCCGGTGACTGAAGTCTCATTGATCTCTGAGGAAGTCCCCTCGACCTCGAGTCGCTGCACTTGACCTCAAGTGGGCTGCAGGTGGCCTCGAGTCGGCTGCAGTTGACCTCGAGTCGCTGCACTTGACCTCGAGTCGCTGCACTTGACCTCAAGTGGGCTGCAGGTGACCTCGAGTCGGCTGCAGTTGACCTCGAGTCGCTGCACTTGACCTCAAGTGGGCTGCAGTTGACCTCGAGTCGGCTGCAGTTGACCTCGAGTCGCTGCATTTGACCTCAAGTGGGCTGCAGTTGACCTCGAGTCGGTTGACCGCGGCAGTATAATGTGTCCAAGCACGTACCACCGATACACCGTCGGCACGTCAGACCGCCGATCATCGTCAGCGGCGACGAACGGCCGGCGACCGTCGAGCGCGACACGTGCAGGGGGCAGCGCTGCGCGGCCGTGGCGGCACCCTGATGGCTCCAGTTGCGGGCGCCGCGGCCGGCCAGTCATGATCTGATAAGAGACGAAGTGAGCGCTGCTGAGCTCTTTTCGGGTTATAAAGCTCTCAGCGTCGCCAGCGTCGGCTCGACAGAATTGCGTGGCGTAATACGATTCACATGAAATCCCTCAAATCTGCTGTTATACTTTGACAGCTTGCTAGCAGGGCGGATATTGTAAAACGCGAACACTAAAAATAATACATTATTTTAATATTTTATCTGAGACAACAATAAAAAGTCATTTCAATCAGCAGCATCTTAACGATATATCATTCTTTTTTAAAATTGAATAACGCTAACTGCTATTGATCAGGCGGTAAACGCCGTTCTATCTGGCAAAAATATCAGCAGTTTGCGGATATATCCCGTCGACGGTCGATGAATTCATCCACGAAGCTAGTAAAGCTGAACCACTCGTTTTCAATCAGGCAAAAGCTGTAAACGGTTCCCGACGGCTGAATATCCACGACATGGAGCGGCCACAGTCGGGCCCGCGTGACATTCAGCAAATTTATACGGCGGGCCGAGCGGCGTCGCTGCGTCGGGCCCGTAATTCTGTCCCGCGACTAAGGCAGTCCGTCAACTCCACTCAGCGCGTCGGCGGCCGCCGGCTGACTCATGGGACGCAGGGTAGCCCGGGCCGCGCCGCGGCGGGCTGCGCCGGGCTCATTGCGGGCTCATTGGGACATGGACCCGGCCCCGGGTGCCTGCAGGACCCGTTTTTGGATTTGTCACGGAGATGGAAGTAGGTATTATTCAGTTCTACACCGTCCTTCCGACCATATCGTGTCAATGCTGTCGTGCGGTAGGACTGGGGTGTCAGGTTATAAATGGAGCCCGTCAACACTGAACTCGCAGCGTGATAAAGTGATCTCGGTATGTAAATTCTACCCTCGACTCCTTTGCACCAACATGGCGTTGGCCGATTGAGGTGGAAAATGTTGTCGGATGCAATAAGTTGATGTTTGATATTGACAGGAATAAATTGGACACGCGAACCAAAGGGCGTACGATTTGCCCTAATCGTGTGTGTTCTATGCCAAATATGTTTGCATTCATTTGTCTTATTGTCAGCAGCATTATGCGTGCCTGGTAAAGTCAGCACGGTGCTTTGCAAAAGTTTTTAGATTTAGCCACCTACGGTCAAAGCGGTCTGAGATAGCCGTAAATATATATAGGCCTCCCTCTAAAATGGAGCGGATATTCTCTCCCAGCTGTGGTGTAATTTTTTAGTGAATGAAAAACAACTGCGTTCTAGTTGTATAGGTCACTACCCGGGCCGGATCTACTATAAAGGTCAGCGCCATGTCAGTGAATGCATCGGCACTGCTCAGACTTAAGTTGGACTATTTCGCTTCGCTGACTTGTCCAATACCCATTCCAAAGGGCCCCAGCCCTGAGGAGATCGTCCACATTAACAATTCATGCATCAGATATTCCAGGCACCGCTTCTGAGAGACAACCACTAAATCTGGGAAGCGTGTCAGCCCCTGTCAAAAGCGATTGTTCAATGCATCTGATCGACCATTCGGCGGTCTCGACTGCCCATCTCGGCGCTGCCAACTTATCTCCCACGCATCTCATCAGCAACTACGGACTAGTTCAATGATTGCACATCAGCTGAGGTAGGCGACCCCATCGCAACGTACGACATGTCATCAGGGGCTATTGACCCTGACAGACAGACAGACAGACAGACAGACAGACAGACAGACAGACAGACAGGCAGACAGACAGACAGACAGACAGACAGACCGACAGACAGACAGGGACAGACAGACAGACAGACAGACAGACAGACAGACAGACAGACAGACAGACAGACAGACAGACAGACAGACAGAAATTAAACAAACAGACGGACAGTCAGACAAACTGACAGAAAAACACACAGATAGTCAAACAGACAGACGGACGGACGGACGGACAGATGGTCAGAGTGACGAATGAAGCAAAGAGTGATTTTCGTTCTCAGCCCCAGAGTTATGTCGACCTTCGTTATGCCGGGGCTCCGATAGCACCCTGAAGGCCGGCGGTGATTCGTCGGCTCTCGACCGAGACTGCCTCCTTCCATCTTCCATCTTCCTTCCTTGTGCCATGCCGCCATCGGCACAAAGCAAGCAGACAAAGCCGGCGCGATTGGCCGCCGAGTTTCTGCTTGCTCAGTGCCAATCAATGGCCGGCAAACAGCGTGTCAAATTGCCGGTCCCGGCGGGCGCTCTCAAAACTGCGGCTGACCAGGGCAAACGGGGCGCCGCCAAACATTCCCCGGCGCCCCCTCCCCTGCCAATGACCCGGCGCCGGCGGCGGCCCGCCCCGGCCGGCCGAAATTGACACTGGTTTACGAGGTGCCGCTGGCCGGCTAGCGGGGCGGTCCGACGGACGGATCGGAGGGCGGCGGTCCGGCGCAGCGGCCCGGTGGAATCGCGACGACACTCGGACCGATTGACTTGGCGGCGGACTGGGGACCGACTGTATGCGGGCCTCGAGCCGCTCCGAGACGCTCTCAGACGTTTTGAGCCGTCCCGAATCACCGGCTTACACGCTCCCCGCGAGGAGTTGGCAAACGGCAGGTTGTATGAAGAGTGGACGGCACGAATTGTAAGCTGAGAGCTGAAATACGTGCTCCAACTCAAGACTGATCCAATGTTCTCAGAGCATCAGAGAAAAGGGCGCCTTCATCCAAATAGCAATAATCTAGTATGACTGTCGCTGTTCGTTTATGTCGTGAGTCACTGACAAAGTGTGCAGAAATAGAGTAAGAAAATTGAGACACTAGGTAAAGTTTTATAATAATTTAAATAAAAATGGTTCCTAAACACCACATCAACTGCCACTTGACAACCTCGCACACGAACCTAAGTTTCCACCTCTGCTCCCCGCGGGGCTCACATGTTGACCGCGTCATCCACTCTGTCCACCGGGTTGTCACCCCGGCAGCAGCATCTTCAACAGGTCGTCTGCGCTGGCTGTAAATTTCCGGCTCGTTCACGCCGCCGTGGCCAGAGTAGTTTGTCAGAGCCGTTAAAGCCGGTCGAGCGTGTAATCGCCCGGGGCTGAATGCTAACGACGTGGTCCAATGGGGCGGAGACGAGCAGGGGGCGGTGTACCCCGCGCGGCGCGACTAAACTCTGAGAGGGGTGACGGCTCGACAAAACTCTGAGCGGGGTGACGGCTCGACGGAACTCTGAGCGGGGGTGGCGGCTCGGCGAAACTCTGAGCGGGTTGACGGCTCGGCAGCTCTCGGGCGACTCGCGGACGAGCCGCACCGTGGGGCAGCCTTCACTGTAAAAAATATTGACTAGCCCCTCGTCAAATGATTCTCAACGCTAAATGTCGGGGGTACAGACTAGTTTTGCATCCTACTTTTGACACACGCTGCGAGCCCCTGGCTTGTTTTGTGTTCGTCAGATGACAGTTACCATGTGTCGGTTAGTTTTTACCACGTCCCAAAAATAGCTGGAGCGTTTCTGCCTTGTTTTGGAAGCAGGTCCTCGTTAATGCTGTGTGTGATAACAAAGTACCTAGTAACAATAATAGCGAAAAACAATGTCAAAACGAGGGCGACTTGTTTAGTGACGATGTTCAAAAGAAGCACCGTCTTGTTCCTACTTAACGAATGAAGCCCAAACTAGGTCAAAACTAACGTATTGCTATACATTTGAACCCCACGACGAACCCCCCAACTAGGCCCTAATCAACCCATAGTCAGATGACCAGCAGATCCTACGCCGCCCAATCCAGTCATCGAATTTGCCAGCGAATTCGTTTGAAGACCATCATATTCTTAAATATCGGTGGTCTTCAAACGAAATCCCTTACCGGTTTGATGACGAATTCATCCGGCCCATTCCAAAAACGCTCAAGATAAAATGAAAGTGTATTTCTGAAATAATGTGCTTTCTTGCAATGCACCTTTCGTATATCAAGCGAACATTTCACTTCCAGCGCCCGTTTACAGTTATCAATCGAATCAGAAGCATGCACATATCGATAGATCTGAACCTAAGAACACAGAAGACATTTTGTAGAGTACCTGTCTGAGCCTATGCAGTGGAGCCCGTGAGCCGCCCAACCGCAGCTGCCTCATGAACTTGATGATAGGTCTGAACCTCAGATTGGCCAGAGCTTGGCCGTCAATAACCAGCTTATTTATATCCACAGTTGTAGTGACTTAGGGTTTGGAATTTGCCAAACCTAAGTTTTGATTACCAGGAGAAGTTTTGTACTTCTTGCACTTGCCTTTTCTTCATAACTTTGGCGGAAATCGTCGTAGTGAAACTTCAGTGTTCCGTTAGCTGTCGGTTCTTGAGAGAGTTGGCCAGGCCGGACACCGGGGGCGGCTCCACAACTTTTGAAAAATCAAACCTAAGTCCTATTGCACTGCATGGAGAGCAATTCATTTAAAATCGCTCTTGTTCCCCCCCCCCCCCCCCACGACAACTTTGCAAACGTCTCTGCGCGATTTAGTTGAGAATAATGGCTTATGGCAAGTTATTGAATCAGAACGTCGATCACTGCAGGTCATATATCGGAAAGCAATTCTTCATAACTAGACACTGCACAAATGGAAACGATACAGGTTTGCCCTGTGATAAACACTCGCACTTCACAGACGCACGCACCCCCGACCGGACGCGGCACGGCACACGGCGCAACCGGCGCCGGGTAAGCCGGGAACACATTAAGTGAAGGATTCACAGGTGCGCAACTTTATTGCGAACAACAAAAACCTACCGCAAACGATTTAAAAAAAAAGTTTTAGGGCAATTGGAAATACAAATGTATTGACTTATAGAAATACAATTGTCATTCACCTTCCAAATAACCCAACAATTTATTTGCCGTAAAAAGTGTCTGGAAATGGAAAGTTGCAAACATGATTCAGCAAGTAGGGAAACGCAGCAGCTACCTGGCGAATAATCTCAGGCTGGTTTAGTGACGAGTGCATTGCTACGGCTTGTTCCGCACCCTTCACAGATTACTATGACAAAACTACCCCTAGTATTTTGATCATTCTGAGGCTGGCTTTCACCTAATAATTTGATGAGGGTCTTCCTCGTTTCGGATTGAGGCGAAAACAAACGTCAAACAACCTTGATAGTTAATTCAGCACTTCAAAACAAAGGTACACCTAGGGTATCATTACAATACCGGATCATAACGATCTGGATAGTTCTCAGCCTGTAAGCTAACTAAGCGGTAACTAGTCAAGTGGTAGGTACCGGAAGCATTGACAACCTGGTGACTGTTTCGAGACCCTTGTTTTGACACATAGCTCGTCAATATTTTTTACAGTGTTGGAAAGTGCTGCTAATAGGTGAGATGTTTGGAAGATTCTGCATAATTGCTCTATGTTTCATTGACATTCAGTAGCTTGGTGATTGTAGAATGTTCAGCATTGCGCTTATTACATATCTTCAACTTAACGCTGCGCTGAAAAGTTAGCAAATGAGGGTGTGTCTGGCCATTGTGTCATGATGTGTGAAGATGAAAAGCGTCTGATGTCTAGCCTTGACAGGATTACTGTTTCACGGCACTGCTGTAGATCTAGATCTCTCCGAACCTCTCCACAGAGTGAGAGATCTCTGGTGACACATCTGACATCAGCTCTGGGCGCTCCTAATGCGCACTTGCTCCAACTAATTAAAACAGCTCAACTCTGGTCAGTTCCTGCAACTGGCCAATATTCCAATGAGCGGGGATTTAACGGCGAGCCGACAGATCTGCAGAGAGGGTCGACAGAGTCATCTCCAGTAGTCAGAACATGAGGGGCATATTGCCAATGTCAGTCGAGCTAGATGCAATCGCTCAGACGAAGACGACATGGCCTGCGGCACAAGACGGGACATAAACTTCTCTCCATACTTGCCTCAAAGAAACCAGACATCAACTGACGAGTGACGTGACTGATATTCATAACACTTCTCGGGCCCGAGCAACACTTATTCCGCACATTGAGACGCCCATTATGATCACCACTCAAGTCGATATCCTTTGCACGGTGGGCGATCAAACGCTGTCCGACAGTGGAAGGCTCACCAGCCGCCGAATGGCCCAATTTCAGCTCTCTGCGACCGCGCCGGCGAAGGAGTTCGGTCGGCCTTTCTCTCCGGGCCGGGTCGGATTAGCCGCGGGCCAGTGGACCGCTGTTGACCGACCGTTTCAGAGGCGCGCCCGCTCGCATCGCCAAACAGCAGCCGCCACCGGTAAGTCGCCGCTCGTCGATTCCGTCTCCGATCCCACGCATCGATTGCTAGTCAGACTGCCCGAGTCGCTCGGCCGGTCGGACCGCTCGGCAGTCGCTGCCGGAGCGCACATTTCGGATGCCGGGCTGAGCAGCTGAGTCGGCGGCCTGGTGGGCCGGCGCCCGCCGGTGACAGGAGCCGGCGCGCTGACCAGCGAGGAGCCTCCACCTACTGACCGCTGACCGATAGCTTCTGTTTGCTGACCTCCGTGAAATGGTGAATGACGTCTCTCTTCTCACCGCTAACTGACAATGGGCTGAGTCAGCCGACCGCTGCCTGCTGACATCAGTCAAATGATCATGAACATGTATCCAATGATCGCTGACTGTCACTGGCCGAACGCTGATTGATGATATCAGTCACATTTATCCGATGACCGCTGATTGTTTCAGGAAGCAGACAGCTCACCGATGGCTGTCACTGATTGTCTCTCTGATGTTCCGCACTGTCCGCTGACGGCAGATCACTGTCCGCTGACCGCTGATCGGTGACCGCTGACAGTCACCAGCCGCTGACTGCTCCCAGCGGCCGGGTGCCGCCGGCCACCCCTGTGACCCCTCGTGGGAACCACTGATGGGACCCGTCTCCGCTGACCGGCGTTTGCCTCATGTCGGACCGGCCACCGCCAATGGCCGGTAAATTGTCGCCGAGGCCGGGCCGCCGACCGTCCAGCGCTGTCGGTATTGGACCAGGAACGACGCGGAACATCCCGGAGCGCGGCGGAATGCGGCGGAACACGGCGGAACGCGACGTCAGCGGACTCCCGGCGGGACAGCGCGGCGTGCGACCGGCCCGCTCCCCCGAGATGATGTCTGTTTGCGCCCAGCAAATAGGCAATGGTCACTAACGATGTTTGCGCAATGGAAATAGTCCACCGTCTCGGTGGCCCGACCAAGATGCCGCCGCGCCGGCGATCAAGGTACACTTCTAATGTTTAGCAAACAGTGTAAAAAGGGAACATCAGCGAGCCGGGTAAATAGCGCATCAGGGAGCGTCCCGCCGAGAAATGGAAATTGATTGGGAGATTGATGAGATCACAAAGACGGCATTAGGGAGCCGACTGGGGATCACGGGCGCACCTGGAATGCTGCATCGGCAATATTCACTCTTTACTATCGTTCCTTTACAATACAAGCTGCCTGCATTCCATGGATAATCGTCAAAATTAAGAAATCATTAGTGGCTACTGGCTACTATGACGACAAAACAAATAATGTCAAAATGTATGGAAATTTCGCTAGTGTGAAGTCATCGTTTTTTTTTGCATTGATGTCACAATGCAAAATATGTTTAGATTTACGAACAGGGCTGGTAAAGTGTTATGTCCTATTGACGTCGTCGGGGACACAGTACCAGTAAAAGTTCAAGTACCCGGGGTCAAAATTACCACATTTAGTAAACTTTTACAGTAATAAATAACTTTCAAATAAAGCAGAAACTAAACGCAAGTAAAAGATATCATTGAATCCACAACGTATATCCCCTTTAACAAGGACATAAAAAGCCCCTATACCTAATACATACCTACAGCATGGTTATGAACAATTAGTAGCCACAACTCACTTCCGTTAACAGCAAAACTACCGTCGACAGTTGCTAACGAAAACTAGATCAAACTAGATGATCAAACACATACTAACAGACGCTTAGACACCGACCCCGCTGTCGGCTGTGCTATTTCAAGCGGGGTTGATTGACGACCAGTTGTAGCCAGCTATACGACTAGACAAACGACTAGATTCGGAACCGGGGTCGGACCGGTTGGACATGGTAAATTCATGCGGGGTCGATAGTTTCTAGCCGTCGTCGTTGTGAGCTACCGATACAATAGCGACACCTATTGCATCTGTTCGACGATCGTAGCGCCCCCTACCCTTTCCGGGTTCTTCGTCTGTTACGCTACCCGCTGACCGAGTGATGCCGTGACATTTTAATTAACAAACTGGAAATTTCGAAGCGCGAGTCTGATAAGCAATTTAGTACATATGACTGCTCGTAAAAAATAATATAGAAATGAAACCTAAGGAAACGCGCATCGTAGTTGCATGCAGCCTGCATACATGAATCGTAAAAAGGTCGGGGTCATTTTTCGCTCTCATTTTTTTGGTCGGGGACGCAATTTGCTTTTTTACCAGCCCTGTTTACGAAGAACCTATTATGTCCTTCCCAGAAGGCTGACAACACTTGGGTACAATCTAAATGGACGCTGGACTGGAAATGATATCGATGTATCTAATTATTATTCAAAAGAAAATGCTTCAAAAGAAACCCATGGAAAACGCTGTGATCTGTGCATAGGAGAATAACCACAAGAAAACGCTTATTCTGGGCGAGAGGATATGAAATGAATGTTAACTTCCAACAGCAGTAATGTAAGGAAGTTGCTTATTAAATGAACGTTGTTCTTGTCAAAATCTGCGCGTTTGACTGAGCTAGCTGGCATCGATTTTTTACGTTTTAAAGTATTCACGGAAGTGAATATCCACACGGAATTCCACCAGTATCGTTCGTGCGCGGACCAACCATATATATGTAGTGCCGCATGCTTGAATGCTGATAGCGGAATTAGTGAATTTATTGTTGGAACGTGATGATGATTGTAAGATATGGTTTGGACAATAGACGCTAAAAATAGTGCCTTATTCATCATAGCAAATTTATAAAAGAGGCTTTGTCCCAAGATACCGCAATCATGTGTTAGGAAGCTCATAATGCTCCCCACTCTCGCGGTATAAGAGGAACGAATATATTTTACCAATATTAGAAGCTACATGTCATTGTTTTGTGTTCAGGATACCTCCAGCCTCCTCATGACTAATGGTTATAGTTTTCCGTCTCGCCAATGCTCCCTATCTCACTAAGTTTTTCAATGTCCCCTGTGTCCCAGGAGCACGACTCCCAACATTCAGTCGGGGCCTCAAGTTTGACCTTTGGTGTTTGCAGCACTCCACGACATTCCCACGGCCCAAACGCTAATGGCACGACAGACTGGACGATACGTGTGATTGGTTCACCAATATTTTCTCGGAGCTATAATCACCACCGAAATTTTGCGCTGGTGACACCTCCTCCCTGACTTTCCTCCGTCGTGTGCTGAGAGATGAAAAAATTTCACCCTACCTAAGGAATAATTGAAAGTCAACTATTTTGGGCGAGGTATTAGTCAAACGGTACAAAAGCAATCGCACAAAGCATGTGCTCATATGAGGATTTGGAAATATTAGTACGCACTTACTGAACATTTATATGAGCATCGTCGCAGAGCTTCCAGAAGAACTGATGCACAGGCCTGCTGCTTGTGTAGACTAAGCTGCTTACTCCGGTTCGGGCGCATCACCTTCTCATCCCGGTCAGTTGGGACAAGTGTTCGCTAACTTCCCCTCTGTCCCGTCACACTGCCTGTCTGTCAGCCGACTTGACACGGTGGTGAGTGGACCTCCAGCGAGCCTGAGCGGGGGCGCCGGTAGAGCTGGGACGCGGCAGCAGTCGTGGGGCCTCCACTTCCAGTGCGGTGGGTCCCAGTTCCGTGCAGGCCAGTGTGGCCTATGGCCATGAGAGGGTGGAGGATAGATCCGATATATAAGTAAGGGCTAGGTAAATACAATGGCATTATGGCGTATGATATTTCTTCACGACCAAGAGGTAAGAGGGGGTTGATGTCTGTCACCCCTGACCGTTTCCTCACAATTGCTTGAAACGCACATTTCAGGGAAGGTCAGTTCATTGCCCTATGACGTCACAAGTGAAACTCTTAACGGTGCACTTGAACTTAAGTTAATCTTTTTTATCTCCTGCAGGCGAAAAGGATGCCAATATCATTCGACGCACCCGATCATGACGAGCGATGGTTCTCCCAAATCGCGACTCTGCAACCATTGTTGGTGAAGCTGCTCATTAAAAATCGCACCACTCCTCTGGGGCATTTGACTTGACCTGAGAGGTCACCGGATGACCTGAGTGCTTAAAATGGGTACCAGTCGCTGCGTTTAGTAACGGCGCACACGCTCGTTTTGTTTACGAAGCTCAATTAGGGGTGATCTGCTAATGACTACAGGAAGAATTGCGCGTGGTGTCCCAAATATACGAAAAGAATTAGAAACCTAGGCGCCATTTGCATTGCTTTCTTTCGATGTGCTGCTAGTGGTTGTCACTTGTCACCAATAAAGGAAGATGCTTTGATTATGACAAAAGGCAAAATGCCACTAATATTAGGAATAATACTCAGTTAACCCGCGCCCTGATGGCGGGGGGGCCATTTTGGCCCCCCCCCTGTGGTTTTTCTTAAATAGCGCGAAAACGGCAGGGCACAGCGCCGCCAAATTTTGGGTACCTTACCGGGCATCAATTTGACACCTTCACACAAAATTTCAAGTCACAGGTCACCTCAGGTCAGGAGTTATTGAGGTCAAACTGAGGTCATGTTCGAGTAAAAATGAGCAAAAAACATGACATCTTGAAACGCTCACCAATTCTACAGTTAACAAGCAATTTTAAAGTTCTTTATGTGGTTGCGTAGAGAAAAGACGGCGCTACAAAACTGCTATCTCGGATTTTCGAAATTTTGGGATTTTGACCCCCAAAAATCAAAAAATTGATTTTTTTAGAAAAACTCAAAAAATTTCCAATTTTTTTTTCGAATTTCGAAAAAAACCGGAATATATGTGATAGTCCCTGCGCTCTTCGATATACATACCAAATTTTAGATCGATACCTCTTTTTTTGGCCAAGTTATAGCGAAAAAACTGTTAAAAATTGATGACGTCAAATTTTTGAACTCAATTTTTAGCAATTCTAGACCTTGTAGCGCAAAACGGAGATCACCATTGAACTCCCCGTGACGAGCTGCATCGAATCAATACCCATTTTATGCAAAAATATCAACTTTGAAATTTGACCTAATTTGACCTGACCTTGACCTGACCTTGACCTGACCTTGACCAAAACGTGATCTAAGCTGGCCCTAAAGTCTGTCTGACCCACATAATCGCATTTGTCATGTAAAATGGACCATAAAACATGTATCACACGACACTTTCATATTGTGACCCCCCAGTGACCTGACCTCTGTGACCTGACCTGGTATCAGTGACCTCAAATAGCAAAATATGTGTTTGAAGATCATTTCCCCATCGATGATTTTCAATGAAATGCATTTTACTCGATTTTACAACGCATTTCTTGAAATGCCTGTAAACGGTGAAAATTCGACCTTTGACCTGACCTGTGACGTCATCAATTAGACCGAGGTCAATGAAATTGGGTCACAAGGTAGTTCCCCGTTGGGGCTATCCAAAACCGTTTACCGCTTGTCGCTATGTTGCGTGGTTCTCGAGATCTGAGGGGGGGGCAAAATGGCCCCCCCATCAGACCGCGTTGCTCGGCAGACCCCATCTGGGCGCGGGTTAATGTGATTGTCACAGCACAAATTCAACATTGCAGCGCATTGTCAAGCGTCGAACACCAGCTTGTGCTCCTTCCTAATAAGAAGACTGTTCGAAGCGTAGCGCGTTCGATTGCGGAAATAAGCCTGGCCTTGTTCTAACTCAGTAGGCGGAACTATGGTCAAGCGTACCCATTTTCGGGAACGCATTTTCGTTCCCATGTTTGGGAACGATAAACCCAAATATGGGAACGCCATGTAGGCATTATTTAAAACAAGAAAAAGAACCGTTAAATGACGTCCAAAAAATATAAAACGATCGTGAACCGCCTGATATTTGTCTCAATATTGTTGGGAAAGAGTTTGATATTGTAAGGCCCATCGTAGTTTCAAATCGTTCCCCTATTTCTAAAGCAGTCCATCATCCGGGCCGCGAGCCCAAATTTGGGAACGCTCTCGTACACTGGCGCTGCAAGCGTTCCTTATTATGGGAACGGCGTACCCAAAATTGGGAACGATTTCACCGACGCCTTTCAGGGGCTCTTTTCATTAACAAGCATCACGTCCAATGCCGCAAATTATTGTTAACGCAACAATCATCAGATGACCTTTCCGGCAAGACCGTCGCATGTTTCGCCCGGTCTTCTGCGCTTTTATTCCCGTCGATCTCGCAGCGGGCACGCCCCCCCCCCTCTGCAGGATTACGTAATTCACAACGCTCAGCGATGTTCAACAAGGTCTTCCATACCTATATCCACCGTCCGCGCCGAGGGTGGAGACATGTCAAGCACCTGTCAGTTTATCACCGATAGTTGACGAGCACAAGGAAGTATCCAAAAATGGGAACGCTGAATATGTTACACCCTCAAAACACCTAGTCCCAATGAAAATCTAGTTTTTTCCTTTCTTAATGAGTGTAAGTGGCAAAAGGCCTGGTAGGATGGGCACGAGGAATGATCGAAATCAGCATAAAAATTATAAATAAGCCACACAGAGCGACCTATATAAGAGAAATTCCCCTAAAACGATCATGCTTAGAAACACGGAAGACAAAAACCACGCTCATGACGCTCCTTATAAAACAACGCTAAACAGCTAGCATCCAAATAAAATATGTCTTTCAGGGCTGATAAAATACAGCTGAATAATTATCGACCACTTAAACTGAGTTTACAACAGTAGTTCGGTAAAATCACGCACGTTCTACGCGGTCGTCCACCTCGACACCAAATGTCAACAATATTACCTCGGGACTGTCCGCGTGTTCGCTTGCATATGTCAGCATCTGGTGTCGCTAGTATGAAACTTCATAATCAGGCGAAAATTATTATACTTGACCTCAAAATGTAAAAAACGCTTCATTTTCCTTAAAATTGCATGTTAAATGTAGTATAGGTAACCCATGTTTTCACCATTCCGTCATTTCAAAAAATCATTAAAAATATCATTCGACGGTCAATTTCCTTGTTCAACGGTCAGATTAAAGATAATTTTATAGAGACTTAGTAGATACTTAAATTAGCGTGCACTTTTTTGAGACGTGATGCACTAATGAGTTTTAGTGGGCGAACGGCCGAAAAATTACCTTCCGTTCTCATAAATGGGAACGCCCGTTCCCATATTTGGGAACTCCGTTCCCAAAAATGGGATCGTTCCTATATTTGGGTACTCATGACCATAGTTCCACCTACTGAACTGAGCGCGGCCCTGCCAAAGCCCACCTGACGCTTCCGATAGCGTGGAGCCACGGTAAACAATGGATCAATCTCAATGAGTAAATGTCACGCCTATCTTTGCTTTACCATTATCGAACGATAAGGTACAGCAAATATAAGGTATCCAACAATATCATGTTTAAAATGACATTTTATATGCTCAAAACTCATGGTCCTCTGATACTCTGTAGTTCTTAGCAGCATGACAGATCCAATTATATTACTCCCTCCACTCTAAGAGGATACAGTTTCATAAATCTGCTTGCAAGTACCAAGTAAAGTCTCACAAAGAGTTATTTATAATCTCGGGCCAGGGCTGCGGAGTCGGAGTCGGAGTCGGAGTCGGAGTCGGTCGGAGTCGACAGTTGTGACCGGAGTCGGAGTCGGAGTCGGAGTCGATTTTAGAAACCCGAGCCGGAGTCGGAGTCAGAGCCACCGAAAATCTGTCGACTCCGCAGCCCTGCTAGGTCTGCGGAGTCGGAGTCGGGAGTTGGAGTCGGTCGGAGTCGACAATTCTGCCCGGAGTCGGAGTCGGAGTCGGAGCTGGTTTTTGAAAGCCGGAGTCTGAGTCGGAGTCGGAGTCGCCGAAAATCCATCGACTCCGCAGCCCTGTCTCGGGCAATATCGGGAGACTGCGCCACAGCACGGCCACGCTGCCAGACCACTCGTGTCCTGCTATACGGCCGAGGGCCGGCCGCCAGAGCCACCCCTGCCTGTGCCTAACGACTGGCCGAGGCCGGGCCGGCCGCCGGGGGCCGTAGGTCTCACTCGAACCGACCGACGACCGTCGCTCGGCGACCGGTCAGCGCCGCTGAGATCGTCGGCTCCGACTCGGCTCGGCAACTTATTTATTCTAATAAATCAGACAAAATGAAGGCAAACAAAAACAAATGGGATTGGTGCAAAAGCATGATGCTTAACTCAAAGGACCTCTCCACGATAAACAATGACTGACAAAACATGCCACCCCACCAAACAAAGCATGACACAAACATGATCGACGTATGCCCAAACCCACCGCAGACGTGGCAGACCAAATATCACCCGACCAAGACCGCGGGCATACCAATCAGTCACCGTGCATTCAGGGCCAAACAGCGAGGGAATGTTGAAATTCTGGCCTTGGTTGAAATATGGCGCCCCAAGTCTCCTTCCACCGACAGAAACCTATTTTAGTTTTTGCAGTTCATCGTAACATGCAAAAATTAATTGGGCAATGATTACGACTGGCTTCGAAGTGTTGAAGCGACGTAGTGTGTGGCGTTAGCAGTATGATAAAATATAAATAGCGCCATTATCCAAGCTGATGACAGTAAGCGCTACAGTACGCCCACCTGTTTCAATGTGGAAACTCCACATCAAGACCTAAGCACAAAGTTGTGCCTCCAAGCAGGATCCGTTGTACGAACCTAATTAACTAGGAATTATGTGACCTAAAGGCATAGAAATGCTTTCAGCTCTAGGCACGCATGTGCTTGCATTCATTGAAATGACTCAGCTCTGAATGTAATTAACTATGTCTCGCGGGGCGTCGCACTGACTGGCCTTATTCCGGCGACGACTGGGTACTTGGCATCGGGAAACTGGTGGGCGGTAGCGCCAGGTAGGATAACGAGCTATATTCTACCCTCTTCACTAATCAAATGAAGATGTCTATTGACAAACGGTTAAGATGCATCACTATAATACTTAGAGAAGATGTAGACATAGGAAACGAAGCATAAAAGTACGTCAGCAGGAGAGAGGCAGAGGAGGGTCGGGGGCGGAAGAGGAGCGGAGAAATAGCGGCGGAGGGGTCGGGGTCGCCGCGCCACTCCACAGATTGGCTGTATTCCATTTGAGAGCGTCAGTGGCGGAGACAGGCCGAGATTGGCCGATCCGGGAGAGGGAGAGGGAGCGGGGCTCGGTGGAGACGCCGAGTGGGCCCGGCACCGGCCGCCGCCACCTGGCCCTCCAGCTGATTGAATTTGCACGCGCCTCCGAGTCGAGCCATTGTTGGCAAGCTACGACACGAGATTAGCCGTGCTCTCAGTGCGGGATCCAGCCATGCAAACCGGTGAAATAAACCATCGCCGGCTCAAATTGATGGCGGAGATGAGAAATGGCTTTACGAGGCCGGCCGATAAATCTATAGGGCGTCAGACGGGCCGCTCTAGCGGTGATCCGATGGACGATTTATTTTAGTCAATCCTTTACAGTTACAGCACTGTTAACGGTTCCCTCATTAACCTTTTAGTTGTAAAGGTGGGTGATATCAATTCTGCAATATATTACCAACATCTTGTATAGGCGTATACGCGCAATGCATTGTAAGCATTATGCATTTGAAATACCTATTTAAAGTCCGTAACAACTTGAGGTTTCATAAACCACCCACTATGAAACCTCTTGTGCTTGAACAATAGCTATGCTGAAACCATAGACGAAACGCTAAACCATTGACAATCCAATTTTGATTCAATGGCCAGGATGGCCATTGCCCATTGCAAGGTCTTGGTGCCTGCACCAAGTCGAACGAAGACTCACAAGTTCGTTTTACAACGAAAGAAAGCGTCGAAAAAAGAGGCGCTGAATTTAGCTTATTCAAAAACTGAAGGCAATAGCCGTTTCCACGACGGCTACGCAGTTGGTGCGCATTAGGTGCATCTTTGGTCAAATTAGGTGCAAATTTGGTCGAATTAGGATCACTGTGTTCTTTAACCCTCGCCGGCCGAGGGGGGGGGGGCGGGTGCCGCCCCCCCCCCCCATAGGGTTTTTTCGCGATAGCTCCGAACACGCTGGCGATAGAGAGCTGAAACTTTGCATACCTGACCTTTGATCCAAGCCGCATCTTTTGACACCAACCGCATTTTTGGGTCAGGTCAGGTCACTGACCTATGACGTCATAAGTGAACCTCTGCACGGTCTTCAGATGTCGCAACTTCGCAACGCCCTCACTGCCAGAGGAGATGTCACAGGGAAATGAAACTTGCAGGATCTAGTATCCATTATGAGTCTCACAACTTGTATATCTCGGATTTTTCCTAAAGGTCATATGAGGTCAGGTCATTTTCGTGACCTCACCATTATAAGTCAATGGGGAAAAATGAAAACTGCTATTCTGGCGCCGGGAACGATCTCCAACTATCTCAAGCACACAGAATCGTGATTTGATGCACTCCTTGCAAGGTTAGATGCATCACTTTTGCAATGTTGACCTTGCGTGACGTCATTTATGACGTCATCAAGGTCATATTAGTTTTTCGTCAATAACTCTTGATCAAATTGAGCTAGCGAGTCGAGAAAGCCACCAATGAACTCAGGAAGACCTGCCGAATCGAATGATATGCGACATGACCTCTTGCGACCAACTTCGTGACCTGGGGGTGCTGACCTGACCTTGACCTGAGGTCAACACCCCAAGTTGACCTGACCCGAACAAAAAGTATATCATTCGACGTGCCTGAGCAAGGCGAACACGATGCTGCCAAAATCGCGGCTCTGCGGCCGTTTTTTGCGAAGTTATTCACCAAAAACTGAACCCTACCCTGGGGCACTTGACCTGACCTCAGAGGTCACCGGTTGACCTAGGACCTTAAAATCGGGTACCAATCTCTGCGTCTCGTAACAGCGCACACGCTCGTTTTTTCCGCGACGCGCTAGCTCCACCAGGGGCGAAACGGCGAGGGGGGGGTCGTACCCGCCCCCCCCCCCCCCTCGGCCGGCGCGTATGTAGAAAACCAATAGGTCCGGCGAGGGTTAAAAGCTGCTCGTTTGGCTTGCACAGATGCTTATAGACGTCATCTTTCAAATTATCAGATATTATTTTCGATTAAAACACTGGAAATAAATTAATGATATGAAGATATATGTTGTAAAAGAGATTCGGTGCAGATTTGGCCAAATTAGGTGCATTCACCAACCAGCCCGTCGTGAAAATGGCTTTCATAACACAAGAATCAGATAATTCACCCGACAAGAATTGTATAGGTACACCCTTCGTTAGATTCAACCTACCCACTGAGAGCATGACCCAAAATCCACTTTTGTCGTTACCATAAAAGGAAGAGCCGGCGAAAGTTCAAAGGCATCCTGGCTAAGTTCTAGGGGCGTCCTAACCGAGGTCCATGTGCGGCCAGCCAAGGTCTGAGGGCTCCAGCCTCCAGGTCAGACCGACCCGAGGGCTCAAGTGCAATCTGGCCCCTGCCGAGCTCTGTTCTGTAACCCTGACCCTGTTCGGCGTCACAGCCCTCTACAGCTGACAGTCGTCATCCTGGATAAGTGAGTTGCAGACAGCTGCCATGAGACTCCTGCACAACGCGCCGCGCGCCGGTGCATCCTAACTCGTCCGTTTTCATTGGTTCCACCACTGCACCTTACGCCACGCTGATAGACTCTCAGGCTCGGCTCTGACGCTCTGTCTGCACCCTGGTGCACGTGGACCGCACGGGTTAGGACGCAGTTGGGTTAGGGAGCAGAGACCCGCTGTCTGTCAGGGTATGACTGAGTGGACCGCGTCGTGCCCGACACCAACAATGGGCCGTCCGCTCGACGGTCGAGGCCGCATCGCGCCACTAGCCGTGTCGTTCCCGAGGAGACTCGTAGATTAGGTGAATGGAAGTGGTATGTTCTGAGTCACTGAGGGGGTGGATGTGCCACGATCACCGGTTCTCCAGCTGGTGCTCCACAGTTCGCTCTGTTTTAGGGTGGATATGTAGACGCTGGGCCGGGGAATCCACGCATCTTTAGGAGCATCCATCGCTGCGATGCCACCCTCCCATAGCTAAGGCGCCGGAATTTCTGACCAGTTTCGCGGCGAGATGAATGAGAGTGACATAGCCGAGCCGATTCAGTCGCTCCTGAATATAGCCCGATATCCTCAGCCTCACATCAGTAGTTTCGCTTGTTGATGGGCCACGTTGGGGCTTATGAACCCTGGCGGGCGACGATCAGTCCTCCACTGGCGATACATCACAGCACTGTGTGCGTGTTGTCTGCGCCGCTCAATTGACACAGGTGCGCTGTGGATACACTGAATCAGCAATGTGCGCCGCCATCTCGTTACCCGCCGGTCAATGGTGCTGCTCGGAGGACGAGGTCGTCATCGGTCGCCAAAGTCGTCATCGCATTGACTGAGACAGACCGACAGGGGAGCGGTGGCCGAATGAAAACCCGAGCCAACTGGGTGTAAAGTCCCGCCGGAGCAGGTGACGCAATCCTTGTTGGAAGACGCCAAAGTTATTTGTTGAGGCAAAAGTTGGGAAGGTCCCCCAGGTCACTACTGAGGGGTTATCAAAAAGAGACGATTGTATTGCTGTTTCGCTGTTGCTCTATTTGGAGCTACAGTTAGGTCGGGCTCGTTAGAACAGCACAAGCGAAAAGCCATCAGCAATGTAGATGCAGCGATCGTGTGACGGAAATGGAGCGAGTATTACTGAATGACTGAATGGATAATGACGAGATGCGACGGTGTGGGTAGGCTTGGTCACAGATTTACCTATATGAGGAGAGGCATGACGTAACTGCAGCTGCTTTGAAACTGCGTAAGCTGCAAAGCAGTAAGCATAGATAGGGTTTAGAAGATGGCAATATAAAAAACAAGTCAATTTGAGCAGTCTATCGTTGTATATCGAATTTGAAAACACCTCCTTTTATCATGACAAACGTGACTAAAGATATTTATTTGACAACGTTTATAGAATACCTAAGCTTGGTGAACCAAGGAGGCTTTTATTCCGCGTTGTTAACTGGAGAATATCTTAACGACATAGTCGACACAGGAATTGTGCAATATACATATAACATTCATAGTCAAAGAAGTATTTTGCCTCCTCGTCAAAATTATTGGCCAGATTGCGTAACACACCGTAACGGACTATTGTATAAATCTCGCTATTGGTCTAAAACACTTCATTACCATGTTTAATCGCCTTTTTAACATGGAAAGCTTCACCGTCTCTGCCGGCCGCGCGAACTTTGCCCGTCCTAAGTTAGGCAGTATCTTATCTCAGCTTACAATGAGACGATATTGGGCTAACCGGACCATTAGAGCTGACTCGGTTGGACGAGAGATTCTCTCGATGGCGAAATTGGATAACAACTTCGACGTTATTGAGCACAAAGAACAAAGAATGCACATCTAATTTAGCCGGCGAATCGCCGCCAGACCACCAGTAAGAAACAGAAATGTCAAAAAGGAAAATACCTACTTTTTAGTAAATCACTATTTGTTCACCAGAAAAGTTTTGGAATGTAAAAACGAAAACGTAATTGGAACAACTCACAAGGATATTAGAACAAAGTGAACCCGTCTCAAAATCATAAACGGATTCTGATTAATGAGCTAGGTTGCAGTGCAAGCTCGTGCTGCTGAAGTTGGCATCAGTCCTGTTCTCTGCATGCCCCGCTGTCACGCTGGCGGTGATTTATCAATACCCAGATTGATGTGGCAGCGATAGACAGAGCAAAATGAATGCAAAGCAGAAATGCTAATGTGCGCACAGGTGCTGCTTCAATTGAGAGCCATAAGGCCGAGCTGGTCTGTTCTATTCTTAGCTTTGTACCTAAGAGGCTGACAACAAAATGGTCGAACACGCAGAAAAATGCTTGTTTAATTGCTTTGCGCATTAAACACGAGATTAAAGAAAGTAAGCAGGTTTTCGTAGATTGCCCCTTCAAGAAATATGTTAGCCTACAGTCAAAACTGGTGAAATGTTAGCCTCAATCCAGGCTGTAAGTCCGGTTTCAACGTTCTGCAGTCTGGCACCCAGTAGCAAGACTTATCAAACTTCTCAGAAGAATCATTGTGTCGACAGATTGCCAGTCGTGTTCTCTGGCAGGAATGATAAACATAAACCGGATTTGACGCAAAGTTATGCACTACTGGCATTTGCAGAGCAGACAGTGGCGCAGTTTCTTGTTTGTAAGGAACATATGAAACCACTGATGTAAATCGCAATTTTCGAGAAGGCCATGGATGCCTAGATTGCATCAATGTTAGCAGCGTCTGTGCAATAGAACTTCAGGAAGTATGTAATGTTTTACGATCACTACACAGAAGCCCTCTAAGCAACAGCGCCCCGAGTCCACTGCGTCCACGGTCCAGCAACAATATCATACACCGTTAACACACCTCTCTGAGTCGCCCCACCAAAACTCTGTGCCCCCTGCCCGCTATGCCGCGGCCCTCACCTGCGATAAGCGCCAGTAGGGCTGCAGTGCTTAGGAGCCGCCACCGCGCCATGCTGCCGTCCGACTCGACACACTGCCTCGGGCGCAACTGGTCCCGCCGACCGATGCCCCGGGCGCCGACGCGTCGGACGACGTCCCCCTCTGGCAGGGGGGGGGGGCGCCGAGGGCCAGGACACATTCGGGGGTGGTTACAGAGTTGAATAGTGTCTGTTTAGTGCAACTGGGGATTGACAAAAATATTTTGTGTACAGATGTGGCACTTGTAGGGTGCTCTATACTTGGGTGCTCATGCATCATGCTAGCTTGCGTTTATTAATTTTTATTTTGCGTTTATTTATTTTATTATTTTTTATTTATGTATTAGAATCTTGTGGCCGCAGTCGTGCCACTGCGGCGCCGCCGCCGCCCCGTGCAGGCTCGGGATGAGTTATATGGCATTGTGCGGGGCGGGGCCGGGAGGAAACGGCCGGCGGCACGCGCAGCGCAATTGTAAATTTAAGATATGTCATTTAAGGCACGTAGGCCGCCAAGCTGGCGCCTTCCGTCACCTCGTCGCTGCTGTGCAAGTTCGCACTCGTTTTGGGCGTGTTCTAGACGTTTCGTAACCTGTTGAATAAAAGGTGGGTCACGTACGACCCCCGGCCAGTCTGGGCCGGCGCGCGACGGAGGCAGCTGGCAATACAACGGCAATGTGGACATAAGGAGTTTACCACAAGCTATTTCGGCCTTGGAAGACTGCCGTGATGGGGAACGAGAAGGAGACCTGTGATCTGCGAGACGCTTACCTGCAGATCCACGTGCACGCATCGCTGTGGCCGTATCAGACTGTAGCGTTCCAGGGCAGACGGTGGTGTCTGAGCAGACTTGCCTTTGGGCTCAGTCTCGCACCGATGGTGATGAGAAAGGTGCTGGAAATGGCCCTGGCCCTGTTGTCCACTGACGGAACGCACTTCACGGTCAGCTGGAGGCCGTACTCATCTCTCAGACTCTTCACGGTCTCCAGGCGCCTTCTAATCAGCACTACTCGTGCGGGCAACCGAACCATATCGCCCGCGACTGCACGGCAGGCCGCGGACAGCGGGGCCGTGGAGGCCCCCGTGGTGGACGGAGCCTCGTGAGGTGCTACAACTGCAACCGGCAGGGGCACATCGCCTCTGCGTGTCCGGAAAACGACGCGGGAGGGGAGAGATCAGCGCCAGCCTCCTCTCCTGTCGACCAGTGAACGGGGCGCTGCCAGTCGCGCAGCTGTCGGTGGACGGAGCGAGCTGCCAAATGCTGGTTGATACAGGATGCAGCCAGTGTGTAGCTCACGTGTCAGTTTGTCGGAAGTGGAACCGACGCCCGGTGAGCGTGATGACAGTGAGTGGAGGGCGTTATTGGTGTGAGGGGTCAGGCGTGGCACGCGTGCAGCTGCGGTCCGGTGAATCAGTGTCCGTAGATGTGCTCGTCGTAGCATGTAAGCCACTGGGGTTTGAGTTCATCCTCGGGATGAATGGTATCAGAGCACTGGGTGGCGCTACAGTGAGTTCGGATGACCGAGTCAGATTCGGAGTTGAGGCAGCGGTGTCTCATATAGCGGCGTCAGCGGCCTCACCCGGTGACCGGGTCAGCTGTGATGGTGAGAGGACTGGGGTGTCGCGTGCAGTGGCAGCGACTGCACGGGTGAGTCATGATCAGGCGAGCAGTGAGGCGGCCCCAGCGTCAGGTGCAGCGGCGACAGCTGCAGCAGTGAATCGAGCTGACAGCAGTAAGGGGGATCCGGTGTTGGGTGCGGCGGCGGCGGCCGCACCGGCTAATCGAGCCGACGAGAAGGACTTTGTGGTGAGCTTTGATGAGACAGAAAAGAAGTGGTCGGTGGAGTGGAAATGGTGTGGAGGAAAGGAGCCCGAGCAGCTGCACAATACAGCAGAGGAGTACGCGATTCCAACAGAAGCCCGACACGAATACGAGCGAGAACTCTCCAAGTGGGTGGCGAATCAATGGCTCGTCCCTTATGATGAGAGCGTGCACGGGAGGGTCAAAGGCACGATCCCGCTCATGGCGGTCATCCAACCGAAGAAGGACAAAGTGCGTCCCGTCATGGATTTCAGGGAGTTAAATACGCACCTGGACCCGCATACAGCTGACGCGGATGTTTGCAGTGAGAAAATCCGTGAGTGGCGTCGGTGTGGACGAAACGTGTCTCTCCTAGATCTGCGAGACGCTTACCTGCAGATCCACGTGCACGCATCGCTGTGGCCGTATCAGACTGTAGTGTTCCAGGGCAGACGGTGGTGTCTGAGCAGACTTGGCTTTGGGCTCAGTCTCGCACCGATGGTGATGAGAAAGGTGCTGGAAATGGCACTGAAACGTGACCCGAGGGTGCACACCGCTACATCACCTTACGTGGACGACATACTCGTAAATGAAAACATCGCTACTGCATTGGAGGTGAAGGGTCATCTGGAGGCGCTCGGTCTGACCTGCAAATCCCCGGAGAAGGTGTCAGAAGGTGCTCGTGTCCTGGGCATTCGAGTCTGGGGGGAGCGGCAAGGACTGTTCTGGAAGCGGGACAACCAGGATCTACAGCCGCCGCCAAAGCTGACGAGGAGAGAGGTCTTCTCGCTGTGCGGACGTCTGACAAGTCAGGTCCCGGTGTGTGGCTGGCTGCGTGTCTCCGCATCCTACCTGAAAAGACGCGCCACTGCAGCGACAGACGGCTGGGATGACGAGATCACCGACCCAGAACTCCAGAAAATGGTCATGGAAACGCTGCAGCGCGTGAAAATGGCCGATCCCGCACGAGGTCGCTGGGATGTCACCGGCGATGAGGGAGTCGTGTGGGTGGATGCCAGCTCCCTCGCCATAGGAGCCGTGCTGGAGATGGAAGGCAGCATCGTTGAGGACGCCTGCTGGCTTCGGAAAAATCCCGAGACACACGTGAACCTTGCAGAACTGGACTCTGTTGTGCGTGGCATCAATCTGTCCCTGGCATGGAACCTGAAGAAAGTGACTGTCGTGACGGACTCGAAAACGGTCTATCACTGGCTAACAGATGCGCTCTCCGGCAGAGCTCGGATAAAGACGAAGGCGGCGAGTGAAATGCTGATTAGAAGGCGCCTGGAGACCGTGAAGAGTCTGAGAGATGAGTACGGCCTCCAGCTGACCGTGAAGTGCGTTCCGTCAGTGGACAACAGGGCTGACGCACTGACGAGAGTGCCGAAGAAGTGGCTGAACCAACAAAGCGATCCTGAGGTCTGCGGCGCTGCCTTCTCGGCGCCGGATGTGGTCAGGATCCATGAAACAAGCGGACACCCAGGCATCGGGAGAACGCTGCGCCTGTGTAGGGAGCACGACCCGGCTGTGAGCAGGCACCAGGTGCGCAGTGTAGTTAGCCAGTGCGAAAAGTGCCAGTCCATCGATCCAGCGCCCCAGCGGTGGACACATGGTTCGCTGAGCGTGACCAAATGCTGGGACAGGGTCAGCATGGACGTCTGTCACGTAAACGATCAGCTGTACCTGACTCTGATTGACTGCGGTCCGTCTCGGTACGCGATCTGGCGGCGGATAAAGCGACAGGACACCGACAGCATCATCACGGCTCTGGAGTCGGTATTCCTGGAGCGCGGCGCTCCGAGGGAGCTGCTGACGGACAACTTCACCTCATTCCGCAGTGCCGCATTCCACGAGTTCGTCAGCCGGTGGGGTGTCAGCGTCCGGTACCGAGATGCCCATGCGCCGTTCGGCAATGGTGTCTCTGAGAGAAACCATAGGTCGGTCAAAACAATCGTAGCGCGCAAAGGCTGCTCAGTGGCGGAAGCAGTCTACCGCTATAATGTGATGCCGCGCAGTGATGACCTGAACTCTAGTCCTGCCAACGTACTGTTCAACTACAAACTGAGAGTGCCGGACGTGGAGAGTGAGGAAAAGTGCGAAGAGAGTGAGTGTGCTATGTTCAGTGTAGGCGATAAGGTATGGATCAGAGACCCTAGTCGCCGGTGTGATGTGCCAAGTTCCATAGGAACAGTCACCCGACAAGTGTCGGCGCAGTGTGTGGAAGTAGACGATGTCCCCCGTCACGTGAGAGATCTGAGACTGGCTTTCGTTCCCAGTCCGGAGAGTGGCCAGACTGAGCCGCCGAACAATGACAATGACGACTCTGGCCCAATTATCTTGCGAGAGTGTGCGCACGAAAGCCACGGGAAAAATGTGCCCCCTGTGACGTACGCTGAAGTTCTACGCCGCGGCATGCGGGAGAGACGCCCCGTGCAGGCTCGGGATGAGTTATATGGCATTGTGCGGGGCGGGGCCGGGAGGAAACGGCCGGCGGCACGCGCAGCGCAATTGTAAATTTAAGATATGTCATTTAAGGCACGTAGGCCGCCAAGCTGGCGCCTTCCGTCACCTCGTCGCTGCTGTGCAAGTTCGCACTCGTTTTGGGCGTGTTCTAGACGTTTCGTAACCTGTTGAATAAAAGGTGGGTCACGTACGACCCCCGGCCAGTCTGGGCCGGCGCGCGACGGAGGCAGCTGGCAATACAACGGCAATGTGGACATAAGGAGTTTACCACAATTTATTTATTATCCACGCGTTTATTCTGTATAATTGGCTTCTTTCGTGGATGAGGATTGTTGGCGTAAAAGGGTGTGGAGAAATGTTACAAACACATGTGGGAATAATATATTTTTAAGCTACCTCTTTGCTCAGAGACATATTGCATAATGCAGCTTCTGCGTTGCATGACTGCTGTGAAGTTTCGGAGAGCGGTGATGAGGCTATCCGTTGTTTAAAAAAAAACTGACTTTCAATATAGTACCGACGTTGGAAGTTGTAAAGACGTGTCCATTTTT
The DNA here is from genome assembly GCF_019059575.1 of Amphibalanus amphitrite. NCBI lineage: Eukaryota > Metazoa > Arthropoda > Thecostraca > Balanomorpha > Balanidae > Amphibalanus > Amphibalanus amphitrite. The sequence continues at coordinate 549,638 of NW_024881613.1, read as the reverse complement.
TCATTGACATAATTTAAATTACTAAAAAAAAAAACTTAGTGAAACAGTTCATTCAACGCACTTATTTAGCACCACAAAGCCTGACAAGTGAGCATAACAACCTTGTCAACAAACTCTAGTAGTTTTCGCATGGTGCCGCGCATCCCGGCAACTATTGGACCTCATTGGAATCATGTCGATATTGAGCGATCCACACCGCCAGAGTGCCACAATTTTCCCTTTGCTCTCCACCTCATTGATGATTGAGCAATTGGTCAAGACATAATAAAATATTTTTCAATATCGGTGGCTAGCACTGTATTGGATTTTACACAACACCATGGATCCATTTTGCAAGGGAATAAGGTTTTTGTGTGTATGATTTTTAATGTGCAGTTACCTACAGAACACTTACTTGTATTCTGCACTCTATTTTTAGTTCATGAATAATGTGTGCAGCGTGCAGATTGCACAGCATACCTGCACATGCACACACACTGATCTGATCCTGAGAGACATACAGAACTTCTCGATTGTTGATATTGATTTAATTGATTTACTGATAACTACATGATAAAAAGGTCATCGCAAAGGGAATTACAGGCCGAGAGAGAGAGAGAGAGAGAGAGAGAGAGAGAGAGAGAGAGAGAGAGAGAGAGAGAGAGAGAGAGAGAGAGAGAGAGAGAGAGAGAGAGAGAGAGAGAGAGAGAGAGAGAGAGAGAGAGAGAGAGAGAGAGATAAAATCTGTTTGGAGAGACCTTTGTAGCAGCATCCCGAAGTGCTGGCGCCGAAGCTAAATGTTGCTCGTAGGCTGAAAGGCCGCATTTGTCATGAAGTGCGCGCCTGTTCAGGTACAGGAAAGTTTTGCAATTGCACTTTGCCAAATGAGCTGAGCTTCGGAATCGCTGATGAAATAAAGTTGCATGAATTAAATCCTGCTTTCATCGCGGATTTTAGCACTGACTCATTCCAGGGTCACCAGGTAAAACAGCCACAGTAGCGCTGCCACGGAAAGGGTGAGAGCACTCTCTTTTCAGAAATGTAAGATGAGATGTGAGTTATTTCTGAAAATTATACGATTACAATGGATCGAAAAGATGGCTGCTGCATCATCAACATTGGTTTATTGACTTAGGAATGCCGTAACTGGTGTTCAGTGTCAGGTTTGCTGGTATACGTGTCCACTTATAAAGGCTCCCGGTTTTCGGACACTCAGGACCAGCTTCTCACAACGGAATCACAGTGACGCCGCCGGGAGCATTAGCGGCAGGTGACGCCAAAGTCAGGCGTCGTTCCGGCGGGTAATTCAAAACATCGCCGTCCCGCCCAGACCGCGGCCGGCCCGCCACCGGTGTCGTCTCGGCCGATGGACGATATAAGATGCAAATCCGGACAGGGAGCCGCGCTGTCGGCGGCAGTGGTGGTTATATCCAACAGAGGCCCGCCACCGTGCCGTAGGAACACGCAGCGCGCACGCACGCACGCACGCACACGCACAGATAGGATGAGGTCTCAATTATGCTTGAAAAACAGCACTGACCTGGGCCTCTCGTTTGCCTGCGTGACTGATGTTTACCCGCTGGACTGAAAGGCATTTGTTTGTGACCTGATTGACTGCAATAAATCGTTCATGGGCCGGTCAAGTTTGCATCGTTTAGAATACCAATATGACGGCCTCACATCCATAGATCACATTTTGCCCGGTCCGGTCGGTTTGCTCTGCCGTTGTGCTGGGACGTGGCGGGCCGCGACACTGCCGGGTCGCGGCCCGGCCCGCCCGACCTGTCAGCCCTGTGACGATATTGCAGCCACGAACGTCTGGGCGGCTTAGCTGAGACGTCGCGACAAACAATTACATTTCCCAGTGGGGGCGAGGGATCGCGCGGCTTGTCGCGGCCGCGGGGTGGGGAGGGATGGGGGCTGCACTCGATCGAACACCGTGAGACGATGCAAAGGCACGCCGCCATCTGACGTGGAACCTTACACATTTCTCCCTGGTCTTTTCCGCTCATTTCACACCTTAGTCTTTGTGCCATATGTAGTGTGATGCAGCACAACAGGCTACCGCATGTCCAATCACCGCCGTAAATTACCGATGCGCTTCTCCTCTATCGATCACCAATTTATTACGCCCTATGGGTCACACTGCATACCGGCAAAGTGCTACCGATGCTATACATTGTGACATAAAATCGATGCATGTTTGTCTCTGAAATGGCGTATCTACTTATGTACATACACTAGTTGAAAGACACCATATGGAGTCACATTCGCTCGGTCGTTGCCGCGGCGTTACTGTTGGCATTACCAAGGGATTGCTGCATCGGTTGATAATCGTGTTTAGGCTGCAGCCGCTGGATGAACTGGCGATTGTTACCGCCGTTTTATTTACTGCTGAGGGAGCACAGTTGTGTCGGCGGGGGCGGGGGCGGGGGCGGCCGGGACTGGTGGCACCCTCCGCGCCGGGACCGCGCCCCTCTGATTCACTGATAGCCTGGCCCGGCAGAGCGCACTGCTCTCCGGATATTGATCGGTAGAGAGTCGAACCACCGGACACACAGCAGACGGCCCCAAACCAAAAACGCCCACACCCGCGCTCCGCCGCCGCGAGAGCACACATCAGCCGGTTTTGTGGGGCGGCGTGGGCCAAATCAGCGGCGTGCTTCGATCAGCACTGAAAACCCATAGTGAAAGGTGTCTCAGGAAATTGTTAGACGGTTCATTTATATTTATCAATCGATGTGATGAAATTTAGCGAACAATGTGAGATTGAGCGAAGAGTTTCAAAAAATCCATCAGCTCTTAGCAATGTCGATTACGCAATACGCATGCCCTTACTTCTCCCGTCCGATCGTGAATTTCTAGACGGCCGGCAAAAATTAGGGCCGGGTGTTGAATGTGTACACACGACCGTCCGCCCTCGCCAACTTCATCAGCGCCGTAACGCGATCACTTTACCGACCGCGACCCATTCCCGTCACGAGCAAACAGCGAGCACCGATGCGGTTTTACTGCAGCCCTCGGCTCGGACCGAAGCGGCGTCTCGGTTAGATGTTCCCTTGGATGCGATCCTCTCGCGGAAAGACAGTTCATGTCTTTCCTACAAAAGAAAAAAGTATATTAATAGTGTTGAGATTGACGTTTTACAGTCAGATCAGAGAAATAGTCGTTTACCGTCGAATAATGGTGTGGTATATCTATTTTCGTAGCAGCCAGATCTTGCTACCGTCCGAATCGTAGCCACCACCAAATAACACAGCCGTATTTATCATGCTTATGTTTATTACTCGAGTTTTTTTCGCATCCTCACCCATATTATAGTGGCCAAGGCCATCGTTCTGTTTACAAGCCCAGCCCCTTTATGACCGCTATAAACATAAAGGATGTAATCATACAGCTCCCCTCCGATTCGGCTACCGATATTGTCCTTTATTGATTAACACAGCACAACGCTGAATACAGTCGCAGCAAAATTAACTGAAAATAGATAGCATTATGAAACTCGTTGTTCATGATAATACGATGCATGATCATGAGTGATCCCTTGCTATGAGAGAGATAGACAAATTATGCGAAGGCCTTAGTGAAAACTAGTGCGACTACAAAAAGCAGACCATGGGCTATATCTGTCACTGACTCTGACTCATTGCTTACTCCGGCCCCTACTCGTCTTTCTCCACATGGTGCATGGGGGCATCAGCCAGGCTGGAAAGGGCTAGCAACAGCCAACAAATCACCATCAGTAGGCGATGCTCCCCTCCCTGGCACCAATCGAGGACCATCGCAACGCCGTCTGATTTAGAGGCTGACCGCCGCCCTGGCACCCATCGTCCCCTCTAATCCCCTGTCCCATAGCCCCATTTCATGACCTCCCTCCTCCCCCCCCCCTTCCCAGCTGATTGGTACCGTCCGACGTTCCGAGTCACGTGTCTGTCGGTCTGACCAAAGCTGATGTGAATCGTCCGCGGAATGGTCTGATCGGACTGTTACTAAATTAAGCATCTTATGATATGTTTAAGTCGTTGGCAGTTGACGGACATTTTGTTCATCCAGTCAATTGGATAAAGCTGTTTTATGTTTTCATTAAGACGTTTCGCTGTCGCTTTATTGAATCAACTCATTGTAAAACCGTTACCAAAGCAACAAACACCACACAAAGATAGAAGCCGACCCAAGGCGGTTTCCTTCTTTGTCCTGCTGCTGACAGTGTCGTTTGGTCCGCGGGGTCAGAGGAGCCCCCCCCCCGGTGGTCCCCCCCCCCCTCGGTGATGCACGCCCGATATCTGTCCCCGGACGGTGATAACTCAATCTATTATTGCCGCGGGGCAGGAACGGGAGCCACTAGCAGCAACTCAGGCACCGAGGACGGGACACGGGTGAAGGCATCACGGTAGCTATCAGATTAGGGTGTAACTTTGGTGAGGATACCGGTAAGACTAGATTTATGAGGCGTGAATATTGAACAGCTTCTATATTGCTTGGGTATCTTAGCTTCGTTATTAGCTATAATGTAAAAAAGCGATATTGTATTTGAGTACGAGCCATACGCAATGCACATAGATAGGTTGTGCCGGTGCCATCACCCTGAGCTCTCGGGACGATGCACGGTAGGCGATCGGGCCGGTCTAGCCTCGCGAAACCTCAAAGACACTTTTTTCCGAAAATTGGAAAACAACGCAAACTAGTCGACAGAAAATTCATCAAAGATTACGATTAGTGCATTTGCATGGCTCAGGAGACATTTTTTCGTAGACAAAAGTATCGTTAAAGACAGCGTTCCGTAACACTTCATAAGGGGGATAATCACAGCCGATTTTTACGCTCTTTGAATATTTTGCGGAACGATGAAATTGCTAGGCGTTGAGCATCCATTTTGCATGGAAAGTGAAATTTAGATGTTAAGACGATTCCGCCATAGAAAGCAAGTAGACAAAATCAGTTCGAAATGTATTATAATTAGGTTAATTTTTATATTTTTTTCTACCGCCGAACATTACGTTCACTGAATTAACCAAGCCCAGCAAAAAAAGTTTTACGAGGATGAACTAAAAATAATGCTGTATCGCATGCACTAAGACACTATCTATTAGGGGAGCCAGTGAAAATTTGCAGCCACTTGCAGCCCTGGCATCCAGACACTTTTTTCTTCTAAGGGTTGGCCTTGGCTTGGTGCACTTGGGCACAAGTGGTAAATGCCCCAAAAGGTGTTTTCGCGATAGCTCAAAACACCCAGGCAATAGAGAACTGCAACCTGGCATACCTGACTTTTGATGCACGCTGGATCTTGTGACACCAACCGCACTTTCAAGTCAGGTCAGGTCACTGATCTATGACGTCATAAATGAACCTCTGCACGATCCTCAGATGTCGCAACCTTGCAACGCTCTCAGTGATAGAGTAACTTTCACAGGGAGGTGAGACTTGCAGGACTTATTGTCCTTCAGAGGTCTTACAACTTGTATATCTCAGATTTTTCCTAAATGTCACATAAAGTCAGGTTGGCCACGTGACCTCACCTATAAGTCAATGGAGAAATATGAAAACTGTTATTTTGGCGCCAGGAATGATATTCAATTGTCTCAAGTACATGGAATCGTTACTTCATGCACTCCTTGCAAGATCTGATGCTGCATTTTTGCATTGTTGACCTTGCATGACGTCATTTATGACGTCACTAGGGTCATACGCGTTTTTCGTCAATAACTCCCGATCAAATTGAGCTAGAGAGTCGACAAGGTCACCAATGGACTCCGGAAGACCTGCCGAATCGAATGATATGCGATATGACCTCCTTCGACCAACTTCGTGATTTGAAGACCTCTGACCTGACCTTGACTCGAGGTCAAGGTCAGGCTGACCTTACGGTGGCCTCACCTGAACAAAAGTATACCATTCGACGCGCCTGAACAAGGCGAACACGACGATGTCAAAATCGTGGTTCTGCGGCCATTTTTTGCGAAGTTAGTTACCAAAAACCAAACCCACTGCTTGGGTCACGTTATGAAATGGGGCCTTGCCGGGCGAGATTTACGCTGTTTCATGATATGTATAAATTGGTAGGGCATAATCGTTTGAATAAAAAATTGGTTCGGAAGCAATTTTCTACGGAAGTACACACCATTTCAATGTCCTACCCAGCTCATACCGTCATAAATTTCGACCTACCCTCAAAAGTATTCATGCGTTATTCGAGCAGTAATTAGGCAAATTGCAAGCTCGCCACAGAGCACAAATCCTATAAGAGATAGTCCTTATTTAAAACATATGCTCATTGGATATTCAAGAAGGTTGCTCCTAAATATTGTGGTTCTAGCTTCAAAAACATGGATGTTATGAATGCCGATAGGTTTCGCGAGGCTACACCGGCCGGATCGCCCACTGTGCGATGGCGAGTGAGCAGGCACTATGCTAACTGACGCAGGGCTGCCTCATTTATGCGCGGCCGCTCCCCGGTCGACACTGCTCTGTTTTATCGAGTCTCCTTGTCTCCGAGTGGCGTGTGAGGTATCCCTCCTCCCTCCACAGTCCCGACCTGGAGCACTGACCCCTGCAACTGTGACCCGGATACTGGGGTGGTTCAAACCGGGACCCGGACAATGACGCTGGCATTAGGGGGCGTTATTTATTATTATATTCACTCTTTTAAAAACCATTAGGATTGCAGAGACTTGCTAATTGCAAAGATAAGTGAGATAAGCTGTGAAGGCTGCTCAGTGCTCATAAGGGTTTGGATTAATCACTTGTTATTTCTTTGTTTCCTCAATATGAATAATGTTTCATACGTACGCGTATACGTTTCGTGAAAACCAATTAAAATCATATTTTACCAACTCGTTGGAGCCTCGGCACATCCCAGTGGTATGTATTTACCTGAGATTGGATGCGTTTCAAAAACGGTAAACTCAGAAAATGTGGAGAAAATGTGGACCCCATAACCTATAATTCTTCATTAGCACCTGATCGATGTTAGCTCACATGACTTTAGGGCTTTTCCGACATCGATGTATTCCACTCAACTTATTGGATAGGCTTCACAGTATCTAAAACCCTGATGAAAAATCATTGCAACTACGTGGCGTAGTGTGTGCCTGAATCCCATTGAAGCCTGACACCAGTTACCAGTCTAATACAATCACGCCCTGACCTGGAACACGTGTCCGCAGGTCAATGACCTAGGGAGACCACGGGTCGGTCGGAGCGGCGCCAGGCAGAACAGGGCTGGGGGAGGGGTGGGGTGAGAAAGGGGAGTCTCGTGCGGCTCTGGACTGGCGCAATGTCGCCCGCTCCGCCGCCTCCGCCCCGCCCTCATTAGCAGGCCTGTCAGAGTTCCTTTAACTCAAAGTTTGCAATGAATGCATTGATTTCTTGAACACTTCATAAAGAAAGGAAGCAGCTGACACGCCGAGGCGCGTGTGAGAGAAGCAGTAGGTACTAGATACTGAGAAGAGACCTGCGACATGGGCCAGCGTATTGCTTTTATAGGCAATCATGATAGGCTCTGGCTTATTAGTTTCACATGATTCAAATGAAGCTTAATGCCATTGATTTATAATCCCCGAGCCCCCAAATTAAGAAAGACAAAGCAATATTGCTAGTGCTCTTTTTCACTGCTAAACGCCCAACGCAGCGCCAGCGTGTATTGGCAGTGCGCATCCCGAGCGGCCTGAAATGATGGGATGGGTAGGCTGTACCGCAATACCGATGTGCGTGGCGGAACAGCCTACCTGCCTGCTGAAGCCGCTAACACCATGCTGCATTCACCAGCACACTTCAGCTCCAGCGGGAGATGGGCAGAACGCTACATATTCTTGGTAGCTCGGTCACCACACGGCTTCTGCCACTAAAGGTTCATTCCCATGGCGCATTGCAGTTTCATGTAAACATCTCAGGATTTTATGTTCGTCTCGGCTCGTGTTGTATATGACAACTGTGCACCGCACTGGAAGGGCCGGTCTGAGGAGAAAATGGATCTCTTTATGCGTCAATCTGAATCCAGTCAAACAGTATGGCATGCAGGGAAGGGAAGCTTGTAGCAGCGATTAGGAATTATCTGACATGACATTACCTGCACGAGTCACAGTCACGGTTATTTCAGCCGCCACGGCAACTAGCCGGCCGTCAGTGGCCGAGTCAATCCATCAACGTCACTCAGTGTCCAAATCACAGTTCTGTCAGACGTCATTTGGCCTTCAACTGTCACAGATTGTCCGTCCGTCAGCTGCCACCCGACATACGTCATTTGACCGTTACACGTCCCCAGAGGCATCCGTCTGTCAGCCGCCACCCGCCGTCTGTCGGCGGTGCAGGTAGTGGACATTGTACGGGCTGTCCCCTACCGCTGGACAGTGGACATTGGACGGTGTATGCCGGTGGATGGACAGTGGACAGTGGCCGTCACTATACGGGGCGCCGGAGGAAAGCGGACAGCGTCCTGGGCGCCGCTGGACAGGAGACATTGTCCGTCACTATTCAGAACGAAGGACAGCGGACAGTGGACAGGGTCCATCAGTGTCCGGAGCACCAGTGGACAGTGTCTGTCAACTCTGTGGGCGCCGGTGGACAGTGGACAGTGTCCTTCACTGTCCGTCAGTGCCGGTGGACAGTGTCCGGTAGCTCTGTGGGCGCCGGTGGACAGTGGATAGTGTCCTTCACTGTCCGTCAGTGCCAGTGGACAGTGTCCGGTAGCTCTGTGGGCGCCGGTGGACAGTGGATAGTGTCCTTCAATGTCCGTCAGTGCCAGTGGACAGTGTCCGTCAGCTCTCTGGGCGCCGGTGGACAGTGGACAGTGTCCTTCACTGTCCGTCAGTGCCGGTGGACAGTGTCCGTCAGCTCTGTGGGCGCCGAGCCGCGGCCGCTCTCCATTTCCGCCCAGTCGGGTCGGACAGTTCACTCCGCGCCATTAGTCTAATTAAGCCTCTGTGGGGTGGCCGTGGCAGACCGGCCGGCCCGGCGGTGGCTGCAGGGCCGGCGCGGTGGGGCCCGCCGGTCACCCGCAGGGGAGGGGGGGGTTCAGGACCACGCCCTGGTAGCGTGAAGACACGACCGGTCCTCGGACAGCGGCACACGCTGGGGTCGTCCCATATCGCGCGCCATGTGCTAATCACAGTCCCGTGGAGCGCCGTTCGGCGACGGGGACCGTGCGCCCGGGGGCCGGTGCCGAGCGAATGGGGAGCTGAGGCGACAGTTAACGGGCTAGGGCGCGATGTCGTGCTAATGGATGCTGTTTAAAACAGCGAGCACAAAGAAAAACAGCAGTGGTGGCACCCCATGAACTATTAATATCAACAAATTAACGCCGAGCCTAGGTCATTTATCCCTTCAAGCATACAATAAAGGGAGATAACATAGCTCAGTCAATGAACTAGAAAGAAACTTTCGGCATTTTACTAAGAGACTCGCAAGTCACAGTTCTTTATTGCCTACATGCGCACTGAGTTTATGCATGACATTCAGTCCACGGTGTATGCATGCTCAACCAAGATGGCCTCATGCATCGGGCGACCACTGCACGGCGTGACTGTACATCCAAGCAGAGGCGCGGCTCACCAGATGTGAGAAGACAGAGGTGCCTGGACACCGCTAGACATATTCGCTCGTAAAGGGAGCAGCTCGTCAGCCCCGGGCGAGTTACGAGCGAGGAACCTTTCATGAAATGAGTGTAAAATGTAGGAGGCCTGGCTGCTCATTGATGAAGCGAGAAAACGCTGAGCGATTGGATGTGATCGGGTCCACTGCACTGTCCACATCTGGGGGTGCCTCACACTCTGAAATTTGCTTCTCGTTCTATTTCATATGTAGATCTGACTCAGACTGAGACTGGACTAAGAACAACAGAAATCCGTTTCACATTCTATGGGCATTGCTCTCATTCGTGCACCATTCGCCACTTAAGTACACACGCAACAACAGGAGGAGACGGATGAACTGCCAACACCAGGTACTTTCAGCTAACAACATTTTTTTAAGTCAGCTATCATGCTATGCACTTGGAACAAACATAATTCCTCGCAAGCATTCGGATTTTGAGGATGAGGTACTCCTCACCTTTTCGCCTTAATTAACCCGCGCCCCGCTGGGGCTCCAGGATTTCCATGCCCTACTGGAGGTGTTTGAACACTCCCCTCCCCCTTTAACTAGGCTCTTGGGCCACGTAGCGATACGGGATAGAGCGGCGTTCGAAGGACCGTAAAAAAATAATGACGAAATAATAACTTAGTCATTATTTTTTTACGGTCCTACTTACGCTACTTTTTGGTCAGGGCAAAGTTCAGGCCACCAGAGGTCATCGAAGGTCAAATTTAGTCGACTGTCAAGTCGAATGTCGACAACAAACCGACGCACAACTTGAAAATAAATAGAACCATGCAGCGCCCCGAAAAGGTGCATTTGATAACGCTATAAAAGTTCTTTCTGAGTACCTAATTCCCTCAACTTTGAACTAAGAATTTACTTATTTTTGAATGTACTTAAATTGGAACTAAGATTAAGAACGATTTTGCCTGCAGGGTACAACAACTGCAAAATATGTAGACGTTTTTCCGGTAACAATTTTTTTTTCAAATAACTTTTTACTCAAACCTACCACGAGTTTCATTTACCGGCATCGTGTTCTCATCTCATGAAGCCGCATCGAATGAACTATAATTTGACTTTGGAAGGTCAGCTTAACCCGCGCCCTAGTGGCGGTCTCAGCCAACTTCGCCCTAGTGGGGGGGGGGGGGGGGCATATGTTACCACCCACCTCTAACTCAAAAACTGAGAGGACTAGAAAGACACGATAAAAAGCAGTCGATAGCTCTCGATGCGTACGTTTGAAAGTAGTTCGGTCATTTTTCATCTTAGAGCAATATTGGGGTCACCAGAGGTCATCAAAGGTCAAAATTTGCGAATTGTCATTATATTTTCAGAAAACATGCCATTATCTCAGGAACTATGATAGCTAGAAAAACGCTGGGAAAAGCAATCGATAGCTTTTGAACTCTGCTTTTGATAAGCTTAATATCAAAAATGTCCTCAGGTCAACGGTTTAGCCTCCACAGGGCAAAAACTCCAAAAATAACTGTTTTTACGAAGTGTTTTTCATCAATAACTTTTGGCTAAAAAACGCCAGGACATTTCTATTGCCAGAATCGTGTTCCTCTCCCCAAGACGCGTCGAATGAACTATAATTTGACCTTGAAAGGTCAACTTCAAAATTTGACCTCAGGTCAAGGTCATGACCTGACCGGAAAAGGTCATGTTGCATATCAGTCGATGCGTCTCGGCAAGACAAACACAATGAGGCCAACCCCAACGTTCTATCTCTTTCCAATCGAGAGTTATTGGCAAAAAGCTGTTTGTAGCCTCAAATGACCTCGGATGACCTTCCTAGAGGCTATCATCAAAAAAGACACCTTGGTCGTCACGGGTGGTCCAAATCATTATGATTCTGAAATATTTGGACTGTTACTATGCGTACACACGGATCTAGAGGCATTTTCGTTTTTCTCCATTGACTTATAATGGAAAGGTCACGCCACTGACCTGACCTTAGGTCACGGATACACAAAATCCGAGATATAAAAACTGTAGACGCTCATAACATCATGCAATCCACCAAGTTCAAAACCTCTCTGACAAAGACTGCAGGCTGGACATGATTGCAAACTTTTTTAGGCTTGGTCAGTTAACTTGACCTGGTGACCTGACCTGACATGACCTTGGGTCAAAAATTTCACACATTGTCCAAAATTGATGTGCAAAAAGCTACTCCAAGCGGCGCGGCGCTACGCGCCGCGGTTTTTTATTCACACGCAAAAAACGCGACAGGGTGGTAATATATGCCCCCCCCCCCCACTGGGGCAAAGGTTAAACTTAGGTATCATGTCGTATCTATGTTGAAATTTCTCTCCTATCGGTATTGTGAACACAACATCGGGACAATGTTGTATCGATGTTGAATCACAACGTTGAAATTCTACCTATGTTGATATTGTGAATTCAACATTGGGACAATGTTGTATCGATGTTGAACTACAATGTTGAACTTCAACCAAGATTCGACAAATCACAACCAAATATCAACGTGATATCAACGTTGAATCAATGTTGAATTCGTGTTGAAGCACCAATATTGACAATCAACCTGATTTCAACATATCTCAATGTTGTATCAATGTTGTGTGCTACTAGGGATCGGCATGGGCGTCGAAAGCGGGGGGACGGGGGACGCGTCCCCCCAGTCGAGAAATCTTGGGGGACTTCAATTGAGGGGGGGGGCGCTGCCGACCTTTGGTTCCTTTCTTTCCATGCAACGCCCATTGGGCTAATGTTAAAATGCCCAAATAAGGATCACGGTGCCCCAGTGCCTCCCCGTTCCGCCGTTTATGTTACGAAGGCACCAAAACTCATCAAAGCGTTTGGCGTTTGGCCCTTTCGGGGGGCCTCCTGAAAACCCCAAGGGAGGGGCGGGCGCCCCTTCCGCCCCCCCCCCCCCCCTTGGCTACGTCTCTGGGTCCAGCGAGCAACTCACCCAGCTAACAATTTGCCGTTGTTACAACGTCGTTTAAACGTTGTCAAATGGTTACCACAACGTCCCGATTTATCGTTGTGACAACGTAATTTTGTAGACTCCAGACAACGGCGTGACAACGTCATCCGACCATGCATTTGAATGTCATCACAACGTTTCTGTAACGTGGCCGTGACGTCCCAAAACTGTTCTTACAACGTCCCGCCAACGTTATGAAATGTTTTCTGTAACGTACCAACAGTGTTTCTGGAACGTTGTCACCACGTTTCCGCAACGTGACTACAAGGAGTATAGAACGCTTTGGCAACGTCTCTGCGACGTTTTTATCACGTGCGCACCACGTTGTCGCCACTTCGTATTGCCGTCCCTGTGACCCTGAGTAAACGTCCTAAACATTTTCGCAACGCCCTCTCAACGTGTTTGCAACATACTCAGAATGTGTTTCCGACGCTCTCTTCCCGTTCTCTAGACTTGTAAAAAAAGGCATGTAAAAAGTGTATATTTCAATACATCATACAGGTCAATTTACAAAAAAAAAAAAAAAACGACGGCGGCGGCATCGGTGATGGGGCATGGGGCCCAGGGGCGCCCCCATGGGGGCGTGGGACGGAATTGGGTTCTACCGGCTCTGGCGCTAGCCGCTAGCACGCCAGAACTGGTGGAAGTTCACTTCTTCACTAACCCTCGCTGGGAGGATCACTCGGCGGACCGTTAGGCACCGGCTCATTTGCGGCCTCGATGTCCCTAGGCAGCTGGCAGTGTCTGACTAGACGGTCTGCGCACCCCCCGTTCCGGTCGCATCTTCCGGACAGCCACTTCGCTACCGCATTGCCGACAGTAGGCCTGCCACAAGGCGCGCTGACGAGTTGCAGGACGTCTGCGGGAAGACATGAGGGAAAATCAGACATTCAATTCATGAAAAAATCACAAAAATACCTGCACCACTTTCCGTAACAGTGCGACAGGCTAGATCAAACATGTCAACACCTTAGAGGCTAGAGCTACAATGAACTATAGCCTAAACCGCACGATATTACAAGGCGCAATCTTGCAAATGCTTCTCGTAAATGGTACTTTAACTTACCAGTCAAAGCAACAATCGCATCAAACGCAGACAACTGGCGCTACTTTCATCTTCCAGCTATCTCAGCCGCGCCCGCCGCCGGCCCTCACCGCTCGCTCGCGCCGCGTAGACTCACGGTACATAGAATACTAGGTAACACCGGTTTGTCCGCTCAACACAGGGCCAATGGTCACCACTTTCTTCAGCTGACGTCTGTGACCTTGAGCTGACCTAGGATGATAAACAGCTGACAATTTAGGCCATTTGGAGCTCACTTGACAGCTGAAGAGCGTGATTTAAAATATAAATATTTGTCAGGCACTGACAAAAGATATTATTCGCCAGTCATTTTTTAAGCACATTCTGTCATAAATTAGCTGACTCCCTCTGGTCTTCCACACAGCAGAAAATGCAAGTGCAAATTCTGCCGTCTTGAAGTGAGCCAAACGCTTATGATACACATGATCGTTTCTCTCAGAGCACAACGGAAACTGCGAGAAAACAAGAGAGAGTCGGACTCTACAAATGAATGAATTTGGAAGAAAAATAGCTGTATTTTTTCCTGTGTAAATGTTGGCTTTGAAAACATTGGCCATCGACTTTAAAATTGCCCCCAAATATGAAAATGTGTGAATTGACAAAACAGGCAATCTTGCTGTTTTTGCCCAAGTTTGTTCATGATTGAGAGAGATTCGATGCGAAAATGCACTGATATATACTTTTGAAAGCGAGGTCTCGATCAGTGTATTAATTTTGATTTTTACCTTAACGCTAGTCCCACTTTTCCCTCCAAGAAAATATATTTGTCAATTTTTCAATAATCATATTATGCGTCATTGCTTTAAAAATAAAGAGAGTCGGACCGTAATTCTTTCAAAATGACTGATCGTGCTCAATATCTATCGGAATATATCAACAGATTGGCCAGACTCATTGGCTAAATATGTTTAAATTGCATTTTTCTTACTTTCTGCAGATTTTCCTGCAAAATTTAACTGTAGTTTAAGCTGCGTTTCCTGCAGATTGTGTTCACAGACCAATGGGAGACAAGTATTTCTTCAACATGCGCAGCTTATGTCACAGCTGCGTAAGAACACGTTCGCTTGAAATCATATGGATCATTATAGAGTTCAGTGTTTGGATATTTCTTTTCGGAATATCAAAGGTCAATGTTGATGCGTTTCATAAGATTTGTGGTGGCGGGATTATCGTCATTAACTAATTACTTGATATATTTTAATGAGGAGTGGTGTAATGCCCGCACGACTGTTGACTTTCATTGTAATTGCTTGAGCTGGTTCCTGGGCCGCCTCAGATAGCAGGATGGTGTTTCACTTTTAGTATCATGGCCTGACAGGAAGGTGGGTACCCAGACCCTTGCCCAGACCCCTAGTCCCCTAGCTCAATATTAATCTCAGATGAAGCCTGTATATATGTCTTAGAGCTTGTTTAAGTTTTAACCTCACCTTCATATAACCTAACATAACCTGAAATAACCAGACATGCTAGAACCCTTATTTTGGTCAAATGCCGATGAGCAGAAAAATATTAACTTTTTGATGATTTGCCATGCCTACCTATTGCTATGTCTGGACGAGGGTTTCTCGGTTACTGTGTAGATAAACTATGGTGAAGATAAAAAACATCATCTACCCTAGCCTAACCTTTGCGTACTAAACTACCACTTTTAGTAAATGTTCAGAAAGAGTGATTCACTTTTCAGGCATACATTTTGTACATTCTTGCACTATTTGACATCCTGAATCCAGATATGATATTTACATGTGATACAAATACAAAACAAAAATCAAACCTTACCTAACCCCATGCCAGACTGGAAAACATCCATACACTATGCCGGATGCCCGTGAGACTATCTTGCGCCGAAATTCGGCGCAAGCGATTTTGCGCCGAAATTTCTGAGTGATTTGCGCCAAAAATTAGGTGCCTATTTGTGCGAAAATTAAGCCCTTTTCATATAAAGCACATGTGCACATATACTGATCAAGGCTATATCAACCAGGCAGAGTGTTTCGGGGCTTTGTACACTATCCCATGTTTGAGCGTTCGAATTAGTTTTTATTTCCACGTAAACCCAATACCTCGGTGGGAGCCAGCGAGGGCCCGGCAGCGGAGCAGCACGTGCTCGGGCACATCAGCCTCTTCTCGGCTCACGGTGCAGAGCGCCGCTGGGCACCGCTTGTCTGGGCACTGCTGACACGCGGTGGGGTGGAGACAGCCGATTCGGTGCCGTATTGGAGCGAGCTGCCCCGGTGGCCCGCCCTCATCTGGTGCACCGAAATGGCATCCTCTCGGTCCTCTCCGGGGAGAGGGAGCGGCGGCGTGCTCCCGAGGAGTGGCTTGAATAGTGATTCTGAGCAGTTGTCGCGCCACTGATGCGAGGCCGCACAATGAACCGCCCTGGTCAGCGATCGGGCGTTTGAGGGCAGGGCGGCCGCTAGTTTTGCCAGATCGTCCACGCTCTCATTCCCCTCGATACTGCAGTGGGCAGGAACCCACTGCTATTGCTTAACGACGCTTGGCGACGTTCAACAAGGTTTTCCATGCCTATCTCTACGCCGAAGGTTGAGGCCTCACCTGGGCGGCCGTTCCTCCGCTGAGTAAACTCAGGGCGGCTCGCCAGTTCGAGCACGCGACGACCGGGGCGGGGACGTCTCGTCCCGCAACCTCTCCAGAGCTGCCCACGGGGCGAATCTGCTGCTAGATTGACCAGCGTACCGCATAAATTCGGTGACTGTTTTCGCCAAAAAATTATGCGACCGCCCTGCACCGAAAAATTCGTCCGCCGCCATGCGCTGAATTCGGCGCATGCGAAGTTACGCCGGACGTGCGCTTAAATTTTCGGCGCAATCCCGCCACTACGCCGGACATATTCGGCTTAACGTGTATTTTTTTCCAGTCTGGACCCCATGTTGCATATTCATATGAACTGTAGATCAGATATTTTTTGAACAAATACCCATCTTTCATCCTTTCAGCATGCCTACAACCTACTAAACAGCCTTGGTATTAACCTACCATTCATACTTTACCTACACATACATATTGATATATGGGGTATGTTTGGTTCAGTAGGTTATAGTAGGTCAGGTGCCTACATGCTATCATTTGTCATGCTTTGATTTCAGGTGGTGTCTTGTGGGCTTTATAGTGGGCTTTGTGGCCCTCTCTAAGTGCAAGGGTTAAGTGTTGATGCACATAATGCAATGTTTTTTTTCCATGGGCGCAGGAACCTCACGTAAAGTGTGGGGGGGGAGGGGGGCAGAGAACTTCAATGTCACTTTGTGGGAACCCCAATACCCCTATGAACAAATTCTTTGCAGTTTCGTGCTTATCTCACCTTGCCGAACAATTTCTTGCTGTTAGTTTTGAATTTAAATGAAAAAATAAATATTTTATTTTTAGCATAACTGAAAAAGTGGGGACATCCCCTTCCCGATCCTAGGCCGCCTATGTTTTCTTTTTCTTAATGGTACAAATCATCCAGATTCATATGAGAAGGGTAGGTAGCTACCTACAAAATCAAATCAATGCCTCAATTGTTTATTGTTTTATTACAATAAGTCCCTCCTCTGCCAATCACACTAAACTATCTACTGTCACAACGCAGTGTGCGTCATGATTTCTCAACTCTATGCATACAATATATTTCCATTTGTCAATCACATATTGTTTTTTTTTTTTACAGGCTTTCCGGTTATGACTGAGGCCAGCATCTCACGTGCCCTGGCTACGCCAAATCACTGCGGATGCCGGATGCCGAGGACCGGAGAGCCAACCGCTTTGAGGCGTGAGCTCTGTGGCGTGGCTCGAGTGATCACCAGGTTCTGACGGCTACGGCGCCGTCGACCTGGTTGAATAGCTGGGGCCTGGACGAGGGTGCCCTTAGTACGGTGGTCAATCGGTTACGTCCGAGGGACGCTCGAACACGCTGCCGTCGCGTGGCTGCCGGCGGCCGCCCCCTCGCACGTGAATCTCCTGGAGCGAGGACTGCGGGAGGCGGCCGCATCATCACCTGTGTCCGCGCTCAACACCGTGCCACTCACTAATGGCGGATGCCCGACTTTCTCCGATGGAGGAGAGAAGCTGGACGCTGGCTGCCAGGCTGCTGGGGAGGGCGCTGGGTCTGCCATCAGGGGACCCCCTGCGCGCGACCGCCGAGGCCTCGGCACCGGCGCGCCTGCCTTCGGCCCGAGGCTGGAGATTGCGAGGCCGCCAGGCCTGGGCGAGAGCGAGAATCCCACCGTGGCAACAGACGGCTGGCGTCACCTTCCGGTTGGACGTGTGCCCGATCCGGGCTGGGGCCACGGCGGCGGAAAGGGAAAGCGTGGCTACGCTGCACCTCGCGTTCCTGCCCCTGTGTGCTGTCCGGCTTTGGACGGACGGATCTGTGGAGGGCGGAGTCTTCAGGCGCTGGGCGGGAGCCGTGCTGGTCTGGCTGGACGAAGAGGTCGAGGGACTGCGGGCCCCGGCCGGAGAGTTGTGCTATAGCTACCGCGCGGAGATGGTGGCGCTGGTGACCGGTCCGGAGACCGTACTCGGAAGAGACAGAGACCAGGACCTGCGGTCCGTACCTATCTGCTAACTGTGCGGTAGTGCTGGTGTAGTGCAACATTTTTGGATGGCTAGCTACATTTCTCGATTAAATAGCTGGTACGTTTCAGTGCAGGTGGCGTGACGAACAATGTATCTGTTGGCCACTTCTGCGGCCGCTGCCATTTCCTACTCGAAGGCGGGCGTGCTGTTTGGCTGGGCCGGCAGGATGTTCCCATTATGTGTCGACGACAAAGCGAGTATATTCATGTTCTTTTAATGCACAGAAGTCTGTTGTATATTTGAAGTTTTATTTTAGGTTAACGATTGCGAAGGGCAGATTCATCTTCTCTCTTTCATTTGTGTTGCCACTTAAGCGTTCATGTTTGTCATAAGTGTCCTGGTCCGGCTTGGTTGTCATCTTTATTCGTGATGTATTTTATTTTACGAACATGCTGGTGATCAATGCAATACACTTTTGATTAATAATGCTGCTTTAGCTCTGATCCTTTGTGGTATGTCTTGATTGTACTACTGCGATAGTGATTTTTCCTCACCAAAATATGCAGGCAACAAATGTAAATGCTGCCAAAAGTTTGTCATTGCGTGATGTATCTAAAAGACATCAAGTTTCTGAACGTGGTCGTGTACTACGCAACCGGAAACTCAATAGGACGTGGAATGCTGTGAAGCAAAACTACAGAAGTGAGGCTGGCCACGCCAAAATCAAGTGAGATATGTCTAGCCTTTCTTCAGCCGCCAAGGCTTCGACAGACTATCCGCGGGTTCGGTGTCTCTCGAACTACGAAGATTCAACGTCGTCCGGCCAATCCTGGTTAAGGTCAGCGGGGACTTAGCTGTGGTTATGGAACAGGATTGGCTGTCCGAGAGACTCCGAACCTGGGGTATGCTGCAGCACAGCTATGTCGACCGAGTGTCGTCGCAAGCTGCCCCACTCGACGAGAAAAAGTAAAACCGTCCCGTCCTAGGCTGACTAGGCTTAGCTAGGTGGCAGCACAGTCGCGCCGGCAGGGGGCAGTGCCACAACCAGCCGACTGATATTTTCGTGTGACGTCAGAACCGGTGCCTCCCTGCGTAGACTGCGGCTCGGCCGGCTGGCTCTGAACGCCGGCCGGTGACACTGACGTCACGGCCCCTCAGGCGAGGTCAGGGCGCGAGCCACCGTTCGCCTGAGTGGCGGCCCGCGTGGCTTGCTGGCAGCCGCGGATAACAGCCGCGTTTACATAGGGATAGTTGCAAGCCTCTAGCTCCGCCTGTGATGTTGCAAAACATGCCAATGACGCTTTGCAATTTACACATGTTATATATTTATATATATATATATATATATATATATATATATATATATATATATATATATATATATATATATATATATATATATATATATATATATATTAGAGAGAGATAGAGAGAGAAAGGTATCAGAATTTACTTGTAAAAACACCGCTAATTATTCAGTACCTATAATGTCAAGGTTGTGAAAAACCGTTTTAACAACGTGTTGGCGACCACCAGCTGACAACGTGAACAGTCCAAGTGTTAAAATATGTCAAATTTAACGATGAAAACTGAATATGCGCATTGAAAGTCAAAGGAAATGCATTATATGGCCATATATGTCACCATGCATTATCAAAATATAATGCTGCAAGTGCGCGGTTGCTGCAGCGTACCAATAAAACGTTGTCACGACGTTTTACCACGACTTTCGGACCAAACCATGGCTTCACAACGTTCAGAACGTTGCTACAACGTAATTAAAACGTAATTTCGCAACTTACCGAAACACGACGTTGTGACAACGTTGTAGTAACGTTTCCTGTTAGCTGGGCACCTCCCGTTGGTACTTGCACTTGAGCCCGGCAGCGCTGACGTGCCTTTTAGACCAGAATTGGAGGTCTGCCTCATTTCACATTAGTCATTTGAGCCGGACAGGTCGTCGGGTCAATCACCTTCACACTGGTGAGAAAGAGCTACTAAGTAGCGAAATTTGCTACGAAGTAAGTGTTATTAGGAATGCTTAGTTCGATTTACTGAACATTGAAAGTGTTAGTTATATTTCCTATGATTTAGTGATATAAAAATATTTTCCTAGCGAATTAGCCAAGCACCTGGGAAACATGTCAAGATATGGTAGCACTTGTTTCATACAATAGTGACGCCAGAGGCTCATTTCCGACCGACGGAAAGGTCAAGGCGGTGTGTGCCCACGCTGCCGTTCTATTATAATTTTCACGTTTTTCGTATTTTTTTATATTTCAATTTTAATCTGTAAGTAAAAAGGTAAATATGTCCGTAGTACTAGCCTTCGCACTTTCCTTTCATCAGCAATTAACGTATTCGTGGACTTATTCGCTTATTCGAGCTTGTAAGGTGGTTTTGGACAGCTGGGTCTTAAACACATTGATTATGGTTAGGTATTTCATCCATGTTTTACAGTTATACCTACTCGTCATACATATAATGTACATCCAATTTTCTTATGCTTCATGATATGGTGCTTTTGCTGAGGTGTTGAGTTAGCTTAGTTTACTGTTGCGGATATAGATAGCTGTCGTAGATGTAGATTTATATGGTACCTACCTAAGTGACCCAATTTGTGCCCATATTTATTATACATCCTGTCATCCACAGAACAAAAATTATAATTCCTTATTGTTTACAGCTTATGCTCTCATGGAACATCTTTTCAAAGTTCAAGGAAATTGAGAAAGGCCCACTTTTCTGACACTGCATGTTGTGCCAGAAAATTGGTTTGTCATGTTTCCGCATTGATGCTGTAGAGCTGCATGCAAAGTCTGCTCTGCTGCACTACACCACAGGAAAGTGTAGTCCATGCTGACATGATTTTGACGAGTTGCCATCCTTTGTAGTCCGGTCCTTATACCTACTTATGTACCTAGCCCCTAGGTGATGCTACTTCAATATGTTTCAAAATTCATGATTGGTAAGGACATATTCTTCAAGCGATAGCTTAGAACCTAGTAGGTAAGTTCAAGTTTTCTCAATGTACCTAACTCAGGGTAAGATGTGCTGTGAAATTAAGCATGATCTCTCTTTGGACTTTGGTGATAGTTTTTATCAGCTTGCTGCTGGTGTCCCCATATAGGTAAGCTCTTTGCTGGTGTTTCTTGGCCTCTTGTTGGTGATTTGCTGAGACCATGTAAAGATGACTGATAAGAAATGGACACATCAGTTGATTGCCAGTGTGATGATGAAAAATGACATCAACATGATCCTTAGGAGAGGAACAGCCCCCTGTCTTTTCTCCCGATTTTGTCTTGAATATATGCTGTTCTGCTATTTAAGCTGTGCTAGCCCTATTCACTTTTCATGTGGGCAGAAAAGATCATTACCTGGGATTCTGGGAATGTTGTAAAATTGCTGTCATGTTCTGCAATTTTAGGCATGTTTCAGGGTACAGCCATGGATGAAGTATTCCTGGATAGGACACTCCCTATTCCCCAACACTAGCGCCGGCGACTTAGCGGCCGCCGGTGGCGGAGCGCCGAAACATCGGTGGCGAGTGCACCGGCGGCCGCCGCACCGGCGTGCGTGCTGAAAACGTATGGAGAGCGAAATTACCGAGCTTTAGCTCATAAGACACAGTCATTTCGAATGATTATTATGGCTTTATTTAGTCACGTCACTATCACATACGAAACCATTACCTGATGCCTATAAACTGAGCCGATATTCTTGACTTGCCGTTGCCGATGCAAACTATCGCCAAATATCATCGTTCCTCGGCAGTCAAACTAGTCCCTATTGATGATTTAATGTAAATATAAACTTATTTTCATGTTATCTCATAAAACTTAACTTTATTCTAACATTGGCTCTACTGCTGTAATCACGAACCTTCACTTGTCAGCAGAATTTAAGCGACTTTTAAAATTAAAACTGGGAAAATAATATTTTCAAGACATTCCTCAATTCCTGTTCTACCAGGTTCACAAAACTTTTCATCAAAATCGGTTACAGGTAAGCAATAAACGACTAAAGTATACAAAAAGACGCTCCGCCCATAGCACGCAATGCTAAAATGGCGCCAACGCCCTCGCCGTTGGAAAATCCGCCGCCGCCGCCGGGTGGTCGGAAAATCGGCGGAGTGTCCCATCCAGGAATACCTAATCTATGGTACAGCTTCTCCGCTTAGAGCATACAAAAAAGTTTAGCATAGGAGCGACAAGTGGGTGAGACTCCCACCAACAGCTAGCATAGCAATTGGATGTCTGTTTGCTTTCTTATGGCCTGGTAGTTCTTGAGAAGTGAATAGGTTGTTTTCAAAGTAATTTTATTGTTGGCTAGGCATCTATTGTGTCTTATCGGTCTCCCAAATGCATTTGAACTTGGGTGTGTCAAGGCTGCTTCTATCAGTTCTACCTATTGTTGCTGTCAGTATTCTTGAAGTCTACATCGAGCGACCCTAAGAAAGCCCCTCCTTTGTTACAAAAGCGGTTAAATTTTGCGCGAAATGAACCATTGTTGCTCCCTCTGCTCCAGAGTCAGCAGTATTCCGAGTAGCGCCTGCCTACCAGAAGTGCCGCCATGTCGTCCCGCACGTGTCAGCACTGCGGCTGCAGTGAGATCGACGTGGACGCCGGGCGCGGCGACGCCGTCTGCACCGGCTGCGGCTCCGTGCTCGAGGAGCACATCATCGTCTCCGAGGTGCAGTTCGAGGAGAACGCGCACGGCGGCTCGAGCGCCATCGGACAGTTCGTCGGCGCCGACGGCAAGGGCGCCAAGGGGCTCGCGGCCGGTGAGTAGTTGGGAGTCGCCGATTGGGGGGAGTGATGTTGAGGGAGCTGATGGATCGGGGACTCTGGCTGTATTAATTGCTTTCTAGTTTCTGGAGCTCAGTATTTGGAATGATGAAAGAAACTGATAAGTATCATTTGTAGTGAACTGATGCCTGCCGGATCATTGACAGATATAATCGATTTACACTGTCTTCATGTTATCTATGCTTGTGTCAATGAAGTATTTTAGCCTATATGGATCGACAATCGACATAGCCCATGGGTCAGATTCTAGATGGAGATATTAAAGCATAGACCTCTGTATACCTGTATGATTAAAGATATAAATATTAATTAATAGTAGCATAAATAGCATAAATAGTAGCATCACTCTGTATATCTGTATGATTAAAGATATAAATATTAATTGAAAAATCATAAGATATGCTCGAGTGACACAATCCCCTCAATCCCACACAATCGATTTATCATTGTTTACTTTACCTCGGCTCAGTAACAAAGCAGACGATAGGTTTCTTATAGCTGATCAGCAATTCTTTATTTTATCGAACTACATAGCATCTTGTTTTCATCCAGGTAGATCATTACCTAAGTTTTCTCTAACCGGCTTCATCTCGGGATGGAGCACCGCTCCCCTCCCGACTCCTCCCACCCGTCTGGCGAAGCCCCGTCTGGCCGTCTGACCTTGTGCCGCCTCCCACCGTGTTCCCACCCCGCCCGACACACTGCTACCTCCTGTCTTCCCCATCACCCCGCCCTTGTAGACCGTTCCCCCACCCCCACCGTCCGACTGACCGCAGCCACCGCACATCCGGCACGAGTGGTGTCCACCACCCCGCCGACACCTGCCGTGTTACGGAGCTCAATGTGAAACTGACCGGATACAGCCGTGTCTAACTAAATGACGTGCATGGTAGGGTTTCTGAATGAGGCTCAATTAATTAATGCTGATTTCCGTGATCGCCCCTGACTGGTCCAGTAATTTAATGGCCGCGCTCCAATGGTGAAGGCCATCCACTATGCGATGCACACCTGCAGCTGAGACGTGTGAAATATGAGTTATTCACGGGGAGTGTTTCGTCAGGGTTTTATCCTTTTTTTTAGTGACGACAGGATTATTGTAGCTTTGATTTTTCCATAATGCATTTGATGCGCTGCTTTACCGGAACGTGATCTTTGATATCACCGATGGGTGCCTCAGACCGTCGCAGTCCGGCCACCCCTAAACCCCAATAATGCTAGTTATCTATTGATTACAATGATCCACCTTTCTCTGCCGCAGGGTTTCACGCCGGTGCTCTAGGAAAGGAGTCCCGAGAAGTCACATTACGGAATGCGAAGAAAAAGATCAACTGGCTGGCTCAGCAGTTACGGTAATTCTACCCCTGAGCGACACCGACCGTAACTGATAAAGTTGTCATGGTATCATCTGGAATGAATCATCCTGTTTAGTCTTTTACGTGACCTGAGGGACTAGTTATATGTCATTTGAAGCTGTTGATTGGTAAAGGCTAGCTTTGCCTCACCCTTGAGTGACCTTTCATGTCGCTCTGCATCCGACGTCCGAGGCCAAGATAAATCAAATAAACATTCTCTTATTCATGGCGCTTGCTGTATGGGTCAATTGCCATTTGGTAGTTTCTTCTCACGACAACGAGCGATGTTTCTATTATTTCACGAACAACTTTTGAATTTAAATGGCAGTTGTAGCGTTTTACCCACTCAAGCCTACATTCGAGAGGTCTCAACTTGCTCTAAGTTTAACATTTTGCCAGCGATGTGTTTTGTCGTCAAAAAAGGTCTGATGAATGAGGAATAAGGTGTTCTAGAGTGCATCGTGGTACATTATTGCTTAAAAATCTTCATAGCGCTATTGGTACTCTGCCATGCATGACAGGGTGTATTTTCTGTTACAGACTGAACCAGCACTGTGTAGACACGGCTCACAACTTCTTCAAGATGGCGCTGTCCCGTGGTCTGACGCGCGGCCGGCGCAGTAACCAGGTGATCGGCGCCTGTCTGTACATCACGTGCCGCACCGAGGGCACACCACGTATCCTTTCCGGCAGGTGCCGCGACGCGTCACGGCGCTTCAGAGGGAGGAAGGCGGGTTATCGGTGTTCGAATGAATGTGACTACATGCATACTGCTTGGTTCTTCTGACGTCTTATGGATTGCATA
Source organism: Amphibalanus amphitrite (assembly GCF_019059575.1). Taxonomy (NCBI): domain Eukaryota; kingdom Metazoa; phylum Arthropoda; class Thecostraca; order Balanomorpha; family Balanidae; genus Amphibalanus; species Amphibalanus amphitrite. Next base: position 524,563 of record NW_024881613.1, on the reverse strand, counting down.
ATTTGATTCTAATTTGAGTTAGGTTGAGAACGGCGACAAGTGATTAGAATGACTGAATAATTTGATTACGTCAGTGAAACGCTTTTGATTCGAAATTGCTGTTCAACTTCGCTGATTTGACCGAACAAAACGTAGCTCACGCCTTGGATAGGCTATCTTATCAAAGTGCAACTTTTATCCAAGTTAATGGGCCAATGACGCTTTGACGTTACCTATCAGCATTTTTCGTTTCCCCCGCATGTATCATTGGCATGTATAACGGTCCTCATTAGATGACTTAAGTCGAGGGTCAGCAGTGTTGCTCGATTTATAGTTTTTTTTTTTATTCATCACCGATTCTAGCAAGCAGCAGAGCTAATTTTCGCCCTCCGTTCCGGTCGCCGATTTCTCAGCTCCGGACGTGGTGCAGTGATGTTATCACAGGCCGCGGGTTCCGCCGTGCCTGGGGCCACGTGGGGTGAGGGGTGGGTGGGTACTGAACGGCCCTAACAACGCGAGGGACGCATGAAACGACGTTTCGAGACTTCAGCGGGGACACTTAACCCGCGCCCCGGGGGGGGGGGGGCAGATTCTGCCCCCCTCCCGTTTTTCGCCAAGAACTTCTAAACGCGTTACGCCAACAACGTCAAACTTTCAGTACCTCATCATACATCAATTTGACACGTTGCCTGAAAATTTGAGCGAAATCCGTCGGAAAATTTTGAGAAAATGACGTTTTAGTGACGTCATGCTCGCCATTTTTGCCTCAAAAAACGGCAAAATTTCAAACGCCGCCAACATCTTCATTTTTAAAGGAATCAACACGTAACAAAAAAGGTTATACGTGATTCTACTTTGTCTATCAAATGGCTATCTCGGTTTTTTGAAAATTTTGGATTTTGGCCCAAATGAAAAAAACTGACTTTAGGACAATAATTATAAAAACCAAATTTTTGAGTGTATCAAAAAACCGGATTATACGTCAGAGAAGTGGTATATGTGCACTTACATACCAATTTTCAGAAGAATCGGTTCAAAAATGTGGGAGTTATTCAAAATTTTATGACGTCACGACACACAATTTTTTTGAAAAATGATTTCTTGGAAGTTCTAGACCTTGTATGGAAACCAAAATAGCACCATTCGATTCGCCGTGATAAACTACATCAGATAGACACCTTTTTAGGCCTTAACAACCAACCTCAAAATTTGACCTCACTTGACCTGACCTTAACCTGACATCGACCTGAAATTCATCCAGAGGTGGTCCATATCACTTATTGAGTGTGCCGCCTATAAAATCATATGAATAAAATGACCCATAAAACATGTGTCGCACATGCCCTTTTCTATATTTTGTTTTTGGTGACCTGACCTGACCTGACCTGACCTTGACCTTGACCTTTGAATGATATTGTATGTAACGAATATTGTCTTGGTAGCCTAAGAACACGTTTTGGGCAATCAGTCTCAGTCCATTCTTCGGCAACTACGGTGCAAGGCCGATAATGTAGAAACCTGCATTTTGTACCCTTGACCTGAACTTGACCTGACCTCTGACCTACTTAAACAAAAAATTGGGCTCTTAAGATCCGTCTTGTTGAGAGCTTTCGATTGCCGTTTTCCCCGTCTTTCTACGACCATCGGTTCGGAAGTTAGACAGGGGGGGGGCAGAATCTGCCCCCCCCCCGCAGCAGGGCGCGTATGGCTGAATAGTCCAGAGGGGCGTGGGTCAAAAAGCCAATCACTGTTTTTCTTTTGGCATTCAAACTGAAAATATTATCACTTCGTGATGAGATGGGCGACGATGTAGAACAATAGATCATGAATCATTCGCGCATGGTGTGCCAAATTTTTAGCCTGAAATGCCTCGTCAGGCAGGTCCGTCAGTATGGAAAAATGAAACATCATTTGATAGCAATCTCGGCATAGGCAAGGCACGCGACTTGTTCATTTTTACATTAAATATCTTGATTATGCATGCGTAGGCCTGATTAGGGACCCCTCTGATCTGGACGGGTAGACCAGTGTGTCGGCCGTGCGCCTGTGTGTGGTTGGCTTCCTTGACCGCGCCGCGTGCAGACATGCTGATCGACTTCAGCGATATCCTGCTGGTGGACGTGTGTGAGCTGGGGCGGACCTACATGGCGCTGGCCAACGCGCTCTGCATCAACATTCCCATCATGGGTGAGTACAGGGGCGCGCTAGGGCCCGTGCCTTGACTGTCCGCATCGGACACCCCGCCCTGCATATGTTCTCACCCTCAGTCTCACCAATTGGCATTTCTATTCTAGCTCAACCACGCACATACGAGTATCCCCTTATCATGCACAAAATAATGCCTTAATCGTAGACTAGATTTTGTATTATGCAGGTGCTATCCTGCTAATTCTTTATCTCCTTCATGCTGGATTGATTTGCTTATTATTAGCATTTATCCGTTAATCTACATTATGAACCGTAGATCATGTGTTGTTGATAATGATATTATTGTTGGCTATTTTACTATTGTATCATCAGTTGAAAAGTGGACCGCCATGGCAAACCCTACCTTATCGCACGATATTTTCTGAATTCTGGTCATCATTCTGTGATTCTCTTCAATCGAGTTCTCAGCTTTGATTTACTTATTCTTTGACGCCTTTCGATTTAGGAAGCCTTTACATAAACGTTTTGTTCCAATTCTTTAGCCCTGTTGTAAAGATACGTCTTCTCTTGACTTCCGATATTTTTATTTAGTTGGTTTCAGTTTCCTCATTTGTTGCTTTCAATTTGTTGAAGACGCCTTCATTCGTCAAAACTCTTCCTCGCTCTAACCACCCAAAAATAGCCGGTGCAGAGCAACGATGTCGCTCGTAAACTCGATGCACATCCAAGTGGGTTCTGCTCAGCATCGTTCGCTGGTGCTCGGGACACGTACCGCGTATTTCGTTCACCATACGTTTCCCGCAGGCCGGCATCGCTCAGGGCGAGGCTGTAAGTTGCCCGGGCGGCGCGCTTGCCGGTCACATTTTCATCAGGCGGCTCGCAGCTGGTACCGTGTTCCGTCGAGCTTTGTTGCCCTTCCGGCCCAGATCCCCGGTTGAAATACGCCACGATTTGTTGGCGAGATTGCTGTATTTATGGAGACAGATGTCCAGTTGCCCGAGCCGTAAACGTGACACGGCCGATCGACGCATCGGCAGCGAAATCGGCACGGCTGCCGCCGGCCCGCTCTATCAGATCAATAGGTCCGTGACCGAGCCGCAGAGTCACGGGCGTCACCGAACGTGACGGTGAGCGAGACGCCAGACGTGACGTCCGACCCAAATGAGGAACGATAAATATCAGCTCTGTACACTATAACACCACTCCCCCCGGCCCTATTGGGAGAGAGGCGGATCAAAACGCGGGCGATATACTCGTAAATGTGCTTCACCCATCACTATGGGCGACAGCGTAAAAGGATAAACCGGTAGGAATAAGTGGTCGGCGTGAACAACGATCAATCTGAACGTCACTCTCTGAATCCTATTCACAGACACACTCGGAGGAACGCTGAAGGGTTCAGCAAACAAAAATAGTCTCAGATCCACCCATTCGCCATCATTCGGCCACCACAGTTGCACATTATTCCATACGCGCGGTCGCTCCACCACTCATGTGCATTAGCACGGTCAGAACTTGTCGTTCCGCCAGTTCCTTGTGGTATTGTCGGTTTGTGGTATGGCACTCGCCCCGCTGGATCGGCCACGTTGTGTGGCCTCAGCCCTGCCAGTCCATAGTCAACAGTTCGTATCTCGAATATAGTCTCTCACTCGTTCACCACCCCGCGAACGGCGGGCCACTGCGCACCCGTCTGGAAGGTCGACGCTCCGCCGTCGTCCCGGCGCCGCCGTCCGCGCCGGCCCGCCGCTACAGTCTGGACTCCTCGGCGGGCGGCGACGGCCCGTAGAACATGAGCTCGGGGATCTGGCCGCCCTGCACGCCGGTGCCGTTGGTCGAGTCGGAGCTGCACTGGAACTGGAAGGTGACGGGCCCGACGGCCACCTCGCTCAGCCCCTCCTGGCCGAAGTAGGAGAGCTCGGCGCCGTCCAGCACCGCTGAGGCTGTGTAGTAGGTGTCCGGCTCCACCTGGGGGATACGCCGCGTTAAACCGGTGTCAACAAAAGGACTTATCTCTGATTCATCGAATGACTAAAGCAATGCTATCTACTCCTACACTATCAGATATCCTTTAGCATTACGTCAACTGTTGCTAAAAAAAAGCCGTGTGACAACCTTCACAATCGTGGACAAGTGCACCTCGCGCCGCGCTCTCACCTGGATGGGGTGTCTGAAATGCACGTGGAACGTGTTGCTGCTGCCGTCGGAGAAGAAGTGGGCCGTGTTCTCGGCCAGCACCCGGCCCAGCCGCTTCAGCTCCATGCGCACGCGGTAGTCGGCCGCGCCGTTGGACGAGCCGTACAGGCCGAAGCCCACGATGAAGATGCGCTTGTCGACACAGAACTGGATGCTGTCGCAGCGGCCGCGGTAGCGCCACTGGTTGCCGCGGTAGGCCGACGACTGAAAACGGTGGCACACCTGCAAAGGGAGATGGGGTTGTTAGGAGACTGCTTCTCATAATCATGTGGCGTGGTTTCGGAGACGAACAATCCGGTGTTTATGCTGCTCCTCTATCGGTACGTCACTAGCGCTGAGCGTAATTATACAATCGATCTCTTTCAAGTCAAGTTCATTGCAGCGCTAGATTGTTTGTAATTTTAAGCGGCAATCATCCGCGCTGCTCACCTGCGCCTTCAGTCCGGTGCGCGGCACGGCCGACAGCTCGATGGCCGGCTTCTGTTTGGCCGTGTAGTGCAGGAAGATGTCGGTGGTCTCCTGCAGTGTGAGGATGCCGGACTGGGCGGCCGTGTCGGCATACTCCTCCAGACTCATGGCCGGGATCCGTATCAGGTACAGCACGTCACCCAACGCCTGCGGGTGGACGGGCAGAGGCGAGTCAGCTCGCTGCAGCTGCGCCGGTGGCTTGCGTATAGAACATTATTGATTTGAATTATATTTGCTAATTGACCATCTCGCAATTTCTCAGACAAGCAATTCTTTGTGCAAAATGTGCCAGCTCCATCATGATTTACATCTTCGCTCTGTCCTATCGTCTCACCTCTCGCATCTTCTCCGGGGTGGGGTGGTCGACGCCGCGCCTCTGGCACTCCTCGCGCGCCCAGCTCAGCGCCGCCTCGAACACCACCACCTCCTTGCAGTTGAGCGTCTCGCGCGCCAGCACCGACTTCAGCGTGTTGTGGTCCACCTCGGTGAAGCCCTCAGAGCGTAGCGCAACCTCCGCCTGCGGGAAACAGCGACAAAATGGGTCACATGCGTGCATCGGTGTCGCCATTGGCGAAGACATTCGTAACTAATTCGTTCGATGTTTGGAGAGGGCATGATGTGAAATACAGCAACTCAGTGGAAGCTCATCAGCTAATACCGTTTCTTTTTGCTGATGACTACAAACTGAGCAGTGCCGGTGTCCACGTCAATCTAATCTGCCTGCAAGTCATACCTGAGCGTCGATGATCTCCCAGCAGCGCTGCATGAGCTCCGGCTCCTCGAATAGCCGGCTCTGGCTGAGCAGCAGACACGCGTTGCCCGCCGTCAGGCTCGTCTCCAGGTAGCTGACGCAGGCACGCGCCAGGAACGGCACGATGTATTTTTTGGCAGCGTACAGTGTGGCCAGGACGGTGTCCGCCTCCGGGAAGAACTCGTCCGTGTACAGATACCTGACAGAAAAGGCGCATATTGTTGTCACTGGTCGACTTACAAAACCTTGTGAGGAAAGTTACTGTGTTTTGAAGTGGATTATAGCCAACGCTTTAATGAATCCCGTCAGGTCGAGTGAATCGAGTCAGGTGGAGTGATGACAGCGGAAACGATCTAAAACCTAAAACATCTCACTCTTCTCCTCACCGCAGCATGACGAGGAAGGCGACAGGCTCGACGTCGGGCACCTCGATCTCGTCCTGCTCGTCGGCCAGTCCGCCGTAGAACATGGCGTAGAACACGGAGCTGCCCGTGGCCAGCACGTACTTGTGCGCTGGGATCCGCTGCGTGGCGCCTGCAGGGCACGACAACGCGGTCAACGGACGGACGGATGCAGTGGAGTTGGGGTATCAAGGAGGGTATCGTGGCCTCGATTTACAGTGATGAAGGTGAACTTACAAAATGAATGTTAACTTGCAAAACTGACAGCTTATTATTGACGTTGACATCTGTTGGACAGGAAGGGATAAAGTGTTGATCATTTATTCGTTGTTGGCATTCTACGTCCTCCGGACCACACATTGGCACACTTGTTGGCCGTCCTGCCACTCTCTGCCCGTGCCGGCTCACCGGGCGGTCCGGCCACAAAGTGCACGTCGGCCATCAGCTCGTTGTTGAACATGGCCGCATTGCGCTCGCGCAGGCTGGCGCGAGTCGCCTGCCAGTTGGGGTCGCTGGTGGAGGGCACGGGCGTGGGCGAGAGGCAGTGCGGTCGCGCCGCCGGCGAGCCGGGCGAGGTGGGCGCGCTGAACGGCTGCTGCACCTGGACGGGCGTCTCCGGAGAGTCGGCCGGCGCCGGCGGCGGCGGAGACAGGTTCCCGCCCACATTGCCGTACGCTGCGGTAGACGAGCCAGAGGTCAACGGGAGAACGTGGAGGACAGGAAAACGACACCTCCTGGCATTGAATTAGCAATTTAGTATGACGACACAACAGCTGGCATTGAACTAGTAGTTTTAGTACATTCATTGGAATGGGCCCATAGATTATGCATCACGGTTCCTTCGAGCACGAGATCCGGCCCCGGGACTACAGAGCATCTCATTATGGTGTTTTCTATGATTGTCCTATCATACCTTCACTTATCCTTCAACAACGTGGATATCTGATTTCCTATATGCGTGGCGGCATTTCCCCTCTTTAGACTTGAAAATGCAATGTTTTCACCTGCACAAGGTAGGAAATTAGTAGACAACGCTTCAAAATATTTACAAAATGTTTAAAAACGGTGTTTAACTGGAGAATCTGTTCTTCACCACGGGATAAATATGAATACACCATAACAGTGTACCAAAATCATATTTTTGCTTGGGTGTCAGAGGGGAAAATTGCTGACCAAAAAAAGGATGAGTGAAAATTGTCGGTCAGGTAAGGCCCAAAAAGAGTGGGAAAATGATCAAAAACATTAATCTATCTACAATTGTGACAGATGTAAAACAACCATTCCCGCAATTGCTCCTTCTCGGTGGGATTGGGAGTGGAAAATTGGGCTTGAAAACTGGAGGTGAGAGTGGAAAATGATTTGCATTTTGATGTCGTTTCCCACCCACATCTACAAATTTTGGGACACTGCACCATAAGTGGCTGACCTCAGGCATTCAAAAATCACTTCCTACTTTCTTTTTACACCGGTTGGAAAATTTGTAAGCCTGTTAGTCTTATAGAGTACAATTTATTCCATCTTTTTTGGATAGTTGATAGTCACTGGCTGTGCAGATTCCAAGGTTTGATAGCTTATGTCTGGTGAGCTTATTCTGAAGTCAGGTTTGCGAGTTGGCTGCCTTTCCAGCCAGGGTTGGATAAAAGCCGGCTTAAATTGAATTTATGCCAGCCAGTGGTTTAAACCGGTTTAAACCGGTTTAAACCGGCTTAAATTAATAAAAACCACCTTCAGTCAAAACATCTACTATAGCTTATCTTGTGGGTCAGTGTACTCGTTGGTGACTGTGCAGAGTCAGCAGGAAGTCAATCATTTGGTATTATGTCAACATTTTGGCATGTGATTATGTTGACAATCTGGTCAGTAGGTAACTAAGCTAAGAAACAAAGTAGGTATAAGGCATAAGCACATTCTTATCTTAACATTCGGTTTACCAGTTGAAAGTCTCACTTTATTTTACATGTAAAATGTATTCTGACCTATTTATATACACTGTGTTCTGACCAATCGTCTGGGGACTGGGCCAGTAACACTAGAAAAAAAAAATTATTTATCATTGTAGGTATCACCCATTCTGTGTTTTTTTTTTCAATTATTGCACAGGAAATAATGGTAACAACTCATTATTTATAAATCTTCTGAAATGTTCCTATGGTTTGTGTTTTTTCAGGTAGTGCATGTTGTTTTCTTGGTATAACAGTGTCCCTGACTAATCACACTTATTATTGTTTTTTACATGAACTTTGGAGCCTATAATGGTGGCCGTGCTGTCAATTCCTTTGTTTAGTGTCACTGACTGCTTAAGCAATAGACAGTTCCCTAGTAAATAGGCAATGTTCTGTATGATAGTTCTTAGGCCTTACCATTCACTGATCCTTGCACCATGCATTTGGCATTAGGTCATGTTTGCTACAGCTTCTCATAAAATTGAAATTGGCTTCTTTATTGAAGCTGTCTTAAAGACTTTTCATTCCATATACCACCCATGCCATGTAAGCAACTAGTTGTGTAAAACACTGCAAATCAAAATAAACATTTGATACAGGGGATACAGATCAATAATGAATGACATTATGTCAACCCCCAGGAAAAAAACATTACAAGTTAGCATGTATAATTGAAAGGTGTGTATAGAAAATGTGAAGAGAAGAAGCAGTTTAACCCAAGTGATGTTACGACAAGTTAACGTAAGTGGCTTTTATTATGTTTGTGCACACTGGTTTAAACCGGGGTGGCTTAAATTAGTTTATGCCAGCCGGTTTAACCCTCGCCCGCACATGCCATTTTCCCATCCTAGAACGCACATGGGGGGGGGGGGGGTGGTTGCCACCCCCCCCCCCCCGCGCCATTTCGTTCCTGTTGGAGATAGAGCTTAGCGGTAAAGACCAAAAAGATTCTTTGGGAAGAGACGAATCCATTATTGACCAGTTTTACCTTCTCAGGTCAGTCATTGACCTTCCAGGTCAGGTCAAACTAAAAAATGTTGCTGTTTTGGGTCACCGTTGGATATCAAGTGCGCTGCTTATCATATACCGATGACGATGCTGTTTTCTGGTGCCAAGCCAGCTAGAACCTCTTTGTCACACTACCCGACCAGATTTTTGCTGCTGAGGTCATCTCAGGTCAAGTTAGGTCAAGGTCAATTATATGTGTTTGTATGTCTGTTTGTGTCTGTGTGTATACTGATGTGTGCACCGACTGTTTTTGTGTCCATATTACATGAAATCATGATCTGAGAAGCTGTTACCAAAAATGCAGCCAAAAAACTTCACAAAAAGTAAATTCAGCTTGCCTAAAACGCAATTATCTTAGATGACCTAGGTTGACCTTGACCCTGACCTTGACACCTGTACATCGTCGAACAGCATGTTCCATGATAGGTGAGAGGTAAGACTGGCAAAAACGGCCGAAATCAAGGTGTCAAAAGCTCACAAGGCCCATGGCAAACGCAAGATGTTCAGAATTGGCCATTTGGGTCATGACATGACCTGAAAAACAAGGTCATATCTCCGAAACCAAAAGTCACAGAAACTTGAAATTTTCAGTGGACATCAAGAAAGGATAGAGGAGCAGCTATACGAAAAATCAGCCTTCTAGCTTTAAAAATGTTGAGTGCAGAGCAGAAAGACTACCTGGGGGGCTGGCAACCACCCCCCCCCCATGTGCGGGCGAGGGTTAATCCATGGATTAAACCGGTTTAAACCGGCTGCTGGCATAAATTTGCCAACCCTGTTTCCAGCCCATTATGACATTTTTGTCTTGAGGTATTTTTGTGTACAGCTTGAAAAGCTTGAGTTTGGATTGGATCCCAAATGGATCTCTGGATCGGATCCAAATGATTTCAGCTTTGTACCTATGGTCATTGTGCTCATCGGACCTTAAATGCCTATGTGCAGTAAGTACCCAGGCTAGGTATTAAGCTGAGTTCAAACTACAGAACTGCTGCATCAATTAAAGACATGATGCAAAATGTACAATTTTTGCTAAGGCAGATACACTGGCTAATAAATGCCCTGATAAATGTTTGTTTTCAACAAGTGACCTTGTGATGTCTTTTTGTATGGTTTGACCGCTCCAGCATTTATCAGCTAATTTTATGCTTAGTTTGCATGCAGCTTTAAGTTGACACTTTCTCTTGTCAATTTGAATTTAAACTGTTGAAAGAAAATTCAAAATGACCCAAACTCAATGGTATGTAGCTGATTAAGTCTTGGTCTAGGCGGCAAATATGGCGCGCTTTCGTCTACCAACCATTTTCCCAGGCTACCGCTTGGGTTATTTGCAGATTTTCCATGATTTGCTGTTTCACTGGTTTGCTAGCCATTCTTCACCTATGCTCACTGCTATTCAAAGAGCGATTCATTGAGAAAGAAAGACAAAACACTCAAAATGCCCCACCGCTTATGCCATCTGTGTTACTGATGGCAGCAAGTGCTGCCATATGGTCCAGTTATATTTGTGCCAAAATAATCAATATAAGCCAAGATTGGGCTTGGCGAATTTTTAGGCGGAATATCCAACAATTTTCGTTACATTAACCCGGTTTACATAGCATATTTGACGAGGCTCTAGCTCGTTGATTTGGCGATAATTTCGTTGCAGTGGTCTTCAAATATTTAGAGGGGATCATTTTGTAAATTGTTAAGCACCATTGGCATCTTTTGCAACATCACGGACGGAGATATAAGCTTGCAACAAACCCTATGTAAACCGGGTTATTGTGCAATGACCATGATGTAACTGTCACTAACTTGTTTCCCTTTTGATGGTAGGTAATAAATATCATTCAAATATGTTAAGATTCACATTTTCTGTGAAGTTTTCTCCAACCAATATAGATAGGTTGCATCGTGCGAGTCCGTGAACAGTTGATAACTTGCGTCCTTATTTTTATGTTGCGGCCGAAGAAGGGCGCCCCCCCCCCCCCCCTCTCTCCCTATAACCCATTAAACCTTTGCCATTTTGAATATATTTTTTTAACGTTTCGGCTTTGCTACTGCATGGAAAGAAATTGTTACCCGACCATCAACAAACCCCACCTTTCTGTTAGTTCCCGGTATCCCTCAGCAGGAGCCCTCCAGCATGCCTGATGTCGCATCAAATACCTGACTCCGCGTGGGAGCACTTTTTAGGAGGGATTGGAGGCATATGTAGCTCTAGCCCGGTCTTGAATGAGCTGGAGCTGGTTCTTTCTGGTGCTGATGCATAATGTCTCCCCTATGTGGTGTTCTGTTATCTCACCCCTCCACGCTGCCTTCCCCCACCCTCCTCTAACCCACCCGGCGCCATTCACCTGACCCCACCCCTCCCGTCCGGCAGACCCGTGCGTGTATATACCTGACCCACCCCACTCCCCTCTCGCCCGGCAGACCCGTGCGTGTACGTGCTGCGCTACGCCAACAAGCTGGAGCTGGGCTCCAAGACGCACGAGGTGTCGGTGACGGCGGCGCGACTGATGCAGCGGATGAAGCGCGACTGGATCCACATGGGTCGCCGGCCGTCGGGTCTGTGCGGCGCCGCGCTGCTGATGGCCGCTCGGCTCCACGGCTTCAACAGGACCGTGGATGACATCATCAAGATCGTCCGAGTCCACCAGAGCACCGTCAAAAAACGGTACGTGCTGTGGGAGCTGAGTGGTTCGGCGGGGAGCGTATTGTAGGTAGCGTTTGGGTGAGGGAGGTTATTAGTTAACATTTATTACTTTTGTGAGCTATGAACAATAACTGAGGTCATCGCCGAGAATGTCTGCGATTCGCGGTTCAATTGCCTTTGGCTTCTTGGCTGCAGAGACTTGAGTTCCAGTTGGATGGTTCTATCGCCACTTGAGAAGCATAGTGTGGAATGAGGTCGCTCGAACCGTATCTCGTCACACCGTCTGCCGCCTTCCACCCGGTCTGGCCACCGCGACTCTGACGTCCGCGACTCTGACGTCCGTGACTCTGACGTCCGTGACTCTGACGTCCGTGACTCTGACGTCCGCGACTCTGACGTCCCGCGGTGTGCCCCGGCAGCCTGTCCGAGTTCAAGAACACGCCGTCCTCCTCGCTGACGGTGGAGGAGTTCATGACGGTCGACTTGGAGGACGAGATGGACCCGCCGGCCTTCACAAAGTCGCGCAAAAAGGATAAGGAGCGCATCTCGCAGGCACGTGCCGTCATCGACCTCGGCGTGACTGGGGTACAGCGGAGACGCCGTTGGGGTTTCAGAGCCGAGGGGATCAGAGTGGGGCTGGTTGGTTATTGCTGCAGGGTTACTCTGAATGGTGGTTTAATTTGATGAAACCTTGTCTTGCTCTATGGCATGCCTTGACGTCCTGGCTTGCGAGACTGTAGATTGATAAATCATTACGAGTTGCAAGGTTGTCTGCAGTCTCTGTTAATTAAAATTATTTCTTTTTATTATATATATATAATTAATTATAATTAATCTAATTATTTAATTTATATAATATATAGTATTCCGGCTTCGATTGCCGAGGTCTGTTGCAAAATAACGTTTATGTAGTGGTTAGAAATTGCTGGCTGTACTTAAAGATCGAGTTCCTAACTTCCTAGCCCTGTCAAATAGTAGTGTCGAATTATGTTGAGCGAGGCAGGGAATTTAGCAGAAGTTTACTCAGTTCCGGTACGTTACAACGCTTTCGGTCGTGTTATATTTATTGTACATGACAGTTGTCCGAACTTGTGCCGAACTTCGCGCTCTGACCGAACTATTTTGTGCAGCTCAACGAGGGGGACGTGGCGCTGGAAATACAGGCGCTACGAGTTGAGATCGACAAGGAGCTAGAGGATCGAAAAAAGCGATTACGAGGCACATGGAACAATCCAGTCTGTGAGCCAGCTGTGTTACGCGCTGTTTGATAGTGATGTTTTGGTGTGTAGTAATCAGTTGGCAAATCGATAACGATGGAGCCATCAAGCATATATTGCAAATTGATCTTTTTCAGCTATGCATTTTGCGTACTTTTGCGCATTTTATGGACAAGAAATGATCATTTACTTTTTAAGCTGCTCATGTGTTGAAAATACAGAGCATTTCTATTCAACAAAGCTGTCTTGTATTTGACAGGACTGTGTCAGGCTGTCTGCTACTCTTCTGGCAAAGATTATGAATCATGAGCTTGCTCCCAAACCGCCCAACCACTCAAGTTTCACCTCGGTATCCTATCTCCCCTGAGACCCCTTTGCGATTTTCGCTCCCACCCTGACCCCCCCCCCCCCCTCCGGACAGCTGAGGACAGCCCGCCCGAGTCCCCGGGCCGCGAGTCGCAGGATGCGTCACTGTTCGTCCAGGAACAGACGCTGGCCTCCATCCGCGATATCGCCGGCGACGACATCGGCCCCGTGGGTGACGCGGCGCTCATGCCGCCGCCACCGCCGCCCGCCATGAACGGTATGGACTGCGGCAGGGCCTTGGCGGCGTGGGAGGTGCTTAAAGGATTACATATACGCGTTCTGAGCTATAGTGGCTGTATAGTTAGTTAGCTGTGTACTAAACTTTCGTTAGCGCGTTAGTTTTCTATAAATGCTGAACACCACCCGTGGTCCTATTCGTACTTATGGTTTTTGTTTGAAACGAAACCGATCTTGAAAGTTTTATCTTCGAGCTGCCTCGCTAAGATATTTTTTTTTCTAAAAAGTGACATCACTCTAGGAAGTTTCCGACGCATTTCCCATTCACGTGTCCGTCCATCTGCCCTCTCTCTCTCAGAGGAGCCGACGCCGCGCGGCGCCGAGCACGGTCTGGGGGTGAGCCGCCACCTGCTGGGGCTGACGACCACACCCGGCGAGGACCCGTCGGCCGCCGCCGCCGCTGCCTCCGACCAGGAGAACGCCAGCAACGAACTCGACCTGGAGGGCATCGACGACGCCGAGATCGACTCGTACATCATGTCTCCGCGCGAGATCCACTTCAAGACCAAGCTGTGGATGAAGTTGAACGCTGACTTTCTGAAGGAACAGGCCGGTAGGTGGTGGTTCGATATGACGGTTGGCAGAGGAGGCGACGGGTTTCCCACCGCTGGGGATTCATGGTGTTTGGTTGAAGGTTTAGATGTACGTCATACAGACAACCGAGGACCTTTTGATGAGTAATTCTGGAAGCGTAAATTTGTCTTTGCTTTTTGTGTTTACATGGTTTTACGAGTTGATTTTTGTGCTTCGTTCGTATCTTGACGTGCTATTCCAAGCAGAAAACGTTGTGCAGCTCGTCAGTCCTCATTGCCTCATTGGTGTTATCATTGGACTTAACACGAATGTCTCTCGCCATGAACTCTCCGAGAAATATGACGTTGATACGGCCTGCGGGCAGAGCTCAGATAGCTCTGATAGGCAGAATGAGCGGCGCGGTGGCGCGTGCGTCCCGTCCCGTGATCTCATTAGGTAATGAGCCGCCATGAAGAGTGCTGACTCGGTGACATGGGAGCACGACATGACAGTGCCGCCGTCCTTTTATAGCGCTTGTTCACGGAGTCATTAGGGTAATGGTAATTAGCATCCTGTCAGTCTGACAGTGCCGGCTGTGTTCGGTCATATGGACGGGGTAAAAAGGCGATGTTTTGTACCTGGTGTGTGATGCCATGTTATGCACTGCTAAATGCTCATGGCATGTTCGATAATTTAAAGGGACTATCCCACCTTCTAAAATGTTGTTAAAACCAGTTAAATTGTGCCCGACTTTATAGATTGGATGACCAGGAACACGGTTCTGGCATTTATTTTTCATTAAACATCTTAGGCTTCCCATATTCCAAACACAAACTTTCAAATATGTGACGTCACAGCCCAAAATTACCTCCTTCCCCAGGCCACATTACTGTCATAAAGCTGATTCTTTTTACTCTGTAGGCACCGCAACAAAGTTCAGACCAAGTTTTAAGCGATTTTTCAACGAACAAACCCATTTAAATCAGAATGACTAAAGGAGGTGACGTCACCCTAACGGTCGCTCCATGTTGAAGATAGGGCCTTGCGCAAGGCCCATTTTCAAATGAAGGGAACGAATTTCTTCAACACCAAGAGGCCGCGGGGGTTGCAGCCTAGATAGATAGTGGTTTCTGAACCTCGCCGCAAACTTGGCTATCTCTACTCAAACCCCATGTTAAAGGTGGGATAGTCCCTTTAGGGTAGCATTACATGGCTTTTTTAACTCAATTTGATGTAGAGTTAATTATTATGCCGCTTTTAACATTGTATTGTATTCAGACACCCCGTTAACTTGTTTCCTTTCACTTTTCTGATGTTTTTTTCACCTTGTGAGTGAGCTATTCGACACAGCTCATCTCAGCTTTAGTTATTTGTCTGTTCAGCCTTTATGCTGCTACCAAACATATCATGTCTCTTCTTTTCTGACCTTCTCTCCTCCCACCACAGAGAAGCAGAAGCGCGAGGAGGAGGAGCGGTTACAGCGGGAAAAGGAGGGGAAGCCCGAGAAGAAGAAGCGCCCGCCGCGCCGGAAGCGCAACACCAACCTCTCGGCCAACACGGCCGAGGAGGCCATCGAGAAGATGCTCCAGGAGAAGCGCATCTCCAACAAGATCAACTACGACGTGCTGCGCGAGATCACCGGCGGTGGCGTCAAACAGGAGGCCAAGCCCGAGGTCAAGGTGGAGGTCAAGCCGGACATCAGCGAACTCGTCATGCCCTCGTCACGGTAAAGACGGCGGGGGGGAGGGACAAGGCAGGTCCGTTGGAGTGCATGTGATGCTGGTCGGAGAGGCTTATCATTAATTGGCGTGCTATGACGACCAGATGACGATCGGTGGTGGCGAGTTCTTAGTTCTTTCATGTGTAGACAGGGAGTGACCATTGTCTGTCGTGTGTATAACGACGTTACTTGTCTCTTCGAGACGGATTGATTTGTTCCCAACTGGCATGAGGCCTCGCGTCCAACGAACTACTGGCAATTTAGAATGTTTTCGCTTATATGTCTATATTTCTGAGACGTACTTTTTGCATCCTCAGGTTGTGTGGTTTTGTGTAGCTGTCCTGTGCGTCGAGTGATGGACCTACCCACGTGAGTCTCACCGTCCCCTCCCTGTCTCCAGGAAGCGGCACCTGTCGAGCAGCGAGCCGGTCGGCGCCGGCCCGTCGCGGTTCAAACGGCAGCGCCCGGCTCCCGTGCTGCCGGGCCGGCCGGGCCGCGCTGCCCCGGAGCCGGAGCCGGAGCCGGAACCAAAGCCGGTGGACGAGTCCGGACCGGTTGTGGTGGAGTCCGGGCCCGTGGTGGTCGAGTCCGGACCGGTGGTGGTCGAATCCGGACCCGTGCAACACGAGGACGGTGAGAGCTGGGAGGGATCGGGGTGCAGTGTGTGTACTGTGAGGACATCATGGGAGGTGTGTTTGAGCAGCTAGCAGGTCACGGCGGGTGGACAATGTTGGAATTGCCATTTATGGTCCTGGTCCCGGGGAATAAAATTGTTCCGGAGAACCACCCAGTTTAAAAAAAAAAACAGTAAAATCATATGTTTGGCCTACGAAATGTGAAAGCTGATAAATTGTGTTACTCTCAATGGTATTTCTGCATATTTTAGGTGTGCAGCCCTCTGCAAACTGCGTGGTAGGTATTCTTTTTTCGACAAAAATGAGAATAACGCGAATACTATGCTATCGGTCATTCGGAAATCGTAACAGCAAGACGCGCTAGACCCCGCCCCTTAGATTGGCATCATCAGCGTATCCATTTTTCATCTAGTTCGGCAATTAAACCCAAAAGTTTATATTTGCCCCCAAAACAAACTTTTGCATTTTGTCGCCACACAAGGCGTAAACTTTGTTTATTGATAAACCTAATCGAAGGAGTGGAGCATGGCGCATCTATTTGCAGTGAGTTCCGACCGACTGATAACATAACCTTTGAGTTATTATCGGTTTTGTCGAAAAAAGAATACCTACCACGCAGTCTGCAGAGAGCTGTACCTAATAACAACAATTTTTTATCACAAAGGCTGGAAAATTTAGAAGATGTCGGGCGCCAGAGTAAAAATTTGTAGAGGAGAACAAAATTTTTTGGACCCGACTGGGACCAGCAAAGGGTCTTATTTCCAACATTGCGGGTGGAGCTGGGAGTTGACTGGCATATGATGGACCATAACTGCAGAGGACATTTCTTTGTGTTTATTAATTTCAAATTGATATTATTTATTTGGATGAACGGATTAAGTGCTTGAAACATTTCACCTATACTGCGTTCGTTGAGCCTATTTTAAATGCCAGCAGGCAGCAAGTTCACTTACTGTTTTATCTTAGAAATTAATTATCTCTCTTCATTGCTCGACAGACCTACGTCTTGTCTCCGTTCGAATTTATTTGTCGCTCCCACTTTACCGTGGCCCTCCACTGACCCGCTGTCGACTTCCTTCAGACGAGGACGAGGGCGATTACGAGGAGGAAGATACGGGAATGCTGTCCGCCGCGCAGCTGCTGAGCCAGCACGGTGGCGACGACTACGGCGGCTACGACGAGGAAGAGTACTACTAGTACCTCCCGCCGGCCACAGGTGGCACCACCGGCGCCAGCCGGCCAGTAGGGCGCCGATCAGGGCTGGTCGGTCGGCTGAATTTCTTCCGGTTCGTGCCTAGGGTTGAGATAGTTGGTATCAAAGACATGCCTTTAATCAGTGTTTGTCTGTGATTAGGTTGCGTGAGCTGTTAATATCGGTGGGATTATTTCAGGGGTATGGGTTTTTGTTTTGTAAACTTGCAATTGACAGATACATATGCTGGACTGGTACACTTTAGGAACTTCTCCAGAGTATTAAAAGTGCTTGATGAACCAAAACTGCGTCACTGTGCTAGGCGTTGAACGATTCATTGTGTATCAGGTTCTGTGTGTCTGGCTGCTAGCTGGGCTGTAGTGACGGCTAGCAGGGCTTAGTATCTGCTAGCTGGGCTGTAGGGGCGGCTAGCTGGGCCGCAGGGGTGGCTAGCAGGGCCGTAGGGGGCGGCTGGGTTTTCGTACGTCTCTGCAGATCTGCACAAAAACCAGTTGCTAAATGATATTATGGTGCTGTGCGAATGTATTGTCTGTCCTTGCTGAACGTGTAGCGCGCGTGTTAAACTCGCTAGCGTATCCGTGTGTGGCGCATCGCTGAGAAATTATTTATTGCATGACTGAAAACTGCTAATGCGTTGGTGATGAAGCGCTCAGTTGGTGTAAAATGCTTACGGACCTCTGCGTTCTACTTGGAACAATCTCGTATCAAACTGAACAGGTTCCTAGCATTATAGACGTGCTCTTTCAATTTCCTACAGCAGATATAGTTTGCTCGCATTATATTATGTTCTTCTGGCCAGATTTCTCTCCCAGTAATGGTTAGCCAAGGTACACTCGCTCCATCTACGTTCGCTGTCTTGGCACATTGCCGAAGTGTGTATTATGCTGCCATTTCGCTATCGGGACTCGAGATGTCCCGGAGAGAGTACAAATGGTTGAGAGAGATTCGGTTGGGGGCTGCTGATTGTGCACTTTGTTTCGCCGGCGGACGCTCCGTGGATCTGTACCTACGGTGTACAATGTGACGGTGGCGGACCGACGGGCCGGCTAACCCGCCGTTAGGCCTCCATGCTACAATACACGGGAATTTCGCTGATGCGATAGTCTGTATTCACGTTGCTGGCAGCATTTGTGTTTTGGAACGGGGTGAGGCGGAGGAGAGGGGCTCTGACCTCAGCACAGTGGCTACATGTTGTTTTCTGTGTCGGTCTCTGGAGTTCGGGCACGCCTCCAACGATCTCTGCTTTTGGTGGATGAAGGCGAAGCATTCACTGAAATGATCTGATGTGGAGCTCGTGCGCCGCTGTCATATTTGGGGGACACCATTTCGTATAAATCCTTGGACGTGTAGGTTGAAGAAAAGAACATATTTTTCTTCAGACACGGACACGGTTATTTTGAGAAAGTATTAGAAAAGTGAACGAGTTGCACAAAATTAGGCATCATTGGACATTGACGACCAATTGCGCGAATCGTGAAAGCTAAGGGAAGACTTGTAGATTTGCAGCCATTATATCTAAAACAAATTAGTGGTCGTATTTTTACATCTTTCGAGTGACATACATGATGCCGTGCATATTTACGTCTGGACAACGAGTTGCGGGGAAAAGTGCTGATTTTGTCGCAGTTTTAGGAGCCGGTGATTAGGCTGGATTTTTAGGTTACTTTTTCGTTCCGATTCCTGTATTTCATAGTGTTAAGCTTTTAAATATTTTAGTTCTCTCAGAAAAATATTACTTGCCTAATAGATTTGGTTAAATTGTTTCATTTTTATAAGCCGACCGCTAGAGTCATAAAACAATACATCAGCACTACAATTATTGTAAACAAACAAATGGAGCACCGCTTGGCTCTGTTCCAAAAGGCCTTTTTCAAGTTCATCTGGTGTTTTCGTACTCGTGTACGTCGTTTTGTTGGAAGTTTCGGATCCCTTGTGATTGAATTATACGCGTATCATATTAAAGAAACATGTTGACTGAAAACAATTCCAAGTATCCAGGAGGCTAAGGCTCCAGAGTCCTGACTCCTGAGCCCTGAGCAATATCAAGTTGAATTTAGGAAATGTTGGTTGATAAACGCAAGTTGGTCTGGCTCACTTATCAGCAAGAAAAAGTAAAATTAAAAGAGCTTATTGGTAAAAACAAGCTATACTATTGCAGGACATCAATACTGAAGAGCACGCTGAGCAATATCAAGCCAGAAAATGCTGGCTGGTGAACGCATATTGATGTATTGGTGTGAATATTGAATTATAACTTACAACAGCAAGATTAATTTGTGTTAACTATCAAGTGAAAAAATATAGAGTGAATGAACTCGGGCAGCTTTACTTTGCAGAATGGTAATGTTGTAATGTGCATTACTCAGTGTCTGGCAAGAAACACACAATCATTCCATTGCTACTGGAGGAGACAGCTTGCCACTTGGATCACTAAATCAGCTTGATGTTTAATTTGATGTTCATCATTACTTTGCATTTCTTGAAAAAAAGGATTTAAGAAGAATTGTCAATGTGACAAATACAATCCATGCAACGATGTGATCGTATGATGTGTTCATAGTCATGAGTGATTATTGGTCCAATATACAATAGCAAAGCTGTCAGCATTTCTTTCTGTGGATGGCCAGAAATGACTCAGAACTTAGAAGTATTAGTTTTCTTCACAGGGCTGGGATAAAAAGTACTGAGGGTAATCTTCCAGCAAGGAACTTTATAGTTTATTTTGACTTGGTATGAGATGTAGGCACAAGTAGGTACCCAGCTAACAGGAAACGTTAGTACAACGTTGTCACAACGTCCTGTTTCGGTAAGTTGCGAAATTACGTTTTAATTACGTTGTAGCAACGTTCTGAACGTTGTGAAGCCATGGTTTGGTCCGAAAGTTGTGGTAAAACGTTGTGACAACGTTTTATTGGTACGTTGCAGCAACCGCGCACTTGCAATATTATATTTTGATAATGCATGGTGACATATATGGCCATATAATGCATTTCCTTTGACTTTCAATGCGCATTTTCAGATTTCATCGTTAAATTTGACGTTTTAACACTAGGGCTGTTCACGTTGTCAGCTGGTGGTCGCCAACACGTTGTTAAAACGGTTTGTCACAACCTTGACATTATAGGTATTAGGTACTGAATAACTAGCGGTGTTTTTACAAGTAAATTCTGATACCTCTCTCTCTCTCTCTCTCTCTCTCTCTCTCTCTCTCTCTCTCTCTCTCTCTCTCTCTACCTCTCTCTAATATATATATATATATATATATATATATATATATATATATATATATATATATACATATATAACATGTTTTAACACTGCCAGTCTTTGCCTTAGCGCTCCGGAGTTAGTATGGTTTCGGACCGCCAAGTCCGGCACAAATCCGGCTCCCTGCCACCCAAACAATATGCCCGGTTACATAGCATTTTTGTCAGGGCTGTTAATCACTTCTTCTGCGATAATTTTAATGCAGTACTTTTCGTATATTTAGATGAGATCATTGTGTTAATTGCAAAGCGTCATTGGCATGTTTTGCAACATCACAGGCGGAGCTAGAGGCTTGCAACTATCCCTATGTTAACGCGGCTGTTACGCGCGGCTGCCAGCGAGCAACGCCGGCCGCCAGTGTCGAGCGGTGGCTCGCCCTGACCTCGCCGGAGGGGCCGTGACGTCAGTGTCACCGGCCGGCGTTCAGAGCCAGCCGGCCGAGCCGTAGTCTGCGCGGCGCGAGCGAGCAGTGAGGGCCGGCGGCGGTCGCGGCTGAGATAGCTGGAAGATGAAAGATAGCGCCAGTTGTCTGCGTTTGATGTGATTGTTGCTTTGACTGGTAAGTCAAAGTACCATTTACGAGTAGCATTTGCAAGATTGTGCCTTGTAATATCGTGCGGTCTAGGCTATAGTTCATTGTAGCTCTAGCCTGTAAGGTGTTGACATGTTTGATCTAGCCTGTCGCACTGTTACGGGAAGACTGGTGCAGGTATTTTTTTGTGATTTTTTTTTTAATGAATTGAATATGTCTGATTTTCCCTCATGTCTTCCCGCAGACGTCCTGCAACTCGTCAGCGCGCCTTGTGGCAGGCGCCAGGCCTACTGTCGGCAAGGCGGTAGCGAAGTGGCTGTTCGGAAGCTGCGGCCGGAACGGGGGGCGCGCAGACCGTCTGGTCAGGCACTGCCAGCTGCCTAGGGACATCGAGGCCGCAAATGAGCCGGTGCCTAACGGTCCGCCGAGTGATCAGCGAGGGTTAGTGAAGAAGTGAACTTCCGCCAGTCCTGGCGTGCTCGCGGCTAGCGCTAGAGCCGGTAGAACCCAATTCCGTCCCACGCCCCCATGGGGGCGCCCCTGGGCCCCATGCCCATCACCGATGCCGCCGCTGTCGTTTTTTTTTTTGTAAATTGACCTGTGTGATGTATTGAAATATACACTTTTTACATGCCTTTTTTACAAGTCTAGAGAACGGGAAGAGAGCGTCGGAAACACATTCTGAGTATGTTGCGAACACGTTGAGAGGACGTTGCGAAAATGTTTAGGACGTTTACTCAGGGTCGCAGGGACGGCAATACGAAGTAGCGACAACGTGGTGCGCACGTGATAAAAACGTTCAGAAACGTCGCAGAGGCGTTGCCAAAGCGTTCTAAACTCCTTGTAGTCACGTTGTGGAAACGTGGTGACAACGTTCCAGAAACACTGTTGGCACGTTACAGAAAACATTTCATAACGTTGGCGGGACGTTGTGAGAACGGTTTTGGGACGTCACGGTCACGTTACAGAAACGTTGTGACGACATTCAAATGCATGGTCGGATGACGTTGTCACGCCGTTGTCTGGAGTCTACAAAATTACGTTGTCACAACGATAAATCGGAACGTTGTGATAACCATTTGACAACGTTTAAACGACGTTGTAACAACGACAAATTGTTAGCTGGGTAGGTACTTAGTCATATAGCTAGTAGTTGTGTAGGTTAGTTGGGTGCTCTTAGATTAGGTTGTTAGTTTTTAAATTGCCTAGTGTCCATAAAAATGTGACCTGAGGGCTGAGCATACCTGACTAACCTGACCTAACCTCAATCATCATTCATCACACATATTTGCAACCTACCCAAGACCTGCATAGCAGTAGCATTCAGTTATAGGTAGGTACTTACTCACCCTAGCTCCATCTCACCTGCTAACCTTCAACTTGCCAACAGTTAGCTCACCTTGCCAAGCCGCATCCAACTATCCAGGGAAACAGTCAACTGAGGAACTGGCTCATTGGGTGGCATGGTGAGAGTCTGTGCGTTTAAAGTGTCTCTTCTCTGAAGCTGCTCAGCACAACAGTGTATGCCATGTTAGATGCTCAGAAAAATGTGGGAAATGATAACTAGGCTACTTTAGTGCTTTGTTCATGCTCAAGACATCAACAAGTACAAATCCTGTGGGGTAAAGCTATGAGCTGGGTGAGTAATGAGTATGTCAGGTGAGTGTGCTGTTGGACTGTAGTAAATATACAAACAAACACAGGGTCACAGTTATATTCAATCTCCCACAAAAACATACAACAAAAACGCCCATAGCCTCACTCCGAGCACACAACAAATAGCTAAGCCTTGCAGTCACAAAAACGCTTTGATTTACAGGATAGGTATACAATATATCCTCTGTCCTTGGGGCTTGGGGATCTTCCTGCCAAGTTGAAGTAAGATGACTGAACTTCAGGATTGATCAACCTTTTCTTCTTAGCCACAGCTTATATACGAGAAAGACTAAATACTTGGTTGATTGACTGCCTTGAAAATTTTATGATCCATCTTCAATTCTGACATGAAGGCACAAAGACAATAGTTCCCTCTCCTCTTGGAATACACAAAACAAAATATGTAATATTTAATAACTTCTTAGTGGATGGACAAGAGCAATTATCATAGCTTCCCCTCAAGTTAACCTCTGGCACTGATGAACTACACTGACACCTCTGATCCAAGATAAACTTGAAATGTGTAAATATGTCTAGTCAATCATGCAACGGATGGAACTTGAGGTCAATATATTTTGCGATATACAACGTTACTTTGGAACCTTTTTGCATGTTTGCTTCATATTTTGTAACAAACGCGCAAGAACTGCAATATTACAGCACTATATGCTTCTGGACAAAATGCAATGGTAATGAAAACTTAGCGCTGATGGTATTCATTCTTGGCCAAACGTAATAACAAAATGTTTTGTAGTAACTATTAAATTCCAGCCAAAAACAGTGCCCGGGTTCAAAAAGAATCATTCCAATGGCGGTCCATTCTTGCGGTCCTGAAATCGCCACTATTTCCGGCCTCTCCAACGCAACTCGTTGTCCAGACGTAAATATGCTGATGCCGTTGACTCAAAACAAGGTGCTTTATTTCTGTTCAATTTGAAAAGGAGTTAGCGAATGAGATGGCTTTGGAAGGAAATTAGGCGAGACATCAGCATGTTGCTAGGTAACATGCGTCTTTTTCTTAAAGGGACCCTCCCACCTTAACATTAGTTTTGAGTTGAGATAGCCAAGTTTGCGGCCAGGCTCAGAAACCACCATTTATCCTGGTCGCAACCCCCGCAGCTTTATGGTGTTCAAGAAATTTCTTCCCTTTACTTGCAGGGTGGGACCAGCGTGGTCCCTATCTCTTAACCATTACGGGAATCTGATGACGTCATCAGGCTTCCGAACGTCCGTTAAATGTTTGACTAAAACGTTTTGTAGCACGCGGTGGTATATGCTGCGTTGCGCGCAACAAATGCCGCACTTTTAAATAAAGTCGCTAGGAACAGCGGAGATCCCAAAAAGTAAACAAAAGTAAAAGTCTAATATCTTGAAAACCGGTGAATATTTTTCGGTGAAATTTGGTAGATATTCGTTTTCGCTCTTTCTGAACCGAGCGACATCACTTTCATGCCAATTCATAAACTTTTTTTAAGGTGGGAGGGTCCCTTTAAAGGGACCCTCCCACCTTCAAAAAAGTTAATGAATTGGCATGAAAGTGATCTCGCTCGGTTCAGAAAGAGCAAAAACGAATATCTACCAAATTTCATCGATAAATATTCACCGGTTTTCAAGATATTAGACTTTTACTTTTGTTTACTTTTTGGGATCTCCGCTGTTCCTAGCGACTTTATTTGAAAGTGCGGCATTTGTTGCGCGCAAAGCAGCATATACCACCGCGTGCTACAAAACGGTTTAGTCAAACCACTGAGCCCTCCTCGCGAGGCCGGTAACGTCAAGATTACTTTACGGTAACGTAAGTTAGGGCCACTAAAAAAAAAAAAAAAAAAACTATAATGAGTCAAACCAAGGCCCTAAATACAAGGTTGCACGGACTTATTTCTACTAAACCTACCAGAATATAGTTTCACGGTTGATTGTTTAAATAATTATTCAATCAAAATTTCTTTATTAATATCTCGTAATCATTTATAAGCAATTTTATGAATCAACTTTCAATTTGCTTGCCTTTTACTAGCAAAATAACTTTTCTAGTATTGGGTCAACATAGTGGTGTAGCAGTAGGAACCACATCTGGCAAAACCCCAATACCTACATACAGCAGAAAAGCAGCCACCAGGTGTCGCTACAGTCGCAGCACAGATGTCGCGCGCGTCGCCAATCGCCAAACTACCGATTTCCATAAGGCTGTATATGTACAGATATGTAACGGAAAGTCGCCCCTTAACCCGCGCCCCACTGGGGGGGGGGCTATTTATAGCCCCCCCTCCCGTTTTTCTGCAATAACTTCCAAACCGCTTGACGGATCGACGCCAAACTTTCAGTACCTTCGGCTGCATCAATTTGACACCTTGTGTCAAAATTTGAACTTCGTAGCTACCATAGGTCGGCCGGAAATGACGTCAGAGTGACGTCATGTTCGTCCGATTTCGACGCAAAACATTGAACCACGGCAATCGCTCCCAAGAGCTCAGTTTTTAAGCTAGATCCAATTTCTTTGCATGAAAGGACTCAAAATCGACCGCGCTATCAAACTGCTATCTCGGATTTTCAAAATTTTGAAAATTTCGAAAATTTTATATAATTATATTCAAAATTTATATTTTTATATTTTTTTCAAAAAGTTTTTGACTTTTCGAAAAAACCGGAATATATGTGACAGAACGCATGATTATGACTAACTCTAGCAAGTTTTAGCTAAATATCTTCAAAAATGGCCAAGTTATACGCATTATTGCAAAAAATTCACAATTATCAATTTTTCAAATCAATTTTTCAGTACGTATTTGACATCGTACACCAATATAAATGGCACCATCGTGTTCCTGAGCTCAAACTGCATCCAATAGACACCTTTTTTGTTGAAAAATTTTAACTTTAAAATTTGACCTTTTTTGACCTGAAAGTGACCTGACCTAAGCTAGATTCGACTCAAAATGACCTCGAATGACACAGACGACATCAAATTCGAAATCTATGGCCTAAATGGACCATAAAACATGCGTCACGTGACCGACGCATGATATAATATTTTCGTGACCTGTGATGACCTGACCCTGACCTGAAAATCAAGGTACAAGTTTGGTACCCTCAAGGTATCTAGAGCATCTGTTCACGAGTGTGGAAACCAAAAATGAGCCTGATCTGACTTGTAAGACGGCGGCCAGAGCCCAAAATGTGAACAAGCCAAAGTGCTTATAATTTTTACTTTGACCTGACCTGTGACGTCATCGGTGACCTCGAGGTCAATGAAATTAGGTTTCGCTCGACAGTTTTTCCGGGGTTATCAGACGCCGTTTGAATTTTGACGATCGGCCCAGTAGTTTCGGAGTTAGGAGGGGGGGCTATGAATAGCCCCCCCCCCCCAGTAGGGCGTGTTATACACAGACCCCAGTGGGGCGCGGGTTAAGGATTACGCTTACATCCTTTGCTTATCAGGTCGATGGTTGGAAATTGGGAGGGTCTCGGCTATTTTCGACCACGGATATGCCTTTATCACATGATTAGGAACAGATGTCCATAAAGTTAGCGTCGTATTCGTATTCGGATTCAAATTCGAGGAATGATTTCGCTCAAAATTGGCATACAGATAGCCCATGGCACGCTGAGTTCGAAAATGGTGACCTTTTTTTCCTAGGTCAAACCGTTTGACCTTGAGAGGTCAAACTACTGCGTACCCTGTAGAATCTTTGTTTATGGTCCGATTTGAAAAATTCGACCACCAGTGTGTTCGTCTCATCGAGAAGCAGTAGCACATTCAAAAAAATCCAAGGTCAAGGTCATAGGTCAAGGTCAAGGTCATTTTAAAAATCGCCGTACCCTATAAAATCTTCATTTTTGGAGCTATCGAAAAATTTCGGCCACCACTGTGTTCGTCTCATCGAGAAGCAGTAGCACATTTGAAAAAATCCGAGGTCAAGGTCATAGGTCAAGGTCAAGGTCACTTTAAACGTTAATTTTAGTCCCCGTACCCTATAAAATCTTCATTTTTGGAGCTATCGGAAAATTTCGGCCACCACTGTGTTCGTCTCATCGAGAAGCAGTAGCACATTCGAAAAATCCGAGGTCAAGGTCATAGGTCAAGGTCAAGGTCACTTTAAACGTTAATTTTAGTCCCCGTACCCTATAAAATCTTCATTTTTGGAGCTATCGGAAAATTTCGGCCACCACTGTGTTCGTCTCATCGAGAAGCAGTAGCACATTCGAAAAAATCCGAGGTCAAGGTCATAGGTCAAGGTCAAGGTCACTTTAAACGTTAATTTTAGTCCCCGTACCCTATAAAATCTTCATTTTTGGAGCTATCGGAAAATTTCGGCCACCACTGTGTTCGTCTCATCGAGAAGCAGTAGCACATTCGAAAAAATCTGAGGTCAAGGTCATAGGTCAAGGTCAAGGTCACTTTAAACGTTAATTTTAGTCCCCGTACCCTATAAAATCTTCATTTTTGGAGCTATCGGAAAATTTCGGCCACCACTGTGTTCGTCTCATCGAGAAGCAGTAGCACATTCGAAAAAATCCGAGGTCAAGGTCATAGGTCAAGGTCAAGGTCACTTTAAACGTTAATTTTAGTCCCCGTACCCTATAAAATCTTCATTTTTGGAGCTATCGGAAAATTTCGGCCACCACTGTGTTCGTCTCATCGAGAAGCAGTAGCACATTCGAAAAAATCCGAGGTCAAGGTCATAGGTCAAGGTCAAGGTCACTTTAAACGTTAATTTTAGTCCCCGTACCCTATAAAATCTTCATTTTTGGAGCTATCGGAAAATTTCAGCCACCACTGTGTTCGTCTCATCGAGAAGCAGTAGCACATTTGAAAAAATCCGAGGTCAAGGTCATAGGTCAAGGTCAAGGTCACTTTAAACGTTAATTTTAGTCCCCGTACCCTATAAAATCTTCATTTTTGGATCTATCGGAAAATTTCAGCCACCACTGTGTTCGTCTCATCGAGAAGCAGTAGCACATTCGAAAAAATCCGAGGTCAAGGTCATAGGTCAAGGTCAAGGTCACTTTAAACGTTAATTTTAGTCCCCGTACCCTATAAAATCTTCATTTTTGGAGCTATCGGAAAATTTCGGCCACCACTGTGTTCGTCTCATCAAGAAAAAGTAGCACATTCGAAAAAATCCGAGGTCAAGGTCATAGGTCAAGGTCAAGGTCACTTTAAACGTTAATTTTAGTCCCCGTACCCTATAAAATCTTCATTTTTGGAGCTATCGGAAAATTTCGGCCACCACTGTGTTCGTCTCATCGAGAAGCAGTAGCACATTCGAAAAAATCTGAGGTCAAGGTCATAGGTCAAGGTCAAGGTCACTTTAAACGTTAATTTTAGACCCCGTACCCTATAAAATCTTCATTTTTGGAGCTATCGGAAAATTTCGGCCACCACTGTGTTCGTCTCATCGAGAAGCAGTAGCACATTCGAAAAAATCCGAGGTCAAGGTCATAGGTCAAGGTCAAGGTCACTTTAAACGTTAATTTTAGTCCCCGTACCCTATAAAATCTTCATTTTTGGAGCTATCGGAAAATTTCGGCCACCACTGTGTTCGTCTCATCGAGAAGCAGTAGCACATTCGAAAAAATCCGAGGTCAAGGTCATAGGTCAAGGTCAAGGTCACTTTAAACGTTAATTTTAGTCCCCGTACCCTATAAAATCTTCATTTTTGGAGCTATCGGAAAATTTCAGCCACCACTGTGTTCGTCTCATCGAGAAGCAGTAGCACATTTGAAAAAATCCGAGGTCAAGGTCATAGGTCAAGGTCAAGGTCACTTTAAACGTTAATTTTAGTCCCCGTACCCTATAAAATCTTCATTTTTGGATCTATCGGAAAATTTCAGCCACCACTGTGTTCGTCTCATCGAGAAGCAGTAGCACATTCGAAAAAATCCGAGGTCAAGGTCATAGGTCAAGGTCAAGGTCACTTTAAAGGTTAAAATTCGGATTCAAATTCGAGTAATGATTTCGCTCAAAATTGGCATACAGATAGCTCATGGCACGCTGAGTTCGAAAATGGTGACCTTTTTTTCCTAGGTCAAACCGTTTGACCTTGAGAGGTCAAAATACTGCGTACCCTGTAGAATCTTTGTTTATGGTCCGATTTGAAAAATTCGACCACCAGTGTGTTCGTCTCATCAAGAAGCAGTAGCACATTCAAAAAATTCCGAGGTCAAGGTCATAGGTCAAGGTCAAGGTCATTTTAAAAATCGCCGTACCCTATAAAATCTTCATTTTTGGAGCTATGGGAAAATTTCGGCCACCACTGTGTTCGTCTCATCGAGAAGCAGTAGCACATTCGAAAAAATCCGAGGTCAAGGTCATAGGTCAAGGTCAAGGTCACTTTAAACGTTAATTTTAGTCCCCGTACCCTATAAAATCTTCATTTTTGGAGCTATCGGAAAATTTCGGCCACCACTGTGTTCGTCTCATCAAGAAAAAGTAGCACATTCGAAAAAATCCGAGGTCAAGGTCATAGGTCAAGGTCAAGGTCACTTTAAACGTTAATTTTAGTCCCCGTACCCTATAAAATCTTCATTTTTGGAGCTATCGGAAAATTTCGGCCACCACTGTGTTCGTCTCATCGAGAAGCAGTAGCACATTCGAAAAAATCTGAGGTCAAGGTCATAGGTCAAGGTCAAGGTCACTTTAAACGTTAATTTTAGACCCCGTACCCTATAAAATCTTCATTTTTGGAGCTATCGGAAAATTTCGGCCACCACTGTGTTCGTCTCATCGAGAAGCAGTAGCACATTCGAAAAAATCCGAGGTCAAGGTCATAGGTCAAGGTCAAGGTCACTTTAAACGTTAATTTTAGTCCCCGTACCCTATAAAATCTTCATTTTTGGAGCTATCGGAAAATTTCGGCCACCACTGTGTTCGTCTCATCGAGAAGCAGTAGCACATTCGAAAAAATCCGAGGTCAAGGTCATAGGTCAAGGTCAAGGTCACTTTAAACGTTAATTTTAGTCCCCGTACCCTATAAAATCTTCATTTTTGGAGCTATCGGAAAATTTCGGCCACCACTGTGTTCGTCTCATCGAGAAGCAGTAGCACATTGGAAAAAATCTGAGGTCAAGGTCATAGGTCAAGGTCAAGGTCACTTTAAACGTTAATTTTAGTCCCCGTACCCTATAAAATCTTCATTTTTGGAGTTATCGGAAAATTTCGGCCACCACTGTGTTCGTCTCATCGAGAAGCAGTAGCACATTCGAAAAAATCCGAGGTTAAGGTCATAGGTCAAGGTCAAGGTCACTTTAAACGTTAATTTTCGTCCCCGTACCCTATAAAATCTTCATTTTTGGAGCTATCGGAAAATTTCGGCCACCACTGTGTTCGTCTCATCGAGAAGCAGTAGCACATTCGAAAAAATCCGAGGTCAAGGTCATAGGTCAAGGTCAAGGTCACTTTAAACGTTAATTTTAGTCCCCGTACCTTATAAAATCTTCATTTTTGGAGCTATCGGAAAATTTCGGCCACCACTGTGTTCGTCTCATCGAGAAGCAGTAGCACATTTGAAAAAATCCGAGGTCAAGGTCATAGGTCAAGGTCAAGGTCACTTTAAACGTTAATTTTAGTCCCCGTACCCTATAAAATCTTCATTTTGTTGAATGTGCTACTGCTTCTCGATGAGACGAACACAGTGGTGGCCGAAATTTTCCGATAGCTCCAAAAATGAAGATTTTATAGGGTACGGGGACTAAAATTAACGTTTAAAGTGACCTTGACATTGACCTATGACCTTGACCTCGGATTTTTTCGAATGTGCTACTGCTTCTCGATGAGACGAACACACTGGTGGTCGAATTTTTCAAATCGGACCATAAACAAAGATTCTACAGGGTACGCAGTATTTTGACCTCTCAAGGTCAAACGGTTTGACCTAGGAAAAAAAGGTCACCATTTTCGAACTCAGCGTGCCATGAGCTATCTGTATGCCAATTTTGAGCGAAATCATTACTCGAATTTGAATCCGAATTTTAACCTTTAAAGTGACCTTGACCTTGACCTATGACCTTGACCTCGGATTTTTTTGAATGTGCTACTGCTTCTCGATGAGACGAACACAGTGGTGGCCGAAATTTTCCGATAGCTCCAAAAATGAAGATTTTATAGGGTACGGGGACTAAAATTAACGTTTAAAGTGACCTTGACCTTGACCTATGACCTTGACCTCGGATTTTTTCGAATGTGCTACTGCTTCTCGATGAGACGAACACAGTGGTGGCCGAAATTTTCCGATAGCTCCAAAAATGAAGATTTTATAGGGTACGGGGACTAAAATTAACGTTTAAAGTGACCTTGACCTTGACCTATGACCTTGACCTCGGATTTTTTCAAATGTGCTACTGCTTCTCGATGAGACGAACACAGTGGTGGCCGAAATTTTCCGATAGCTCCAAAAATGAAGATTTTATAGGGTACGGGGACTAAAATTAACGTTTAAAGTGACCTTGACCTTGACCTATGACCTTGAACTCGGATTTTTTCAAATGTGCTACTGCTTCTCGATGAGACGAACACAGTGGTGGCCGAAATTTTCCGATAGCTCCAAAAATGAAGATTTTATAGGGTACGGGGACTAAAATTAACGTTTAAAGTGACCTTGACCTTGACCTATGACCTTGACCTCGGATTTTTTCGAATGTGCTACTGCTTCTCGATGAGACGAACACAGTGGTGGCCAAAATTTTCCGATAGCTCCAAAAATGAAGATTTTATAGGGTACGGGGACTAAAATTAACGTTTAAAGTGACCTTGACCTTGACCTATGACCTTGACCTTGGATTTTTTCAAATGTGCTACTGCTTCTCGATGAGACAAACACAGTGGTGGCCGAAATTTTCCGATAGCTCCAAAAATGAAGATTTTATAGGGTACGGGGACTAAAATTAACGTTTAAAGTGACCTTGACCTTGACCTATGACCTTGACCTCGGAGTTTTTCAAATGTGCTACTGCTTCTCGATGAGACGAACACAGTGGTGGCCGAAATTTTCCGATAGCTCCAAAAATGAAGATTTTATAGGGTACGGGGACTAAAATTAACGTTTAAAGTGACCTTGACCTTGACCTATGACCTTGACCTCGGATTTTTTCAAATGTGCTACTGCTTCTCGATGAGACGAACACAGTGGTGGCCGAAATTTTCCGATAGCTCCAAAAATGAAGATTTTATAGGGTACTGGGACTAAAATTAACGTTTAAAATGACCTTGACCTTGACCTATGACCTTGACCTCGGATTTTTTCAAATGTGCTACTGCTTCTCGATGAGACGAACACAGTGGTGGCCGAAATTTTCCGATAGCTCCAAAAATGAAGATTTTATAGGGTACGGCGATTTTTAAAATGACCTTGACTTTGACCTATGACCTTGACCTCGGATTTTTTTGAATGTGCTACTGCTTCTCGATGAGACGAACACACTGGTGGTCGAATTTTTCAAATCGGACCATAAACAAAGATTCTACAGGGTACGCAGTATTTTGACCTCCCAAGGTCAAACGGTTTGACCTAGGAAAAAAAGGTCACCATTTTCGAACTCAGCGTGCCATGGGCTATCTGTATGCCAATTTTGAGCGAAATCATTACTCGAATTTGAATCCGAATACGAATACGACGCTAACTTTATGGACATGAGGAACATGCTGATAAGCGTTTTATGTGTCATAACAGCACAAAAGTATTTCTAATCATTTTTCAAAAATAGCCGTTCTGCCGTATCTTTCAGTGCAAGGTGCCGTCGGTCATCCCCGACGTGACGTCACGCCGGGGATTTCCAGATTTTCCTACTAGACTTCGACGCCCCCTGAGTCAAACGTTTGAAATTACTTATAATAATGGTCGTTCGCGCGGTGAGGGTCGTTGGTTAATTCTTTTTTAGTTTTATGTGAAGATGTTGCAAAGCATAAAATGTTTAAAAGCATTTAACGCTGTTTATATGCTTTATCATAATTCATAACTAAGGTTTTACGAGAATCAGAATGGTTGGAATGCCATAGACTTCAAAAATTGTTCACTTACATCTGTGAAATTATATTTATACAATTAATATAGCCATACAAAATATAGGCACAATATAAATAAATATTTCACCGACGCTGCCAGCGCGCTCCCAGCACCTTTCACAAGCTGACGTCATGCTTATTGCTTTGCGGTTATCTTGGAGATACGACTTTGTTGATGTCTCCAAGGAAACCAAATTTGATGTGTGCTGGCCAGGGTATATTGATATGGTGCTGGCAGTGTGCTGGCAGAAGCTGTGAAACAGGGCCCTGATGGCACAGCTCATTTCATTATTTCATTAGTCTTACAGTTGGCAATCTCATTTCACTATGTATGGTAAAGTTAAAGTGACCATCCCACCTTAACACTAGTTTTGAGTTGAGATAGCCAAATTGGTGGCCATGGCCTGCAAATACCGGTTTGGGCACTCACAACATCAAAAAATGCTTTAATTCGGAGATATGGAATTTCAAACATGCAGTTTTCGGATTCTAAGGGGCTAATGCATTGAGATGCCCCCTTAGAATTTGTGACGTCAGCGGTGATCTAACGATTTTAAAACCTTATACTAACATCTTTGTGAAGCAGTGGTGGTATATGCTATTTGCGCGCAACATCTGCCGCAAATGCCGCACTTCCAAAATGAAATCGCTAGGAACAGCGGAGATCCCAAAAAAGTAAACAGAAGTAAAAGTCTAATTTCTTGAAAACCGATGAATATTTTTCGGTGAAATTTGGTAGATATTCGTTTTTTCTCTTTCTGAACCGAGCGACATCACTTTCATGCAAATTCGTTAACTTTTTTGAAGGTGGGAGGGTCCCTTTAACTTCATGATAATACATTTTGCAATTGGTACTACTACTGACCTTGCCTCATTGCTGCAACCATCAAGGAATTTGATAATGAACTGGTCATGCAGATCAGCAATTGATAGGATTCATGAAGTGTTGTGCTTCAGAACAAGAATGTGTTTTTCCAAAGAATTTGTATTTATTGGCAATAAGTAAAGTGCATCATCTATCTGGTCTCTCACTCTGTATACCAGATATATGTATATGGTATGCTTGCAGAGGTTTGCAGAGATCTGTGGTGGGCAACAATGTGCAGAGAAGCCAGAGATGTGGAGTGATGTGCCTCCAATAAGATACAATTGCACCCATTGTGTACCTACCTTATTTATGTTTGATGTCATTCTTTTTTTCAGATGCAGGCTGTCTTTGGGTGTTAAATTGAAGTCAAATGACGATTTAGCAAGCCAACTAATCTGTAATCTCCTGACAAGATCAGCAAATCACCAATGCTTCCTCTAAATTCCTGTGAAATGTTACATTTGGGACTGAAGAACCCTAAGGCACTATATATTTTCTTTTTCTCAAATTAGAGTTATTTAACACTGCATCACCTGATTGAGTAGCTAC
This sequence comes from Amphibalanus amphitrite, assembly GCF_019059575.1. Classification (NCBI taxonomy): domain Eukaryota; kingdom Metazoa; phylum Arthropoda; class Thecostraca; order Balanomorpha; family Balanidae; genus Amphibalanus; species Amphibalanus amphitrite. Next base: position 490,261 of record NW_024881613.1, on the reverse strand, counting down.
CCAAAATCACAAGGAGTACCTACTATTCATTACAATTCACTGCAGGTACTGGCTCAGGAATTTAGGAGCACAAGCGAAAGACGACTTCTTTCACCACCCTGAAGAATCCATCATGTCGATGGAGCGGCCGCTGCTGTCTGAGTGCCCCGGGACGGACGGCGGTGAGCCGGAGGCCCCGCTGCCGCCCGGCCGATGCGCCATGCTGTACCTGCTGACGGCGATAAGCGCCATCGGCGGCTTCCTGTTCGGCTACGACACGGGCGTGGTGTCGGGCGCCATGGTGCTGGTGCGCGCCGAGTTCCACCTCTCAGACACCTGGCACGAGCTGATCGTCTCGGCCACGGTCGGCACCGCCTGGCTGCTCTCGATGGCTGCCGGACCGCTGGCCGACCGGCTCGGCCGCCGGCCCGTCATACTGGCGGCCAGCGCGGCGTTCGGCGCCGGCGCGCTGCTGGCCGCGCTGGCCGGCTCTCAGCAGACGCTGCTGGCCGGCCGGCTGGTGCTGGGCGTCGGCATCGGGCTGGCCAGCAGCACGGTGCCGGTGCTGATCGCCGAGGCGGCGCCGGCCGAGGCGCGTGGCTTCCTCACCACCGTCAACATCGCGTTCACCACGGGCGGCCAGCTGGCGGCGGCGCTGCTGTGCGGCGCGCTGGCGGACGTCACCGACGGCTGGCGCTGGATGATGGGCGTGGCCGCGCTGCCGGCCGCCGTCCAGCTGCCCGGCCTGCTGGCGCTGCCCGAGTCGCCGCGGTTCCTGGTGACGCGCGGCCGGCGCAGCGAGGCGGCCGCCGCGCTCACCCGACTCCGGCCGACCGGCTTCCCCGTGCGCACCGAGCTGGCGCGGGTGGCGGCGCAGTGCGCGCGCGAGCAGCGCGGCCGGCGCGCGTGCGGCCCGACGGCGATGCTGCGCCGGCCGGCGGTGCGGCGCGCCCTGCTGCTCGGCTGTGGTCTGCAGGTGATACAGCAGCTGGCCGGTATCAACACGGTGATGTACTACAGCGCCAGCATTATCCAGATGTCGGGCGTGCGTGACCCGACCACGGCGATCTGGCTGGCGGCGCTGCCGGCAGCGGTTAATTTTGCCGGCACGCTGGTAGGTATGGCGCTAGTGGAGCGGGTGGGCCGCCGGCCGTTGACGCTGACCAGTCTGCTCGGCACGGCCGGCGCGCTGGCGCTGTTGGCGGCCGGATTCTGGGTGAACGCGGCCCAGTCTCTGCCAGTGACGGTGCCGGCCGAGTTCCCGCAGTGCCGCCAGTACAACTGCGCCTCGTGCCAATCGGCCGGCTGCGGGTTCTGTTTCGACGAGACGCCGGTCGGGCCGGCCAACGGCTCCTGCCTGCCGCTGCTCGCCGGTAACGCCTCTGCGCCGTCGGCCGAGTGCCGGGCTGCCCACCAGGTCTGGGCGGCCGACTGGTGTCCGGCGCCGCACTCTTGGCTGCCCGTGCTGGGGCTCTGCCTCTACCTGGTGGCGTTCGCTCCGGGCATGGGCCCCATGCCATGGACCATTAACGCCGAGATCTACCCGGCTTGGGCGCGCGGCTCGGGCAGCGGCCTGGCCGCCTCCTGCAACTGGCTGGCCAACCTGGCCGTGTCCCTGACCTTCCTGAGCCTAGTGGGAGCGCTGGGCCGTCCGGGCACGTTCCTGCTGTACGCGGCGGTGGCGGCCGCCGGCTGGCTGCTGCTGCTCCGCTGGCTGCCAGAGACCCGCGGTGTGCGGCTGGAGAACATGGCCGTCCTGTTCGGCGGAGACGGGGACGACCCGCCGCTGGACGAGGTGAGGGAGGTGGCATGGATGAGAGTGAGGAGAAGGAGAGTTAATGCCGAGGTGATGGGAGGGAATGGTGCTCCTAAATGTGACATGACAAGACTGTGCAGCAAGTTGATATGAAATTTATTGATAATGTGTCATGCATCGGTTCTTTCTCATTTTTTTTTCAGAAAAAAATAGTTTTTCCCCATCCTCAGTGTTTTCTTTACCGGGCTGTAGTTTGGGATATCTTGCTCTAAAGTCTGAAGTTTCGTGCCGCTGTTATAATCACATGCCATCAGCAGCGGCTGACCCCTGTCGTATCACCCCTCACAGGACGACTGCGAGCCGCCGCCGGAGGAGGACGCTGCGCTGCTCGGAGCCAACTCCTCCCCCGAGGGAAGTCCCCCCCCCCCGTCTGTCTGCGGGCGGACGGCTCACCCCCGACCTCCAGCCGCGGTGACCGCCCGGCGAACTGAACTGCCTGACCGGTCACTGCAGGGCGAGGCGGGTTCACAGGCTCCAGCGTCCCGCCATCCCCTGCCACAGCCCTAATGAGGCCAGTCGGGGTTCGGTAAAGTCTGCGATTGGAAGCCGGGCGACTACTTTACCGGCCGTGTAACGCGTCTACTTCGGTACCTGGGCGGTAGTTTGTATTATTTTTGGTGATATACGTAACGGTGGTGCTTATCTACTGCATGTGAGTTGTGCGCTGATCGTCATTGCGGGTATGAGTTTTATTCAAGCCTGTATTCCCAAGGTGGTAATCTCGTCTGAAGGAAATAAGTTGTGACATTCTGTGCTTCCCAGGCTCCTCGCCGTCTGTCAGGTTGTGTCAGGGCTCCGTGCAATTGAACACTCCGTTTTCGCTATTGCTTTTCGATCTTACGTTTTCTTGAGGCTTCATGAGTTTACGGGCAGTTTTGTGTATTATGTGTAAAATGCCAGTAGCAACGTCTTCCGCGCGATGAGTGCATCTTTTATCTTGTTTCCTCTTTTGTTGAGTTGTGCCGATCAAGAGACCACCGTCCCACTGTTTTCGTGGGCGGTGTATGTGATATGACAGTGAAGGTAGTTTATATGCCAGATTTACATCCAGTGCCTTCCATGATATCAATGGTGCGACCTTTCGCAATAAAAGCCAGTCGTATTGTCTCTGTAAGATGTATTGGGTGGGGTTCGAACGTGGCTGCAGCGGCTCTAAGGGCGACTCGCTGGCACAATCGCTATGGACACCACACACACCACGAAGACAGGTCGAGCAGAGGGCAGAGCGGCGGCCGACGGAGGGTCCCGGCTGGGGCGCGCGGGCGGCCGGGGTCCTCACCAGACTACAGAGAGGTCGGTCGGCCGCTCCTGATCAAACTACAGACTGAGGAAGGCAGCGTGAACTGGACGCCGGGAAGCGGCGGTGAGCTATACATCGAGCGAGGGAACTAGCTGGTGCGCTCCTCAGCGACGCAGCGCAGGCGGAGCGAGGCCGGGCAGAAGGCCCTATCAGAGAGCTGATTGGAATGACGGCGGAGGGCCGGATAGTATCTCACACTCCTCACAAACACACAGAGAGAAGCTCACAACGCGGACTCGCGTGCAGTGTGCATACGGAGTACCGCCGCCGGGGGAGACTGTAACGTCGCCACCCGGCCCTGCACCTTAGCCACCGACAAACCAACATTGACAGACGCGGCTATCCCACATTAGGTATACCATCGGGCCTGACCCCCGCTACCGAGATAAATATATAAATTAGGCCCCAAACGTCGTCACGGCGGCATAACATAACAATACGCGCAGCCGCCCGGACACGGCAGCTCCGGGCACCGGCGGAAAGAAGCCGAACGCAGCGCACTATCACACAAACAAGTATACGGCAATAAACAGAGTTCCAGCGCCCGCTCGGAGCGGACCTACCGTCCAACAAGATGGACTCGCCCTCCTCCGGCTCAGGACAGGCCTCCCCTCGGTCCGAATGGACTCGCCTGACCTCCAGCGATGTTCGGATGGTTTCAGCGGCGGGGCGCCTACTTGAGGTCCTCCTGAATGGTCTTCTTTATCCGGTTGAGCATCATGGTGGTCCACTGGTCAAGTCGCGAGATGGAGTCGTACTCGGTGACTGTCTCGGTGAACGCGTCCACATTCTCCTCCTCGAGGTGGGTCGATATGCTCTGAGGGAGGGGGAGTAAGAGTCAGAGTCACACCGGCGGGGGAGGAGCAGCAGGTCATAGTCAGTAGTCACCACCTCACCGCACCTGACTGAGGAAAGAGACACGTCTCTTCCTCCAGGTGGGTCGAGATGCTGCGACGGGGGAGGAGGGCATGGTAAGGTAACTGACCGGGGGAGGGCAGCTGCAGGGGTTAGCATCAACACCAGCGGCGGGGGATGGATGTCCACTGTCCAGAGCCCAGACCACGCGACAGGTGTTCATACACCGTGGTAGGACCATGTAGCTAGTCAGAAGAACTGACATTGAAACATGCTATATATAAACAACAGTCCGCCTCAGAAGCAAAGTTTCGGGTTCCCGAACAACGTACCCGGACGTTACACGTAAAACATCACTGGAGAAAACTGCCGTCGGGAGGAAAAAAAGCCGTAAATCGCATGAAAAACTGCCCCAGATACGGCTTTTTTCCTCCCGACGGCAAAAGTCAGTAGGATTTAAAAAGAAAAACAGTATAAGTAGTTTCCGTACCATTAAGCAACACTCTAGGGTGAAGCTGGCGCTGAAGGAAGAAGGCATCAAGTACAAGAAAGGTTGGTCATTGAAAATGGAGGCAGATGAAGTGTCCACGTTAAAACGAAGCCGATTTAGGACTAGGGATTGAACAAATATACCAAATGACTGAGATTACATATAGTTTAATGTATCCCACCTGGGATACATTAGCTATCCCAGGTGGGATAGCCCACTCGTTCAACTGCGGCAGCAACCAGGCCAGGGCCATCAGACCCGCCAGTCGTATCCACCGGTCCACAGAGTGGCGTGACGGCCGACCATCCGAGACAAACCCGGAGTCCCGGCCCGGCCGCCCGGAGTCCCACAACACGCACCTTGATGAGTTTGCACTCGCGCGAGTCCTGGAAGGCGGGGTACATCTCCTGGTAGCGCGTCAGGGCGTTGTTGGCGTTGATGACGTCGATGCAGAGATGGCACAGCAGCGCCCGGAAGAAGTAGTCCTTGGCGCTATACTTGAGCAGCGAACTCTCCAGTGAGGTAGCCGCCACCTGCAGGCAGCGGGCGCGATCAACGGCATCGTTCGAGATATCACAACACAAAGACCTCATACTTTCATATAGCAGAGACGTTCAGATTCTTATCCGCATGACACTAGGTTGCTGCTGTAACATAGTAAATCGGTATATTTTAGTTCGTTCATCGTCCGTTACCTACCGTCATACCAACCAAGTTGACTACGATATAGGTCTTTGGCTGGTCATCCGTTGAACATGCTGAAACGCAAGACTTACCGGTCCGAGCTATAAAGGCGACCCGTTACACATCCACGTGCAAGACCAAATCCGTCATGCGGTATTGCATGTCAGTTATATTATTCATAGCTAATTAACATTCAACGCATGACGGTTCCAGTTCTTTGAGACTTTGGGACTTGGGAGTATCTTAGCATATTTTGTTGAGCAAAAATACCGTAACCTATACATTGGCCGATGAACCTGAATGATAAGCCAGCCCTATCGTCCGACAAAGCGGTCTGTCAGCTTTGTCGATATAGGTCTTTCATAGGTCGATATAGGTCGAACCCCCCCCCCCCCCCTCCTGGCATGGAAGTTGACGTGGGTCGATGGGATGGCCGCCACTTGTGTGGTTTGGTGTGTTCTGCGGTCTGGCACAGCTGCTGCCGCCTCAGAGAGCACGAAACAAACGAGCTGGGCAAGGCCAAGGCAAGGCTAACATATCGCTGAATGTTTACTCAGAAATGTCGCATCGTCGAAACTCAATCGATGCCACAGACACCTTTGGCTGCGCTAAAATCAAGAAAGTTGCTTTGACGAAGATCTGAACCCAGAAGCACGGTTACATCGCCTACATCTTTTAATCAGCGTGTACGGATCATCATAAAGCTGCAAAAGCCAAAAGGTGCTTCATACCTAAAAACGCAGAATTAGCTGTTCGAAGCCAAATTAATAGGTACATTTGGGAGCTGGTATGAGGAGCCAAGAAATTCCTAACCAAAAGTATGGGTGCGCCAACAGGAGCCACGCACCAACACTTTCTGTTCACGCACCCACACCCGAAACAAACGCATCACGATCCTTTTTTTCTGACAGACAGACAATGACAATACAATAGCAATGCAAATTCTCATTGTCATTGTCTGTGATAAAAAATGTCAACTCTGACTTATAATCACGATCTATATAATAATCATGACATCCAATGTTTTATGCCGTCCCGAGGAGAGTAGGCCGCCGGCCGGTGCTCTCACCTGGTCGTAGATGCTGATGGCCTTTTCGTAGTCCTTCATTTCGGCGGCGTACTGCGCCACCTTCAGCTGGCACTTGTTGGCGGAGGAGGTGGACTCCTCGCCGCGGAAAAAGTCAGCCGCCTTCTCGTAGTGTTTGATGCACTTTTCCAGGTCGACCTTTTCGGTCTCGTAGATCTCGGCGATGGTCTGGTGGTGTTTGGCAGCCACCGTGAAGCGGCCCATGTCGGTGAATATGTCGATGGCCTTCATCAACGTCGTTACTGCCTCTGTGGGACGGAGTGGAACATTTCGTAAAATGGTCGAGAATGGAACCAGAGTTTTTATTTTACGTCCCTAAAAAAACTCGCTGCCTATCCTCACAGCAAATAAGTGAGCACCACCTCGACCCCGAACCAAAGCTCAAACCACCTGCATTTCCTACAGCATTTCCTGAATGCTTTCCGGAACTATATGTGGAGAGCGAACGAGGTGTCAGTCAGCGTACGAGACGTCAGTCAGCTGTCAACGGACCTGTGGGGGCAACCTTCTTGTAGCAGTTTGCTGCATCGACAAAGTTGGTGGCTGCATCATGGCGGTTCTGGTTCTTCAAGCTGAGGTTGGCAACCTCACAGAAGGCATCGCCAGCCTTGCTCCAGTTCTTGGACATCTTGAACATGTTGGCGGCGCGGTGGTACATCTCGGAGGCCTCCTCCACCTTTGAGCCTCCACTGTGGGTCATACACCGGTGGTCAGAAAGCGCTCTGTCTCAATCACCTTTCTATCAGATAATTAACTCTTACTCATAGGTGATGCCATTTTGGTAATGGGTGCAAATGACCTCCGTAATTAACCCGCTCATCTAAGCCCCCTGCCCCTCCTGTTGTGACGAGCACATGCTAATGGAGAAGGCCGGAGAGGCAGGTTTCTCACTTTTGAGTTTAGCCTCTGTCTGTTCGAGTGTATTGGTATGCCAAGGATGCCAATGGGTTGATGTTAAGAACAGATAAAACATTGTCAGTCGGGGAAACTATGGTAAAATCTGCTATTTTTAGCAGTCTGCTATTTTTAGCAGTCTGCTATTTTTAGCAGAAATCTGCTAAAAATGGGTACGCATGTGACGTCATCGTACCCAAATATAGCAGATTTGGGTACGGCCCCCGACAAAAGCAGATCTGCACCCTAATTGAAGCAAATGCGCATCAAATGCCTGGCAGATTCATGATTAGAATAGTGCTGAGAATGTCCTCTGATATTTTTGTTCAGATCCGACTATTTTTAAATAATGAATTTGAAATAGTCGGATCTGAACAAAAATAGCAGAGAACACTCTCAGCACTATTCTCATCATGAATCTGCCAGGCATTTGATGCGCATTTGCTTCAATTAGGGTGCAGATCTGCTTTTGTATGGGGCCGTACCCAAATCTGCTATATTTGGGTACGATGACGTCACATGCGTACCCATTTTTAGCAGATTTCTGCTAAAAATAGCAGACTGCTAAAAATAGCAGATTTTACCATAGTTTCCTCGACTGTTGTACATTGTAAGTGCCACCTACTCTTTGCATCACATGCCACTCGAGAGCCAATCAAACTGCCTACACAATGCTTTTTCCTGTGCTAATGAGACGCCCAGCCACACACTCATACTTTTATATTTCGCCAGGACCTGACCTGCCTCGACTTTTCACCCCATTAACTTTTCGCCTAATTTTTGCACTGTAACTATATTTTTGAATATATAAAGACTACCTCCATAATACCTGATACCTGATACCTGATTAATGGGATCGGATGAGGCACTAGGATGGCCTGGTAGATCCGTCTAATCGAGCTCGGGACGCGTCAACAAGCTTGATCTATTGGTTTGCTTGATACTGGAGTTCTCTCCAGTGCTTGTCAAGCCGGTTTTTGTAGCTGTTGGTTGACGGTGCGCAGACAACATCTTCAGGGAGGCCGTTCCAATCAGTCACTACCCGGGCTGAAAGGTGCTGGCGCCTGACTCGGTTGGTTGCAGGCTTCTTGGCGATCTTCAATCTGTGGCCGCGAGTACGCGTTGTGAGTGCAGGCGTGAAGAAGTCGTCCTTGTTCAAGTCGCAGCGACCGTGGATGATGTTGTAGGTCGTGATCATATCGCCGCGACGGCGCCGGTGTTGCAGGGACGGAAGGTTCAGTCTTCTCAGCCTTTCCTCATACGGGAGGTGACGGAGCTCGGGGACAAGGCGAGTCGCTCTCCTTTGTACTCTCTCGACCTGTCGCCTGTCCGCAGCATTGAACGGGCCCCATATCTGATTACAATACTCCAAGTGCGGACGGACCAGTGATTTGTAGAGTACGGGAAGCGTCTTTCTGTCGATGTGCGCGAAGCTGTGCTTGATTAGTCCAAGCATTCGGTTGGCCTTACCGATGGCAGCTGCTGCTTGTTCCCTGAATTTCAGCCGTTGATCCACGAGAACGCCCAGGTCCTTCTCGATTTCTACCGCCTCCAGGGGTGTGCCTGCGATGGAGTATTCAGCCCGCGCATTACGACTGCCTAGGTGCAAGACCGTGCATTTCGTTGGGTTAAAAGGGAGTCTCCATCTGCGGGACCAGGCCGCCAGGGCATCCAGGTCATTCTGCAGTCTTGTGCGGCTTTGTTCAGTGCTAGCTTCAACGTAAACCTTCGTGTCGTCGGCGAAAAGCCTGCAATCACTGGTAACAGCTCGCGGCAGATCGTTCACGAAGATGATGAATAGCACCGGTCCCAGGACCGTTCCCTGCGGGATGCCGCTGCCAACATCAGTCCAGCCGGAGAAGCTCCCATTCACCACAACTCTTTGTCTTCTTCCCATCAAAAACGAACGGAGCCAGTCGAGAAGACCGCCCCGGACGCCCATGTCGTGGAGCTTTTGAATGAGCCGGAGGTGAGGGACCGAATCAAATGCTCGCCGGAAGTCAAGGTAGGCGATATCCACGGGCTTACCTTCCTCCATCTGCCGGGTCCAGTCCTCGAGTGCACTCAACAGTTGTGTTGCACAGGATCGTCCGGGTCGGAAACCATGCTGGCAGTCGGTTAGTTGGCCGGTGTCCGTTAGATGTCTGAACAGCTCGTCACGCACGATGGACTCCAAAACCTTTGATGTCACCGACGTCAAGCTAACAGGACGGTAGTTGGATGGGTTGGTACGTGGCCCCTTCTTGTATATGGGGACGACCTGGCCCTTCTTCCACTCGAAAGGAACCCTGCCAGCTTCCAGTGAGTGATTGAATAGATCGGTCAGTGGTGGGCTCAGAGAGGATGCTAACTCCCTAAGAACTCTGGGATGCACCTTATCAGGACCAGGGGATGATGTCGGGCGAAGGTCGCGAAGCTTGGCCTCCACTTGACCAGGTGTAACTTGAACCGTCTCAAGAAGCGGACCCTGGTAGTTGGAGTTCAGACATGGAACATCTGAGGGGTCTTCGTCCCAGCAGAATACTTTGCTATACGAGTCAGCTAGGACCATAGCTTTGTCAGCATCTGAGTTTGCGACCTCGCCGGTTTCGGTGACCAAGTCATCCACTCTACTCTTGGTCTTTAGCCGGGAGTGAACGTAGCGCCAGAAGGCCTTTGGATTTGTAGAGAGGTTCGCCGCCAGTTGGCGTTCAAAGTCTCTACGCAGGCGTCTGGTAACGGCCCTCAGCTCTGCTCTGACTCTTGTAAACTGGTAGTAGTCGGTGGTGCACTTTGTCCGAACATATTCTCGCCATGCCTTTTTCTTACGACTTTGAAGAGTGATAGCTTCCCTGGTCATATAAAGTTTGTTCTTGCGCCCTGGTGGGTGATTTAATGGAATGCCACGGTCGCAGATTGCAGTTAGCCTGTCTAGAAACACTGCGTAGTGTTCGTCGACAGAGCAGTCTTCAGGGACACTCCAGTCGGCCTCGCGCACCATATGGTTCATCATACCATAATTTCCGCGGTGAAAAGCCGGCTTCCGCGTCGTCGTGGGGTTTCTGGTGTAGCAGCGTATGCCAAACTCCAGAACGGCATGGTCACTACATCCAAGGGGAGGAAGAACATTGAGGTCACATACCATGTCCTCCTCGTTACTCAACACCAGGTCAAGAATGTGGGGTGTTTGGCCCGGCCGGAACCTCGTTGGGGACATCACATGTTGTGTGAGGAAATTGTCCCTTATCACCTCAACAAAGTCATGGGTCCAGTGCCCATCTGGAGCCTTGGGTATTCCTGTCAACCAGTCTATCTCAGGTGCGTTGAAGTCGCCAGTTATGATCAGGTGACTGGGCCGTGTAGATGTTACACAGTTAAGGAGTGCGCCCAACTGGTGGGTTGACTCCCGTAGGCTCGACGGGCTTCTATAGATGCAGCCGACAAGCAGGGTATCGGCTCCCAACAGACGGATCCTCACCCATAAGTGCTCTCTGAAGTGTGTTTCAAACTTGGCTTCTGAGCAGGATAGGGGCTCTCTGACGTAAATACAGATACCGCGGGGTCTCATGGTCCCTTCATTTTGTTCTTCAGAACTAAAGTTAAAAAACGAATGGTATCCAGGGATTGAAAATCTTGCAAGAGGGATGGGGTTAAACAAGGCTTTAGGTAGAGCTTCGGTGATTAGGATAATGTCCGGCTCCACACCAGCTATCCTCAAACATAGTTCATCGCGCTTATTAACTAGCTGGTCGGCGTTCGTGTACATACACTTGAGCATATTTTTTTCATGCCCTAGTCAATTCTGAGTAGGCCCAGCTTCCCCAGTCACTCTCTGCTGTTCACTGTTCTCTGTGTTTGGTGCTTTGTTGCGTGCAACAGCTGGCTGAGTCGGCAGCTGGTCCTTGCTACTTGCTTGTCCTTGTCTGGCTAGTCCCTCCTGTCTGTGACCTGGTGGTGGAACTGAGCTGGTGGGAGGAGGAGCAAGAACAGCCACCTGCCCTGGGTTGTTTGCTGCAGCTGTGGCAGCCTGCTGTTGGACAGGACAAGGGGTGGGGGTTTCAGTCATCATGCTAACAATTCTCCCTCTCCTGATGACCAGGCCAGTTTCACCATTCCTCTTACGCCTGGCCAGTTCGTGGCGCAATTTCTTTCCTTCATCCCTTTCCTCCTTGGTGAGGTCTGGGTTGATGTATATGTTGGTGAACCCAGGGGTATTCCTGAGCTGGGGTGCCATTTTGATCAGCTCCCACTTAGCAGCTTCTGAGTCAAGGGTAGCTACAATGAGTCTTGGCTTCTCTGGGTCATTGCTGGATTTGCCTGCTCTGAAGGACTTGGTGATTCCGACTTGGAGCTGGAATATGTCTCTGATAAGAGCTGTCAATCTTGCTCTGTCATTTGCCATCTTTTCCTCATGTGAGTTTCCATTGGGTTCCTTGAGATTGTGCACTACAATGTTACACCTCCTCTTCTCTTTGTCAGAAAGCACGTTGATGATTTCTCTGGCTGTTGCTGATGGCCTGGTCTGTGCTGAGGCTGATGGCAAGTCATGTATTTTCTTTTCCAGGTTCTTAACAACATCAGCATATGTTCCCTTCTGTTTTTCTTGCTCTTTAACAAGCTGCTTGTGGCTGTTTAGCATGGTTTTGCTTAGGTTGGCTAGCTCTGACATGAGTCGAGCCTGCTCACAGTTAGCTTGTTCAAGCATCTGTCTGTGTAGGTGTAGAGATTCAGCCATTGCAGATGTCTGCTTCGTAACAACTTCCATAAGCTCCTCAAAGTGTTTTTGGTGAGAGACTGTCAGTGTTTCCACCTGGGCTTGGAGTTGGGCGTCACGTTCTTTCAGCTTATCAGTGCAAGCTATGTGGTCTCCCGGGTCAATTTTGAGTTCTGCTTTGCAATCTGCACAAAGCCACAGTAGGTCTTTGTGCAGACCTGCCACTCTGTATGTGGCTAAAGGGACACCTTGACAGGTGCAGTGGTACCAATTGTCGCATTTGTCACATTGGAGGGCTTCGTCTCTGTTACTAACTGTTATGCCACAATCCTTGGATGGGCCTCCTTTGCAAACAGCACTAGCAGTGACACTTTCAGCTGAGCTGCCAGCCCTAGACCGACAACCGAATGGTTTGTACATTTCCTCTCCCAATTTTTGCACTGTTGGTGCACAGTGATTCGGGGGACTGTTTGCAGTGTGGGTTTCACGCCCTGACCCTGGAGATGCGTCCAGTGCCTCCAAATCACTGTCCGATAAGCTGTCATGAAAAACAGATCCTTTGCCTGGTTTGGTTCCAAGTTGTTTTGTGGTTACTTTCTGTTCTTCTGTGCGGACGCTCTGGTCCTGATCACCCATACTATTACCACGAGTGGTTACAGCTTGGTCCGGATTGGGTACAAAGTGCTCACTCACCTCCGTTGCAGGGGAAGACATAAGAGTCTGGCAGTCTGATGGTGCATGTCCTACAACAACTGCTAATTTTGCATCTGATGCCTTACCATTGAGCTTCAGCCCCTTTTCCTTGCCTTTTTCTTGTACCACACTTTCAGCACTATCACAATCGCCATCACAGTTTGAGTTTGGGCGTCCTCTCGCCGCATTTGTCCGCCGCAAACTGCGCCGCTCCATGACACACCTAGCGGTAAACTTCCAAACTTCAAAAATTGCTTTGTTCAAAAGTAAAGCTTATTTGAGTTTTCTTGTTGCTTCACATTCACAAATAATGATTAAACTTCCAAATATTTTCTCTTGATTTCTTGAAGTTTGATTCTTCGCAGTCCCGGAGCTCTTTGACGCACGTCCACCCAGGCCGGGGTCAGGAAGGGAAGTCATTTTTTGTATCATAATGTATCATTTTTTATATTTATGCAGTATTTGCAGCGCAATGTTGAACATGAAATGTCATATTGGAATAAAGACGTACCCAAACAATGAGCCGAGGAAGCCTTTTGAAGAATCCAGCTTCTTCTTAGCGTCAGCCATAAGCTGTCTAGCTTTATCCTCTTCACTCATAACTTCTTTCTTATATCTTCCTAGGAGAACGAAAGCAAAGAATCAATATGGAATGGGGCTTGAAGAAAAGATCTTCAAAGGCTAGCAACAATACAATCCACTTCGCACATACGCAGAATACATCGATGAATCAACTCTTGTGGGCAGCACACGTAAACAATGAAAAATCGTAAGTGGTCTAAAGTTAAAAATATGATGTCATTTTCTATATTTCCGATGCAATGATTCGTTAATATTTGACTTACAGCTAGTTAGTGACGTCAGAGATGCCAAGCGAGCGAATTTGCGCCGTTATTGTAGATATTTTTGCGCGACTTTTCTGATTGATTTTCTTTTGAAATCTTATTTTTGGATACCTTCCCTTTATTTCGGAGACTTTTCTAAAAGTGATCTTGATAGATTCACTTGAAAACTTTCCATTATTTTCATGGTAATTTGACTCACAGTAAGATGAGACTCAATAATTACTAGTTCTGTAAATAATATACGATGAAATAAGAACAGTGAAGTGGTTACCTTGCCCACCAAAGTCTCTATCGAATTCCCGATTTCCCCAGTTTTCCCAGTCATCGAACACTTCCTACTTATTTCCAACTTATTTTGTACTTATGATCTAGGCGTATACAACCGGTGAAGGTGAAACGCTTGGTGAAACGCATCAGCATTGGTTGCTGTGGTTGTTGTGTGTTAAATAATCGGACGTATACCGATAGTGGCTTGAGTTAAATTTGATATTATACAATACCATTGAACTGCTTGAAAGATCGTTGCTTGAAGTTGAAGTGTGATCGGCTGTACACGAATGAGCATCTAATTTTGAGCTGAAATCGATTTCGACTATCCAACAACTTACTTGAACTGAAACTGACGGGAACTGTTGAGACTTTGGAAAGTGTTTCAGGAACTGAAGAAAATGGCATTCACCTTTGCTGCTTTTTCTTACATTTTGGCTCTGATATTTGATGCTGTGCTCATCTTTTTTGCCATCTTTCATGTAAGTATTTTCTGAAAATTTGTATTTTATCAATATTTGATTCAGTATAATGCACCATCATCCTGTTCCGCTGGTGGGTCCAAACCAGCAACCCCTACTAACACAGTTCGACCTCCACTTAGTCCAGAAATTGGTATAACATTACGTTAATAATTCCTTCTCGCAAAACCTGGAGCTGGAGCTGCCTTTGCAGGCTTTTCAGGGCTGCTGCATAATATCTTTAAAAAAAATGTCTCAAGGCTCTAGCAACTTGATTGACACTCCAGAGTTCACCCCACAGCATATGTCCATTCATGCAACTTTTGTCTTACCATAAACATCTTTTATGCATGTGTGATCCAATCCAGAGCAGGAATAGTTTTGACTCATGCTAAGTACCTACCAGATGCAGGCTTAGTTGTAGTGGATCTTTGTTCAGTTTCCCTGCTGATTCAGGACCATGTATTTGGTACATTACTCCCACTGCTCATGTTAGTGGATCCATTGATAGTTGTTCTTTTCACCTTTCAGATAATTGCCTTTGATGAGCTGAAAACTGACTACAAGAACCCAATTGACCAGTGCAACAGTCTCAACCCGGTGAGTTGGCTTAGTGAGCTATCAGATTATTGGTATAGATACAGACTTCGCTAGAATATCCCAACAGTCAATAGTTAACCCTCGCCCGTATAGGTGGGGGGGGGGGGTCGAACGGACCTCCCCTCGGTTTTTCCAGCTGCCGGACACTGGTCACGTGACCACATTTTCCGTTTGACCTTGAGTTGGCACCAGATTTTGTCGACAGACGTGGCGCAGCTTATTTTACTGCATTATTTTAGATACTAAATATTTAGACGCGTGGTGGTAAATGATACCGTGCAAATAATATTGAATCATCGGTGACATAGTTACCATTGATACTTGAATAGCATCAATAAAATACAATTAATCTATTCTTACTCTTCCATTGATTTTATTGAGTTTGCAGGCATAGGTAGAAACTGAAGAGCTGAGCCTGCAGCTTACAGTTGTTCTATACAGTAGCGGCGGAACAGCTTCAATTAAGGGGGGGGGGGGGGCACTGCCGACTTTCGGTCCGATTCTTTCCATGCAACGCCAATAGGGCTAATGTTAAAATGCCAAAATTAAAGGGGGCACGGTGCCCCAGTGCCCTCCCCGTTCCGCCGCCTATGGTTCTATAACTCTAAATGCATAAATCAATGCTACTGAGGGCTGCAAATTTGTTTCACTTATCTTTAATATAACTGATGCCCTATACCTTCATCTACCATTATCTGTAAGAATCTTGTGTCAATCATCACCAGACTTCTTAGTTGTTTTACATACCTACGCCCCGGCCGCGAGAGTGGGCGGGTACGACTCCCTCGCCCTAATTGAGCTAGCCTCGCGGGAAAAACAAGCATGTGTGCCGTTACGGGACCGGGGACGCAGCGATTGATGCACGGTTAAAAAGTCTCAGGTTAACTGGTGGCCTCTGAGGGTCAGGTCAAGTGCCCCGAGGGCCAAAATACGATTTCGGGTTTGAGAAATAACTGCCAAAAAACGGCGCAGAGTCGCGATTTTAGTACCATCATGTTTGTCATGCTCCGGTGCGTCAAAATGGTACACTTTTGTTTGGGTGGGGTCAACATAAGGTGTTCACATCGGGTCAAAGCCAGGTCAGAGGCACTCAGGCCACGAAGTTGGTCGGAGGAGTTATATCGTATATCATTCGATTCGGTAGGTCTTCCCGAGTCTATTGGCGACTTTTCCGACTTGCCAGTTCAATTTTATCAGGAGTTATTGACGAAAAAAACTTGTGACCTTTGTGACGTCAAATGACGTCACGCTAGGTTAAAGATGCAAGAGTGAAGCATTGGACATTGCAAGAATTGCATGTAATTGCGATTCCATGTGCTTGAGCTAGGTTTAGATCATCCTCGGCGTCAAAATTACAGTTTCCATATTTCCCCATTGACTTATAATGGTGATGTCACGCGATCGGCCTGACCTCATGTGACCTCTAGGAGAAATCCGAGATATACAAGTTTTGAGACTCCTAGAGGATACTAGGTCCTGTAAGCATCATCTTGCTGTGACAGCTCCTCTGGCAACGAGGGCATTGCGAAGTTTCGGTATTTTGGGACTATTGCAGAGGTTCACGTGTGACGTCATAAGTCAGTGATCTGACCTGAGACGGAAATGCAATTGGTTTCCAAAGATGCGTATGGAAGCAAAGATAAGGTGCGCCAAATAGCAGCCCTCTAGCTGTAAGGTGTTTTGAGCTATCGCCAAAAGTCGTGAGTGGAGCGCTACTGACTCCTCCGGTCGGCCGCTGGGGGTTAGGAGGCGTGCAGGGTATCGGAAAACCACCTGGTACTTTGCGAATTTTGCCGATAAAAATACGTTTCTTATGCCGACTTATAGCCAAAAGACTACTGAATCTCAAACCAGTCGTATCCTTGCACTAGATGGCTTGGTTTAGACACGTTAGGTCTGAAAAGAAAAGGTCCCATGTATTCTCTATGGGCGCCGCGAGGCCGTTGGCACCGGAGTTTCGGGAAGTGCCCTCGCCACAACCGCACGTGCAGATTTGGTCACGTGACCAAGCGCATTTGCCGCCACTGTATTTATATACACTGTGGGTTTTTCGAGAATAACTCGCGTAAAAAGCGGCCGATCGCGACGAAACTTTCAGTACCCTCGAGTTGATCAATTTTACACCTACTCTCATGGGTGTAGAAACGTTTTCAAAGTTGGTGTGGAGTTTACAGCTATTCTCGAAAACTACCCTCCATTTTTTTGCAGACCCCAAAATCTCATCGGATCTGCATCGATCTCAGGGGGTACTCGGTCGGAAGTTGGGGGAGGCAAACTGCCCCGCTTGTCCCCCCCCCCCCGTGGCGACGCTGATGGTGTTGAAAGTCTTCATTGGCTAGAAGAGCTTAGAGGAGGTTTGAGCAATCACTAGAACAGACCCTATCATGCTCATGCTCGGGTGGAAACGCCAATCAGCTCGTTTATCGCCTTGCCAATCAGCTCATTAGACCGGGAACAGGGGGAGCGAGGGCGATTGCCCCCAGCCTAAGAGCCGAGGGGTGACGTCTCCCAACATTCATGCGACGAGGACAGATCTTTCCTCTTTTTGATGATGACTACACCGAATAGTAAGCAGGAAACTGAAATGGTCGAATTTCGACTCGTCACTCGAAGAGAGGGTCCGTCATTGGAACAAAGCGTAAATACCGCTCAGTGTTCGGCCCTAAGAAGACCCTATCATCCTGCCTTATCTATGAACTCATTCATAGTTTCGTCGCAACCGGCAAAACGCCAGAAAAAGTGTAATATGCGCACAGCGTAATGTGCGTACAGGGCATGCGTATTTGGCTCCCTGTCCTTCGAGGTCCTGAGAATGACAGCGGAATCTGCGGAAATTCGGTGACGATAAACCAAGAGAGGTGACCGAGGATCCTCCAGTGATTCTTCCGCTCGCCGCAGCGCAGCTGTGCCGACACCATCAACCATGGCAGTGGTTTCAGCAGGATGGAGACCATCCTTGCACCGCCTTGCACCGTCCTGAAGACCATGCTTGTCTCAGAGAGTGGATGTGAGAAGTTTAATTTTCCTTGCATATTATATCAAAATTTGGACCGCATTTGGAGTGAGAAGGGCTAAAATTAGTCTGGGCCAAGATTCTTACAGATAAGGTTGGGACACCAGTCACGTGACCCTTTTTCCTGCTTTTCCCAACCCTCCTCACGATTTTCATAAGCCTTGATTTATTCTTTGAAACACTTTGCGCAGAGGCGTTTGTAGTTAATTTATTTACAAAAACTAATTCAATGATATTTTAAATTAACAAACACATATTTACTCGCAATCTCAAACAAAAGTTGAATTTATTCGCGTTTCATTAGATTTATCAGCTGGCAACCATCATCGTCCTCGATGTAGTCGAACTTGGCGCACTCGGATAGTGTTCAAAATTTGTGACGCTTACTAGTTGCTATGGCGACCGGGCAGTACCTACGCTTTTCATTCGTCAACAAGCGCTCGCGGTCACGCTTTTGAGGGTCTTGGTCTTGGTCGTGGGTTAGGGCGCATAGCCTCATCGGGCTCAGAGCGTCCGTAAATGTCTTGTTGCCACTTTCATGTCTTCAGAGTTGGTAGGTAAGACAATGGAGTACTAAGCGTGGCAGTGGAACGGAAAGGCAACAGCGTACCGGATAGAACCAGGATATAGTATTGAGGAATATTTCCAGGTAGGACAGTAGTTAATGTTAGTAGCGAACTATAAAATGGTTATGAACTTAGAGATAAAGAACTGAAAATGAAAGTAACATAAACGACCGGTATCTTTTATGCCTGGCTTTTAACAGTCAAAATAACACTCCATATACATTTAATTTGCCATTGATAAACACTCTGGTAACAATAGGTACGCTTGACTCCTCGTTAGAGTAGGAGGATGTCGTTCATCACCATAACCATCAAAACATGTCTCGATACACTGTGGTCGCAGACCAGTTGTTCAGGCCGTTTACATATGAATGCTTTGGCCGTAGTGTTTTCCTAAGCGCGCTGCGTGGATCCATGGATAGAGAGACCAGCTGGTTAGGTTCGTCCAAACTAATTAGTTTCTAAACTACGTGATCAACTACGCTCGATACTGTCTTAAGTGCCACCACCGTCGATTGTCCTGTCAGTCAAGAAGTGTACATTCATTCACGATCAGTCATACTTCCACGCACCACTTCCACATAACACAGACCACAGTACTGGTGGGACATAGCACACGGAGACAGGAGCAAAACAAAGGACATAGAACATTCATATTACATCTAGCGTGTTACATGTATATAGAGGCACTTCCATGCACACAGGCTTTTGACTCCAGCATTAGAAAACAAAGAAACACGCGTCGGGTATACATACACTATCGCACGTAAGTCGCACGTAGTCTGGCTCGGGCCTTGGTCTGGCTCTATTGTTTCTTAATTCACTGTTTACAGGCGTTTCATAAGATCACACGCTCGCAAGAAGATCATCACTTCGTTCAATATCTCAGGAAAGTCGTCACATAGCAGCGATTTCAGACACAGCTGAACCGCATGTCTCTGACACAGTTGCTGCAATGGTTGTCTCTCGTTGGCGTACATTGGACAGTCGATGAGAAAGTGCTGTACAGAAAGCAGGCAGCGACATCTTTCACACAGTGGTCTAGGCTCTCGATCAATGATATAAGAATGGGTGTACCGAGTATGGCCCAGTCTCAGACGACATAATGTAACCTCTTCTCTTCTACTGGGTCGGCTACTGCTAGACCAGTGTTCCACACGCTCCTTGATAGCTTTCAGAGTAGTGCCAGCAGGGTGATCAGCCCAGAACCGACCAAACATATCTCTGATCGTAGAGCGGATTGCAGGATAAAACTCTCGCATCCCAAGCAGTGGTGTAGTTATATCATTCAGGCTCATGGCCACCTTCGCCTGTATATCAGCCGTCTCGTTTCCTGTTATACCAGTGTGACCAGGTATCCATAACAGGATAATCGAGAAACCAGTATCAAGAAGAGTGTGGACATGGTCCAAAATCTCGGTAATAACAGGGTTAGTTGAGGGAGGGTTTCCAATGGCCATCGTCACGGACAAGGAGTCAGTACAAATCACCCATTTCTTGTCACGCTCAGTTTCAATATAGCACAGTGCTTTTAGAATGGCAGTCGCCTCTGCTGTGAAGATGGAACACTGTACAGGCAGTCGGTACTTCCCATAGCGATCACCATGAATATAAGCACATCCTACACCATTTGGGCCCTTTGCACCATCAGTAAAAATGAAGGCATAGTCAGCATAAGAATGTCTCAGTTCATGGAAATCACACTGGACTTTTAGATTGTCGAGGCAACTTTTACGTTCATCAGTAAGTCTTAGTATCTCGCATCTCTGTAAACGCCAAGGCGGTATATGGCTCTCTCTCAGTGCAATTGCAGCAGGAAATACATATCCACTTTCGTCTACCATCTGGAGCATACGTTCATACAATGGAAATCCCGATATTCGTTTCATATATGCCGCCTCCACATGGTGCAAAGCTGCATGTCTCAAAATAAGATGTCTACACGGGTGAGTATCTCGGCTTTTAACTTTAAGACAAAATCTCAGAGTTAGTTCGCATCGCCGAAGTCTCAGCGGAAGAACATCAGTCTCAACCAGCAGTGGTAAGATCGGTGATGTACGGAGAGCTCCGGTTGCTATCCTAAGGCACTGATTTTGTATGGAGTCAAGTGATTCTACCACCTTGTTCTGAGGTCCATCTAGAATCTGGCAGGCATAATCAAGAATAGGTCGTATCATGGATTTATACATGCGTATCAATACACTCCGGTCCGCCCCACAACTTCGTCCGGCCAAGCATTTTAAGACAGATATCCGTTTAGTAGCTTTACCCTTAACATACTGCACATGTTTAGTAAGATTCAATCTGGAGTCAAAAATGACACCCAGAAACTTCACATCATCACAGTAAGGGAGTGGCTGGTCATAAACCTTCAGTGATGGCAAATAAGTCAGTTCTTGTTCTTTCATATAGCGCCTAAATATGACGGCATTGCACTTATTTGGGGAGAAGACAAACCCCCAACGATCGGTCCATTCGGTGACACTGTTCAGAGCTGTCTGCATTTTTTCAATTAGGGGCAAAATCCGCCGACCTCGTACCCACATGGAGCAATCGTCCGCGTATAGGGCATACGAGACATGTTCAGGAATATTGGCAAAAATATCATTAATCATCAGGTTGAACAAGAGCGGGGAGATCACGCCTCCCTGCACGAGTCCATTCTCCTGAGTGAAAGTGTTTGAGAGCACGCCATTTTTAACTTGGAACGTTCGTTCCTCAAGGTAAGATTTAACAAAGTGCATAAGCCTTCCGCGGAGTCCAATGGTATGCATACGATGGAGGATGGCCACTTTTGATGTGAGGTTATATGCACTTTGTAAATCTAGAAACACTGCCAATGTATACTGGTGATAAAAGAATCCTTTCCGCACCTCGGATTCCAATCGAGTTAAATGGTCAGCTGTATTCCTTCCCTTTCGGAACGCACACTGGAATTCAGATAAGATACTGTTCTGTTCAACATACCAGGTAAGTCTCTTTGTCACCATCCGTTCCATGATCTTGCTAAAACAGGAGGTAAGCTGTATAGGTCGGTAGGATGCAGGCTCGTCTTTTGGCTTGCCCGGTTTAAGAATTGGTATTATAATAGAGTGTTTCCACTGTTGCGGTATTTCCTCAGCACACCATATGCAGTTTATCATGTTCAGCACATGTACCAATTGTTCCTGGGAGAGATGTTTAAAAAACGCATAATGGAGGTTATCAGGTCCCATTGAGGTATTTCCACTCTTAAAGATCGCTTCTTTTAACTCAGGCAGTGAGAATAAATCATTGTATACTTCCTCGTTCTGAGACACGAAAGAGGGAAGATGAGCGCTCATCTCCCTCTCGTGCTCGATAAACCTTGGTCTGTAGTGTAGGGAAGATGATAGATCAGAATAAAATTGTCCTAAAACATTTCCCACTTCCAGCTGGTCATCAATCACCTCGTCTCCAACCTTGAGTACGGGTAACGACTTCCTGTATCTTTCTTTGCGAGTAAATTTCCTTATTATTCCCCATAGTTGTTGCAGTGGTGTGTTCACATTGAACAGGTGTAAAAGTTTCTCCCACGACTCCTTTTTCGCTTGGCGAATAATTCTCCTGGCCCTAGCCTTGGCCTCCTTGTATGCCATTAGAAGTGCAGTGGTTCGATTACGTCGAAAACGGTTCAATGCCGTTTTTCTAGCACGAATTGCTTCCTTACAATCCTCATTCCACCATGGACAGCTATATTTGGGAGGACCTGTTTTCTGTGGAATAGTTTCACGTGCAGTCGACAGAAGTTTCTCCACCATAGTTTGATAGCTCGCATTCATGTCAGTCACATCAATGTTGTCAAAATTACACTGGTCAGTAAATTCACACCACTTGGCCTTATTTAAGTTCCATCCTGCAAATATGTCCCGCCCAGGCTCAATAAACGCAGATTGTAATTGTCCATCATAGGAAGCATATATGGGACAATGGTCACTGGCATGAAGATCTGAATCAGTCCTCCACTCCATATATTGTCCTATTTCACTGCTGGTGATAGTAATATCAATGTGTGACCAGAGTCCCGTATACTCGTCCATGCGTGTGGGACAGCCATCATTCAGGAGGGTCAGAGCATTGTTCCTTATGATACTTTCAATTGAATTCCCTCTGGCATCACAGCGATCCGATCCCCACATATAATGTCTCGCATTAGCATCAGTGCAAATAATAAAAGGCTCGGGTAATTGCCCTACGAGATTGTCAATCTCAGTAGTTGTAACCTGTGGGTTAGGAGGTAAGTACAAGGAACAAACACATATACGTTGGCGACCCACTTTCACACAACACGCAATAGCTTGCAGTGCTGTAGTTAAAGGGACCTCATAATGTGGAAAAGAATTGCCAACATAGATACATACACCACCACAACGACTGTTGGAAGGTGAGTATCCGTTATACAGAGTAAAGTTGGGAATACAAAAATCATATTCATCTGTGGAGAGGAAATGAGTCTCTTGAAGACAAATCACTTCACACGCTTTCTCAATAAGAAGAGGTTTAACTTCAGCCCATTTAGAAATTAAGCCTCGACAATTCCATTGCATAACATTCCATGCCATTGTTAGTACCTTGTTAGTTTCTTTTTTTTTGTTTTTTGTTGTTGTTGTTTTTTTTGTTTTTTTTTTGTGTTTTTTTTTTGTTTTTAAGTTAGGGTATGATCACACACAGGTGTGCTGTCTACGTTCCCTGTGCAGACTTGGGCGGATCCGACCACGACTTCCGTGACAGAGATGTGGATCTGTCTCTGCTCACTCCTGTCCTATCATTGGGTTTGGTAGGCCTGAGTATAGGGGGTGATGGGGAGATCTCATCTGAAAGCATGAGCTGTTTTTGTTTGTTTTTGTTTCCTCCTTTGTTGCTTTTGTCTTTCTTTGCAGGCTTAAATGGCCCAGCATCGTCTCCAGTGCCACTGCTCCCTTGCGGGGCTGTGGAACCATGGGATGGAGCACTGTTGCTGGGCTGAGTGGGTTTTCTTTTGTTTCCCTCAACCTCAGTAGGGAGAGAAGCGTCCAGGGCCTGAGTCAAATCGTCCATGTCATCCTCGTCACTTTGTCTGTTGTGCATACTGAGGGCCTCCATTGTGTTTTGCGACTCCTGACCATCACCATCTTTTCCACTTAGCCGTCCACCCAGAGTAGAGCCGTCACTACCACTGATCTGGCAGGTACTACTGGTTGAACGTTGCGTCAGCAGTCTTTCCAGCAGTGCCACCATTTCACTCATCTTTGACTCTAACTTTGTCACTTTTTCCTTTAGCTCATCATCATTGGCAGCACTGGGGGTACGGACTGTGTTGGCATATGACCGAAGTAATGGGGGAGGCTCATGCCTGTCATCATAGAGTTTTCGCGCAGCAGAGAAAGAGATCTCCTCCTCCACCTTGATCCGACAGATCTCTTTCTCCTTCATCCACCGATCACACACATGATCCTGGCAGGAGTGTTCCTTCCCGCAGTTAACACAGTGGGGAGCACAGCCACCCTCATGGGGTACCAGTCCACATCTCAGGCACACTTTGTTTTTTGTGCATCTCTCAGCTGTGTGGCCAAAAAGGCCACACTGATAGCACTGGAGAGGGTTAGGCACATGTCTGGTAACGTGGTATGTCACATAATCCAGTTTCATTTTAGAGGGGCACGTCGGCTTATCAAAAGTCAGGAGTAGAGTCGCTGTAGGTACTACTTTACCATTGACCTTACGAGTGAATCTCTTGGCACCAGTGACGCCATGGTCACTCAACCAGCCGACAATCTCGTCCTCGCTCAGGTCCTCCAGGTCATAGGCACGGATTGTGCCTCGGGAAGAGTTGAGCCTCCTGTCCTTTACTACCTCACAAGTCTCACCAGCAAGTTGTTGAGTTTTCAGAAGTTTGTCTGTTTGGGTCTCATTCTTTGTTTTGACCAGAAGGGAACCATCGCTCAGAAAGTTTGCTTTCTCCAGTTTGTCACTGTTTCCCAGGACTCCACGGATCCCCATCTGCACCCATGGCCAGCCTCGAGATTTAAGGGTTTTGTCAGACGTTAGGCTTATCCTCAAGTACGAGCCCTGACTAGTCTCATCTCTGTCAAAGAACGTCTCATCAGACCTCACTCGTTTTCCGGGCCGTAAATCCGGCCCAGGCCCCATCCTGGAGCATAACCTCCTCTTCGAAAGCGATAAAAGCTTGACACCAAATCAGTAATATCAAAGGATACTCGGAAAATAACCAAGTGGTAAGTACAAAAAACAAAAAACAAAATGTCTTCCACTGCCACGTGGCACGAGGCGAATATTCTTGCACGTCTGTCCCTCGCCAGATCTGAAACAAGAATGTCACGCTTTTGAACACAGTCTTTATGCGTCAGTTTGTGTGACGCGTCATATCTGAAACATATTTCGTGAGGCTCCAAAACCATTCAATTCATCTCCTTCAAAAGAAGTGTTTTGTATTATTTTCGATATCTTTTTTGGGCTTAATTGCTAGCTCCATTCATCGTATCTGGCGTGAGGATAGTCATCACTCGGGGACCAGTCGTTGATTTTTTTTTTGAATTTTGAATTTTGCTCCCGACAGGCCGAGGCCCTGGTCGGGGTAGGGGGAAGTTACGCAAGAAACAACGACGAGGAGAAGGTCTTGAAAAAAGTCGCAGGGATTGCATTGAGCATTAAATGACGAAAATATTTCTACCCCCCACCGCCTCAGGCGATCACGTGCTGTCACCCACCTGGTCTGGGCTTAGAATAGGCAAGCTTTTATTTCATGCCAAAAGCAGCACATTCGGAAACCGTGAATGGGTATACAGGGCCTTGCGTGAATGCTTGTCTTGTGTCTACCAGCAGCAGACTCGCGAATATCAATCCACTGCTAGATTGACGAACGTGCACGTTTCTGCAATGTTCAGACACCAATATTTTCTAAATAAAAATTATTCACTTTTAAAATGTAATATATAACAAATTGGTAAGTAAATAAAGTTGAAATGAAGCCACTGCCAGCTTTAACAAAAAAAATACAAAATACCAAATGCATGAAAATGGTCTTTTCCTGACGAAGGAAAAACTTTCATATGGCGGGAACAACAAATCAGGTATCACTGTGCTATTGCAACGATTATGGCGCAGAGCACGTATACACATGTGCTTTAGCCTTTAAGTCAACAATACATCATTCTTATTTTAAAAAAAAAATTGTCTCATGAGTCCATAGTAGTAGGTATATCGTAGAGCCAAAGCACATGGAGAAGGTAATTGTGCCCTACTGACTGTGAGGTTTGCTAAAAAAAAATTGCTAGCTCATTCCCCACAACTCGTCGAATACTGCTGTTTGTCAGGCTGGGGTTGATACCAGAGCAGGTAAAAAACCAGCATCTTGAGGCATAATTCTTAACAAAAAGAACCAGGGCAGTTGGACAATGATAAAGGCTTGAACAATAATAATCATTTTCATCATGCATAAATTGTGTAACTGTGATATCTAGTGGGTGCATGCTTCCATTAAATGCTTCATACAGTTCTTGCTTACTGCTGATTAAAAATGACATGCTCTTTGGATATTTTTCTGAAACTAAATATGATTTTTTTCTGTAAACTTGCATATTTTGGGGTGCTTCTGCCAGTGAGGGATGCATTTTTTTTTTGGCTCAGTGGGTGCTCGAGCACTCCCATACCCCCACCCCAATTATCCGCCTTTCTGGACTATGGAGAACCCATACTGATTTCTTCTGGCCTTTAATCATATATTGCGTTTTTTTACTTTACGAAAAGTGCATGAGAAGTGTTATCACTTAAAGTTGGTGTGGAAAATCCACATCAGCTTTCAAGTTGGTGTGGAGCTCTCCACACCAACCACATACGAAGTTACGCCCATGCCTACTCTGAAAATTTCATGACCCTGCTCAAAATGACCTTTGACCGGTGACCTACTTTTCGAGACCATGTTTGGCCGGAATCGCGATTCGGCGTATGTCGGCTCGCATTAGCCGCGCTTTTGCAGTCTTTTCGTGGTTTCAAGCGTTCAAACATGTGATTTGATGTTGCCCCCATGCATGAGGGTGGGTGTCAAGGTCACCTGAAGGTCAGGTCAGGTCATTCACCTTTGAATGATGACCTCGGTTCACTTTTTCGAGTTTTACATGTTACTAGGCCAGTTTTTGGAGCTGAATTCGAATTTAGCAACCATATGAACATTTACGAAGTTGTTTTGGTGCCTTTGTAACATGTTACAAAGCTGTCAGAGGCGGTTTACACCTACTATGAATACCCGGCAGGACCCCTACTGGATGACCTGACCTGACCCGACCTGGCCTAAATGCATGAAGACATCTGTGATCAAAACTAACATGATATTTGTGATCAACACCCCGAAAAACCCCATAGCAGCCACACATTACGACGCTCCAACAGGTCCCGATTTTCCCGACTTTTGAGTCATTGACCTGACCCTGGAAGGTCAACCAATGACCTAGGACCTTAAAATTGGGTATCATCGGCTTCCTCTCGTCACGGGCAACACGCTCGTTTTTTTTTTCGCAAAGCTCTAGCTCGATCCGGGGCGAAACGGCAAGGGAGGTCCAACGGACCCCCCCCCCCCCCTCCCCTTATAAAACACCAATACGGGCTAGGGTTAATTACTAGGTGGTAATCAGTTAACATGTCCCCAATCTTACCATGAGCTACAGCACTGATAACATGTGAAGGCTTCCCTTAATGGTGTTTTTATATTGATGGTCATTTTCTGCCATATTATTTAATAAAGAATGTCTGTCTAATTTCAGATGTACTGACTAGGGAGCATTTTATTGATGTTACCAATTACCATATAATTAAACCCTGTGAACTGATTTCAGCTGGTGCTGCCCGAGTACTTCATACACCTGGTGTTCAACTTTGTGTTCCTGGTGGCCGGAGAGTGGTTCACAGTCATCCTCAATGTGCCTTTGATTGCCTACAACATCAACAGGTGAGTCATTAGTCCATATTTTGGTGTGACATGTGTTGCTTGTATTTTTTAAGTACTTCCTTTGCTTAGTTACATGTGTGTGCATTAGAAAACACATTTTGTTTACCTTCAATCATCATACAACTAGGTACAGTAACTATTTTCTTGATGCTGCCAGCGCTAATATCAACTGAGTGCCTTCTTTAATTTACCCAACGGCCTCGATCCTGACTAGATGTGACCGCGACCCACGCCGTACTTGATACATTCCATGCCTAACCTGATGTGACCGCAACATACCCCGGTTAGTGACCTGATTAGACTCTGCAGCACCCTCCACTGGTGCAGCACCCACCTGAAGCGGTGATCTATCGAAACATCGACGTATCCATACCAGTGACCTGACGTGACCGCGACCTCCAACCCACACCCTCACACAATGTTGTGATGCGATTGCGTCCCCACCCCGGCCAATGACCTGACCTAATCTGACCCCACAGGTACCGCACGCGCCCCGTGATGAGCGGCCCGGGCCTGTACGACCCCACCTGTATCATGAACGCAGACACGCTCAGCAAGTGTCAGCGCGAGGGCTGGATCAAGCTGGCCTTCTTCCTGCTCTCGTTCTTCTACTATCTCTACGGGTGAGTGCCGCGCACGGCGGACGCGATGGTCGATGTGCTATTTCTGGTAGGCATCTATAGGGTCCCGCCGCGATTTTTCCTAAGTGATATGAAGACACTGCTGACATGTCCTCAACCCAGCTGGTTTTTCGTTCACGATAATCGTTGGTCAGCACTGGTTTTTAGTTTGCCCTGCTGGTACGTTTGCAGATGTTATTGCATGCTCGTCTCCCCGGGGGCCTGAGTAGGTATATTCCGGCTGCTTTTTACCGAGCTCTATCGAAATGGATGCTGGAGAGAAGACTAGCTAGGTGACCTTTGACATACTAAGTGTTTTTTTCGCTCGTTCTACCATTCCACCTCTGCCAGTTGTGCAGCGCGGCTGTATGTTTACGCGAACCCGGCCCTGAACTGTGTACCTTGGCTAACTGCCGTCTCTAGATAGCCAAACTCGCTGAATAAGCTCTCTCCACGTCACTTAACACCCCCGCGCCTCCCGCCTGGCAGGATGATCTACTCGCTAATCTCGGTCTGAGCGGGCGCCGGCCGCGCGAGCCCGACCCTGCGGCTCGTCTCCGCTCCCCCGGCGGCGCGGCGCCCCCCGTCCGTCCGACGTGCCACGTGCCAACGTCTGTCCTACCGGACCTCAGCGCCCGCGGGCCGAGCGCTGGGCTCACACGGGCCCCGTGTGAGCTGAAATCATCCAGCGCCCGCGGGCCGAGCGGCGCTGAACGCTGGATCTCGGTACGGCCCGTTACGTGAGCGCAGTAAAGGTTGTGGCCCGTATCCAGTTGAAAGGCGGCTGCTTGAGGCAGCTGCTGCCCTGCACCCAAACAATCACATGCTACGTGATATTTTATTGGTGGGTGATTTCAATACTTGATCGCACGGTGATTTACCTGACTCAGCAGTGTCGCGCGTTGTAATAAGAGGCTAGTCACACGTGTGTATCGTAGATGGGAGATTTAATACAAAACTGTGAGACAGCCACTGGACGAGATCACATATCAACATCATTTTCCGCTCGAGTAAAGTCTACTTAGTAATATTCCATCGTTGCAAAGACCATTCATTCTCTTAACGAATAAAGGGACTGAGAAAGCTAGACGCTAGACATCACAAGGAAAAGGAAAGGCATGCTCGACACAGCACATTCCAGTAGTAAGCGGGACGTAATACGGTGTCAAGCAGATCAACAGAATAAATGGATCCTCACACGTGACTAGAATATTTGGTGTTCGTCTCGAAGCTGACTAGATGACCTACAGCCACCGACGTCCCGGGCTTCCCCACCCGCGCCCGTGCGCTGGTCGCGGGGTGTCCGTCGGACCACCCCCGTCCGATCGATAACTCTGCTCCCCTCGGCTCCCCCCGCGCCTCACTCGGCGTCGGCCGGCTGGCTGCGGCCGGCCTGCACCTGGGCGTCCCTCCGGCCGCTGTCGGCGGCCTGCGCGGCCAGGCGCGCCCGCTCGGCCGTGCTGGCGTCCACCGGCGGCCAGCCGGTGCCGCCCAGCTCTGCCAGCACGGTGTCGCGCGCGGCCGCCAGGTGGCGCTGCTGATGGCGCCGCAGTCGCGCGCGCGTCTCCTTGCGCTGCACCTCCGGCAGCACGAAACTGTGCACCAGCTCCGAGACCAGCTCCTCTGACTGCCACTCGTCCCGCGGACTGGCGAGGGGGGGGGGAGGGGCGTCAGTTGACCGTAACTCGTTCCGCAGACTGGCGAGGGGGGGGGGTCAGTTGACTGCCACTCGTCACGCGGACTGGCGATGAACGGGGGGGGGGGGGGTCAGTTGACTGCCACTCGTCTCGTGGAATGGCGATGGAGGGGGGGGGGGGGGGGGGGGGTCAGTTGACCGTAACTCGTTCCACAGACTGGCGAGGGGGGGTAGGGGCGTCAGTTGACTGCCACTCGTCGGGGGGACTAGCAGGGGGGACAGTTGACTGCCACTCGTCTCGCGGACTGACGAGGCAGGGGAAGGGCGTCAGTTGACTGCCACTCGTCGGGGGGACTAGCAGGGGAGGGGAGGGGGGGTCAGTTGACTGCAACCTGTCCCGCGGACTGACGGCGGGGGAGGGGGGGGGGGCGTCAGTTGACTGCCACTCGTCACGCGGACTGGCGAGGGGGGGGGGGTAGGGGCGTCAGTTGATTGCCACTCGTCACGCGGACTGACGAGGCAGGGGAAGGGCGTCAGTTGACTGCCACTCGTCAGGGGAACTAGCAGGGGAGGGGGGGGGGGGTCAGTTGACTGCAACCTGTCCCGCGGACTGGCGAGGGAGTCGGGGTGGAGGGTCAGTTGACTGCCACTCGTCACGCGGACTGGAGGGAAGGGGGAGGGGGAGGCGTTAGTGGGTGCCGGAACGGGGCCGATGGACGAAGGATTGAAGTCGGTGTCTTGATGGAACATATAGTACCAGTAAAACGCCTTTTGGGCGACCAACGGAGCGAGCGAGAGGATGGGCCTTGCACGTGCGAAATTGCGAGGGGGTACCTCCAACTAACTTGTGCACTGCACCCTACTAACCGGTCTTTAGTGATGTGCCAAATTTCAGCGCAATCGGCCTAGCCGTTCTCGAGATCTGGAAGCGGCACACTGCACGTGCGCACGTGCAAGCGGGGTCCAAACTGACTTTTGCACGGCACCCTACTAACTGGTCCCCAACCGTGCACCAAATTTGAGCGCAATCGGCCCAGCCGTTCTCGAGATCTGGGAGCGCCCCCTGCACGTGCGCACGTGCTGTAGCACCCCAACCTTAACACATGCAGATGAATTATCTGATGGAGACCTAACTGTGTACCGAGTTTCAATTCAATCGGCCCAACCGTTGTGCCGTTATTGAGGTTGCAATTTTGGGGGTTCTTAAAAAATGTCCAACTTTACCACGCGCCACGTGCGGTGGCTGGCAAGAACGCATGGTGGCCATCACACCACAGAACTTTTACGTCCAAGTGACATTCAGTAAAGAAGACCGCTTGTCAATCGGATGTCCCGTTCCTAAGATATTAGCTTTTGAAGAGCGTCCCCACGGCCGGCCGGCCGGCCGGCCGCTCATACTCAGGATTTTCCCTTAATTCAGTATGAGACTCCGCTCGCTTCGCTCGCTCCGTAATTAGTTCAGTACACTACATACCAGTATAACGCCTTTTGGGGCGACTAACGGAGCGAGCGAGAGGGTGAGCCTTGCACGTGCGAAATTTCGAGGGGGTACCTCCAGCTGACTTGTGCACGGCACCCTACTAACCGGTCTCTAGCGATGTGCCAAATTTGAGCACAATCGGCCCAGCCGTTCTCGAGATCTGGAAGCGGCACCCTGCACGTGCGCACGTGCAAAATGGGTCCCAACTGACTTTTGCACGGCACCCTACTAACCGGTCCCTAACCATGTGCCAAATTTGAGCGCCATCGGTCCAGCCGTTCTCGAGATCTGGAATCGACCCCTGCACGTGCGCACGTGCAGCAGCACCCCAACTCTGGCACATGGATATGCATTGCCTAGTGGGTACCTACCTACATGCCAACTTTCAGCGCAATCGGCCAAGTAGTTACCGAGATATTGCAACAATTACAAAAGTGACACCTCTTCGTTTTGCACGTGGCACGTGCATAAGGGGTCACCCACATGCATCGGGAATAGTCCAATACTTGGTAGAAGGAATGAAGCTACCCTACAAAAATTACCGCGTGTAAATCGGTCAAGTGGTTGCTGAGATATAAGCGTCGCAGAATCGTGACCACGGCCGGCCGGCCGCTCATACTCAGAAATTTCCGTTAATCTAAGGAAAGACTACGCTCGCTTCGCTCGCTCCGTAATCAAATGTAGCGTGAAAAAAATAATGCAGTTAGAGGAAAATGCAATTTGCAATGTGAACCCCAAACACCTATCCCTAAAAAAAACTAAATCCACCATCACCAGTCGTATTGATCATTGATCTTTTGAGTAGCCCAATGATCAATAACATGTGACATCGCAACCATCTAGTTTGTTTCCAAGAAAAAATATCTGACCAGTGATGAGAATGGTGATGGAATATCAACCGCATCTGACCTAATCTAACAAAAGGCAGCCGCAGCTGGCGGCCCCGTCCGTGCACTCACTGCTGCTCCAGGTCGTGGACGATGTCGTTGAGGTGGGCGGCCAGCTCGCGGACGTGCTGCCGCGCCTGTTGGTCGGCCGTGCGCTCCGTCGACTCCAGGATCACGTCCTCCAGGTAGGTGTCCACCGACTGCTGGTGCACCTTCATCGTCTGCGCGAGCCACAGAGACAGGGGGTCAGTCAGGCAGATTTGTGCGTGGATGTGATGTTTATAATTGTTTAGTAGCGTTTGCTGTTCACTTGAATCACTCCAGACAATGGAAGATTGTCGATCGCACCAATTGTTTGAGGACTATCACATTCATCCGTAATGCGTAGCACGTTGGCGTCATTTACTCGAACTAGTTAGCTTCTCATCGATGAAAGATATCGATTTGCGCGACAAACTTGTCACGATACACGTCGTGCTATCCACCGCATAACGATAATCTGCTTGGCGACTGGCGTTACCCGTTTGAATATCTCGTCCATCTCCCGGCGTCTCCTGAGCTGTCGCTGCCGCAGGCCGGCCTCCGCCGCCTCCCGCCGCTGCCGCTCGCGCTCGGCCATCAGCACGAACGCGTGGATGCGCCGCTCCTCCTGCCGCCGCAGACGGGTACGTGGGGTCACACAGCGGGCGTTGGGTGACATTCCGTCAAAATCACCGCAGAATTAGCCACTCTGATATAAAAGTAGTCTGCTTAATGTGACCAAAAGTGGGCATTAGCACGCGTCCAGACATCATTAAATTGACCAGACTGAGACTGCGTCTGCGATTGACCAGACGTAGAGTGCGTTGCCACTGCGTTATATCAGATTACACTTCACTGAGCAGCGAGTGTTACTGAACATTTAAGGTCATCATGACCTAATGTGACGTGATGTGACACATTGGCTACGTTTCCATGGCACAAGCTAAGCCGATTTTGAAAAATGGATTTGCTCCATCATGGCATTTAGGAATAATTTAAAAATGTAACTTAGGTGCTAGCTAAAACCATATGTACGCTCATTTTTTGCATAAAGTAAATAGTTTCCCAGAAAAACGCACGTGAAATTTCGCTAAATCGATTTAGACGTGTCATGGAAACGTAGTGATTATCACAAGAGATAGGTGGCACAGTGTCGCAGCTGCAGCTCCTGTCACTAATAGCGAGCCCTGCACACTGGTACCGAACCCCTATGGAGGGGTGGTGACAGTAAGAGTTCGCCATTTTGACCAGCACCGTCTACCGCTGCGGCATCGGGTGCCCTTCGGTCCACATGGTTAGTTACTGACCTGCAGTCGGATCAGCTCGTTACTCAGCTGGTCCAGGAGGCGGGCCACCGTGGCGCCCTCTATCCGGCTCAGGGCCTCGTCCACATATTGGTCCTGTGGGGGAAGGCGTAAGTGAGATACATTGCCTGCCTGTGAGAGATTCATGGGAATATGCTGCATTATACCTGTCAGTCTTTTCTGTGTCATAAACGACACCAAAGTAACTGTTGTAATTCGATTGTGACTGTCGTTCCGAAATAATGAACAGACATGCATGTCGACCAATTAACCCGCGCGGGGCTGGGGTCTCCAGCCGAACGCGCGGGGCTGGGGGGGGGGGGGGGTAAATTTTACCCCCCTGTTATCTCCCGAACTGATACTCCGATTTGGAAAATTCAAACGCCAATCGAAAGATCTCATCACGAACAACTAAAAACATGTACTTAATTTAAAGTTTGAGGTCAAGGTCAGGTCAGGGGTACAAATTGCAAGTTCCTATAACAGTATCGGCCTTGCACCGTAGTTGCCGAAGAATGGAGTCATGGACTGAGACTGATTGCCCAAAACGTGTTCTTAGGCTACCAAGACAATATTCGTTGCATACAATATCATTCAGAGGTCAAGGTCAAGGTCAGGTCAGGTCAGGTCAGGTCACCAAAAACAAAATATAGAAAAGGGCATGTGCGACACATGTTTTATGGGTCATTTTACTCATAGAACTCAATAGGCACACTCAATAAGTGATATGGACCACCTCTGGATGAATTTCAGGTCGAGGTCAGGTCAAGGTCAGGTCAAGTGAGGTCAAATTTTGAAGTTGGTTGTTAAGGCCTACAAAGGTGTCTATCTGATGCAGTTTTTCACGGCGAATCGAATGGTGCTCTTTTTGTTTCCGTACGAGGTCTAGAACTTCCAAAAAAAATCATTTTTCAATTTTTTTGTGTGTCGTGACGTCATAAAATGTTTAATAACTCCCACATTTTTGAACCGATTCTTCTAAAAATTGGTATGTAGGTGCACATAGACCACTTCTCTGACATATATTCCGGTTTTTCGATACACTCAAAATTTTGGATTTTATAATTATTTTCCCCAAAAAGTCAGTTTTTTGGAAAATTTGGGCCAAAATCCAAAACTTTCAAAAAAACCGAGATAGCCATTTGATAGACAAAGTAGAATTACGTATAAACTTTTTTGTTACGTCTTGATTCCTTTAAAAATGAAGATGTTAGCAGCGTTTGAAATTTTGCCGTTTTTGAGGCGAAATTGGCGAACATGACGTCACTAAAACGTCAATTTCTCAAAAATTTTCCGACGGATTTCGCTCAGATTTTCAGGAAACGTGTCAAATTGATGTAAGAAAAGGTACTGAAAGCTTGGCGGCGCTGCGCGCCGCCGTTTTTGAGATATTGCAAAAATTCGCGAGGGGGGGTAAAATTTACCCCCCAGCCCCGCGCGGGTTAAGGCAGGTTCATTAAACTTAGCCTAGTTTGCACTTCCAATTCTAAAAGCCATCGGTTCTCTGTCATCCCCAATATCGCACAGTCATGTATTGCAGGCAGTACTTTGGTGACCGCCGTGAACTCGCCTGTTTTCCAGCGACGTCGCGCATGCGCTGCATGCAGAGCGTGCGCCGCTGGTCGCGCCCCTTCTCCTCCATGGCGGTATTCTGGAGGGCGTGGGTGCCGCGCAGCTCCTGGATCAGGTCGTAGCGACGCTCCACGCCGCGCTCCATCTGGCCGGGAACAGAGAGGAGAGAGAGAGAGAGAGAGAGAGAGAGAGAGAGAGAGAGAGAGAGAGAGAGAGAGAGAGAGAGAGAGAGAGAGAGAGAGAGAGAGAGCGAGAGAGGGAGAGAGAGGGAGAGAGAGAGAGAGAGACAGAGAGAGAGAGAGAGAGAGAGAGAGAGAGAGAGAGAGAGAGAGAGAGAGAGAGAGGGAGAGAGAGGGAGAGAGAGCGAGAGAGAGAGAGAGAGAGAGAGAGAGAGAGGGAGAGAGAGCGAGAGAGAGAGAGAGAGAGAGAGAGAGGCGACAGGTCAGAGGTGGACGCGGGCACGGGATCCACAGTGACGGGCAGGCCAGAAGGTAAAGACTCATGAGTGATGACTACCTACAGTAACCTGCTTTATGTTTCACGTTCAATCATCAGGTGTCCCTTATTGTGCAAAGTCTAGTCCGAGCATGTCAGTCCAGTGCTGTGTTTTAGAGGCAAAGGCCACGACCCCGTTCTGCCCCGTCAGTTGCTAACGTTACACCTCTGGTACATGGATTTGACCCCTATAAATCGTAAAGACTAATATCACAGTGGGTACTGCATGGCTCATATTATTTGACAGATACCACATTTTCGCCTCTGCGGCCGGCCGGCGCCTCACCCGGATCTGGACGGCCCGGCCTCTGAGGATGCGCTGCAGACAGATGGCCGCCTGGCTGCGGTCGCAGTCCTGCGCGTCCGGCGCCGCCACCGTGGGCGTCACCGGCCGCGGCGGCGGGTGCTCTATCTTCTCCAGGAAGCGCGGAGAGGTCGACTCGGTGCCGGCCGCCGCCAGCTCCTGCTCCGCCTGTCAGGAGCAGGACGGTCAGACGGTACAGAAAGGTCAGATACACCACACTGTACCCTTATACAGCGCTGATAGCGTCACCCAGTCGACACGTCAAAGCTCCCCTTCCCTAGCCGATTCCCACCTGTCGCAAAAATGCGTTATAGAACCGGAGACTTCGTTGTATTATTGTGCATGAAATGATTATTGATTAATATTCTGGTAGAAGTGTATTCCGTAGTCTTATCATGCTTCATAATTTCCGCTTCTTAAACATAAATGAACAGTTAGGTTGTTGCAGTTATACGCGGCAGCCTTTAGGCTTATCAAACCATTTATCAAACTATGTGCCTCGTCGATCCGCACCACTGTGTTTAGGACCGCCTACATTGCACGTCTGCCACCCGAGCGGTCGCTGACCTTGATCATCCTGTGCACGTCGAGCAGCTCCTTCTGCAGCAGGTGTTTGCGCGAGTAGCGCTGCTCGATCAGGTGGCTGACGGGCAGATCGGGCATCCGGATCACGGGCGAGGTGAGCTGCTCGCCGTACACCTCCTCCAGCGTCTCCACGCCTGCCGGCCGACACAGACGGACGGACGGACGGACGGCAGGGGCGGGACAGTGTCAGGCGTCAGCCGGGCACGGTGAGGTGACTTTCAGCTAATGGGATCACTGAATCCCGTCAGCGGAAAGAAATAACGACAGAAAATTAGTGTCGTCGTTAAAAATATAAAAAATATCGATCCTATATCAACAAGACAATTATAGGCAAGTAATATTTTTTCAGTCGCACGACTAGTAAAAAGATCGTAACCGATAGGCAAGTAATATTTTTTCAGTCGCATGACTAGTAAAAAGATCGTAACCGCATATCACAATCAAGCCAGCAACCATCGTATTATTGTATGCTCCACGAACCGCTTTTGCGCTTAGCATGCTGTAAGGGTTACAAAGTTGCGTGATAGACCAGCTAAGCATGCCTGCCTAAGCGGATAAAGTCAAACGACCCCTCACTCCATCCAGTTCCTGTTTCATTAGACGCATCCATCACAGGTAACCCATGTCCCTGTAGTCGCCAGTCACGCCCCGGTAGCTGAGTACGTACCCCGTCTCGTCTCCAGATAGGGCAGCTGGAGGCGCCGGGGCTGGCCGCGCAGGTGGTCGATGTCCGCCCCCTGGCGGGTGAGCGGCGCGAACGCCGTCGAGCCGGGAGTGTCGTACTCGGCGATTATGTCGCGCTGCTGGCCCGAAGCCTGGCCGAGCTTGTGCTCCTTCCAGCGACGCAGGCGACGCGTGTCTGGATAAATGGGCGGGGATTTTGGCGTTAAAGTAGCATCTCAAAATGGTACCGAGTAGATGTGAATTGAATAGATGTCTATTCTTTGTTAATGGATGGCGGAGAGAAAATGAATGAATGGAAAGAATGACAGGCGAAGCGCTTGCGAAGAATCAGGCAAAAAAATGTTTGGGGAATAGAATACCAACATCGGTCAAAACAACAACGTGTTTCTAGACGTGAATGATAATCATGAAATTGTCGTACGACAAACATCGCTATCGTCGTGGGCCATGACTGACCTCTGGCGTACTGGGACTGAATGCGGAGGATCTGCGTGTCCCGCTCGGCGACGCGGATCTTCCAGCGCTTGTCGAGCCGACGGGTCACACGCTGTTTGCGCCGGTCCTCCTGCTCCTTCAGCAGGTGCTTCATCAGCTCCAGACGCAGCGCCTGCCGGCCGGCCAGACACGCTCAGACCGGCGCCGAGCAGTGTGCGATCTCAGAGGAATCTCAGATAACGGAATTATAGCGCGATGTCAGGCTGCAGCGTTACAGCAAAACGTGACGATCGTCATGAACATTTGATGACTGTGTCTGCAGCTACGATGACTAAGGTCAGGTTGGCCAATTGAGCTGACAATGGACAGAACAGATCACCAATCCCCAGTCATCCTACACAGACTTCCATCCAGCAGCACTCGCCTGAATCTGGCTGATCTCCGCCTCGCGGACGACCCACTCCTGGCGCTCGATGCTCTCGATAAGTTTGATGCGCCGCTCTCCGTAGCAGCGGTCGCCGGTAGGCGGCAGTGTCTCGCCCCAGCAGCGCCGGTTGCGCAGCCGCTCGATCATCTCCACCTCGGCCTGGCCGGCCGGAAGGCCGTGACCTGCCCCACAATCCCAGGGTTAGTTAACCCGACTGACGGTGTCAAGCAGGACACGGCGCGAGGAAAGACGCAGGTCATTGGTGATTAGCTGCAGGGGGGTACGTACTGAAACATATTGAAAGATATCGGAACCGGCAAACAATACTAAAGAGCAAAAAACGGGGCGGCGCTCAGAAATTAACACTGAACGACGTTAAAATCTAAACAATGAATTATCATGAGATTTATGCCACCTTCCGCCGCCCACTGTCCTATACCAACAGAAACATTGCCTGGCCCGGTGACTGACCCCAGGAGAGGGCAGCCACGGTGAGCTCCTCGGCCCAGTCGCCGTCCACGACTCTGTAGGGCGGCGAGTACGGCTCCGTCTGCGCCTCCGACTCGCGATAGTCGGTCTGCGTGCCGCGGCTGCGCACCGCGGCCGCCGGGGGGCTGACGGCCGCCGCCGCCGCCTCGGCCGCCGCCGACACCTGCCGGGCGGCGGCGACCTGGGCGGCGCTGTCACCGGCGCCAGCCGCCGCCAGGTGCAGGCCGGCCGGCAGCACCGCGTGCTGGTAAGCCGGCAGCATGCTGCGCGCAGAGGATGAGTACGTCAGTGATGCCACATTTTTGTAGGATCGAAGCAAGTTGTGTTCAACGACGATATTTTCGTAGCATGAGCAACATTACTGCACCCGGCGCTGGGCTATCGTGGATTATCATGCTTGCGACGCTGGAAAATGCATCTATAAAAGTTGGTTAACTCTAAAAAGGCAACCAGCATCTTCGAATCGAAGCACAATGCATGGACTGTATGAGTCTTATCTGGCGGTTGGGACGTCAAATATGATGTGAAACGGATGCGCTACCACAACCGGCATTTACTTACACATTGAAGTATTTGAAGCGGTTTTTGCCCGTGATCTCTGGATCATTATTCGCCTGTTGCTGTTGTCTGCAAAATGGCAACAAAATCATATATCGCATTTCAATATAATCGCATTTCATAACAGCCGCACGGTCATATGCTTGGTAAATCGGCACTCATAACGTAAATGATCTGTGATCCACGCTGATAACATCAGGTGGGTTCGGCGAGGGTTAAGCATGAAGTGATCATAAACAAACGTCCAAATATCGAAATTTCGAAACGATTGTTTCTACAACTACTAGTTTCTGTTTTGTACCCATTCAGTCTCAGTACGCCAGGGTACAATAAAACAACGGTACCACTTACGTGATCCTATAGTCCGGCTTCGGTGGGGGGAACGTCTTGCGAACCAGCTGCCACGAATAGCCTTGGTAGTTCGGCAGGGTGCTAAACATGCACTCGAAGTTCGGCACACATTGCTGTAATCAAGAGATATTATTCACCTTGACGTGGTCGATACAGCATCAAATACCAGGCAATTATTGAACATTCCTTTTTCCATTGGTATTGATTGACTGAAGTTAGAATAAGTCATCGCTGCCAACAACGTGGTGAAAAGTGCTCAATATTGCGATAAAATAAGCTCTGGATCACTTGAAGATGGCACATTCTCCTAGAAAAGTGTTGTTTATGGCAAAGGCAATTTAAAAACGGAGTCTATGTAACTTCTCCTTGCTTTTCTGAAAAAGGAATACAATAGCCATAAGACTCACCAGTCTGGATATCTGAAGAGTTGCATGGTATGCTTCTTTCTTCTGCTCCTTCTCACTGGATACAACATACAACGGATCTGGAAATATACACGAGGTGATGTCCGCGTCTTGTGCCTCGACTTATCGTAACTTGCAATACAGTGCAACGCAAAACAATATCTGAGCCGTGAGGGTACCGTGTACATAATGTAAAAAGCGATACCTGTAAGCGGGACGTAAGAGCTTCTACAATTCTATGCAACGTTAAAGTTTAAAACGGTTTAACGCATCACGGACGGCTTCATAGGTATCCCTTGAAGTAAGCCCGCCGATAAACTGCAATCAATATCGCACAATCATGCACCTGAACATACATTTTCAAGCGTGAAGTTGATGTACTCGCCCAGTGATGTTGTCCATTCATTCATCTCTTACCATACACAAAATCCAAGGCTCTGGATGGTACAACCTTTTTGGTTGTTGTTATGGTCTTCGTAACTGACGTCATTTTCGGTGTTGCATGGGCCGATTGTCACCGAACAGCAATGCTTATGGTTGCTCTGAAACATAGTGTTAGTGGGAGGTGTTAGAGTTGATTGGGTTGTGAAGATATGAATATCCGTTTTTATCGTGACAAATGCGGGGTCCCATCCCAAGAGAACTGAAAGCAGTAAGCACGAGCAATCATGATTCATGAGCAATGAGCGCATGAACCAGCCTAGGTGTTTTGCCAATGTTTACGACTAGGTGCAACAATGTCGACGTACAGTCAAGAGACATTTGGGTAATTGCTTTGACTTTCTTGCTCGACACCTTTTGCGAGGTAATATGAGTCAAATGAAAACGAACATTTTGGCACGACACAACGCATCAGGACGCATTTTGACCCACGGGATCAACTACTGAATCAATGAAAGACAACAACATGAAAGATCGACATTTTTTGACAATTTGAAGCTTGTAACACCTTGCTTCTTATTGCTTAATGCTTACCATTTCAAAAATATCATGCAAATGCCAGCCGTCATCGGTCATACCAAGACTACTAGAGCATGTGGTCATACGGACTCACCGGTGCGGAGGTAATGCAAGATCATTTCACATCGTCCTGCGGTAGCAGACTTCAGCGGGAACCGTTGACGAAGATCAATTGATATCTATTTATAAGTGAGCGACCCAGGTCAACCTCCAGCCTTCAGGTATGCTTTTACGCCCACACCTCACACATACCACGGGCGCGACCCAAGGTCGTACACCGGATCACACATCAGTTGAAATAAAACATGCATTTAGGTTCACTGGTAAGGGGATCGGAGAGGCCTCGCAAAACAGGCTCATCGGAGCCTTTATGCCTCCCGTCTCAGTCCCTATCTATAGTCTACGCTGCGTAAAACTCAATGACTTCGGGGGCCCGCGCCCGGGCCGTATCAGCAACAGCATGCCCTTGTAAAACACCGAACTCGAAATGTTATACAGAGGTCTGTTTCACTAACAAATAAAGTTTTCAATTACAAAGAAAAAACTTGAGTTTTAAAGAAATAATTACCAGCATTAGGGATTTGATTTGGATTTCACGAAACTTCCGAGCATGAATTTTGAGTTTACAATTTACGGACTATTTTACAAGAAAAAAAAAACTGTAAGAAATATCGAAATCGCAAACTTTGTTTCACGAAGACCACAAACTTGGAAGAAAACGTTGTATGTAGTATGTACTTACAAACCGGAAATTCCAGTGGCCTGCCCTGACGTTCGGAATTTTACTTTTTGTGCAATAATGCAATCAGTTATCAACTATTTGAACAAACAAATATGCTATGCTGAAACATTTTATGCTCATTTTTACTTAGCAAAATTCCTATAAACCCATTTACACGTCCCTACAAAAACTAGCAAAGTAGGAACATAGGTATCTTGGTACGAACCCCAAGACCGTATAACCGTATAACAGCGATAACAGCGGTAATAATTGGGTAATAACCAAGATACCTATGATACAAAGAAACAGCGATACCTATAAAGTAATAACAGCGAACCCAAGGCGCGAACCAGGCCAATCTTCAAATATCGTCATGTTTTGTCATTCGCGCGCCATAATTGCATTCAACAGTCTTCTGCTGTAAAACATTTTGCGTGCTATTTTCATTCAATAATAAGATATTGTGAACTATCATTTAAAATATTTTGCAACAACTTCATTACATATAATTTAATCATGCAAATTTTGACAAAAAAACTAGACATAATTTGATAAACACATACCACATCGGTAACATTTTATATTTCTTGATTGTAAACAACTTCACTTATTTCACTGCTTCCAAAGCCTTTTATCTACAGTCTAGGTACACCCTATACCAAGGCTATATACCCTATACCCAAGATTCTTACAGATATACCACTATATATGGCCTTGGATATACCAATCTTAGGTACATACCAATCTATACTATACTGCCTTGCTCTTATCGGTGTTATCGGTTAGAGCCTAGAGGGCCTTGCTTTTATCGAAGGTGCCAATGGTGGTGAAGTTAAGTGAAAGCGGATTTTACATACTTTGCAAAAATACTTATGAATTGTAAAGTTCAAACACTTGCAATCGCAAGTTTTTAGTGAAACAGGCCTCAGGTGTGCGCAAGCGAGAGGTAATTCGCGAATAAAAGCTACTAATCCCACCAGGGCCCAGGGGTAGGTATATTGACTTACACCACGACCACTTCCACTCACTCCACAAGTTTACGCTATTTAGTAGGGCCTTGCTCCCCGCGAGCTCTACACACGCTTTCCAAGGCCTTATACGTTTTC
Source organism: Amphibalanus amphitrite (assembly GCF_019059575.1). Taxonomy (NCBI): domain Eukaryota; kingdom Metazoa; phylum Arthropoda; class Thecostraca; order Balanomorpha; family Balanidae; genus Amphibalanus; species Amphibalanus amphitrite. The sequence goes on along the minus strand of NW_024881613.1, from coordinate 448,020 downwards.
CCCGCTGACGCAATGCGCAATGGGCGGCAAGGGCAGGGCCATATAAGTTGGGCCAAGCCCGTATATAGGCGGGATCGGGATCGGAGTTGGGCGGGATCCGCCAGGGATCCGCCGCGGCCGCCGCGGCTTTGCGCGGTTTTCATCGGTTGCCATGGTAACGTGGTGGGTGCAGTAGGACGGGAGACGGGACAACACTAATCGACCGCCACCCTGGCAGCCCTTCTATAACATAAAAACCACTTCGTTGGTCGGGGCAATCTTAGCATCATTCGAATCAGCGTCTGTGATTTTATCAGCTATTTCGAATATGCAGACCTCAGGTGATATCGGTGACCTTGAAAGGTCAACTTGACGATTTCGCCTATTGCAGCCATTCTATAGCTCAGGAAGTACTGAACCGATCGAGACGGAAACACCACCAGTCGATTCGCCTAATGGGATTTCATGAACCGTTGTAAATAAGGTGACCTCGGGTGACCCCGTGAGGTCACATGAGCGTTTTCGCTTGTTGCAGCCATTCTATAACTCAGGAAGTCCTGGGCCGATCGTCGATTGATCGATCGATACGAAACCACCACCGTCCACCAGCCGATTTGCCGTATGGGATTACATCAGTCGTTTCGAAAATGGTACGGCCAAGATTCCTAGGGTACGGCACACATGCGGTGCCTGCAAGACAAGGGCCAGTCAGTAAAACTATGGGAGTATGGATGCTTCCTGAATTGTCTGCGGTGGCCGGGGTTACCTGTCTGGTAACCCGAGGCCGGCGTGTATGTAAACCGGTTTCTCGCGTGTATCCATATCCGCAACCAGTTTTAACCACCCTCCCAGAAGTAAGGTTAGGTCCCATTGCAGTGTAGTGTAGTGCCCGCTCTCAGTGACAGCGGTTTTTTTCGCGTGAGTTATTCCTGAAAACCGAGGGGATTCCCCTTAAAGGTAGTGTGCCAGCTTTCTTGGACCGTATGGAGTTAATGGCCCAGATAAGGAGAACCGGATTTTTAGAACTTATCCATACCTTCAAAACTCATGGAAACGTCTTAAATTCTTCAAATTTTGAGTACCCCAGTGCGAAATTCGCCCCGACGGGTTGTCGGTCGTACCCCAACCACATTTCACACCACTATGAACAATAAATGCACACACTGAAATCGCTATTACCGATATGCTCATCCAATCAAGTTTCGATAAACCCGTTCATCATCATCTCCTGCGGTTTCGAACACGCCTGTTAGGTGGCTTCTGATGCTCGTCGAGGTCGGAATTTCCAAATACGCGTGGTGCGTCGGGCCCAGTGCAGTGGTCGGGCCGCGCGCTCTGACTTCGGCCAAGAAAAATGCGTCAGCTGATCATTGTCATTTCTGCCACTTGCGTGTGGTGAAATGGGGTCATAACTTATAAGACGGCTTTTTCATATCAATTATTTTACATAAAATCATATTTCAAACCATAAATAATGTTCGACAGCCAAATAAAAGAAACAATACCAATACGGGCTTACAGTTTAAGGCTCGACATTGTGTTGTCTACGATTAGACAGCTGATAACTCATTCCCGTACGTCGTATGGTCGTAACACTATAATGACCTTTGCTTATTGTCACAAGTGCGCCGCATTCGCGATTGTTGCCCGACGCCTGTTTGCAGGTGAGCCCACTACAGTTGTTATACATATCTAAAAACCGATAAACTTTTAGGCGAAAAAGGCACTATTCCAGGCCCATTTTTGATTTTTTTTTTGCGATATTAGGTAAAAACAGAAGCTTCTTATCCTAGGAAAAATAAAATGGGAAATCTTTCAAAGGTGGCACACTACCTTTAAAGAAATAAACGTTTCACAGTTGACGGCACGCAGAGCCAAAAGTGTCTGACTCCACCCCCCCCCCCCTTCCCCCGCCTATAAGGCGAATATATAAACACGGGCCATTCCGCGGTGTCTGCCGGACGGCGGACAAGGCTGTGTTTACTCCACACTCGGGTATATAGCCGCGGGACCGGCGCCGAGTGACCACCAGTAGCGCCGGCCGGCCGCCATGTCGCTGTCGCTACAGCCTCTCCGGCTGGCGGGACGGCACGTCCTGCTGCTCGCCTGTCTGGTCTCGGCGAGGATCGGCTCGCTCTCCGCCGAGGGCTGCTACGACGCCGACAGGAACATCAGTCGCGCCCACGGCGAGCAGTGGCTGCTGGCCGACTGTGGCGGAGTGGCCCACTGCAGGTACGGCAGCACCTACCTGTTCTCGTGCCCCATGGCGGCCGAGTGCCGCCGGATCAGCGACGGCGACGCGACGGCCACCTTCCCGCGCTGCTGCCCGCGCTTTGCCTGCGACGCCTGCTACTCGGAGCAGCTGGGACGCCAGTTCAGCGGGGGCAGCCACTGGACCGAGAGTCCGTGCGTGAAGAAATCGTGTCAGCTGGGCTTGTCGGGCACGATCTACGTGGAAGACGAGACGTGCGAGCCGCTGGGTCCGCCGCCGTCGCTTGACTGCGAGGTGATGCTGCAGGACGAGTCGCGCGGCGAGTTCCCGCTGTGCTGCGCCCACTACCGGTGCCCGGGCCTGTGCCGGTCCGGGGGGCGCTGGGTGTCGGCCGGCCACCGCGGGGACAGCTGCCACGAGCACTCAGAGCAGGCCGGCGACACCGACAGCGGCTCCTGGGGGTTCTGGTGAGCGGCGCAGTCTGCACGGACTCGGAGGGGCGCGGTGCTTACCACGGTTATGGTGAGCCGTGCCGTCTGTCTGAAATGTACGGTGTACGTACTAGTGATGTCAATTTCAGAAAACATATGTCCAATGTCCGTCCAATGTCCAATACTTACGTCGACTGTCCGTCCAAAAATGTCCAAGCCAGCCATTTGTCCAAAGATGTCCGACATCTACGCAATAGTTTACACTCAACATCGCTATTTAATTTGCTTTTAATGTATCGTTACCAGCTCAAAAGTGGCAATCATATCGAAAGCTGAGCTTTCTAATAGCCAATCAATGTTAAATACGCTTACTTTATAAAAATGTTGAGGTGTAGCAAGCGATTGTCCAAAATTGTCCAAAGCCTGCTGTCATTGTCCAACCGAATTCCGAGTTGGACATTGGACAAAATCGGAATTCCGAAGATTCAAGTTCCGATTGACACCACTAGTACGTACATGCTCACATGTGTATGATAATTGCTGGCCAAATGATGTTGAAGCATGGCAGACCATCTTGGTCCACTCATAAGCGCTTATGTGGTAGAAACGCACCCACTCGCGTTACACTATCAGCTTCATTGACCAGTGACCTTACCATAGACCATTGCGTGCAGTATGGAGCGGTAGTAGGTATAGGTATAAAGGTCCATGCGTATACAAAGCTTGTGTGTTTATTTTCCATGTATCCGGGCAACTATGAAATAAATCAAAGACGAGCGTGATAGATTGCAACTTTTAATTAAAATAAATAAAAGCGACAGCTAAATTGCCAGAGTGCGCGATGTCCGGGGCAATTACAACCAGGACGTATGTCCTCGATCTCACACACATGCATTGACAATGAGCCAGAGGTGCAGCCGGTGTCGTTTACGCAGCCCGTGTCCATAGCGCGCTGTAGTAAACAAGCGCCATAAGCGGGGCGTCTGTCCGACGATGCCATCGACAGCGACTCCATCCACTACGGAGCACTGATGACCGGGCATGTGACGGTACTCACAGTGTCACGTGAGTCGCGACGCACACACACAACGCACTCCTGCCAGCCACAGTGACGGGTCGGCCACCGACCGGAGGGGACAGCGACCGGGAGGTCACAACGGGCGCCTGGCCAGTGCTGGCCGCGCTGGCAGGAGTGCCTCGGACTGGTGAGGGCAGAGAACACTCGGCGAGTACCGCTGCAGCGAGAGGTTGGCTGCTCAGTTGTCGTCGTTGCGGCTGTTAGCCCCTGTCTTTTGTGGATTGGACTGCGTTCTCAACTGGTATTCGTGAAGCGGGATCGGTCCGGAGCAGGATTTGTCCGTAACTGAGCAGCTATGCGATCCCTGTGTGCTGGCGCAGTTCACCTGCTGCCTCTGTTGGTCGTGCTGGTGGTCACGGTGCTCTCAGTGCCAGCGTCTGCGGTTGTGGCCAGCGGCCGGCGAGGTCAGGGACGGCGGCTGGTCGGCGCCACCCCGGCCGAGACCCTGTCCGCTGTCAGTCAGGAGCGCTGTCAGCTGGCCTGTCATCAGCGCACCGGCTGCCGCAGCTTCAACTTCCACCCCGGCACCGGCCACTGCCAGGTGTTCACCGTGACCGCCTGCGACTCCAGCAGCTACATCGTCGAGCCGGCCGACGGCTGGACCTTCTACGACGTGGTGGACGACCTGTCGGCCGAGTCCGGCCAGACGCTGTGGTCGCAGGAGGCCTGCGTGCGCGACGGCCGCTGCCGGGAGTCGTGTCTGCGCCGGCTGGGCCAGGGATGCCGGCACACGCAGCAGTGCCAGCCGCTCGTCACCGGCGTCACCAACTGCAGCGAGCTGGTCTGCAGCTGCAGCAACGCCTACTGGCGGTACAACGAGACCCTCTGCATGCCCCGGTACAAGACATTCTTCACCGACGGACAGTCGTGGGTCTGGAAAAAGATCGTCAACGGAATGTGCTCCACCGACTTCCGGATCAAGAGTACCGGCACGGTACAAATAGGCGTGTTTGAGGCATACACACACTACACAGGACGGTACATTTTGAAGATTAGCCAGACAAACATCTATGTTTGTCGCTATGAATACGGAGTTTCCAGCCAACATCTTGGCACCGTTTCGAAGACGCTGGAGACTGACAGTCGATTCGTTCGGATAAATTTCAACTGGTGCAGTGGTCAGCTGCGTGTCTCAAAGGGACTCGGCACAACGACTCTGTTCTCCTGGAACGACGCCAGCCCTCTGCAGCCCAAATACCTGGCTGTACGCTCGTCGGGCAGGACTGCGGGCTACTTCCGATTCGCCGGCGACCTGGTGGACCCATGGTTCGGCGACTGGAGCCTCGGCCGCGTCTACTCAATCCCGCGCGACACGATGATCGCGCGCCGCCGGCACGAGCAGGACTTTTGGGTGGAGTTCGAGTGTCGCATCAAGCGCGACTGCAACTGGATGGCGCGCGAGCAGACCACCTGGCACAATTCAAACATCTGGAAGGTGATTATCGGCGGCTGGGACAACACGCACAGCGCCATCCACCGGCACGTGTCCAGCGTGGGCTGGCAGTCCTACTCACACACGGCCACGCCGGCCATCCTGAGCGCCACCGAGCTGCGCCGGTTCCGGATCTACTTCAGCCCGCAGGCGATCCGCGTGTACCGCGACAACCAGACCGAGCCCTTCATGGAGCACCAGGTCGGCGCGCCGTTCACCATCAACTACGACGGCCCGCACATGTGCTGCAACGTGGAGAACGTCGACTTCCGGCTGGTGCAGTTCGACGCCGGTTGGGGGTACGAGGGTGGCTTCCGCTGGGGAGAGAACCTTGTCGACTGAACGTCGTTCACAGCTACTGGGTCACCTCTCCGTCTGCCTCAGCCACCGGCCTGCTGGGCTGCAGAACCACTCAGCAGTAGTCAGTTAAAACTCAATAGGTACAAATATCCAGTACCTTATGGTTTAGATGCATTTTAGCATGTGTTTGTATGATTGCACCCGTGGTGCTCCCTCTTGGCCGTGGTGAGTTGAAGGCTTGTTTATTACTGAATTATGCTGAATTCCTGGGGAATATAGGTAAAGCCTCGTTCTGCTGAAACATTATTATCTTGTAACTTACTACAGCATAATAAATTAATCAAGTTGTGCAGTCATTGTTAGGTATATACCTATTCATGTAGGTAGGTACTACATAGGTATTCATATAGCCGTATATGTACAGTGGGTCTATTTAAGATCTCCAGAGCCACCACGTGGCGCTACGGTCGGGGTAGGGCGAGTCCAACTCCCGAGGGGAGCGAGGTCACCGGTCATTTATCGGGGTTACATCAGCACAGTAAATACGTATTTAGCCGCTAATTCGAATTAGGAACGCATTACCGACTCATGTAGCCACCTGCTAGTACGAATCGGCGATCCGATCCGCGGTTACATGAGCAAAGCAAATACGTATCACGATCGGATTCACCGCTAATGCGAATCAGGAGCGTACTACCGACTCATGTATCCACCTGCTAATACGAATCGGCGGTCCGAACAAAATCCGCTGGGAAAGAGGCTTAGAAGCGAATAGGACCAAGATACGTATTACAGGAACTATTTCTTCGCAAAAAGAAACATTAAAATGCAAAATAATAGGTATTTTTTCATTTTCTTCTTTTGAAATAATATTTTAAAAAATATGTCGGTATTTTGTCAAGTTTTCAACAATAAATATTGTGAAAACCAAATAGTAAATATCCACATAATTTCAGTTGAAACATTTTTCTGACAGCACTACAGACGAATCAAGAGAGGCAATTGCCCAATGAGTCAAAGCAAGACAACTTAATGTTCAACTTTTTTTGTTAAGTTAATTGAGAATGTTTTGAGCAGATTAAATGCAAAAAAGACATAAGATAATAAATTTTTAATTTAGTCACCTCTATTGCTACGGAAGTGCGCCACATTTGTATGCTATTCCGTTTGTAATGCGCATCGGGCCGAGAGCCAAACTAGATCCGTTTGACGTCACTGATACGAATTTGCTCATGTAGTCGGTGCACTGAATGCGTTCTTGGGGAGCTGATGCGAATTAGCGTAGTGCGTACTTGGAACGGATCGCTCATGTAACCGAAACGTCCGAGGCACACGATTCGGGCCGTATTTCACAAGAACTATTCTTTGCTGACTGGAAGCGTCAAAATGCAAAATAGTAAGCATTTTTTTTATTGGCTGCCTCGTAGAAAATAGCAAAAAAATGTTGGTATTTTGGTTTAGTCTTTGCATGTGAAATAAAATGAATGAAATATTTTGATAGATAATTTTTCTGACCACCCTGCCGTCGCTGCATGACGAATCAGTGCCCACTGACTTAAAACAAGAAAACTTTGTTTTCATTTTTTGATTTCATGTTAATTTTAAATGTTTTTGAGCCTATCAAATGATATAAGTATTTAAAATTTAGCTCAGTCGTCCCGGTAAATGCCGCAACTGCGCCATGACTGTACGCTAATCCTATTCCGTTTGTGATGCGAATTACCGACGTCTGTATACTTAGCGAATTATTGACATTGACGTTCAGCGACAGATTCGCGGACCCCTAGGAATCCGCTGAAAATCCCTATATAAGGGTTACTTGGGGCGTAGAGTCGCGGGGTGCAATCCGTTAAACCCTACACCTAATACTTTTCCCGCTAGAGGGCAGCAAAGTTCCAGCGACAGATTCGCCGGACCCCTAGGATTCCGCTGAAAATCCCTACATAGGGGTAACTTGGGGCGTAGAGTCGCGTGGTGCAATCCGTTAAACCCTACACCTAATACTTTTCCCGCTAGAGGGCAGCAAAGTTCCAGCGACAGATTCGCCGGACCCCTAGGAATCCGCTGAAAATCCCTATATAGGGGTAACTTGGGGCGTAGAGTCGCGTGGTGCAATCCGTTAAACCCTACATCTAATACTTTTCCCGCTAGAGGGCAGCAAGGTTCCAGCGACAGATTCGCCGGACCCCTAGGATTCCGATGAAAATCCCTACATAGGCGTAACTTGGGACGTAGAGTCGCGTGGTGCAGTCCGTTAAACCCTACACCTAATACTTTTCCCGCTAGAGGGCAGCAAAGTTCCAGCGACAGATTCGCCGGACCACTAGGATTCCGCTGAAATAGGGGTAACTTGGTCGCCGGACCCCTGGGATTCCGCTGAAAATCACTACATAGAGGTAACTTGGGGCATAGAGTCGCGTGGTGCAATCCGTTAAACCCTACACCTTATACTTTTCCCGCTAGAGGGCAGCAAAGTTCCAGCGACAGATTCGCCGGACCCCTAGGATTCCGCTGAAAATCCCTACATAGGGGTAACTTGGGGCGTAGAGTCGCGTGGTGCAATCCGTTAAACCCTACACCTAATACTTTTCCCGCTAGAGGGCAGCAAAGTTCCAGCGACAGATTCGCCGGACCCCTAGGAATCCGCTGAAAATCCCTATATAGGGGTAACTTGGGGCGTAGAGTCGCGTGGTGCAATCCGTTAAACCCTACACCTAATAATTTTCCCGCTAGAGGGCAGCAAAGTTCCAGCGACAGATTCGCCGGACCCCTAGGTTTCCGCTGAAAATCACTACATAGGGGTAACTTGGGGCGTAGAGTCGCGTGGTGCAATCCGTTAAACCCTACACCTAATACTTTCCCGCTAGAGGGCAGCAAAGTTCCAGCGACAGATTCGCCGGACCACTAGGATTCCGCTGAAATAAGGGTAACTTGGTCGCCGGACCCCTGGGATTCCGCTGAAAATCACTACATAGGGGTAACTTGAGGCGTAGAGTCGCGTGGTATAATCCGTTAAACCTTACACCTTATACTTTTCCCGCTAGAGGGCAGCAAAGTTCCAGCGACAGATTCGCCGGACCCCTAGGATTCCGCTGAAAATCCCTACATAGGGGTAACTTGGGGCGTAGAGTCGCGTGGTGCAATCCGTTAAACCCTACACCTAATACTTTTCCCGCTAGAGGGCAGCAAAGTTCCAGCGACAGATTCGCCGGACCCCTAGGAATCCGCTGAAAATCCCTATATAGGGGTAACTTCGGGCGTAGAGTCGCGTGGTGCAATCCGTTAAACCCTACATCTAATACTTTTCCCGCTAGAGGGCAGCAAAGTTCCAGCGACAGATTCGCCGGACCCCTAGGATTCCGATGAAAATCCCTACATAGGCGTAACTTGGGGCGTTAAGTCGCGTGGTGTAATCCGTTAAACCATACACCTAATACTTTTCCCGCTAGAGGGCAGCAAAGTTCCAGCGACAGATTCGCCGGACCCATAGGAATCCGCTGAAAATCCCTATATAGGGGTAACTTGGGGCGTAGAGTCGCGTGGTGCAATCCGTTAAACCCTACACCTAATACTTTTCCCGCTAGAGGGCAGCAAAGTTCCAGCCACAGATTCGCCGGACCCCTAGGAATCCGTTGAAAATCCCTATATAGGGGAAACTTGGGGCGTAGAGTCGCGTGGTGCAATCCGTTAAACCCTACAACTAATAATTTTCCCGCTAGAGGGCAGCAAAGTTCCAGCGACAGATTCGCCGGACCCCTAGGATTCCGCTGAAAATCACTACACAGGGGTAACTTGGGGCGTAGAGTCGCATGGTGCAATCCGTTAAACCCTACACCTTATACTTTTCCCGCTAGAGGGCAGCAAAGTTCCAGCGACAGATTCGCCGGACCAATAGGATTCCGCTGAAATAGGAGTAACTTGGTCGCCGGACCCCTGGGATTCCGCTGAAAATCACTACATAGGGGTAACTTGGGGCTTAGAGTTGCGTGGTGCAATCCGTTAAACCCTACACCTTATACTTTTCCCGCTAGAGGGCAGCAAAGTTCCAGCGACAGATTCGCCGGACCCCTAGGATTCCGCTGAAAATCCCTACATAGGGGTAACTTGGGGCGTAGAGTCGCGTGGTGCAATCCGTTAAACCCTACACCTAATACTTTTCCCGCTAGAGGGCAGCAAAGTTCCAGCGACAGATTCGCCGGACCCCTAGGAATCCGCTGAAAATCCCTATATAGGGGTAACTTCGGGCGTAGAGTCGCGTGGTGCAATCCGTTAAACCCTACATCTAACACTTTTCCCGCTAGAGGGCAGCAAAGTTCCAGCGACAGATTCGCCGGACCCCTAGGATTCCGATGAAAATCCCTACATAGGCGTAACTTGGGGTGTAGAGTCGCGTGGTGTAATCCGTTAAACCATACACCTAATACTTTTCCCGCTAGAGGGCAGCAAAGTTCCAGCGACAGATTCGCCGGACCCCTAGGAATCCGCTGAAAATCCCTATATAGGGGTAACTTGGGGCGTAGAGTCGCGTGGTGCAATCTGTTTAACCCTACACCTAATACTTTTCCCGCTAGAGGGCAGCAAAGTTCCAGCGACAGATTCGCCGGACCCCTAGGAATCCGCTGAAAATCCCTATATAGGGGTAACTTGGGGCGTAGAGTCGCGTGGTGCAATCTGTTTAACCCTACACCTAATGCTTTTCCCGCTAGAGGGCAGCAAAGTTCCAGCGACAGATTCGCCGGACCCCTAGGAATCCGCTGAAAATCCCTATATAGGGGTAACTTGGGGCGTAGAGTCGCGTGGTGCAATCCGTTAAACCCTACACCTAATAATTTTCCCGCTAGAGGGCAGCAAATTTCCAGCGACAGATTCGCCGGACCCCTAGGATTCCGCTGAAAATCACTACACAGGGGTAACTTGGGGCGTAGAGTCGCGTGGTGCAATCCGTTAAACCCTACACCTTATACTTTTCCCGCTAGAGGGCAGCAAAGTTCCAGCGACAGATTCGCCGGACCACTAGGATTCCGCTGAAATAGGGGTAACTTGGTCGCCGGACCCCTGGGATTCCGCTGAAAATCACTACATAGGGGTAAATTGGGGCGTAAAGTCGCGTGGTGCAATCCGTTAAACCCTACACCTTATACTTTTCCCGCTAGAGGGCAGCAAAGTTCCAGCGACAGATTCGCCGGACCCCTAGGATTCCGCTGAAAATCCCTACATAGGGGTAACTTGGGGCGTAGAGTCGCGTGGTGCAATCCGTTAAACCCTACACTTTATACTTTTCCTGCTAGAGGGCAGCAAAGTTCCAGCGACAGATTCGCCGGACCCCTAGGATTCCGCTGAAAATCACTACACATGGGTAACTTGGGGCGTAGAGTCGCGTGGTGCAATCCGTTAAACCCTACACCTAATACTTTTCCCGCTAGAGGGCAGCAAAGTTCCAGCGACAGATTCGCCGGACCCCTAGGATTCCGCTGTGCTGTGTAGTGATTTTCAGCGGAATCCTAGGGGTCCGGCGAATCTGTCGCTGGAACTTTGCTGCCCTCTAGCGAGAAAAGCATTAGGTGTAGGGTTTAACGGATTGCACCACGCGACTCTACGCCCCAAGTTACCCCTATATAGAGATTTTCAGCGGATTCCTAGGGGTCCGGCGAATCTATCGCTGGAACTTTGCTGCCCTCTAGCGGGAAAAGTATTAGGTGTAGGGTTTAACGGATTGCACCACGCGACTCTACGCCCCAAGTTACCCCTATGTAGGGATTTTCAGCGGAATCCTAGGGGTCCGGCAAATCTGTCGATGGAACTTTGCTGCCCTCTAGTGGGAAAAGTATTAGGTGTAGGGTTTAACGGATTGCACCACGCGACTCTACGCGCCAAGTTACCCCTATGTAGGGATTTTCAGCGGAATCCTAGGGGTCCGGCGAATCTGTCGCTGGAACTTTGCTGCCCTCTAGCGGGAAAAGTATAAGGTGTAGGGTTTAACGGATTGCACCACGCGACTCTACGCCCCAAGTTACCTCTATGTAGTGATTTTCAGCGGAATCCCAGGGGTCCGGCGACCAAGTTACCCCTATTTCAGCGGAATCCTAGTGGTCCGGCGAATCTGTCGCTGGAACTTTGCTGCCCTCTACCGGGAAAAGTATTAGGTGTAGGGTTTAATGGATTGCATCACGCGACTCTACGCCCCAAGTTACCCCTATGTAGGGATTTTCAGCGGAATCCTAGGGGTCCGGCGAATCTGTCGCTGGAACTTTGCTGCCCTCTAGCGAGAAAAGTATTAGGTGTATGGTTTAACGGATTGCACCACGCGACTTTACGCCCCAAGTTACCCCTATATAGGGATTTTCAGCGGATTCCTAGGGGTCCGGCGAATCTGTCGTTGGAACTTCGCTGCCCTCTAGCGGGAAAAGTATTAGGTGTAGGGTTTAACGGATTGCACCACGCGACTCTACGCCCCAAGTTACCCCTATGTAGGGATTTTCAGCGGAATCCTAGGGGTCCGGCGAATCTGTCGCTGGAACTTTGCTGCCCTCTAGCGGGAAAAATATTAGGTGTAGGGTTTAACGGATTGCACCACGCGACTCTACGCCCCAAGTTACCCCTGTGTAGTGATTTTCAGCGGAATCCTAGGGGTCCGGCGAATCTGTCGCTGGAACTTTGCTGCCCTCTAGCGGGAAAAGTATTAGGTGTAGGGTTTAACGGATTGCACCACGCGACTCTACGCCCCAAGTTACCCCTGTGTAGTGATTTTCAGCGGAATCCTAGGGGTCCGGCGAATCTGTCGCTGGAACTTTGCTGCCCTCTAGCGGGAAAATTATTAGGTGTAGGGTTTAACGGATTGCACCACGCGACTCTACGCCCCAAGTTACCCCTGTGTAGTGATTTTCAGCGGATTCCTAGGGGTCCGGCGAATCTGTCGCTGGAACTTTGCTGCCCTCTAGCGGGAAAATTATTAGGTGTAGGGTTTAACGGATTGCACCACGCGACTCTACGCCCCAAGTTACCCCTATATAGGGATTTTCAGCGGATTCCTAGGGGTCCGGCGAATCTGTCGCTGGAACTTTGCTGCCCTCTAGCGGGAAAAGTATTAGGTGTAGGGTTTAACGGATTGCACCACGCGACTCTACGCCCCAAGTTCCCCCTATATAGGGATTTTCAGCGGATTCCTAGGGGTCCGCGAATCTGTCGCTGAACGTCAATGTCAATAATTCGCTAAGTATACAGACGTGAATTACCGGCCGTCGAGGAGTCAGCCCGGGTGAGCCAAACAAGATCCGTTTGACGTAGATAAAACGAATTAGTCTCATGTAACCGGTGCCGTAGATCCGTTCGTGGGGAGCTGATGCGCATTAGCGTAGTGCGTATTTGGAACGTATCGCTCATGTAACCCCGGTAATTGTGGGGGAAGGAGGGAGGGGGGTGACGCGCTGCTATCGCGGCGTGGAGCGTGCGTATAGCGCCGGGAGTGGGCCGCCCACCACTGCGCCGCGGCTGAGGGGAGGGGACGCTGGTTGCGGGTGCGCTCCCTCAGGTATGGTGGTATCCCGGGTGGTGTTTCACCGGTGATATCTGCTGACGTCACACTTGTGGTAGTGTTGGGGCAATGGGCTTGTGGACGTCTCCATGGAAACCCAATTTGACACGTAGTAATAGCAGCGTCCTGCGATCGCCGGTGAAACACCACCCTGTTCATGTGAAGCCAGCAAGAATGCGACTGAAGGGAATAGCTATTTCAAACAAACGGGCAGGCGAAAGGCAACGCCTCAAACTTGCAGCAACAATGTTAACCAATCATAATTGAAATCTAGGACCTATACTTTCAGTCGATCCTTGCATGATGTGTAAGGCTTTTCTAAATTTATATTCAGTTGCATAATTTCTTTCATTATTTGGCACGCTCAGCCATGATGGGTTTTTATCGGATCGAAAAGAATCACGCGTTGAAATGGGTCCAGAGAAACGACCAAAAATGAAAAAATGAAAATTCATGAAAGGCTCAGCAAAACATTAATTAACACGCGCAGTCGAAGGGGGGGGCGGATTTCGCCCACCCCTCCTGTTTTTCGCCAATAACTCGCGCCGCAAGCATAATATCAATGTGAAATTTCGGCTACCTGTCCAGAATTGAATTGCGGATCTTCTCGTGCAAGAAGTAAGAAAATCGGTTCACAACTTTTCTAGTAATAGCGGTGTAAAGTCAAACATCCTGCCGCCGCGGCGGCGCGGCGGCGCGGCGGCCGGCGCTAGCCGTTACGCGCCGCCTGAATTGTAGACTGTGCCGGGGCGGGACGGTTCCGTCTTTACATCGCGCTCCTTACCGCTGATTATATTAGATTCGCGTCAAATTCGGTGAGAAGACTGAGAAATGTACGGGCAATCATATGGTCAAAGAATTTTGAAAATCGGCCGGTAACAACTTGAGTTATGAGTGTGTAAACACAAAATTGTGATTGCCGCGTTTCCCGCGTCGGCCGATGCCGCTTCAGCCGGCGACATCTTATCCTTAGCAGGCTTCTAACTGCCATATTTATTGTTGGATCATCTAGAAATTCACCATACATACTCACAAATGTTTGGTCTTTCGTATAGTGTAAGATTTAAAAAAATCGGCCGGTAACTTTTTGAGTTATCGGCGTGTAAACGCAAAAAAGTCGCTAATATGGCAGATTTGACCACATTTGACCTCATTTGACCTTGAAGATATTGACCTAGGGTCATGAAATTCACACACAACAGAGTTCCCCATGGCCCCCACCTACCCTCCAAATTTCGTCTTTCTAGCTCCAGTGGGAGCTGAGATCTTAGGGGGGGGGCGACATCCGCCCCCCCCCTTCCACTGGGCGTAGTACTCGCAACCCTTCCACTGCGCGTGTTAAAACAAATATATAGGTGCGACAATTTTGACTTTGTTAAGAGGATATCGGGAAAGGTAAATCACCGTGCTTGTCAGTATTGCAGTAAAAGGAAAGGTTTTGGCTAGTGTCTAGATAAAACCAGACCCGAGTGGGGCTCGAACCCACGACATCGCACTCGGCACACAGATCACCCAGCCTCAACGCTACGAACACCTGTCACCCTGCGCCCCTGCGCAGCTTGCTGGATAGTGTTTCCGCCAAAATTGTTTGTTGAATGTCTGACGTCTGTGAATGTCACGAGGCCAAGCCCTAAGGTAAATGAGGGAGCCCCGGCGTTTTATTCTCCGGGTGGGTTAGCCCCGTTTAGCGCTTAGCCTTTCGAAACCCTCTCAGAGCCGCGGTTGTTTTCGCCGCTCGGCCCATTCGAGATGCAAAGTTGATACTCACACGAACTTTATTCGAGGCCTCTGAATATGCGACTTCGAAACTAATCGATTCTACAAAACCTTTTTCTTTCATCTATATGCATACATTTAACAATGACTCCAGACTAGGCTGGTTTGGCTGGCCCTAAATAAGCTTCGTCAGTGACTATTAACTTTGCATCTCGACTGGGGCACGCGACGAAAACAACCGCGACCCCGAGTGGGTCTCGAAAGGCTAAACGCTGGACGGGATTAACCCTCGCCCATGTAGGGGGGGTTGGTGCAACCCCCCTGAGGTTTTTCGGAAATAGTGCAAAAACGGCGGCGCGCAGCGCCGCCAAATTTTGGGTACCTTATGGGGCAAACCTTGCGCATCTTTTGGCAAAAAAAATTTGACCGGGTCATGTCAGGTCACGGAGTTATGACCATAGGCGCGGGAGCCGGGGGGGCAGTGGGGGCAGCTTGCCCCCCCAACTCTAGGGCCGTGGGGGCGGTGCCCCCACAACTTTGAGACGAAATACTGCACTTTTTTGCAAATGTTTTTTCTTTTTTGTTGAAAAAGCCAAGGGATGAAAAATAAGTGGCCTAAAACCGGTGAGAAAACTAGATTTGGGGGTACCCTAGGTTCATCTCCATTATGGTGTGCCCCCCAGTCTGAAAGTAGTTCCCGCGCCTATGGTTATGACGTCACAAAGGGAACAGCCTCCGGCCGGATTTTCACAAACTGAGTGCCAACGCCCGAGGTTTCCTGCCGGTGGTACGGACATCGGTTGATGGATCGTGATGAAACTTCCCATGCATGTTGGGGCAAGTATTGGCTATCATATGGTATAAGAAACTTGACCGGGTCAGGTCAGGTCACGGAGTTATGACGTCACAAGAGGAACAGCGTCCGGTACTATTTTTGAAAAGCGCCCGAACCACTATTTTGCTAATTCTTGTCACCTCAATGGGAATATGCAGCAATATTAGCTTCTATAGGGAGCAAATGGACCTCCCAAATCCAAAAATACAATCAGATTTCAAAAATTTAAATTTTGATTTTTCGAATTTCTGCCGCCGACTGTGACCTTGCCGACTTCCGGCGCTCCCAACGCGCCATTTTTAGAGCTAGGGAAACGAAATACATACCAAACGATAGATAATTGATCAAGGAACACGATAGTGAAGGTTTCAAGTCGATATCTCCCACCGTTTTGCCGCAATCGCCGCGGAAAGTTGAAAAAGTCTATTTTTTCCGAAAATTTGACCTTTGACCGGTCAAAAGTAGGTCAAATGTTGACCTAGGACAAAAAATATACCACCAATCGCGAGATCTCGGCGAGAGCAATCCGTTGGTCTTTTCCGCTAAGCTCTACGACGCTCCGTTTTCAAACGCCAAGGGGGGGTCGCACCAACCCCCCCCCCCCCCCTGCATGGGCGAAGGTGGCAGATCGCCGTTTACGGGCGAGGGTTAACCCGCGAGAATAAAACGCCGGGACCAGAAAGCGGCCTCATTTCCAGCACCCGTTAGACCGGGTTGAACCAGGCTGGACCGGGGTGCGTCTTACACCCAATCATGACCATACAAATCAGAAGCTAGTTTCGGGTCATATATTCTTATGAATTTTTATTGTTTTACTTATTTTGGCTTAGTTTTTTTAATGCGAAACCTTATATAGGTACAAAAATGCGATACTCATCCACTTTTTCTCATCCCCTTTTAACGACTAAATTTGACCTTAGTCTGATGTGACCCGTCATACAAAAGAAAAAAATCGCCGGCCATGACAATTATTTGTCAAAAGGCGCTCTACGCAAGAAACACCATTCAGTCCAAAACTGTGAAGGATATTTCTGGTGCTGGAGTTATCTTCAATGAAAATTTCAGGCTATATTTATAATCTTAATCCTTTGAGCTATTCGGCGCTCGGAGCATTCGCTAGCATTCCACTGCCAGCTGCATTACCAACATCACTATCATTACCAACTACCTACCACAGCATCATGCATTGCCAACATCACATATGCAATACTTTGAGTGCGTCATATAGGTGACAATAGATGAACCGACCACGGCAAACCCATGCCTTTATCCTTTCCTTCCAAGCAGCCAGGCTACGGGCCGCCAGGCCCGCCACCTCGATATGGAACAGCGAGCCGGCTGGAATGCGTCCTTTGCCTCGGCAGCGCCTAGCTGCGCCGGGGCTGTTTGACAGGTGACCCGCACCGTGACCTCGCCCCTCCCCACCTCCCCACCGGGCCCAGCTCGGTACTGACCTCCCCTTGAATTTGACATGGACTCGACTAAGGCTCAACGCCATCTAGTTACGTCTGGAGATCCTAACAAGATCCACTGTACCTACCTATTCATATATCAGTCAACCACTGCCTTAGCTCTAGGACCATTTTTGTAGAAGTAATTTGCGAAAAACTAAAACCCTTTCTCGGGGTCGTTGACCTGGCCTCTGACCTCGAGATATCAAATCAAATTGATGGAAGAAAGGGTAAGGGGAGATTTGCGCTCCTATCCCACAAGTGCTCGGGAGCTTTTGAAAATATGCCATGCGGGGGAGGGGGTAAAAATTGTCCCCCGGGCCCGGCGGCCCGCGGAAGGTCAAAATGCCCAAAATTGAAAATATTATATCACATATGTACAGAACATGAATCTATTGACAGCCAACCGTTCATAGTGACAATGCGTAGTTCCCAGTCGGCAGTCAGTGACCAGTGTCACAATATGCAGCGTCACCAGCAACACCCGCAACTCACGTAGGTACCATGCCTACTGAAAGAATTAGACACCGTCGTTTCAGTAGGCTAGGGCGGCCGGAAGGCAAACACGGAAAATCGGTGCATGGGTAAGTGGATAAAGATGCTTCGTTTCTGCCTCTACCCGAGTTGAGACGCCTTCAGCTTGGAAGAAGGATGACATTTAACAACGGAACGCAACGCATTACAGCATAGGCGACAAAAACACAGAGGCGCCACTACGAATATTTCTGTTCTCTTCATGAGTTACGAAGCACCACGGCTCGAAGTGCGTTTGCACCACTCAGTATCGCCCAATCCGTCGAACCAGATCGTCAGTTAACCTGCAGGCCGCGAGACATCTGGCGTTCACCTGTATGCTGGGCGCTAGAGGTCGCCGCTCGACATGCGTTCGGGTTAGTCGATCCCTTATAGTCGAGCATGTCTGTGACACTCATTCTTAGAAGAAAAAGCGACAGCATTTAGCGAAATCGGAAATACAGTGACGAAATGCATCGCGTTCCTACGCCTAATGCTTGCCATGTGCGTTTATCTCCTCATACAACACATAAGTCCCTTGTCTATCATGGTGTGTCAAAAGTGGAAATAGCCGCCCGGCTTTAGTTCGCCAGCCTTGTCAATAGATGGCAGTACCACAATATGGGCAGCGGATCGTGCAATTGACGTCAAATTTTCGGTATCTGCTAAGAATTGAATGGCGGATCTTTTCATGCAAGAATCAAGTAAATCGGTCCACAACTTTTCTAGCAACAGAGATATGAAGTCAAACACCCTGCCAGAGCGGCGGCGCGGCGGCCGGCGGCGGCCGTTACGCGCCGCCTGGGAGACTGGCGGCGCTGAACGGTTCCAACTTGGCACCACTGGCGGATCCAGGGGGGGGGGGGGGCCACCGGGGCCATGGCCCCCCCAAAAGCCTGAAAGGGGGGGCCAACATATCTTTTGGCCCCCCCCAAAACGCTTGGAGAAAAATTAATGTGAGAAGGTTGCGTAGTAGATACCTACTAGAATCAGCAGCGTGATTCAATAGCGTAGAGAAAGTCAGGGGCGCGGGAACTACTTTCAGACTGGGGGAGCACACCATAATAGAGATCAACCTAGGGTCCCCCCAAATCTAGTTTTCTCACCAGTTTTAGGCCACTTATTTTTCATCCCTTGGCTTTTTCAACAAAAAAAGAAACAGTTGCAAAAAAGGACGGTAATCCGTCTGAAAGTTGTGGGGGCACCGCCCCCACTGGCGGATCCAGGGGGGCCACCGGGGCCATGGCCCCCCAAAAGCCTGAAAGAGGGGGCCAACATATCTTTTGGCCCCCCAAAACGCTCGAAGAAAAATTAATGTGAGAAGGTTGTGTAGTAGATACTTACTAGAATCAGCAGCGTGATTCAATAGCGTAGAGAAACCCAGGGGCGCGGGAACTACTTTTAGACGGGGGGGGGAGGTCACACCATGATAGAGATCAACCTAGGATCCCCCAAATATAGTTTTCTCGCCGGTTTTAGGCCGCTTATTTTTCATCCCTTGGCTTTTTCAACAAAAAAAGAAAACATTTGCAAAAAGGAGCGGTATTCTGTCTGAAAGTTGTGGGGGCACCGCCCCCACTGGCGGATTCAAGGGGGCCACCGGGGCCATGGCCCAAAAAGCCTGAAAGAGGGGGCCAACATATCTTTGGGCCCCCAAAACGCTCGAAGAAAAATTAATGTGAGAAGGTTGTGTAGTAGATACTTACTAGAATCAGCAGCGTGATTCAATAGCGTAGAGAAACCCAGGGGCGCGGGAACTACTTTTAGACGGGGGGGGGGGGGAAGTCACACCATGATAGAGATCAACCTAGGATCCCCCAAATATAGTTTTCTCGCCGGTTTTAGGCCGCTTATTTTTCATCCCTTGGCTTTTTCAACAAAAAAAGAAAACATTTGCAAAAAGGAGCGGGGTATTCTGTCTGAAAGTTGTGGGGGCACCGCCCGCACGGCCCCAGAGTTGGGGGGGGGGGGGGCAAGCTGCCACCACTGCCCCCTCCCCCCGGTTCCCGCGCCTATGGAGAAACTACCGGGTTTACTTTACTAGCTTCCTTCATAAAGTGTCGTCATGTCTTATCGTCACCCGAGAAGGTCTTATTGCATAAATATCGATTGAGCTGTCAAGTTAACAAACTTGCTGTGGCAGCCTGACCTGACATGACCCGGCAACTTTTCATTCACGGAATATGCGCAATAAATTTTTTAGGAAAACTCACTGAGTTTTCGTTGAAAAAAAATTGTTTTGTTTCGTAATTGCACAAGAAGCTTATGAGGGACCTTTTTGTCCCTTCCTGCGAAACGGTAAAAGACTTATTTCGGTCACAGCTCAGGCCAATCTCTAAGGGTCAGTCGGGTCACTTATTTCTTAAAAGGGTCCTTATGGCAGCCAAGGACCAATTCCGGCTTTTGAGTGCGCCACATCAGCACTTGATGCTACGACAGATGTCGAAATCTGAATATATGTTACAGGCCGTATGAAAATTCGGTCCGTTTGCAAACGGCCTGGCCCAGTCAGGCCATATGAAACTACCTGAAAACACCGGCCGTTTGCAAACTATGACCTGAAATATCAGACCGTTTGAAAACGACCTAGTTAGTTTCGGCCTAGCGGATCCAGGGGGGCCACGGGGTCATGCCCCCAAGCCTGAAAGGGGAACAACATATATTTTTTGTCCCCAAAAACACTTAAGAAAAATGAATGTGAGAAGGGCGTAGTAGGTAGAGAGAAAATACCGTATCATTAAAAATCTGTGAGCTTGATAAAAGTGTTGGTCTTGTCTTCACCCAAGAAGTTCTTATTGCACACTTTAACCATGGATGAAAGAACCTTCATCCCCAGGTTCTCCTTCATCCATGCTTTAACTCTCGATCGACGTGTGAAGTTATCGTGTAAGGTATCATGAAGCCGATCGCGACGAAACTTTAGTACCCTCATGGTACAAATTCTGAAAATTTCATGACCCTGACCCAAGTGAACTTTGACTTGTGGCCTATTTCTCGAGACTGTTTGGCCATGTTGGAGGCCATGTTTGGCCGGAATAGCGATTCGGCGTATGTCGGCTCACATTATCCGCGCTTTTATAGTCTTTTCGTGGTTTAAAACGCTCAAACATGTGATATGATGTTGCTCCCACGCATTAGGGCGGATGCCAATGTCACCTTACGGTCAAGTCAGGTCATTGACCTTTGATGACCTCGGTGCACTTTTCCGAGTTTAACATGTTTCTAGGATAGTTTCGTTTAGCTGATTTTGAATTTAGCATTTTGCAGCCATTTGAACATTTACGAAGTAGTTTTGATGCCTTCGTATCATGTTACGTAGCTGCCAGTGGTAGTGGACACCTGCTATACGGACGCCCATAAGTACCCCTACTGGTTGATCTGACCTGACCTGCCCCGACATGGCCTAAACGCATGAAGACATTATCTATGATCCAAACTAACATGAAATTTGTGATCAGCACAAAAAAAAACGTATTACAGCCTTACTTTAGGAGGTTCTGACAGGTCCTGATTTTCCCGTCTTTTGGGTCTGTGACCTGACCTGGGCGGTGTTTCACGGCACGCTGCCAGCCGCTGCCAGCGCTGATGGCACTTTTGGTTTCAATGGAGACATCAACAAGCCTATACCCACAACACTACCGAAGGCTGACCTTAGCTCGCAGAATGCGCTGTCAGCGGCTGTCAGCACGACCGTGAAACACCGCCCTGGAAGGTCAACCAATGACCAAGGACCTTAAAATCGGGTATCATCGGCTTCGTCTCGTCACTCACGGGCAACACGTCTGTTTTTTTTTCCGCGAGCTCTAGCTTAATCAGGGGCCGAACGGCAGGGGGTCCAACCGACACCTCCCAGCCCGCGAAGGCTGCGCCACGCACCGACCCGGAGCGGGCTAATTGGTCGACAAAAGCAATTTGAAGTGTTTTCAAAGTAATATTTTGGCTCGGGTTGGGTGGGCTACCATTTCTATATTTTTTTATTTTTAGTTTAAAAAAATATCGTTTCAGGGCTGTGACGAAAAAATAAGTGGCCTAAATCCGATGAGAAAACAGGATTTGGGGGTACCCTAGGTTTGGTTACTTGCAGGAGTTGGCCCCCCCCAAAACGCAAGTCTGGATCCGCCAGTGCTTGGCACTGCACTAAAACCTGTTAACTGCTTGGAATAGTTATTATAACAAAATTTTCATTCAAGTGAGGAATAACCAAGGGCAGGAAGTATGTATGCTTGTGTGCGTACTGTGTAAGCCAAGGAACTGCATTAGCAGATACTCGCTAATATTAGATCCAGCTAAGTCCAAACGCATTCCAGGGGATGTGTTCCTGATGGGTGAACAATATTTATCGTTCGAGGGCGGATACAGTTTTAACAATACAAAAAAAATATTTTTGCACAGCTCTATTCCTTGAATAATTCTCTTCAACGCCTCATTCCTAGTTAAGCGATTTAGCCCACCCTGGTTGAATAAATAAGGCGATTTCGCCACAAGGTCGCGGAAAACCGACCGAAAACGGCCGCGCTCAACGTTAATTTGGGCATGCAGACTCTTAAAAACTCGCATTGGGCGGGTAGGGTTTCCCAGTTATTGGCTCCAAAACACCGTATTCGGCTCCCGAATACGTCCAAGTGACCCGCCTCGTTCCTAGTTAACCCGCGCCCCGTAGGGCTACCGGCGGACCCTACCACCCGTAGGGGGGGCCGTTTCGGCCACACCCCCCTAAGATCTCGGAAAGTTACCGGCCGATTTTCAAAATTCAAACGGTGTTTGATAGCCCTACCCGGGAACTACCTTGTGACCAAATTTCATTGACCTAGGTCAAACCGATGACGTCACAGGTCAGGTCAAAGGTAAGATTTTCACCGTTCACAGGCAATTCAAGAAATGTGCTGTGAAATCGAGTAAATTGGTAATTTATTGAAAACCATCGATGGTATATTGTTCGTCAAACACATACTTTGCTATCTGAGGTCACTGATACCAGGTCAGGTCACAGCGAGGTCAGGTCACCGGGGGTCACAATATGAATGTGTCGTGTGATACATGTTTTATGGTCCATTTTACATGACAAATGCGATTATGTGGGTTAGGCAGCCTTTGGGGCCAGCCTAGGTCACGTTTTGGTGAAGGTCAGGTCAAGGTCAGGTCAAATTAGGTCAAATTTCAAAGTTGATATTTTTGCATAAAATGGGTATCCATTCGATGCAGCTCGTCACGGGGAGTCTAATGGTGGTTTTTGTGTTGCTCTACGAGTTCTAGAATTGCCAAAAATTGAGTTTGAAAATTTGACGTCATCATTTTTGAACAGTTTTTTCGCTATAACTTGGCCAAAAAACGAGGTATCGATCTGAAATTTGGTATGTAGATAGAAGACGGTAGGTACTATCACATATATTCCGGTTTTTTTCGAAACTCAAAAAACTTTTTGGATTTTTTGGCTAATATATCCAAAAAAATGCTTTTTTGATTTTTGGGGATCAAAACTCAAAAATTTCAAAAATCCGAGATAGCAGTTTTGTAGCCCTGTCAATTCTACACCTTTTATATCTTGATCATTTTTCTGTATCTTCAAAGCTGTAGGCCTGACAGGTCTTCTCGCGAAGGTCTTTTTTCGGTCGAAAATGACAGAACATGACGTCACTCTGACGTCATTTGTGGCCAACCTATCACAGCCTCTGGAAAAATTTTTGGTCATAATGTGTAAAATTGATGCCCGGAGGGGTCCTGAAAGTTTGGTGGCGATATCTCCAGCCGTTTAGGAGATATCGACCGAAAAGGACAGGGGGACCGTTTCGGCCCCCCCCCCCTACGGGGCGCGGGTTAACCCTATTCCTGGCGGGCTCCGCCGGGACAAGAAACTGGCGGGGGGGGGCCGATTCGGCCCCCCCCCCTGAGATCTCGAGAACGAAGCAAGATAGCGACAAGCGGTAAACGGCATCGGATACGCACGGCCAAGATCTACAATTTTTACAAAGGTCATTTTCAGGTCAGGTCAAAGATGACGTCACAGGGGTCGAAAAAGTCAAAATGGCGGCGCTAGATATGGAGAGAGTTTTTCTCGAATAACTTTCGAATTAGTCAAGATAGGAACAAACTAAGGGCATCATCGTGATCCTCTCGTCAATCCACATCGAATTATATATATATATGTTGACCTCGAAAGGTCAAGGTCAAAGGTTGACCTCAGGTCACGTGACCTCGAGGTCATCATGTATATCATTCGATGCGTCTTGACGAGCTGAACACAATGAGACCATCCACGCGTCTGTATCTTGTTCCTGTACGGAGTTATTGGCCAAAAACCTTTGGTGACCTTTGATGACGTCACATGACCTCACAGCTGCCCAACAGCAAAACAGACCTCAAGGTAGTGAAGGTTGATCGTATATGAAGTCATGTATGGTATATGGGGCCATTCCGACCCGTTTTAGTGGTAAAAACAGGGAGTTGATTTTTCCCCCATTGACTTATAATGGGGAGGTCGCGAAATTGACCTGACCTTAGGTCACCGATATCAAAATTCCGAGATAAACAAATTGCACATACTGGTACCCTAACTAAACCCTGAAGAGAAGAAATTGATCGGTCAAAAACTCTAGCTCTGGCGTGATTGCAAACTTTTCTGAGGTAGGGTCACCAAACCGCCTCTGGTGACCTGACCTGAGGTCAGATCAACTAAAAACTTTCAGACATGTTGCGTAGAAGCCTTTTAGGAAAAGTCAGAAAATTTTAGCTTCCTAGCTCAACGCGTTTGGGAGAAATAACCAAAAAACCTCAGGGGGGGGCTCCTGAGGCCCCCCGCCAGGAATAGGGTTAAGCTCTAATTAGACCCAGTGACTCATAAGGAGCGAAAAAGCGACAAAAAGCATGAATTTCCCTATGGCGGCGGGCTGCCGGGTTGCCAGACGGCGCACCGGCTATTTCCACTTTTGACACACCATGTTTAGGTACACTTTTCCACTCGCAACACATAGCTGCTCGCTATTTAATACCATCATGCATACCTTCGATCGCGCATCAGGATGACGACTTGTATTCAATCACACGCTCGGCGAACACCCCGCTTCCAGTTTTGTTCAGCGTCAGCTAATCTCTGCACTTTTCACGTCTGCTCTACTCTACGCGTCTCGTTTCCCCACTTCGGTCTCTCGTCTGAAGGTTGTCAGGTCCGCCCTGCGCGACATTTCACAGCCTCGCACTGCCGACACGTAAGTACCACTCACACTGCACATTGATCAGCTGCCGTTCCTTACTCAACCGGTGACATGAGAGTTTTGCGTACCTATCTAAGTGTTTCTCATTCCCAAAACCCATACGTACTCGTACTTACAAGCTGCCCCTGCATAGGTAAAATGACAAAGATCGAGAAATGCCTCATGTCGAAAATATCTAAGTTCAAAGTTGCAGCACTTGGATTCAGAGGTGCTAATGCATTAGAATGCCCCCTCTGAATGTGTGACGTCAGCGCAGATCTGACGATTTTAAATCTTTTACTAAAATGTTTGGTAGCACGCGAATGGCAATTTTACCATCACGTATGAGTTAAAGGGACCCTCCCACCTTCAAAAAAGTTAATGAATTGGCATGAAAGTGATGTCGCTCGGTTCAGAAACAGCGAAAACGATTATCTACCAAATTTCATCTAAAAGTATTCACCGGTTTTCAAGATATTAGATTTTTACTTTTGTTTACTTTTTTGGAATCTCCGCTGTTCCTAGCGACTTTATTTGAAAGTGCGGCATTTGTTGCGCGCAAAGCAGCATATACCACCGCGTGCTACCAAACATTTTAGTAAAAGATTTAAAATCGTCAGATCTGCGCTGACGTCACACATTCAGAGGGGGCATTCTAATGCATTAGCACCTCTGAATCCAAGTGCTGCAACTTTGAACTTAGATATTTTCGACATGAGGCATTTCTCGATCTTGTGAGTGCTCAAACCGGTAAGTGCAAGCCAGGGACCCCATTCTAGCCATCTCAGCTCAAAACGAATGTTAAGGTGGGATGGTCACTTTAAATCACGAGAATAAATCGTTCACTATCGACCACTTCGTAAGGACGCAAGAAGAGTGTTGATATAAACATGAATTTAAAGGGACCCTCCCACCTTAACATTAGTTTTAAGTTGAGATAGCCAAATTGGTGGCCATGGCCTGAAAATACCGGTTTGGGCATTCACAACATCGAAAAATGCTTTAATTCGGAGATATGGAATTTCAAACTTGCAGTTTTCGGATTCTAAGGGGCTAATGCATTGGTATGCCCCCTTAGAATTTGTGACGTCAGCGGAGATCTAACGATTTTTAAATCTTTTACTAAAACGTTTGGCAGCACGCGGTGGTATCACTGAAAAAACAAAATGAGAATGGTTACTGATTGGGTTTCATGTGAAACCACAAGAAGGTCTATATAGTGAAATGGTGCTTGCTTGACCTCATTTATTAGGGCTGTCAGAGTCTCCTGTTTGACAAGCCTGATAGTTGGTCTCGTTTTGAACAGCGTTTGAAGCATCATGGGTGCGACTCTTTTTAGGACTAACCGTGAGAATGTTTGCCGGTCTCATCTCATATCCTGCGTCGGTGTGAGGCAGCGTGGTGGTTTCAGATAAGTGCAGTCTCTGGACTTGTTTACATACAGCGCATTGTCAGGCGCCATTTGCAAATTGTGTGCGTTGGTGTGCGCTGCGCTTGGAGGTATATTGTTATAAGTAGAGACATTCTTTAGCCATATATAAAAAATTGTGCATGATAACAGAGGAAACAACACACTTGCTCATCAGTCATGGTCAGAAATCTTTTAATCTTTCGCTACAGTAAGATTTCGTTGAAATCAAGATTGAAAGGGCAGATGTCATAGTGACTTCGGCTTCTGAAGAAGGTAACGATCTTCCCGACCTCTACAAATTGAAGAACCAAGAGACAGTGGCGGCCGAGGAATTTCGCTCTCTAGGAGAAGACGTTTCGCACAACCGCGCGTTCACCACGGTGTAGCGGCGGCCGGGGTGAGTGACGAGTGTTCTTTGGTTGGGGACTGCAGCGCGGCACGACGCGACTGCTTTCGCCGCGCCCATTGCTACTGCATGAACTAGCTTTGTGTTTGAGAGGGCTTGGGCCTTTTGTGACCGGGTCGGCAGCGCGTGGCACGACGGGACTGCCAATTGTCTCCGCATATATGCTACTGCACTGAAATTTGTGTTTGAGAGGGCCTGGGCCTGTGTCGACCGGGCCGGCAGCTGCGCGCGGCACGACGCGACTAGTACGAGACTAATACATTTTGAGAAGAAAACATGGTTGTATTTTGGGCGGCAATATGGCCGCGCGGCAGGGCGGGGCTGCGCGGCTACATTCGAGGGTCCAGAAAGAAGGCTCGTAACGAGAATGGCTTGAGTTCTTCTATGAGACCATTTTCTGGTCTAATCCAATGGTGGCTGATGTTGAGACAGTCCAGCGGTATTATCGTAAACCAGAACGTGGTTTCATCCAGCTGAGAGTTTCAAAAGAGAACACACTTTGAGCATTTTGGAGACCAGTTTTGTTTCTCCGTGAGACCACTGAATGGTTTCGCGAGACCGGTTTCTAAGCTCTCTAAAAGGGTTTCAGAAAGACCGCGCAGAATGGCTCAAAAAGTGTGGTCTGATTTGAATAGGGGAAAAAAGACCCCTTTCTGGTCTCTGAGACCAAAATTTGGCTGACTTTTTTTCAGTGTATGCTGCTTTGCGCGCAACAAATGCCGCACTTTCAAATAAAGTCGCTAGGAACAGCGGAGATCCCAAAAAGTAAACAAAACTAAAAGTCTAATATCTTGAAAACCGGTGAATATTTTTCGATGAAATTTGGTAGATATTCATTTTTGCTCTTTCTGAACCGAGCGACATCACTTTCATGCCAATTCATTAACTTTTTTTAAGGTGGGAGGGTCCCTTTAATTTACATGAGCTATCTTCCACTCAAATATGTACGCAATGCCGCATTTCCTGCAATCATTTCACCACACTCTATTCATACTGAGGAGAAATCATTACTTCGTCACCTTCAGCGGTTGTTTGTTGCCCTCCAGCCCGTCTCATATTGTCGTCACCCACTCTAGTAAATAAACAGCGTCCATCGCTTACGCTACCACTGTCGGCCACCGAGGGCCTTCCATCTTCGCGACTGGGGATCCTGCCGTCCCCACCATCATTCAGCAGTCAACCACCTCACTGCCCGGGTACCTCGGCCCGTCCGTCCTTCATCCACACACCGTGTCCATGGCACTCTCTCCGCTACGCCCTCTCGCCATCGTCGCAGCGCCGTGTGAGCATCCAGAGCTCGTTGAGCCGGCCGTGGTAGCGCTGGATGAAGTCGTACACGGCCACAAAGTACTGGCGGGGCCGGTAGCAGAGGCGCAGCGCGTCCAGCTGCCGCCGGAACTCAGCTACCTCCTGCGCCAGACGGCCCGGCTCCAGCACGAAGCCGCCCACCGTCTGCACGAACACGTGCAGGTCGTGCACGTACGCCATGCTCGTCGGCGGCTGCCGGAGGGAGCACGTGTCACGTGGTGAATGGGGAGGACAGGCCAGCTCGCGCGCGTACGCCAGGCTCGTCAGCGGGTGCCGGAGGGAGCACGTGTCACGTGGTGAATGGGGGAGGATAGTCGAGTTCACTCACTACGACAGGCTGCACTTGCACTGGACGGCAGCTGCCGGAGGCGTTAGTGTTACGTGGTGAAGACAAGATGTCTTCTGTGTTTGGATAGTGGCTAGGAGATGGAAATGTGTGTGGTCATTCACTGGCCAGAGATATGGAAATGCATGTGGTACAGGACTTGACAATGCCATTAGGATGAAGATCGGCTTGAAGTGGAGAGACACTGTATAGTGCACACCTGTTTCACACCAAAACATGAGGACAGGTTGAGCGACTTCGCACACAAGTCTTCCCTAAAAAGTTGCTTGCAAGTGATGGAAAAGTTTTCAAAAAAGGATTCAGCATTATACCTACTGTGAATCCAATTCAATCAGTGACAAGTTAACCTTCCGCCCCGCAGAGTCTGATGATCCCAGAGCAGAACGCTCCTCCCGCAAGGCCTCCCGCGGGTGCCGTCGTCGCTCACCGCCGACGGTCCGGCGTTGGGCGGGTTCCTGTGCAGCCGCCGCGGCAGGTACATCAGCGAGCTCATGGCGCACGTGGCGTTGTGCGTCGGCTCCTGCTCAGTGACCCGCAGCAGGCCGACGGGCCGGGTGGCCTCGATCACCTCCAGGTGAGAGTTGATCCCTGGCGAGGCGACAAGGCGGTTGTCAACAATCTGGTGCGAGCGATAGACGAACGTCACACGAACACTGTCGTAGTTATTAGTCTGCGCTACAAAATTGTTTGTTCCACCAGCATAGTTATGCGAGTAATTTGTGGCCTAAGGTGGATTTCTAATTGTCTATGAAAATGACGTTTTGCATTCAATATGTGAAGGCTTAGACGAGTTCAAGATGCCTTAATAGCTAATTCAACATTGTCCCGTAACGCTAGAGGTACGGGAAAGCAGAACACCAGCCCCGAGTGGCGTGTCTGTAGGTATGTGTGTATAGAGGTGCAAAGGTAACAGTAGGTCCGCCCTCACCGTGTCTGTAGAGGTGCAGGTCTACTCTCACCATGCCTGTAGAGGTGCAGCGGCAGCAGGCCACGCCACATGGCGTCAATGCTCGAGTCGCAGCCCTCCATGGGCGCAGTGGCGAACACTGCGTTATAGTAGTGGCGCTTCTGAATGCCGCCCCGGTATTCGGAGAGCACCTCGAACTTAGGGCACTCCAGACCTGGGGCACAGAGAGGGCGCTGAGTCCCGGTACTCGGAGAGCACCTCGAACTTTGGGCACTCCAGACCTGGGGCACAGAGAGGGGGGGGCGCTGAGCTACAGTGGAGGTGAGGTAACAGCGCCGGACAGTGGCATTTGATGCTGTTCATAGCAGCATTGCTCTTACTGAGAACGCTTAAAGGCACTCAGCAGCAGTAGGCATACGGAAGCCGTCCTAACATCTGCGTCATACACACAGAAAAAGTGCAAAGCCATAGCTCTGCAGGGCCGCTGTATGGCGTCGATGGGGTGGTCAGGACTCCAGACCTGGGACCCTACCTCTGCAGAACCCCTGCATACGGTGTGGCGGGGTTTCCTTTCCTACCTCTACAGAGCCGCTGGATGGTGTCCAGGGTGCGGTTCGACGGGTGCGCCATCTGTGGCTTCCCCGTCGGTCGGAATCGCTTCTTGCTCTTGAACGGTGTGCTGTACAACCATATCTCGTAGAAGGAGCGCTTACGGGACTCCGCGCTGCCAAAGATGCAGGGATACACTTGAGCGACAGTTACTTGCTGTCATACAAATATTCATACAATTGCCCTATGCAGAAATAAGCGATGCTCGCTCAGAACAAAACTGACTGAATGATGCAAAAAAAAAAAACTTTTTAGCGACATAAGATGTACGAGAAAGTTGCAATGAAGAACATCCAGCATCCACATTTTCACTTTATCCTGCGCTTGTTCTGCACAATGCCATAAGTTACCAACAAGCAGCCTGCGGGCACCTACCTATCGTATTTGGCGAGGTAATAGTAGCTGTCGAGGAAGGAGTGACCGTGTCGCCTTAGACGGCGGATGAAGCGCTTAGCGCGCATGCGCAGTGACCTGTCGGTCAGCTTCCAGGGGCGCGCCCAGAAGGAGGTGACGAAGACCCGCTGCTTGCTGACGTAGTCCACCACCAGCTGCGGCAGGGTGGGAGCTGAGGTCAGCGACTGGGGAGCTGAGGTCAGCGACTGGGGAGCTCGGGTCAGCGACTGGGGAGCTCGGGTCAGCGACTGGGGAGCTGGGTCAGCGAGAGGGGAACTGAGGTCAGCGACTGGGGAGCTGAGGTCAGCGACTGGGGAGCTGAGGTCAGCGACCGGGGAGCTGAGGTCAGCGACTGGGGAGCTGAGGTCAGCGACTGGGGAGCTCGGGTCAGCGACTGGGGAGCTCGGGTCAGCGACTGGGGAGCTGCGGTCAGCGACTGGGGAGCTCGGGTCAGCGACTGGGGAGCTGAGGTCAGCGACTGGGGAGCTCGGGTCAGCGACTGGGGAGCTGAGGTCAGCGACTGGGGAGCTGAGGTCAGCGACTGGGGAGCTCGGGTCAGCGACTGGGGAGCTCGGGTCAGCGACTGGGGAGCTGAGGTCAGCGACTGGGGAGCTCGGGTCAGCGACTGGGGAGCTCGGGTCAGCGACTGGGGAGCTGAGGTCAGCGACTGGGGAGCTCGGGTCAGCGACTGGGGAGCTGAGGTCAGCGACTGGGGAGCTCGGGTCAGCGGCTGGGGAGTCCAGGACGGCGGCAGAAGGAGCTGGGAAGGGATCAGTGACTGGGGACCTCCAGTCAGCGACTGGGGAGTTTTGGTCGGCTGCGGATAAGGCTCAGGGGTTCGGCGGCTGGGAATCTCGGGTTAGCGACAGATAAACGGACGAGACGCACAGAGTGCTAGGGCAGATAACTGGCCAGCAATGTCAAGGGTAGCGATGAGTCGGTGAACCCAAACAAATGGGGGCCTCCAATTTGTACAAAGGCACCTACCTCTTTGTTATGCAGTGGGACTCATCACGATCGGTGGAGTCCATATTTCATCAAGAGGGCTAACTGACCTCAAGAGTAGAAAGAGGGTAAAAAACGTTAAGAAAGGCCTGCAGCTGCGTCCTCATGTAGAACCTCACGGTTGTCCAAGTATGCTCTTATGTATTTGTTCACTGGAGCCTCATTTCTCCCACATTATTCTCTCATCTGCATAAAGATTAAAGAACCTCCGTTCCTCGGCCGTCCACAGGCCCACGAGAATCTTACGCATCGGCATGGTCAAGGCATATGTTCCTATGTGGTAGTCGACGTCAGTTTGACTTGATGAATCAACGAGAGGGTCCATGAACAGATCGATGGCGTGTTTGCTTCTGAAACCACCGCTACAGACGCGAAACACCCGTACTCCTGTGTATTCAACCAGCCTCCGTGCTCTGACGTAAATAATGTGCTGGTTGGCCGTTCCCGAACCGTGCGACCCCCACCCGACCCGCGTCCTCCCTGCCAGAGCGGTCAGCCGGCTGGGCTGAGCGGGAACCGGCAGGGCGTGTCAGGCTGTTCAACGAGCAAATATTGCATGTGGTATACCCATGACGTATATTCGAGCGCAAAACACTTACACCTAACAGAACTGTACTGAACTTCAAAAACACATCGACAGTTCCGAGCAAGAACATCTGAAGTGTCAAATTTTTCGAAATTGAGATTTGTATACCAATAAAAATCTCAATTTCAAAAAATTTGACACTAAGGATGTTCTTGCTCGGAACTGTCGACATACACGATTGAATTCTCTTTTCAAATATCAGTTGAAAAGGGCCGTCGGTCTGTGTGTCTGACCCGACTTAACCCGGCAGTTGCTGGGGTATTTCGCCACCCACCGTTTGCTGGGGGGGGGGGCGTTAAACGCCCCCAGCCGATAACTCGAGAACCAATAGGCGCAGCGAAATGCACGAGGAGGCAAACGAAAGAACGCGACGAGACGCTTCAGATGAGTACTTTAAAGTTGAATTTTGAGGTCACAGGTCGGGTCAAGGTCAGGTCAAACACCTGAAATCGGGCTTTCAGTAGCATGGACTTCAGGACTTCGCAATGGGCGCCTCTCGTCATAAACTCTGTCAAAACGGTGCACAATCCATCATATAAGGCCTACAAGAGTGTCAGCTCCATGTAGGGGTCAGTAAAGCATAGGTCAGGGTCAAGGTCAGGTCAACCGGGTAGGCACATATCCCCGAAAATCAAAACTGATATTCGCAGCCTGTGACACATGTTTTATGGGTAATTTGGAGCGTAGAACACGATGGTGACATTCCTTTTATCATATGTGTACGTGTTTGGCTTAAAAAGTTCAATTTAAGAAATGCATGTATCATGGTCGTGAAGTAGTCACGAGAAATTCCCAAGATTCAGTTCAAGATTTTGGAAAATGCGGAACGATAATCAATAATCGAAGATAGCCATTTGATTGTTCATGGTATTGGCAGTCTAATGGCGTTTACGGCATGTCTGTATGTCTATTCTGTGATTTTATATGATTTTTTGAACATATGCCGTTTTTGGCCGAAAACTCAGAAATCATGACGTCACTAAAACCTCGATATCTCAAAAATTTTCCGACCGATTTTTTTGAAACTTTGTCACAATACACTTTGATCAATTCCCTACAGGTACCCAAAATTTGGCGCGCCTGCGGCGCGCCGTTTTTATGCTATGGACCGGCGAAAAAAGTGGGGGCGTTTAACGCCCCCCCCCCCCTAGCAACTCGCGGGTTAAGACACATAAACATTCGCAATCGCACCACTGTATGGCAGTCGGGTCGCTGTGCGGCTAATGAATCATTAATACGACGTGTTAAGTGTTTGTGTAAAGTAATTGTCATGCACAGATCGATGTGTTTAATACAAGTGAGCTGCAGGCAGTGCCATTGCATGTGGCACGCGCATTGATAATGCAAAGGGTGGCGTGCACGAGGAGCACATGCTGACCGGGCAGGCACCAAGACTACGACTTAGTCCACCTCTAAGGCAGCTTGCACATGTGTGTAAGGACATGCTCTACATATATTATGAGTCTGCACGGTCCTAAACTGTCGCAACTTCGCAACGCCCTCAGTGCGAGAGGAGCTTTCAGAGGGAGATGAAACTCAAAAACCAAGCCCGTGCCTTGGGTCCCTTGTCCTGACCTCAGAGGTCACCAGTTGACCCGAGACCTTAAAATCGGGCATATATCGCTACGTCTCGTAACGGCGCACACGCTCGTTTTTTCCGCAAGGCTCTATACTTAATTTTAGGCATGGTGGCATGGTGACCTATGGTGCCTTGGATGGTTTCAATGTTCAGACTTTTGCCCTCTCTTTGCTACTGGGTCAATGCGTGGCGCCTAGACAGGTTCAGGCTTTTCTTGGCGCCTTTGCTGATGGGGTCAATGCTCAGGTTAGTCCATGTTGTACGAATCATCTTGATCGGGTCGATCCGAAAACACATGTTCTGGCGACCTGTGGCGAAGACCAAACGTCGCCTCTTCTCGGTCCAAGGTCCAGGCACTCTCGGCGCCGTCGGCGGTCTCCGCTTTGCCGGCCTTTCGTCTGCTGGCGCTGCGCCCCCGGCGGAGCCGTTTGGTGAGCCGCCGGGCCAGCCGCTGGCCGGCGCCGCACAGCGAGTGCAGCGACACACCGAGCAGCAGGCCCAGGTAGCCGCCAATGTCGGCCAGCAGGTCCTCCAGGCCGTAGGTCAGCACCGCCAGCCGCGTGTGGCGCACCCTGCTCATTTCGATGTACACCCTCAGACTGTCGTTGGTGCTTCTCGTGATGTCCGCCAGCGAGGTGTAGCTGATCCGGTCCCTCACACATGCCGTCCGGCAGCCACACTTGTTAATCTGAGCCTTTTCAGTGCCGTTGGTTCCATGAAGAAAGGCGCGCGTTTTCTGCATGTACCATTTGAAATCAGAGGCCATGCACGGCGGTTTTCTATCAGCATCGTCTCCGCTTGTGGTGTTTAGGGTACAGTTGATACTTTTTAGGAAGCATTTCTTCTGACAGGACGTCACAGCGTAGTTTGGATCTTCCTCGCATGGTAGACGCCTCAAGTTAAGATTCACTGTGCGGTCAATTGATACTTTGACATCTCTATGCTGGGAAACGTTTGTGACAGGCAGATGCGTGTGCAACTCGGGGTCATATATAAACAAATCTGGCTCGCTGTGAAATGTCAGCCAGTAAACGTACTGATTGCCCATGCTGCTTTCCGATTCTACGTTCCTTGGCAGCGTTACCATTAATTCGGTAGATGAGGTCGTCAGTGTTGCACCCAGGGTCTGAGTTTCAATCAGAGTGCGCCGCCAAGTACCTCGGTAATCCTCTATGGTCGTTTTTTTTTTTTTTTTTTTTAAAGAAAAAATTCATTCTCTGTCTTCTTTCAATGTCAGTCATGTTTAAGACTCCAGTAAACTCAGCCAGAGCGAGGCCGTGCCACTTGATGAATTCCAGGAGCGTCCGATTGCCGAAGAGCTCACTTCTTTCTTCGTCGGTACCATCCTGTATGACGTTTTTTATTCGTTTTGGAAGAAACCGAAAGGGAGACATACTTATGAACGGATTTTTGAACTCGTGGTCGAGGCGAGATCGAAGGGCGGTAGGCTCCGAAAGATAGTGTTTTATCTTCAGACCCGTGAGGCTAAGCCAGGCAGCTAGCAGAAGGAATTGAAATCCGTAGTTCAGAAGATGAAGCAGCCGTACCTTCTTGGGCATGGTGTTGCAGTTCGACAGATACAGCTCGTCTAGTGTGTCGCTGGTGATAATGCTGATGTCAGTACCCTTCTCTCCGAATGGCTTTGGCAGATGTATGTCTCTTTTACCAACGTCAAATACCGGCTAGAACGTCTTCCACAAATAATCGTTTCATGATCCGCTGAGCGTCATGCCTTCGTTCACTTGTATCTGCCAGACAGATGCTCCCCTTGGCTCCCCGGGATGCGGCTTCACATGTAGCTCGGCCCGTCACCTCCGCACACGGAAAGCACACCAACTCGACTGGGGTGGACCGCGCCTTCCTTCTTTCTACAATCCATTATCACTATTACGTGACACCAAAATGTAATGAAACGAGCAAGTCATGCAATATCAGCCGTATTATTACCATGCATAGTAGATGAAAGAATGTTACGCGGTCGTATTACAAGCATCTACTAATTAAACGCACTTTCAGGTATAAGGTGTCAAAGCATCTACCATAATATATTTCAAAGGTTATGACGGGTCTAGGGTTGAGAATCGGCGTTTTATGCTATCACTCAGTTCTCATTCAACACATTTCACTTCAATTACGGGTAATGAGCAATCAACTCCCTTAGCTACAACGCAACTACTTGAAAGATCATTTTGTTAGGCGTATCACGTATGCCAAAGCCAGGATATAATTATTTTAGGATGATACATAATAAATATAAGCAAAACATCGTCATTTACAGACCGTATAAGAGCAGCCATTGATTGATATTTACTCGCGACGGGCCGGGAAAGGATTTGGGCACGCGGAGCGCCACCGCTTCTGGCATACCTACTGCTTTACGCATCTTTTTCGCACGTGTTGTGTGTGAGAGAGAGAGAGAGAGAGAGAGAGAGAGAGAGAGAGAGAGAGAGAGAGAGAGAGAGAGAGAGAGAGAGAGAGTGAGATAGAAAGAGAGAGAGAGAGAGAGAGAGAGAGGAAGAGAGGGAGAGAGAGAGAGGGAGAGAGAGAGAGAGAGAGAGAGAGAGAGAGAGAGAGAGAGAGAGAGAGAGAGAGAGAGAGAGAGAGAGAGAGAGAGAGAGAGAGAGAGAGAGAGAGAGAGAGAGAGAGAGAGAGAGAGAGAGAGAGAGAGAGAGAGAGAATGAGGGTGAATGATAACAGAGCACGTGGCCGCTGGGAGCGCCGTATCGAGCCTCTCCCCGGCCCACCGCCGCGCCGGAAGTCACGGCCACTCCTCGGCTGGCTCGGTAATTCGGTATCCGGCCGGCCGGGGAGGGCCGCTCGGGCTGACACAGTCCCTCCTCAGATACGAAGCCCACTAACGGAGATCACTGTTAGTTCCCCTCAGATATAGCGGTAGGTATGGTATACTGCGGGCGTGACCACCGGATCGCGGGTATCTGTGGCGCTGCCGGCACGGGACGGGGTGCGGCACACGTCACCGGTCAGCCGGCGCAGGGTGATGGAGGGGACCAGTGGATAACGCCCTGGTCCATATTCATCAGCGTGCCGCCTGGTGCTGAGGGCACCGAGACGCTCACAGGCCTTCGGTGATACATACACCGGGCTGGGTCCGGACACAACAGAGATAGCCATATGCGAGACAGAGGGCAGTCATGAAAACAACCGAAGATGTTGCTAACCTGGTTTCTGCGGTTTTGTTGGTGCATTAAATACTTACGGCAGATAAGAGAAAAGTTTGTTTCAAAATTGATTTTCCATATTCTTGTCGTGTTGGTGCCTATTTATGTTGACTTGTCAAAATCTTAGTGAGCTACTGGCACTGGTTCGGAATACGCAACACCGTCTAGACATGTCCGGCTCGAAGCGCAAAAGCGACGGTCGCCGCCCGTTCGTATGGCTCAGAGAGCGCCAACCGGACCCACAGCTCAATGCCGATCGGCGAGATGATCGCGATCGCTGTTAGATAGCTCCGAGCTGGGAGCGCGGAACACGACGGCGCCGCACGCGCCGGCCCCGGCTGACGTCCGGCGGTGACTTCATGAGGCCTTTGGCGGCCGCGAGCGACGGCCACTCTCCGAGTTTGTCTTCGGCAGCTCTCCGAGTTTGTCTTTGGCAGAGTGTCGGCCGGGGCCAGCTGGCACTCCATAAGGCGCCGCGCCGGTCGATCCAAAGTGGCCGGCGGGTGTCCTTATGTCTGTGTCACCGAGCAAGGCGCCGAGCGTGTGTTGTTGGGCCCTGTTTGGACAGCGGGGAGACGGTGCAGCACTGCACTCGTAGCTAGGAGTTGAGTGGTCAGCGCCCAGCGGCTCCGATTGCGGCGGACAGCATCGCGCACTGATGGGCCGAGTGTTGAGAGACGAATCATGGCCGATCTGCTGGAGTGCAATCTCTTAGGTTATGACCTCCATCAGTGTCGCATCGAGAGCGGGTCGAGTGTTTGTTTGGATTGCCGTCACCGCGGTGTGAGCGCAGACTGGATGAAGATGAATGATCGATCGTTACAAACGATTGCAGTGCGAGCTACACGCTTGACCTTGCATAGACGGCATTGGTCTGGCGAGTAGCAAACTCATGAATTAATCGCACATGCTATGCTCCGTTGGTTAAATATTCAAGTGTGACAAATGTTTGTGGCATTTCTGTGAAACACTCGACGCTTAGACATCATTCCTCGTATCACTCGACGCTGACATGTCTCCACTTCACCCGACGCTACGACATGGGCTCATCCGGCTCTGTGACATGACATCCCTCACCAGAAGCTGCGACCTGACCTCATCCGGCCTACTATGACCTGACCTCACCCTTCTATGACCAGACCTCGCCCGTCTATGACCTGACCTCACCCGTCTATGACCTGCCCCGACCCGGCTCTGTGACCCGACCTCACCTGTCAATGAGCCCACCTCACCGTCTATG
This sequence comes from Amphibalanus amphitrite, assembly GCF_019059575.1. Taxonomy (NCBI): domain Eukaryota; kingdom Metazoa; phylum Arthropoda; class Thecostraca; order Balanomorpha; family Balanidae; genus Amphibalanus; species Amphibalanus amphitrite. Next base: position 410,386 of record NW_024881613.1, on the reverse strand, counting down.
ACCTGACCTGACCTGACCCGACTGTGTGACCCGACCTCACCCGTCTACGACCTGACCTGATCCGTCTCTGTGTGACCCGGCCGGCGCTGACCTGGTTGGAGTCGGGCCGCGGCAGGAACGAGTCCTCCAGCAGCGGGATGGAGACGCTGAAGTCGGACCCCTGTTTGTGCCGCCCGGGCACACGGCCGTACCGCAGCTGCGTCACGAATGGGAACGTCTGCGGCAGCTCGATACCTGAAAACGTACAACTCGGTGACACCATATGGAGCTACATTTTCTCTGGGGCCTAAAGCAGTGTCGGTATCTACATGCCCACGGTCCAACGGGCTTTTAGCAGCGCCTTATCTGATGGGCCCAATGACCCCTTTTCGTCAACGTTCCACATGGCATAGCCATGAGCGACGCCTGTTTTCATACCTACACAAAGATCAACAGTTACATTTACCCAGAAATTCTGCTTCTACCATTATAATTCGAATACGTTCCTCTTGTAATCGGTTTGTCGATATCCGAGTGTGCATTCTAGCATATCGTATTGCTCAAACGCTCCACACATTTCATAACATCAAACATAGAACCTTCTCATGGGCCTCTGAGCAATTTATCAATGGGGCATTCCACGTCAAATCAAACACCGAAATCCGTCATCCCCTTCGATTTTTCTGAAAATTTGTAGGCAGACTGGGCATGGTTCAAAACTGAGTTACGTATAATATTTTCGAAATTTGATAACGTATCGCTGAGATATAGGTCATCGAATATAGCGAAAAATGCCACACATCAATTTTTTAAATGGCTATAACTCTGGTTCCTTTTCTGGTATCAAAATGATATTAACAGGGTCTTATAGGCAATTGATAAGGCTTTGATTTTAATTATAAAATTAAATTGAAGTGACCTTGAAATGCATTTGACCTTAAATTAAAGCAGAAAAATTTAAATAGCAAAAAACACGTCACCTTCGATTTGGGTAATTTTTACATATTATGTCCGTCACAATGTTCCTAACCATCTGTGAAAAAATTGGAGTGGGCCATTCATAACTTTCGCGGCAAACGCCGTTTTCATGGATCAACATCACGCAACCGCGCGTGACCTTGAAAGACAGAGTCAAGACATGCTTGCTTGTGTACACTTTCTGAAATGAATGATTGTTGATTAGTGATATCCCAAACTCTGCGAGAATGGAAATGCATATTCATCGTAGTCAAGCATTCACGTTCCATAGTAAAAGTGTCTCAGGCAAACGGTATTTTGCGGTGAATTTTGAGCCGTGTGGAAATGCATCATGAAGTAAATTCAGCGAAAACATTATCACGCAACGATATCTTCACGTCTTTTGATCTTCACTATACGAAAGAACATACATTCTTTAATATGTATGGGGAATTTCTAGTTAATCCAATAATAAATATGGCAGTTAGAGCCTAGAGGCCTGCTAAGAGTTACATGTCGCCGGCTGAGGCGGGCTCGGCCGATGCGGGAAACGCAACAATCACAATTTTGTGTTTACACGTTCATATTTAAATTGTTTACCAACCGATTTTCAAAATTCTTTCACCATAAGATTGCCTGTACATTTCTTAGTCTTCTCACAAAATTTGACGCGAATCGAACGTAATCAGCGGTAGGGAGCGCGATGTAAAGACAGAACCGTTCCGTTCCGTCCCGGCACAGTCTACAATTCAGGCGGCGCGTAGCGGTCGGCGCCGGCTGCCGAGTCGCCGCGTCGCTGCGGCGACAGGATGTTCACTTTACACCGCTATTACTAGAACAGTTGTGAACCGATTTTCTTATTGATTGCACGATGAGATGTCCAATTCAATTCTTGACAGGTAGCCATAATTAATTTCGCATTAATCTTATGAAATATTGGCGAAAAACAGGAGGGGTGGGCGAAATTCGCTCTTCCCCCTCCACTGCGCGTGCTACCATACGTTTGCATATGTGCAATTTTCTTCAAAACTTATGAATGGCCCACTCTAATTTTTTCACAGGTTGTTAAGAATATGGTAGGCAATAAAATATATGAAAATGAGCCAAATCGAAGGTGACGTGTTTTTTGCTATTTCAATATTTGTGCTTAAGAACAGAGTTAAGCAAATTTCAAGGTCATATATTTAAGTAGGTGCAATTCTAAACAAATGCTTAAGAAATTACCTTAACAGTAAGGTTTATTTCATTCAAATCAAACAAGTACAACCAAAGTTATGGTCGTTCAAAAATATAAAGATGCAACATTTTGCAGAAATTCGATGCCCTATATTTAGAAGACCTGTGGTCAGAATGTGCAAAAAACATCAATGTAATGTCCGGGGCCACAGAGGAACTCGCTCACAAATTTATAATGAAATCGCTGATGGTAAGGTGCAAAACAGCCGATTTTTGTTCGATTTGACGTGGAATGCCCCCAATGTCACGTGTCACATATCTGACCGTCATTAAGGTTTTCATTGGACGTGAAGTACCGATCACCCGAGCAAATCGCTGAGATCAGCGATTTCTTTCACATCAAACGCCCGGATCAAACGTCGCCTGACAAACTGCGGTCATAATTTCTTCTCGATAAATGATAAAATGGAAAAATGTCATGCTCAGCAAGACAGTCAGGCAAAGCAGCGATTCGTTGCGAGCGGCACTCTGGCTTTTAGTATGTAATAGGGAAATGTGTACCCTTATAATCGACGTTTAAAAGGAGTAAGAGGAAAGTCACTGTCTGCAAGTTAGAATGCTCCCAGCTGATAATTATGTTCTACATCCGATGTGAGCAAATTTATCAGTCAATTATTTATTGTTTCATTCATCAGCTCTTATACGATATTCTAAATTTAACTATATAGCCAAATAGCCCGTCTATTGTCCGCGCTAAGGTCAGAAGTTTGACGCCTCAGACTGCATGCCGCTCTCTCTGAAGACATTTCACTGGGCCGTCGCAGGCTCTATCTGTCGGGGACACCTGACCATTTGGCTGTCAGAATATGACAGGCGCGTCATTTCTGCCCGTCCCGCGACTACACCCTGCGCCGGTCCGACTGTCCTTTCGCGACGTGCGGAGGACGGCTCGGACTGCGGCGTCTGACGAGGACAGGCGGCGCTACACACCGTCCCATTGTCCCCTGTCCGAGTGAGACGTGTAACGAGGACGGCGGTGTCCGACCCGACCGGCAGACTGCGGCGGGCCGCCCGCCGGCCGCAGATGGATTCAGCCCGGCGCCGATTAATTCAGACGCAGCCAGAGATTAATTCAAATGTCGGCTGAGTAATAGGCATGGCCAGATCAGGACTGATTGTCCGAGGAGGCGCCGACATCGGCCCGTCGCCCGCGGGCGATCGCTGCTCACTCGCTGCGCTCTGTTGTGAAGGAAAACCGCATTTGCATATGATCGTTTCTGTGTGCGTTTGGTGGAGTGCCAAGTAATGATTTCCCGAGTTTATGCGCAGCCATGACCGAATCCAGCGCGGTGTTTTCGCTCCTTTGTGTCGTATTCTGAGCTCTAAGTCGGAGTCATCGGTGCCGTAGGTCATGACCACTGAACTCGGAGACGGATCTGAAACTATAGGTACTGTGGGTGGACCAGCCAATTGTGGTCGTTCCGGCGGTAATTCTTTGGCTGTCCGACCGAACCCACCCATTGCGGCCGGCACCCCGCAGTGACGGTAGGCATACCCGGTGGGGATGGCCCGATGACACTGACCAGAGCCCGCCGTCAGTCGGCAGAGCCGTCATCGGTGAGTCACCGCTCTTACTGACGCCCGGTGGGGGCCGAGCGGGCCAGCGCCGAACAGTGCGCGAGGGCACCGCACCGGCTCCCCGCGTGACGGTGCAACTGATGACGTCAAGGTCACGAGTGGGATGATCTCCGGCGGAGGAGGATCCCTGGGAACAGGGTCAGCGGCCGGGTCACCACCCCGCCCTCCGCGCCGCGCACGGGCGGGCTATTAGACAGGAGCTGGGTGAAATGATAAGCAGCTGAGCGATCTCCCATCAGGAAGGGGTGGAGGGCACGATGGGCCGGTCTTGACCGCGCCCTGACGCAGATAGCAGTCGGCGAGGCGGTGGCGTCCACCGCCGGCCGACAGATCGCCTCCGAAAGCCGCCCTCGGCCCGTCGGCCCACTGAAAACAATTTAACCCAAGGCCGGCGAGTAAACCGGTGTTTCGCGGGTACCCCTATCCGCAACCATTTTTAACCACCCTCCCAGGAGTACAGTAATGTCCCATTGCAGTGTAGTCGTCCCTGCTCTCAGCGGACATGTTCGCTGAGAGCGGTTATATCCGCTCAGACCAAGTACGACTACACCGCAATGGGATCTAACTAGCACTACTCCTGGGAGGGTGGTTAAAAATGGTTGCGGATAGGGGTACCCACGAAACACCGGTTTACTCGCCGGCCTTGGGTTAAATTGTTTTCAGTGCCGGCTATTGTTCCGCGCGGGGCACACCGCAGAGTGTGGAGCCCGCTTTTAGGAGCGTGGGTAGTGTGGGGATGTTTGTGGATTTAGACACGCTGATGGAATGCCTGTGTTAACTGTAAGCTTAACCTCCGAGAATAACTGCTCCATAATCATTGATCAGCGATAGACATGTTGGTAATTCCATCTTTACACTTATTGTTTCTCAAAGGCGGCCGTTGACGCTGAGATGGGGACATGTTATGCAATTCAGGCATATGAAGAACTGAAAGCGACAGCCACTCCCCAATCCAAACATCACAAATCGCAAATGTCTTTATTTGCAACTAAGTAGCATAATCTGACACCTGCAATGTACCGCCGGGGTCTAAATGCGGATATCGCTCCTTGTAGCTGGACGTCATTTGACACGATGACGCCAGATAAGACACGCTTCACTTATAAACGTCACAGTCGTCTGCACTGATAGCCTTTCCGGCGCTGTGGTCGCTGCTTAGAAGCCCAGAGATTCCGGCTTCCAGCTTCGGGACGGACCGAGAAGTTGTCGGGTACGACCAGAGGTCAGCGTTGGCAGCGCAGTCTAAAGCAAGGCGTTATATACTGACCAAAGAAATAAAGGAGGGACCGCGGTAATGTTTTGCTTTATCTCCGATAAATTATTCCATACGCTCAGCCGACGGATGTTCAAGAAAGGAACACTAAAGGCTGAAAGAGGTTCTTTACGCATCAATCGCTCGCTCGCGATTCGCGTGCAACGCTCGCGTGCGAGCCGTGCGGGCGATGCTTGCGGGTGATGCGGGCGATGCGAGCGAGGCGTCAGGACGACGCGGGAAGACGGTGCGGGAGATACGATTTCCTGATGCGGGTAGTGTAAGAGATGCGTGTGATCGATGCGGGAGGAAACTAATGTATGTACTTACCTATTTGAATAGGCTCTCGCATGCGATTTCCTGCATGCGGGAAGAGTCTGTTTTAGCCTTTAATGACGGAACTCATCAGCAGCTTCGTTTGAATGGAAACAACAGAAAAATCACGCCTTTTCTAATGACAAGCATATACGCGCCTAACCCAAAACATGTGATTATTTGGCAAGAAAGAGCGCTGAATGAAAAGCACGAGTGCAAAGCATGACTACTGACTCTCCGTGCCAATTACCTCAGCGCACCTGTGTTGTCGAATCTCCATGACTTTCGCTTACAAATGTACCTCACGTCCAGTGTCCACCGTCAGCTTCCAGGAACAATTAAACCTGTTGGTACCCACTCTGTCTGGCATCGCGGCGCATCCGCGGCGTTTTACGGCCGGCCGGCTCACTGACCGGGTGCTGCAGCCACCGATTAAAACGTCTCCCTAATCCCGGCGCTGCGCCGACCGTCATGCATGCCAAGGAGGTGGGCCCCGGTGGACGAGCGCTGACCGGCTCATGTCGGCGGCGAGCGGCTCGTTGCTATGCGCGACAGGGCGCGATGAGGTCGGACAACAAGCGGCACACGGCCGCTGATGGGCCGGGAAGACGGTCAACAGCCGCAGTCTGTCGGGCTCGCAACAGCGCAGGCCGTAGGGAGCCGGGAGATAGTGTGTGCCCTCATATAAGCCGTCATTACGGAGCGAGCGAAGCGAGCGTAGTCTTTCCTTAGATTAACGGAAATTTCTCAGTATGAGCGGCCGGCCGTGCGGACGCTTTTGCGAGGCTTATATCTCAGCAACCACTTGACCGATTTACATGCGGTAATTTTTGTAGGGTAACTTCATTCCTTCTACCAAGTATTGGACTATTCCCGATGCATGTGGGTGACCCCTTATGCACGTGCCACGCGCAAAACGAGGAGGTGTCAGTTTTGCAATTGTTGCAATATCTCGGTAACTACTTGGCCGATTGCGCTCAAAGTTGGCATGTAGGTAGGCACCAACTAGGCACTGCATATCCATGTGCCAGAGTTGGGGTGCTGCTGCACGTGCGCACGTGCAGGGGTCGTTTCCAGATCTCGAGAACGGCTCGACCGATTGCGCTCAAATTTGGTACACAGTTAGGGACCGGTTAGTAGGGTGCCGTGCACAAGTCAGTTGGGACCCATTTTGCACGTGCGCACGTGCAGGGTGCCGCTTCCAGATCTCGAGAACGGCTGGGCCGATTGTGCCCAAATTTGGCACATCGCTAGAGACCGGTTAGTAGGGTGCCGTGCACAAGTCAGTTGGAGGTACCCCCTCGAAATTCCGCACGTGCAAGGCTCACCCTCTCGCTCGCTCCGTTAGTCGCCCCAAAAGGCGTTATACTGGTTTATATGCTACAAGGACTATTCGCCATTCGTAAGAAATAGGTACACTGAGGAGGTAAAAATGCTTCATTTCTATAAACCTTTCCCGAAAAGTGCCCCGCTACCAGCTCCAAGCACATGTCTCCACCACGCGTGTCCCTCCCCTCCCCGAGACTGGCCGTCGCGTCGATGTCCCTCCGCGCCCTGCTCGGCCCCGCTCACCGTGGCTGTTCCTGCCGCCGAGGAACTCTGTAAGACCGGCACGGGCCTCCATTTCGGCCAGCAGGCGGTTTTCGGTGACGGTGACGTAGCTGACCCACAGTGTGCGCGGGTACAGCCGGACGTCGTACCGCGCCGACCGGGACGCCAGTCGGAACGACGGGCACAGCGGGCCGCACACCGTGGTGTCGCTCGGACGGGAGCTGGGGAGAGAGGTCAGGTCAGGTCACGTCGGGCGTAGCGCCGGACACAGCGGGCCGCACACCGTGGTGTCGCTCGGACGGGAGCTGGGGGAGAGAGAGGTCAGGTCAGGTCAGGTCGGGTGTAACGCCGGACAAAGCGGGCCGCAGGTTATACGATGTCGCTCGGACGGGAGTTGGGGAGAGAGAGGTCAGGTCAGGTCAGGTCAGGTCGTCAGGTGTAACGCGGACACAGCGGGCCGCAGACTATACGATGTCGCGAGGACGGGAGATGGGGGGAGGGATAGGTCAGGTCAGGTCGGGACGACGGGCACTGCGGATTGTGGTATCAATCAATCAGGCCATCGGCTGGCGCTTTCAGACACTTGTGATCTTTGCTATGGGTGTTAACCCGCGCACCGACGGGGGGGGGGGCGGATATCCGCCCCCCCCCCCTGAGGTTTTTCGCGAATAGCGGGAAACCCGTGGCGCGTAGCGCCGCGAAATTTGGTATGACTATTTCCTCATCAATTTTACACATGGTGTGCAAGTTTGAACCTGCTACCTTTCAAGGTCAGGTCACCAGGTCACTTTGAATGACCCAACCTCAAGTCACTTTTTTGCAACTTTGTCACCGTGCCAGAGCTACAGTAGATGTCGGAGGCCTTTGAAAGTCGCAGGATGTTATTAGGTCATTAGTAGCTACAATTTTTATATCTCAGAATTTTGATACCGGTGACCTAAGGTCAGGTCAATTTCGCGACTTCCCCATTATAAGTCAATGGGGGAAAAATCAACTCCCTGTTTTTACCACTAAAACGGGTCGGAATGGCCCCATATACCATACATGACTTCATATACGATCAACCTTCACTACCTTGAGGTCTGTTTTGCTGTTGGGCAGCTGTGAGGTCATGTGACGTCATCAAAGGTCACCAAAGGTTTTTGGCCAATAACTCCGTACAGGAACAAGATACAGATGCGTGAATGGTCCCATTGTGTTCAGCTTGTCAAGACGCATCGAATGATATACATGATGACCTCGAGGTCACGTGACCTGAGGTCAACCTTTGACCTTGACCTTTCGAGGTCAACATATATATCATTCTATGCGGATTGACGAGAGGATTACGATGATGCCCTTAGTTTGTTCCTATCTTGACTAATTCGAAAGTTATTCGAGAAAAACTCTCTCCACATCTAGCGCCGCCATTTTGAGTTTTTCGACCCCTGTGACGTCATCTTTGACCTGACCTGAAAATGACCTTAGCAAAAATTGTAGATCTTGACCGTGCGTATCCGATGCCGTTCGCCGCTTGTCGCTATCTTGCTTCGTTCTCGAGATCTCAGGGGGGGGGGCGGTCATCCGCCCCCCCCCCCCCCGTCGGTGCGAAGTTGGCGCAGACCCCCGTCGGTGCGCGGGTTAATACCAGAATATCACGGGATCATTATGATTGTCAAATGAAATCATTAACTCCGTGCTGTCGCTGGGCCTGGAGCTGGGAAGAGAGAGGTCAGGTCAGGTCAGGTCAGGTTAGGTCGGGTGTAACGCCGGACACAGCGGGCCGCAGACTATGGTCGCGAGGCCGGGAGCTGGGAGAGAGAGAGAGAGAGAGTTCAGGTCAGGTCGGGTGTAACGCCGGACACGGCGGATTGTGGTAGTTATCATTCAATCGGCTGGCGCTTTCAGACGCCTGTGATCTTTGCGTTGGATATTAATACCAGAATATCACGGGATCATTATGATTGTCAAATGTAGGTAATCATGAACTAAAACAAAACATGAAGCGTATAAACGTTGCTAAAAATCGTGGCACCAAACCACAAACATATCTCCTCCTCTCAATAAGAATGAACGAGCGTTAGGTGGAAACGACTACTAATAACATCACTTCCAACAACTCGCTGATTTGTATGCACAAATGAGCGCCGACAATGAACTGGCAAGAACCAAGTCAAACATCTCCTAGGAACAATGGACTCGATTCACTCACGAAAACAAAACAAATCCCTATAGGAATGCAGTTGGGAGTACCTACTTTCAGAACGGTCCCTATTTCCATGAACAACAATGGCAGGTGGCGACACGCGGCCAGGGCCATCTGACAAAGGCTGCCGACAGACGCCGAAGGACAGTTTTTCGTCGCGCCCACTTCCACTCCACTAAGAGCTGCTCCAAGAGCGGCCACTGACGGCGGGGTCCGCCAGCTCAGGGCCGGGCCCGCTAATGTCCCGTCACGACGGCCGACACGAGACGTCCAGAAACACAAACAGTCCCGGCACGGGCGACTAAACACGGCCGGCCCGAGATCGGCCCGATCGACGGCGGTGCGTGCCAATGTTGACGTAGTCCGAGGTGCCCTGCTCTCGGAAAGCTGCGGAAGGTGGGGGGTCAGGGGGAGCAGCGGCGGCCGCCAACTTCGTCATGTGCCGCCGGCGAAACTGCCGACGTCGCCGCAGCCAGTGAAAAGAGCCGTGTGCTGAGGAAGTTCTCGTAAAACTATACGATGAAAAGGTGCCTCGAGTGGCAACCGTGATGGATTACAGACCCTGGATGGCACAGGTAGGGTGAATAGGTCAAAAACGCCCCCATTAAGCGCGAAACCTTCTGACACTCAACCCAACCCAGATTACTCAAACCTTTGGGCACCATCATGTAGCTCATTCTTTTTACTACGCTTTGAGACCAAGAAAAGACACTTGCGTGTGTTATTTAACCCCCCAAAAAGGTTTCCGCATACCCTTACAAAAGGGCGTTTTGCCCCACACCCTGGGTAATACGCCCACACCCATGTGCAAAGCGCCCCCACCCCATCCATCAACAGAAAATGATGAACATGACAGAACTTGACGTCATTCTGACGTCATTTGTGGTCAACCTATCATAGCCTTTGGAATAAGATGTTGTTGCAATGTGTAAAATGGATGCCCGGAGCAGTCCTGAAAGTTTGGTGACGATATCTGCAGTCGTTTAGGATATATCAGCAAAAAAGGATAGGGAGAGGCCTTTTCGGCCCCGACCTACACGGCGCTACCCTGCACTCTCACCACCGTGCAAAACGCCCCCCTTTCAGAAAACTGGGGGCGTCTTGCCCCATGCATCGAGTAGGCGTCTTTCCCCATCCACTCCATTTCCCGTCAACAAAATATTGACAAAAAACGCGCCACTAACGCCGCAGCATAATAAATTCAACAGAATGACAATAAAACGCAGTTTTGAGTGATGTGCACAATAGCAAGTTTTGTGATATAAAGAGGGCATCAAAAGCTTAGGGATCTTCTGTAAAAACAACAAAAACAGCACCCAAAACCAACATCAGCACCTACCCACGCTGCTACTCAAGACGCAGAACCGGAAATAGAGAACTACGTAAACAAGCAGCTGACTGTTCTGAAAGCCAGGATAAAACACCTATCCGTCGATAAGATCGACGATTTTTTTAGGGGAGGCGTTTAACCCAGGGGTGCGTTTTCCCCACAGTTACCCTAAATGTTTGGTTTCCGATGCAATGTTCGTGTGAGTGCAGGTGTGGTCGGGGAGAGAGAGGATACAAACTTATACTTGCAGAGCCAATGGAAATGAAGAGATGAATCGACTCAGCAAGTGCAAAGCTGATGTCTGATTCTGGTTGTTTTCTTGTTTGTGCAATATCATCTGCCCACCAGTGCCCACGTTCATTCAAATTCACTCCCCGGGACAAAGTGAGTTGTGAATCGCAAATTGAGTCGTGAATCGGTTTGTCCGATTTTTATCTGATATGGTTTTCCATCACATGTCATACTTAGCTGCCGTTGACACCTGGGGCTTTTTCGTTGTGTCATGAAGGCCAAAATCATGCATGAGCTCACGCCGGCGTGTATTCTGATCCCGTGTTTCCACATGCAATATGGCTTGTTGGCGTGCAGCCTAGTCAAACCATCTCGGATACTAACTAACTTTGGTCCTTGGGCAGTGCTACATACATGCACGCGGGAAAGCCTGCTTGGCCAGTTGGTAACGCCGTATTCAAGCTCACGTTAAAATAACCGCAATCCATCTATACGGTTCGGGGAATTGTTTCTAGGAATGGCAGCCTGAGCACAAAGGCTTTATCTCGGGTATTTGCATTCGCACATGGCGTGCGAACAGTATGTGGAGCCTGACAGCTACCCTGTATTTGGAATCACTTGACGGCCGCTTTTGCAGTGGCGAAGACCATTTCAGCTGCAGCATGAAGTTCTCCCAAAATGACATCGGAAATGACACTCTGTCGAGCCTGAGTAGGGTAATAAATTTCTACTAATGGCGTCATATGTAACCCTTCAACATAAGCTTTGTAGATTTTTACCGCGCCGCGGTGGAAAGCCATCCCGTATATGTGTTTGTGTCCATAGCGGGCGGCGGGGCGATTGTGTGTTCCCAGAGGCAGTACTGCACGAGACTGCGGTTGCGGCGACGCCGGTGGTCCTCGGTCCGTCTGGTATAGTCGGACATCAATACCCTGCACTGTAAAAAATATTCACTAGCTAATTTTGAAATTAGGCATTTTTTACGAGTGCCTCCCTTGCACCTCATTACAACATATATGGACATTAGTAGTCAGAGCCATGCACGTTAACAATGCCCTTTGTGGAACAAATGCCTACGAGCGAGAGCATGTTCAGGAACCTAATTTTGCGCAGTGTTAATGAACTACGCACAGCCTCACAGTGTTACCCGCCGTTGGCTTGTTCTCGGCCAGTTTTTGGCGTGTCCCTCAATTAGGTCATTTTGCTATTAGCTCAGCTGACGAGGCCCCGGCTGGCACCTACTAAACGGATAACCTTGCGTGCAACCCCGCTTGTTGTCACGAACGCCTGCAGCTGGTAAACGTGCTGGTAAGCTTGCGTGGTTAGCGGCTTGGGATGGCTATGAGGATGTGCCTCATAGCTATCCTCGTCGCATGTTACAACCTAGGAGTCTGTGGCTGCTTTCAGAAGGAGTCCCCCCCCCCCCCGCTTCCGGGAGCCGGCGTCCATTTTGTGTTGCGTCGCCATTACTGTGTGTGTCTGCCCAACTGCTCTTTGGCTTGATTGAAGGTGAGGCATCTTGTATCATTTGCTGTGTGCTCAACAAAAAGGTTGTCCATTTGTAAACAAAAGTTATTATGTTGTTGAGCTTCTTAGAAGATGTATAGTATCGCATAATGTTGCCCGTCGTTGGCAGAAGTGCGCCGTTATCGTCTATCCAAGTCAGAATAGCTATATGTTTGAGACTTAAGCTAGCTTGTTGCAGGAATATATCACTTTCTTCAACTTTAATTTAATCATTTTCCAGATTGGTATGCCTTATGATAATAATAGTGTTGATAGTCGTTTTTTTCACCCATTACAGACTTCTCTGGTAAAGAATGGGGCATGTACATATGTCCTGGCCTACCTTCACCCCGCGACTGCCGCCGGTGCAGAGCTAATGAAAAATCACAAATGTTTGATGGTGGTTATTTAAGAAACCTGATTGCAAATTATTCAGTTAGTTGTTGTTGTTGTTGTTGTTGTTGTTAAAGTTATAGTTATTGTCCTGGCGTTGTTATTGTTCTCGTTCTCGTTCTCGTGCCCGAATAAATGTGCTGCAGCGCTACTCAGTCTGTTTACTTGCGGGTGGCGGTCGAGAGTCGGGGGCACTGGTTGACGGAATTCCGTCGACGGAATTCCGTCGACCCAGTGCCTCGACCCCGAAGGCCAGTAGTGGTACTAGTTAACTAGTGCCACTACTGGCCTTGAGCTAGTACCACTACTAGCCTTGGGGGCTAGTACAATTACTGGGTATGGATTAGTAGGCAGTGGCTAGTTACCTTACCAGGCAGGGGCTATTATGACACCTAGTAGACGCACTACCCACGCTATTTACGTGCGTGTTGTCAAACTAGGTGGAGCACGGTGGTCGTATGCATACGGGGCATAGCCTTGTCGAACAAGCTTGTTACTCGGCAACTAGCCTAAAATTAGCCAAATTTACACGCTCCTGCAATGTTATTTTTGCGCTGAGAATTCCTCTACGAGGGGCTTGTAAGTTTTTTTTACAGTGTGCCTGGGCGAGGGACGGGGCGGCGACCGCCCGCCGCAGCTCCCAGCCATGTTTGCGGTGAAGAACGGCGGTGACCGGTCAACTGTACCGACCGTGACCTGTACCGAAGTTCAGAGTTTCATTACCGACATAAAAGTATTCTTACAATCTACACACCAATTTACACTTCAAATAACTCCAAAAACAATATTTTTCGTACAAAACCTAAACCCAATTGAAGTACTCATTTTAACCTTGATGAAACAAGTAATATGCGAAGCACGATCGAAGGAAGCTATTCCAAACGTAGTACATTTTAAATATAAATTAAAGCGCGAAGCTGAAACTGAAATAATAACAGCTAGACACGTCAACAAAATAAGGGTGTTTGAATCGAAATGGGGGGCATTGAAAAACATTTTACAACACGAGTAGTCAGCTCGTGTAGTCACAAGCTTACCATCCATTGCCAAGTTGTGCGTAAGGAGATGCGCAGCGCACGCAGCTGCCGGCGGGCCGGGGCCGGACGAGACGCGCCGCCAATTGCCCGATTTGTAGGTACAATGGCTCTTATCACGGTAATCAGTGCTCTGGCTGGCGGGGCGTGGCCCGTTGGCGACCCTGCCGGCGCGGGCGGGGACCGGCGCGGCGGACCGGCGAGCTCGCGCGGTGGCGTGCGCGGGCGGTGCGGGCCTCTGCTGGCGCTGCCGGTGGCGGGGGCTGGTTCCGGCGGGGGGCGTGGCCGGCGGGCGACGTGGTGAGCGCCGTTTCCGCGCGTCGGGCTCCTCGGTCTTCGGTGTCTTACTTACCCTATACATAGGATACTCTGTCGCTGCTGCCGTCGCGCCGCTGCCGCTGCCGCTGCTCGCTGTCGCCGTGGGCGCCGTTGTGACCGGCCTTACCGGTGTGAGCATCATTAAGTGCGCTTGCGTACGTGCTGCTGCTGCTGTTGGTTTGTGTGTCTGTTAATAAAAAAAATCAGCCACCGCAAAAAAAAAAAGAACGGCGGTGACCAAGCGGCTTGTTTTATACGTTCCTGTCGTGGCAAATCAGGGACTCTTTGTGACAGATATGGTCTGAGACGCCCATGGGAGAGGCGCTCGTCGATTATTGTGGCCGGTAAAGTCATAGTTAAAAGAACAGGGCCGTGATGTGATAGGCATTGTCAGGTCCTGACGCGTGTACTTACGTGCAGAGGAAATGTTCGTCTTCTTTGTTCGATTGTTTCTTTGTTGACCGATTGCCCTTTGATGTAGGTAAATTTATTTTCTTATGTCTACGACGTGAGAACTAATTGCATTAGATGAAGATGGTAATAGTTGCCGTTCTATTACTGAAGAAATGATCAGGCACCAGCATAACGGATATGTGTTGCAGCCATAGGTCATAGCTTTTTCCTCTCCAGCGGCAAGTTACGATCAAACCACCGTCGTGAACGCAAGGGTCTTCCAGCTCACCACTCATTTTCCAGTTAATTTAATTTTCCCATCTGATGAGCAGCCATTTACCCACAAACTCGGGCGCACGAGTCGGCTCGTGCGGTCAGCCGCGCAGCCGTGACCGTAACTCCGTGACCTTGACCTCTGGCGGTGACCGTGTCAGGGCCGTGAGGTGGCCACGGTCACGACTACCAGCCGCGTCCGTCTGCACGGGCCGTTTGAAGCCGGCTGCCCCGGCTGGCAGTGTGCCGCCGTGCCGTCTCTCCCCTCTGCAGCGCCACGAGCCGGGACCGACAGCCCGGACCCCGTCACCCCCGGTCTCCTGAGCTCAGCTCTCGATCATTGATTTGATGACCGCCTCGTCGGCTATGTCTGCAGCTTGTTTGGAAGCCTGTTTCATCACGGTTAGGTGTTTTGCTCACGTAAACAGCTTCGCAATCGCGCCTCGCGATTTAGCCCAGCGGCAGGCCTGGTTGTTGATGTTGGCTATAATTAGCCGATTTCTGAATTTGACGCAGTATCCACCCACTGACATTGGCGTCAGCCCCGGTGGGGATCAGTCCCGCTGGCAATGACCGCGGCGCCGGGCGGCCGCGGGGATCTGGTGATGGCTCGTGGGCGCCGGTCCGGGGGCCGTGAGCGCTGATCAGGCGAACGGGGGGACACGGAGAAAAGGGGTGGGGAGAGAGCCGAGCGGGCCCCAGGGATGAGACGGACTACGGTACAGCGCAGATGACACGGCACCGGACCGGACTGGATCGGCTCAGCGGGGAGCGACTACCGCTCACTGACGGAGGAACGGCTACTGACCGCTGACCGGTACTGCTGACCGCTGACCGGTACCGCTGACCGCTAACCAATGACCGCTGACTATTGATGGACGATCACTAGCCGATGGCTGCTATCTAATTGTTTGTTGTTGCTAACTGTTGCTTGGCCGCTATACCGCTAATGGCAGCCCGGTAACCGCTGACCATCCGGGCCGACCGCTGACCGCTGGCGCTGACTGCTGCACCGTGTAGAAACTGCTGACAATGACCTGTTAACTTAGCAGTCCGCGCTGATCTCAGCTGACGGAGCGCCGGCGGGGGCGCCGGGGGCCGAGCCAGCACCGTCCGTATGTCTGAGGAAGCCCATCCAGTCCGTGACGGCGGGCGGTGGCGAATCTGCCCGTCACGCGGGTCGGCCACAGACGGCATGGCTGCGACTGCACTGCCCGAATCCCGTCCTGTCACCATCTGAAAGTCTCAGTAGGCACGGTCTGGGTCCGTAGTGTTGGCCCGGCGCAGTGCCGGTATAGATACTGACACAGGCTGCCTCTCGACGCTGCAGGTTTGGGAGATGATAGAGAATATGGGCTAAATGAGGTGCGATCATGAAGGTTTGCAACGCAATTCAAATTTGTTTGGCAGCGTTTAGTTTCCGAGAAGAGAGAGAGGCCAACAGAGGGATCTTGGTTTGAGAGTTGTCCGCGCTTCACCCGCCACAGAACCTGCCCGTGCAAGGGAGCACAGTGGGGCGCTCAGGGACGGGAATGAACACAGAGCCGAGAGCTCTGCACACAACAAATAAACACGGAACACAAAGCCCAGTTCAGGTTGTGTTTTGATTCTTTGGACATCGACAAAGCACCAGCAGACCACAGTCCAGCCAATTGCGCTGCGCACAGCACCGCGCGCTGTTGACTTTCGCAGTTGGTCTGCTAACTCTGTTGACTCCTTTAAACACGGCAATAAAAAGGGCAAGCACAGCGATCACCCCCGGTTGGAGGAGCGGGATCGGCGCGGCAGTGATGTCACGATCGGCTGCAGCGGAGGCGACGTGAATGACGCAGCAGTGACATAGATGACGCAGTTGGATCGATCTAACGTTTGGGTGCTCCCAGCGGGTAACGGAGTACAAGAGGCCACCGGCACTGCAACCAATACCTACTGCAGAGAGGGATCAGCAGGTCGTTGTTGGAATTTGTGTCGGTTAGTGCAGTGTCGACCCTTGGGAAAATTCATGCGATGTTTCAACTATTGGCTGGATTAGTGAGCGAACGGTGCATTAGTGCAACGGTCCAAAAAATCAAACATGAATGATCTGTTCTGAAACTGGAGACTGGACCTCTCCAGAGAACCAGCTGCGCCCAGCCCATTCCGGGCGCTTTTCTCCTGGACTGGAACCGAGAAGCGTTTCAAACGTGATGTTATGAGGTCATAACATCGATAATAGCCTCATTAATGCCGTGAATCGATAAATAATTGATGGATGATTATTGGCTTCACACGTCTCCGGCGATAAGGTCGGAGGTTATCTGACACATCGAGATTTAGAAACAGAACAGTCACGTTCGTCCGTGCTCGCTTATTTCAGCCGGAACGAAAACGGAAATCTAAACGTCGTGATTCTAAATTAAAAAAAAAAAAACAGGAACACTTGTTGGCAGGGTTGTATACGACTCAATCAATAGCAATCAATTCAATCACGACAAATTTGGGAAACCAATCAAATCAATCAAGTCAGAGCAGTTTTCGGGAATTGATTCAATCGACTCAAACGCGACAATGAAAGGAATCAATCAACTCAATCAAACGACTCAAACCAAGATATACATTAGGTTTTTTGCCCCACCAACTTGGAAAAGTGTCCATAGCAGTCTGGTGTACCTACCTACCTACCTACCTACCTACAGAAGAAACAAAAATATTGTCATTTAAAATTATAAATTGCCATGCCATTCAAAGTTTCTATGTAATAAGGAAGGATACCTAGTGATGGACAGGTGGATCATGATATTGAGGTTCAATGGGTAGAATTGGAGCAGAAGTTTCATTTAATGGGTGCAAAATAACCCAGTAGTTGACTTCAACAAACGCCCCTTAACCCAAATCACCACCTTTCACCTAAAAGTTGTCAATTTAATTTTGGTCATATTCCAGCTAAGTCATCAGGCCATCTACCCCATGTAAAGCCCCCGTCTGTCTCTTATGTGAGTTATGCGGAGCTCTTCTGAATTGAACCCTGAACATAATGAAACTAGCTAGGTTACATGCCACACTGACACCATATTGATATGAAAGCGTTGAAAATGTGCTACAAATTTGACAACTTCATTAGGTATGCTTTATGAAGACAGCAGGAAAGCAGGTAGGTACCTACTTACCTGACTAGATGTGTCACTGGCTACCAACAGTACCAACGAAGGTAGATAGGTTAGTTATATGTGAAGAATTCAAAACATTTTATTGCAATACAATTTGAAACTGTTAGGACTGGGGGATAGGGATGAGCATTAAAAATATTAAAAGGAAATGGAAAGGACAGGGACTCTGGAACCACAGGATAAGTTAAGTGAAAATTAAATGCCGTTGGTGCGACTGCGAAAAAACAAAGAAAACGTTTTGCCAAGAAGTATGCTAAGCTTTTATAAATCCTTATTCTATGTCTTTTGATTTTTTGGTAAGATGACGTCATTGGTTATCATGTAGTATGGTAGATCATCATAAAATAAATCGGTTGTACAACACCAATTTCGTTTTAATTATTATTTCATTTGAAATAAAACCACTTAATAATATTCGGTAAAATATTTTAAGGAAAATGAAATATATTAAATATGTTATGCCTAGGCTCTCAGGAGAAAAGGATCAACAAACGTTCTGCTGCAAATTAAACAATGCAGCAAATTAGCTATTAATGTAAACGTAATTAGCGAGACGAAAACGGCGCTTTTGTTTCAGTTATTTTTGTAGGGGTTATTTATAGAGTTCAGTGGGTTGTTTCTGAGGAGATGTGGATATGTGAATTAGTAATTAATCACACTTTATTAGTATATAGGGCCTTGTACTTTATCATCTGGATTAAACAAAAAGTTTCCTGCTGAGTGCAGAAAGGTAGGTAGGTGCATCGCCAGGTTCTATCACAGAATTGGAGCAGTTATTGCAGTTGAAAGTCAAAGTTGGCTGTTCATGTTTAGGCCCTGTTCTTCATTCGGCCATCTACCCCATATTGCAGTTGTGATGACAAACAGTTTTCAGTGTAGTTTTGTGATCTTTGATGTCATCAATTGGTGTCATTATTTTTCGTCAACTAAAACTTATTTCAACTTTCCATTCAATCGACTCAATCATACGAGTCACTCTAATTTTCGGGAATCAAATCAGTCAACCAGTCCCTAAAGTCAAACGAGTCAGTCAACCAGTCATCTCGAAAAGTCAATCGACTCAATCCAATCAACTCAAAATACGCGTTGAATCAAATCAATCAATTCAATCGACTTGATTGGTATACAACCCTGCTTGTTGGTAAAACCAACAGTTATTATTTCCCAGTCTGCAAAACGTGGCAGGGTTCGACGAGATCTCGTCGGGGCAGACACAGTGGGGCAGGGGCAGAAATCGGGGCAGCTTTTGAGAAGTTGGGGCAGAGTTCGGCTATTCCGGGGCCGGGGCGGGGCGCACGGTACCGGGAGAAAATAACAAAGAAGCGGAGGAGCGGAGTATTGTTGAAACGCGCGAGAAAAAGTGGGCTGCGCCACAATCGTCGCTAAAGCGCAGAAATTGTCATTTGAAACTGGTGCCATGTTCAAATTTCCCTTCATCAGGGCTATGAATGTTTTCCGCGCCGTGTTTCGTATTAGCAACCAAGGAAAGGTTTGTGTGTGAATTTCACGAGCCTTGATCAAATCGCCCCAGACCTAAGAAGTAAGAATCATACCGCGACCGATTTAAGCATTTGCACGGGTAATGTATTTATATGTGTGGTTTTTATGCCATACATAGTTCATTTAGGGCATAATCTAACCTGCCCCGAGTAGATGCCCCATTTGGGGCAGAAATTGGGCTGCCCGGAAGTCAACTGCCCCATTTGGGGCAGGATTCCGGCTGCCCCAAACACCTCGTCGAGCTGGCTGCCACGTTTTGCAGACTGGATTATTTCCAAAGCAACACCTTTATCACTTCAGATTGGTAAGCTCCAAGGTCACCAATTCCTAAACGGCTCTGCCTCTTGAGTACCTACCCGTAGTTCATTGGCAATTGCAATAAAAACATTTAAGGTCGCCCCTTCTGCCATGTTTCGGTAATATTTTGGCTCAGGCCGTTATATGCAAATAACTGTATGGTGTGTTAGTTTATATGCAAATGGAGCTAAACTTTAACAAAACGAGAAACATGCCGATTGGCAATAAATCTCCCAAGTCACGAGTCACCGTGGCGAATGATGAATATTTCCAGAGCAGATGTTTATCAGGACACCTGGGACGTCAGAGCCCCCGCGTCCCGCGAAACTGGGGCGAGATAAGCCGGGATGTCCGCCGGGTGGTGTCCCGCCGAGGCACCCGGCCTCCTCGGGGGGCGCCGGGCCGAGAGGGACCGTCAAATACGATATACAGATCGGCAGCCGGCCTTGACGGGACCGGGGACTGATGGACGGTGACTGCTGGCTGGTGACTGGCGACTGGTGACTGGTGGCTGGTGACTGGTGACTGGTGGTATGACAAATATGAGTGTGTCTTCATACAATATACACTTTAAAAGGCGGGAACCTTTGTGACGAAAATCGATTCCGGATGCCCGGTTTGTCTCTCCGCAGCGACATCATTCACCTTCCAGAAAAGGATAGCTTTTAAACTAAAAATTAATGAAAATGTCGGTACCCTATAGCCGTTTTCTCACACGTGACACTGCCACAGACATGAGGATTGCCGAGACACCTCTGCACGCCCCTCCGCGTGCACCGTGCATCAGCCGTCCGTCACCCTCGGTACGGCTGACCTCAGCCGCGTCAGTCCATTGACGGATTGTCTGTTAGCGGCGTGCCGACATGTCGACCCGTCACCGGACCGATGACGGACGTCCGCGTCTGACCGCGTGTCGGGCTGTGGTGACAGGTGACAGGTCGGGCCGTGACCGGTGACATTACCGCTGACTGTGGCTGCCGTCCTCTCCGTGACTGACGACGGGAGACAGGCCTGATATGCGCCAAATGGGCTGTCCCGGGTGACGGACATGTTGACGGACATATTGGACGGACATGTGGGACAAATTGACGGACATGGTGGGGAAATGGTGGGACTGTGAACGTGCTCAAAACGGCCATCGACTGGCGTGTGTCACGGGACAGCTACGGCGCCCAAAACAAGTGTAAACAGAACCAGTCACGAACATTTCAGAGCTCCTCACTCCCAGTCTAAATGATGAGTCTATAAGGCGCGTGAGCTGTGGAATAACACACACTCTGCAAAAACCAAACTCTCTCTCTCTCTCTCTCTCTCTCTCTCTCTCTCTCTCTCTCTCTCTCTCTCTCTCTCTCTCTCTCTCTCTCTCTCTCTCTCTCTCTCTCTCTCTCTCTCTCTCTCTCTCTCTTTCTCTCTCTCTCTCTCTCTCTCTCTCTCTCTCTCTCTCTCTCTCTCTCTCTCTCTTCCTTCTTTCTCTCTCTCTCCTCCTTCTCTCGCTACATAATGCTCTCGAAATATTCGAAGCGCCCAATGTCGTGAAGACGCGATGAATGGATGAATGACAGGAATGCGAAATGAGCCCCGCTGTAACCGCCGCCAAAACTACAAACAAAAACGCGCCGTGCAAAACCTTCCTCCACAGCTTATTTACGTATGTCACAACAGCGCATGAGCTCCAAGAAGTGGCGTCACCTGATTCATACTGCCTTTTTGTTTCACGGTCAGTGACCGCTGAGACGGCGGGCGGCTCTGAGTGCCGCGCTGAGTCAGGTCGCGGACAGACGCTGTCCTCGCGGCCGTCCCCTCGCGGGGGGCCGCTGGTGTGAGGCCGTCTGTGCTCCGCGCCGGCAGAGCTGCACGTTACGAGCAGCTCGCACGTAACGAGCACCGCTCGTCGATGCATGGCAAAGCCGCTTGGATCCGCTGCCAACCCAGACAGAGCCGCCTGCCACGCGCTCTGCAACTGGGAGTATTAAATCCGACACACAGCGCCAGTGAATAGCGTTCATCTCGACATGAGCGCCATATGACATCAGCAGACAACAGAGCTGGCGGGGCGGGAGACCGGCTGTCAGGTCCATTCTCCTCCTATATATTAAACCCTCCGGGGTCGACAGGGTGTCCAGTTGCAAATGATATCTATTGGCGCATCCGCCCACCGCGCCTGGGGCCGAGCCCGGCCGCTGCGTTCACCGCCACCCCAACCCGGGCTCACCCGTCGCACCGGGAGGCACGCGCCCACGCGCTACTGAGGGGCGTAAATCAGCGGTGCAAATCGACCGGCGACGCAGAACTATACCGCCGTGCAGAAACCAATAACTCTGCGATCGGAGGGAGCAGGAGCGCGCCCGCATAGTGCACCGCGGGCTTCGCCGGGGACTCAGATCGAGGGTCGGCGCAGGTAAATCATCATTGCGCAGTCGTCACCGCCCGCCAGAGTCCTGCAAAATCTGCGCACTGATGGAGTGGGAAGGTCTTCCTCTGTTCTTCCTCTTAAGTCTGTTGACGTCCGGTCGGCGAACGCGTCTGCAAGGTCGCGCGGGTCAAGTGGAAATCTGCTGAGTTGTTGGGGGATGGGATGGACTGGTATGTACACTGCGGAGCTATCTCACTGGGACGATTTGTGACCGGGAGTCGAGTCACTGCAAATATGACCAGCAGCCGCTGTATCCGGCAGTGTCCACAGCACATGATGCAGTGGTGGTATCAGTTGCAGTCTGTCATCTAAAGTAGCGTGGAGAAGCGCCGCTCGCCACCAGCCGTTTTTCATCATTACCGCGCCGCGGTGTGTCCGGCAGTCCGCTTCTACCGGTCATCCTCGCCCCGAGGGGCCATTTCTCGCTGCCGTCCCGTCCACATGCTAAGGACCGCGGTGGCCAGACCTGGCCACGAGGCGGCGCTGTGTCAGAGTGTGTCAGATTGGGTGTCAGGGTGTGTCAGATCGGGTGTCACACGTCTGTTACTGGTGAGCCATCCCACCGTAATGTCATTCATCAGACTGCACCTGCAGTCCGATGGTAATCTCCGTCCGTTTGATATCTACGCGAGATAGGGTGTCGCGCGCGGCGTCCCCGGACGCGTTAGTTAGAAGTGGGTGCCGCCGCAGCCGCGCGAGCTGTAAATCACCCACGATTGATGATCACTGAGGTAGATAAATCTTCCACACAGGAGCTGCGCTCTGAATATTGATATTGTTTTTATCATCTGTGATCAATTTGATATGTAAACAGTGCGTTACATGACATAATTGACTTCTCTCTCAT
Organism: Amphibalanus amphitrite; assembly: GCF_019059575.1. Lineage (NCBI taxonomy): Eukaryota > Metazoa > Arthropoda > Thecostraca > Balanomorpha > Balanidae > Amphibalanus > Amphibalanus amphitrite. Next base: position 387,652 of record NW_024881613.1, on the reverse strand, counting down.
GCAAATGTTAGTGAAATAAAATGTTAGTGACGGCAAATGACTCGAGAGGGGTAAAAGGTCACATGGGTTTTATTACTTATACTTCCGCTGGACGGCAGTAAATTATTAATGGCTGTAAACAACTGTTTAAACAGTTGAAGCGAAAAAGAGTTACAAAATATTTTGCCTTTTCATGGAAACGGTGCGATATTTTCGGCGAAAAACCCTATATGAAAACGAGAACTGCATGTAAACAGGCTATTTCTTCTCCGTTCGAATATTTTTTATTTGTATAATTAATTTTTTTTATGCCACTTCACACATTCAGTTTGTTTGCATAAAGGTCACCGGGATCAATTTTACTTGAATTGTTGTTTCGACATAGGTGAAATAAATCTGTTTCGCCGAGACAAAAGCATTCTCGCCATTTCTTGGCGCTCCAATGCGCTTATTTCTGTCCTTCCATTATGCTTACAGGTGTCCCTCATCACTGTCCAATTTCCAGCCACCCCTCAGCAAAAAGACTCCTGTCAAAGGCAGCGATGGCGGTGTCACCTGACCGGGACAAAAAGTGGCACCTCTCGTGCGTCGGTGTTAGCCGCTTTGGAGAGAGCCTTGGCGGCTGGAAAACAGAAACAAAAACCCTCAGCGACAGGGTGCAACCCGCCCAAATCCGGTCACAGTGGAGCGGACCGGCTCCTGAGGGCCGATCAGTCGCACACTGCAGCTGTTAGGCGTAGTAGGATTGTTTCCTATAGTGGACCACACCGGCGTACCCATCTGTGGTCTATGGTTAGAGGCGCCTCACCGCCCACGGTAGCGCTCTACGCACCCCGGTCACGTCCCGGCTCCATCTGATCGTGTCGATTGCGGCGCGGAGTCTACGATAGTGGCGCGTGATGGACGCTCGCTGACCGGTCCGATGACGTCAACAAACAGCTGATTGTGGCTGGCGAGGGGCGGATAAAAACACGCCGGTCGACGGACGGAGAGGTCGGTGATGCCAGTCGGATTTTACTGTTGGCCAACGGCAACATGGGGGCAGCGGTGACGTCGGCAGCATTCCTCCGATTCTCCGATCCCATGTGCAGCGACTGAGCCAAGGATTGGACGCTATATAGTTTAGTGAACTTCAACAATAGTGGGAATGGGGCCCGTGGGTATCCGCTGCCCGAGCCAGTGATGCGCCTGAAATGGTCATCATGAAGTCACTATGTGAATGTTACGGATCGTGTATACGGCGAATGACGATCGATCTGCCATGCTTGTGGCTAGGTGGTTAAACTATGGAGAGGTCAATGTGTTCGCCCATTGCTTATCGTCCGGACATCGATAAGGTGAACTGCCGAGACGGGAACAGTTGATTGATTCCAGACTGATTCCATCAACCACACACGTTGAGCTTATCTATATTTGGACATCACTCATTGTCTACATAAATGACAACATGTGTCATCTGCGGACTGCCTTCCACATGAGGCATATGTAATTGGACTTGACATGCTCATGAGTCATGGGTAAAGACTGACCTTTGACAGGTCGAGCGCGTTTGTCGTTGGATTTGTTTCATATTTTCATACACCATGCTTTACAATTATTTTCCTCCTATACAGTTGAGAATTGAGATACTGTTTATTTCCTACGCCTTTAACAAAATAACTCCATCGTTGAGTATAAGGCACTCAAACCTGAAAGTACAGACGTCCATAGATCCCAATAAGGCACAGCCATGAAATCGTCAGTTGTGCTGTCCGTTAAAGAAATCGTCTGCCAAGTGGGGTGTTGCTAGGCATGTCCACAATTGTAATCGGATTAGGATCTACATCGAAGGCGCGGCGGATCGACAGGGACCAGGGACGGAGGGGCGTCCCGGCCCGCCCCGCCTCAGAGCTCCACCTCGGCGGCGCGCTGCGCTGGTTCTGAGGGCGTGCGGGATCGTCCGACACTCCTGTCCCGTCAGCCGCCCCTGCGCATCCGCCTATCACGGGGAATAAATCGGTCAATGGACTGTGGCTGATTCTTACGAATGGATTAATCGGATCGATTATATAGATTAGATGGATAGAATGATCGATTATTATTGCCGAAATCTGTTGCGAGCAAGGCATGTTTATGAACGTATAAAGTAATTATTGACCTTGGGAAACATTACCTCTTATAGCCTACTCATGAACCGAGTCGTGATATGGACTCTTTTTTACGAATTGTGCTGCACACTGTAAAAAAAAAATTCACTAGCTAATTTTGAAATTCGGCATTTTTTACGAGTGCCTCCCTTGCTCCTCGTTACAACATATATGGACATTAGTAGTCAGAGCCATGCACGTTAACAATGCCGCTTGTGGAACAAATGCCTACGAGCGAGAACATGTTCAGGAACCTAATTTTGCGCAGTGTTAATGAACTACGCACAGCCTCACAGTGTTACCCGCCGTTGGCTTGTTCTCGGCCAGTTTTTAGCGTGTCCCTCAATTAGGTCATTTCGCTATTAGCTCAGCTGACGAGGCCCCGGCTGGCACCTACTAAACGGATAACCTTGCGTGCAACCCCGCTTGTTGTCACGAACGCCTGCAGCTGGTAAACGTGCTGGCAAGCTTGCGCGGTAAGCGGCTTCGGATGGCTATGAGGATGTGCCTCATAGCTATCCTCGTCGCATGTTACAACCTAGGAGTCTGTGGCTGCTTTCAGAAGGAGTCCCCCCCCCCCCCCGCTTCCGGGAGCCGGCGTCCATTTTGTGTTGCGTCGCCATTGCTGTGTGTGTCTGCCCAACTGCTCTTTGGCTTGATTGAAGGTGAGGCATCTTGTATCATTTGCTGTGTGCTCAACAAAAAGGTTGTCCATTTGTAAACAAAAGTTATTATGTTGTTGAGCTTCTTAGAAGATGTATAGTATCGCATAATGTTGCCCGTCGTTGGCAGAAGTGCGCCGGTATCGTCTATCCAAGTCAGAATAGCTATATGTTTGGGACTTAAGCTAGCTTGTGGCAGGAGTCTATCACTTTATTCAACTTTAATTTAATCATTTTCCAGATTGGTATGCCTTATGATAATAATAATGTTAATATTCGTTTTTTTCACCCATTACAGACTTCTCTGGTGAAGAATGGGGCCATGTATATGTCCTGGCCTACCTGCACCCCGCGACTGCCGCCGGTGCAGAGTTAATGAAAAAATCACAAATGTTTGATGGTGGTTATTTAAGAAACCTTATTGAAAATTATTCAGTTAGTTGTTGTTGTTGTTGTTGTTGTTGTTGTTGTTGTTGTTGTTGTTGTTGTTGTTGTTGTTAAAGTTATAGTTATTGTCCTGGCGTTGTTATTGTTCTCGTTCTCGTTCTCGTGCCCGAATAAATGTGCTGCAGCGCTACTCAGTCTGTTTACTTGCGGGTGGCGGTCGAGAGTCGGGGGCACTGGTCGACGGAATTCCGTCGACGGAATTCCGTCGACCGTGCCTCGACCCCGAAGACCAGTAGTGGTACTAGTTAACTAGTGCCACTACTGGCCTTGAGCTAGTACCATTACTAGCCTTGGGGGCTAGTACCATTACTGGGTATGGATTAGTAGGCAGTGGCTAGTTACCTTACCAGGCAGGGGCTGTTATGACACCTAGTAGACGCACTACCCACGCTATTTACGTGCGTGTTGTCAAACTAGGTGGAGCACGGTGGTCGTATGCATACGAGGCACAGCCTTGTCGAACAAGCTTGTTACTCGGCAACTAGCCTAAAATTAGCCAAATTTACACGCTCCTGCAATGTTATTTTTGCGCTGAGAATTCCTCTACACTGTAAAAAAAACTTACAAGCCCCTCGTAGAGGAATTCTCAGCGCAAAAATAACATTGCAGGAGCGTGTAAATTTGCTAATTTTAGGCTAGTTGCCGAGTAACAAGCTTGTTCGACAAGGCTGTGCCTCGTATGCATACGACCACCGTGCTCCACCTAGTTTGACAACACGCACGTAAATAGCGTGGGTAGTGCGTCTACTAGGTGTCATAACAGCCCCTGCCTGGTAAGGTAACTAGCCACTGCCTACTAATCCATACCCAGTAATGGTACTAGCCCCCAAGGCTAGTAATGGTACTAGCATTCCGTCGACGGAATTCCGTCGACCGTGCCTCGACCCCGAAGACCAGTAGTGGCACTAGTTAACTAGTACCACTACTGGTCTTCGGGGTCGAGGCACGGTCGACGGAATTCCGTCGACGGAATTCCGTCGACCAGTGCCCCGACTCTCGACTGCCACCCGCAAGTAAACAGACTGAGTAGCGCTGCAGCACATTTATTCGGGCACGAGAACGAGAACGAGAACAATAACAACGCCAGGACAATAACTATAACTTTAACAACAACAACAACAACTAACTGAATAATTTTCAATAAGGTTTCTTAAATAACCACCATCAAACATTTGTGATTTTTTCATTAGCTCTGCACCGGCGGCAGTCGCGGGGTGCAGGTAGGCCAGGACATACATGGCCCCATTCTTCACCAGAGAAGTCTGTAATGGGTGAAAAAACGAATATTAACATTATTATTATCATAAGGCATACCAATCTGGAAAATGATTAAATTAAAGTTGAATAAAGTGATAGATTCCTGCCACAAGCTAGCTTAAGTCCCAAACATATAGCTATTCTGACTTGGATAGACGATACCGGCGCACTTCTGCCAACGACGGGCAACATTATGCGATACTATACATCTTCTAAGAAGCTCAACAACATAATAACTTTTGTTTACAAATGGACAACCTTTTTGTTGAGCACACAGCAAATGATACAAGATGCCTCACCTTCAATCAAGCCAAAGAGCAGTTGGGCAGACACACACAGCAATGGCGACGCAACACAAAATGGACGCCGGCTCCCGGAAGCGGGGGGGGGGGGCTCCTTCTGAAAGCAGCCACAGACTCCTAGGTTGTAACATGCGACGAGGATAGCTATGAGGCACATCCTCATAGCCATCCGAGGCCGCTTACCACGCAAGCTTGCCAGCACGTTTACCAGCTGCAGGCGTTCGTGACAACAAGCGGGGTTGCACGCAAGGTTATCCGTTTAGTAGGTGCCAGCCGGGGCCTCGTCAGCTGAGCTAATAGCGAAATGACCTAATTGAGGGACACGCTAAAAACTGGCCGAGAACAAGCCAACGGCGGGTAACACTGTGAGGCTGTGCGTAGTTCATTAACACTGCGCAAAATTAGGTTCCTGAACATGTTCTCGCTCGTAGGCATTTGTTCCACAAGCGGCATTGTTAATGTGCATGGCTCTGACTACTAATGTCCATATATGTTGTAACGAGGAGCAAGGGAGGCACTCGTAAAAAATGCCTAATTTCAAAATTAGCTAGTGAATATTTTTTACAGTGTACGAGGGGCTTGTAAGTTTTTTTTACAGTGCACGTATTGTTATGCGCTTTTATTGTTCTTGTCAACAACGTCCATGCCATGCTACATAATGTACAAATAGGTAAAGAAAACAATAAAGGCAAGTGATAAATATGCAGCATCTTTCATTCTGCAGCATTTCACTGCGTCATAAATTAGAACGTTTGAGTGACTCATTGACTTACCTGCCCCTCCCTCCACCAGCCTTCCTATTATTTTTACTTGGCTTACCGTCCATTCGTGAGATCATCCTGTTCGGATGACTCAGTCATGGAACTTTCAAAAGAAACGTCATCGAGTAGTGAGCATTTCAATTTTTATTGCAAAGGTATTAAAAGGTTCCGTTTTCGCGGGCATCATGTCATCAGGCGCAGATAAGCTTGACTACCTTTGAGCGGTGGAAAGTAGAAAAGTCGGTTAATTCCGCAAGCTTGAAAAGGTGAGCAGATCATGTCGCTTTCGTAGTGATGTTTCGCGATTAGACCATTTAACTGACATTTTACAGGTGTCAGGGAGGCATTATGTTTCCCTGTCATCCTCTGACGTTGAAGCTTTAGGCCAATACAAACACAGTACCTACCAATCCTGCGCTTCAACTGACTTTCCATCTTCCTTCCCCATCCCAGTAGACTGCATGGGACACCATCCCTCCCGTAGACCGAGCGGTCACCAGCACCGTTGGACGTGCAGTGGTGACCATGAACTGGTGCTGGTGCCGGCATGTAACCCGAGCAGTCTCCGTCAGTGAGCGACTGAATGGTGTTTTTGCGAGGGGCGGTCCCGCCACCGGCGTATGGCCGGTGCACACTGCTGCTGCACACTGCACAGTAGCGCTGAAACTGATGTTACTCGTTTGGATCATGATGGCTCTGCAGTGTGATGTGGTGTAGCGAGCGATGAGGCTGACCGAACTAAACATTGAGGTATTATGATGTGATGAGATGTGGTGAAGATGAAGAGAGGTGATGTGATAAGGTGGGCTCACTTGAAAACAATAACAATTGTTCTCTAGTGCCGCTCGTGTAATTTGTGAAGGCATACTTTGTCCGTTGGTCAGAACAAAGTAATATTGGGTCAGAGTTATGGGTGGCAGTGACCGACAGTGGCACCAGCATTGTGACGTGCTGTTTGGACATGCCCATCAAAACTGGTCACTTAACACAATCAAACAACTCCATTCACAGCTCTGCAGTTATGCAACATGTTGCATAACTGCCTGAGCGAACCTGCAGGTTCGTATGGCCCAAGACAGGTCGGCGTGGATCGGTGTCGGTCGTTCAGGGTGTCCACGGCTCGCTCAGAGCGGGCTGCAGCTCGGCGACAGCTGGTTCATCTGACATTCCGCCGAAATCACCGCCGCTGGCCGCTGATCGGGACACGCGACCAGAAACCGGAGTCGACAGCGGCCCGATGGCGGATGAAACATTCATAGGTGCGGGTCGCCGTGTGCGCCGGCACCTGCAGCCGTGGAGCACGGGGTAGGTCTAGGTATGTGGCACGTGCAGGGAACGGCGCTGGGCAGTCACGGAGCGGTCCGCACCCGCTTAAGACCACTACTATCGCGGCTGTCATCACTGTGCCCTCCGGCGAGGGATGAGAATCTGCAGCGATAGTTGTGGGGCACGGCTGGCCGAACGCGAGACGTGCTCAGCATGGCAACAGTGCAGCGGCGAATCTGAATAATTCCCCGTATCAGACGGATTAAATACGGAACCAGAACATTTCAGCCAGCATTCATCGAAATTCCTAAAGCGTCAGCGAATTATACAATACCTATACGTGTTTGGGAAGATAAATGCGAGCAGCCAGTTAAGTTGGCTCTACGAATGACTCACATGATAGTAGATAGGACAACGATATGTAATTGGCTGTGGTCCATAATTTCATATTATTTTCGCAATGCGGCTAATGGACTTTTCCGATCGTGTTTTACAAATCCAGTGTTAATGTAAAGATTAAAGACGTAAATACGCCTATTTAGCTTTCATGCCAGCGATATCATCAGTGTCAATTACCTTCAATCAACACATGTCAGGGACTGTATTTTTGTTTCGCTAATGCCTGCTAGGCGCCAGACGGGCCACGTCATCATTACTACAACAAACGAACGTGAATCTTCAATGGAACCTGCACGTGCTCATGAACCGAGAGATAAATGCATCCGTAATCAAGTCAAAATAACGGTTAATGAGCGTCAGTACTGCACAATGGTGCGCTCCAGCGCCGAGGAATCGTGAGGCAATGAAAGACGGGAAACGACAGTAAACCCTGGCCTCCCTAATGAGAAGAACAATATTTCATTAGGTAGATTTATATGCAGATATCGCGTAGTTACGTTTTGTTTTGTCTTCTCCTGACTGTCAGCACGTCTCATTTCACTGAATTGGTGGCCCCACAAACCACGGCGTAAAACGCTGCGCCTGCCCGGCTATCCGGTAGGTAACTACCCCCGTCCCGGCGTCCTCACCTGCTGCCGCTGCGCGGGCGCGCTCCTCCGTACCGCCGGCCGCTCTTGGGCCACAGGTGCTTCAGCGAGTTGTCCACCACCGTCACCTCGGGGGTGGTCGGCGGCGGCGGCGCCGGCGAGGCCTCCTCCTCCCGCGCCTCTCCATCTTCATCTTCCTCTTCTTCTCCCTCCTCCTCGTCCTGCTGGGCGGGTTTGGGGAAGCGCGCCGGCTTGGGCCCTGCCGAGAAGCTGTAGCCGGGCGGCGGCTTGGGGCCGACCGTGTGCTCACTGACGATGTAGGCGGGCAGCACGTCCTCGCGCGCCGGCTCGTCCTTCTGCGGCCGGTGCTGCGCCACCTTGGGCTCCGCCGGGAACCGGTGGCTGTCGCCGGGGTTGGACGGCGGCACCCACCAGCGCGGCCGGTCCAGGCGCGGCTCGATCAGCGCCGCCGCCCGGCCCGGACCGCCGCTCAACCACAGCACAGTCACGTTCAGCACCAGCGCGGCCAGCAGCCGCTCGCGGCGAGCCATGGCTGCGAGTGCGGCGGCGGCGGCGGCGGCGGCGCGCGGCAGCGCTCCGCTCGCCGCAGGTATCCAAACATGTAACTGGCGATTTGCGGCGGCGGCGGCGGCGGCGGCCAGCGGAGCGCGCGCAGCTCTCGGGCAGAGCCAGTGGCGCCGCTGGTAGCCGGCCAGACACAAAGGCGCCTCAGCCGCCCGACTCCCAAACACGGCTCAGAGACGGGAGAGAAACGGAAAAAAAACCGTGCAAAAACTAACGGTAAAGTTCTAAAATGGGAGGAAAATAACGAAAAACACACTGAAAAACTGGCGGCTCGGTTGAAAGTCATGCGGGCTATATTCAGAAACTCAAAGGTAACTATTTGTCAATGTTTTTACAAACAGTGAAAAGCTCTGCTGAAAGCTTACTCGTTGGTTTCCACGTGTTTAGACGAAGTCATTACCAAGCTATTTTCAGAATAATCAATGAATCATTTCTTTACATTTTTCCTAGACTAGGAAAGAGCATTCATATTGAAACGGTAACTCTAGGCGAGTACAAGCACACCATTTTGGCGAGTCTTATTTCTTCTAGGTAATGTAATGAACACTGACAGTCTGACTTATCAATGTGTTTTGACAAGGACAACGGGATGTCACTGATTCGCTTTGGCAGCTATCTACTGTTGTGATGGATTCATGCGCTCCGTTGACAGTATTACTACCATAATGTCCATCAGTCCGGTATGATTGAGTGCGGCACATCGGTGGTATCGTGCAGACGCCGTCAAAAGGCCAGCGCCGGCGCCAGCGTCCCGAGTCGACCGATATTTGGATGATTGTTGAGCTGAGACATGGTTAGGGAGATTGAGCTCCGAGAAGCACTGATATTTTTTCCGCTCTGGGAGCGATAAACCGAAAATGTTTGCCGCACGTGTATGGTAAACATAGATAATAAATACATCGATTGGCACATGGACAGGTATTTAAAACGCCAGACATAAACACTTATGATAAGCCAGAGTAAATGTAACCTCAGTAGCTTTACATCGTACATACCTTTTACCTGCCTCCCCTGCTTTTGCCTATCCTCTAGAGAAATGAAAGATAATTGGGTTTTGGGCGCATTCAATTGTAGGTACCTAAACCAGTATAACGCCTTTTGGGGCGACTAACGGAGCGAGCGAGAGGGTGGGCCTTGCACGTGCGAAATTGCGAGGGGGTACATACCTCCAACTGACTTGTGCATGGCACCCTACTAACCGGTCTCTAGCGATGTGCCAAATTTGGGCACAATCGGCCCACCCGTTCTCGAGATCTGGAAGCGGCACCCTGCACGTGCGCACGTGCAAAATGGGTCCCAACTGACTTGTGCACGGCACCCTACTAACCGGTCCCTAACTGTGTACCAAATTTGAGGGTAATTGGTCGAGCCGTTCTCGAGATCTGGAAACGACCCCTGCACGTGCGCACGTGCAGCAGCGCCCCAACTCTGGCACATGGATATGCAGTGCCTAGTGGGTGCCTACCTACATGCCAACTTTCAGCGCAATCGGCCAAGTAGTTACCGAGATATTGCAACAATTACAAAACGGACACCTCTTCGTTTTGCACGTGGCACGTGCATAAGGGGTCACCCACATGCATCAGGAATAGTCCAATACTTGGTAGAAGGAATGAAGCTACCCTACAAAAATTACCGCGTGTAAATCGGTCAAGTGGTTGCTGAGATATAGGCCTCGCAAAAGCGTGACCACGGCCGGCAGGCCGGCCGGCCGCTCATACTCAGAAATTTCCGTTAATCTAAGGAAAGACTACGCTCGCTTCGCTCGCTCCGTAATAAAGTAAATTTATGGAAATCGGTTGTGAACAAAATTTACCACGCCTATCCGTGTTTCAGGCTTTGTCTAACCAAAACTGAAAGGCCTATACGTACACCTGTGTTCCTAAATTATAATCTAAAATACAGGGCATATCACAGCCATATATGGAAAGTGATCCATGGTTTTTAAACGTTTACGTGGCTAACAAAAAAAAAAATGCTCTAAGTTAGGAGTTTATTTCCAACAACAAAAGAGCCCAACGAATCAACCCATATAACACAAGAAGGGTCGCACGTGCCCGACCATCACAAGTTTTCAGCTCTCTGGGCGTTTAGTACCCCGTGTTCACGTACGAACACGTCTGTAAAATCTACCACAAATGCGTGCGAGCCGGGGCCGCCCTCACACTCCCGCTGCGTGACCAGTAAACCATCGTGTCCGATTTCAAACAGTCTCTTGGGCGTGGCCGAGACTGTGAACAACAAGACACCTTCAGACAGGCACTTCCACGGTCCGCCTTCTGGACGAGAGGGGGGTCACAACACTTCGCCGTCCAATTCTGGGGCGAAGCCGAGGGCGGAGGTTATACCAGTCAGCTCTGCAGCGCGGGCCGCGGGCAGATATCATTCCAGAGATTACATTAGGTACCCTGTGGGCACTGAGTTTGATCACTTCCCATGGGGTTTTGGCCCGTGATATGGGAATCTAGAGGTTCGCTATGCCGAAATGTAACCGCCGCCGCCGAACTGACTAGTGACGACATCCCTCAAAGGTTCAGAACACTGCAGTTGACCTGCTCCCGATAACCCGCGCCCCGCTGGGGGGGGGGGCAGAATCTGCCCCCCCTCCCGTTATTCGCCAATAACTTCTAAACGCGTTACGCCAGCGACGTCAAACTTTCAGTACCTTATCATACATCAATTTGACACGTTCCCTGAAAATGTGAGCGAAATTCGTCGGAAAATTTTTGAGAAATTGACGTTTTAGTGACGTCATGCTCGCCATTTTCGCCTCAAAAAACGGCAAAATTTCAAACGCCGCTAACATCTACATTTTTGAAGGAATCAAGACGTAACAAAAAAAAGGTTATACGTGACTCTACTTTGTCTATCAAATGGCTATCTCGGTTTTTTGAAAATTTTGGATTTTGGCCCAATTTTTTTTTCAAAAAACTGATTTTTTTGGGAAAATAATTATAAAATCCAAAATTTTGAGTGTATCGAAAAACCGGAATATATGTCAGAGAAGTTGTGTAGGTGCACCTACATACCAATTTTTAGAAGAATCGGTTAAAAAATGTGGGAGTTATTCAAAATTTTATGACGTCACGACACACAAAAATTTTGAAAAATGATTTTTTTTGGAAGTTCTAGACCTCGTACGGAAACAAAAATAGCACCATTCGATTCTCCGTGAAAAACTGCATCAGATAGACACCTTTTGAGGCCTTAACAACCAGCTTCGAAATTTGACCTCACTTGACCTGACCTTGACCTGACCTCGACCTGAAATTCATCCAGAGGTGGTCCATATCACTTATTGAGTGTGCCTATTTAATTCTATGAGTAAAATGACCCATAAAACATGTGTCGCACATGCCCTTTTCTATATTTTGTTTTTGGTGACCTGACCTGACCTGACCTGACCTTGACCTTGACCTTTAGACAGGGGGGGCAGAATCTGCCCCCCCAGCAGGGCGCGTATGGCTGAATAGCCCAGCGGGGCGCGGGATAAGAGCTTTAGTGGCCTGTGATTCAGAGACGGATGGCTGAAGCCTCAAGACATCTTCCATAGGACCTCGTATTTTTTATCAACAGTTATCAGCGTGATCCACCCAGAGTGATTGTAATTTGTAATTTCAGCAAATTCGCCGTAGCGAGGCATCGATATCAAAATTCTGCCATGTAGGTACCTAGGGTAAAGTGGGGCAAAGCGCCCAGGGCGGGTAAGACGCCCATCCCTCTTTTTTGTGAAATGCTCGACTTTTCAAAGAATCCTTGATAGCCATTTTCAAGAATACGCAATAATCTGCTTGTACTCCCTTTTATGGTTCCACAAGTAGGGTTTTCTCTTTCTGGACGTAAGATAAATATTGGTATATTCCTGACGTTTTTTTAGGAATTGCAGGCTTTCTTAGTGCTGAAACTTTGTTTGATGGAGATTGAAGAAGGCAATAAAAGTTTGCTATTTCGAGTCTGCAGAGTTAAGCTATTCTTTGAGCACTTACTTGTTTGTAACACAATTGTGCCAGGCTAATTCAGGTAGATTCTTTTTTGAATGTGCTGTTGGGGTAATACGCCCACTTTGGTGCGGGGCAAAGCGCCCATCATGGGCCAATGGGAGTTATACAGCACGGGTAATTGCGAGCATTTTGGGCTCAAAGTGAGCGGCGGGATACTTTTTTAGTGCTCAGGATTCTTATTAAATATGCAATTTGCTCATTACGATTGTCTAGAACGATTTATTTGCAAGATTTGATCTCTGCCACTCAAGACAGTGAAAGGCGTTGACTGTTTAAGGACTGGCGTGGCGACAGCAGTGTTTAAGATGTTCTTAATAATGCAATCTGTCGAGTTGAGGTCTAGCGAAATGAGAAATGGATGAATGCTACATTGTTTTACCAGAATATCAAACTTGTGATTAAACGTTCAGGAATGGGCGTTATGCCCCACTCATATGGGCGTTATGCCCCACGGGTGGGGCAAAACGCTCGATCTGTAGTCCTCTCAAATTGGACGGCATATCTCAAAAACTGTGCATGCCACACGTTTCTGATGTGTTATTCGAAGAAAGCTAAGCTAATCAGCTACCAGATCAGCTACCTGGTTGTTCTTCAAATTTGTAAGATAAGGAGCTACTAAGGCAGGAAAGTTAGGGTGGGCGCTTTGCCCCACCCTACCCTACATATTTTGAATATCATGCAATGGTGTCCGCAGTCCGACGATGACTTTACGATCGCAGAGTTTGTGGAATAGGATATGTTTCATATTTTGATGGAAGGCTCGCCAGTCGTCATGTTATCATACATTGGTTACTACGGTTATGGGGCACAGTGCAGCCGCAGTATCCTACCAACAAAGGAAGGAATCTGGTTCGCCTAAATTTACATATATTCTTGAATAGCCACACTAGCATAAACAAGTCATACGACCGGTTAGTCCGCTTCACCAGAACTGGTTTGGTCAATAGCCGCAGAAAACCTGCAACTTTGGGCGGAGCATTTGGGCGTGCGTTCGGAACCTTTCAACAAACAACTACCAAACACGATAAAAAGAAGCCGTCACGTGAATCTAAGGCCAACACCAATAATGAATGGAAAATAGTTAGGTCAATAACAGATGGCATTGAGTGATTATCCTACCGATGATTAATCGACAGGAGAAGCAGTTTTGGCGATTATCGAACTCGAGAATGACAAATGACCCTTCCAATTAGCGCTGTGAGTTGTAACTACCTATTTCATGTTTAGATACGTTGGCATTCAATTGAATTGGAAAGCCAATTCTTTCACTTATTGATCGTAATCCTGGTTCTGCAAGCGTGCATTGGAGCTACATATGACGAATGAACTGCTTCCGCTTCTGAAAATATACGAGTAGGTATCCGCAAAACAGTATCGAAACAAAAGGCTACACGTAGAGGAGGACTGAGAGGTAAAAGCTTTGCATTACAGCTGAATGGAGCTGATCTAGAGTCTGAATGGAGCCTTCATTACCTAAATCACAATTGACCATTGGTTTCTCTTTTAATGCATCGAATTAATTACGTTTCGAAGCTTATTTAATTCATATCTCCCTAGCGTTCTTGGTAAGAAACCCGGTAAGTCAATGTAGGTATATCACTTTGATCAAGCGGGACCTTTCTCATAGATCTCGCTCCGCAGACCACGCGCGGTCTGCAACTGTCCTAATTACGGCCACATTCTCCGACCAGCCTGATGACGTCACTGGCTGTTGACCGATCGGCTGTGTGACGTCACTGGCCATGCGCCATTCACGGGCCGTCCCGGGGTCCGCCACTGAAGAGCGGCTCGGGGCACCGCCGCGCTGGCGGGGCCGTGAGATGCACCTGAGCGGTCGTCGGTCCCGCTCCTGGCCCGGGGAGTGTCCGGTGGCCTGTTGTTCGAGGTAATTAATCACGTGACACTGCGAGGGGCGCGGCACGGCGCACGCGGCCGGCCGGCGCGGCGGTTCGTTAGCGCCGCTCTCATGCAGCATGGTGTGCACCAGGTGGCCGGTGCAGGGTAGGAGACACCGGTCCCGACCCTGCTGCTGAGGAGAGTGAGGGGCGGCAGAAGGAACATGCAGTTGCATCGGTGAAAACAGGACTGCTCCTTACAAAATAACGTGTTTTTTAGGGCTGTTGGTATAATCGCAAAGGCACAGAGTTGATGGGGATCGTCACTGCTTTTAGTGCAAAGTGCAATGTCGTGCAAAACACAATCGATAGTTCTCTGCCACATGGGCTGTCACATGCAGTCAACAGCATTTCGCGGAATGATGCAAGTAGTGCATAGTGTATTATGGAACATTTACCGAACAGCAACGACTGCAGGCCTGCAGTTTCAGTCCAACATGACGTCCTAATAGCCTCCACTCAGTGCGGTCTGAAGATTCGACCGTCCGGATCAGCCGCACGTTCACAGCTGTGACCCAATGTTTGATCAGTTATTTCCAAACATTTCCCTGATAGCACCGCTGGCACAAGAATCCGTTTCAGCTCCATGATAGAGTAGGGCCAGCCTGGAATGTGGCATGGCAACAGGCACTGATCTACTGGCGATGACAAATGGAAACACTGCACAAAACAGAAACAGGTAACGGCAACAAGACGGTTGAGAATAACTCTCGGGACATTTTAACATTTTATGCACACATTCATGAACCACCAGAGAATATGTGTAGCATTTATTCGTTTTTTTCCCCATAAATAACAGAACGGTATATAAAGTATAATATGATCATGTCCGTGAAGCTGGCGACGTCGCCAGCGACTTTTCCAGCGACGAGTACCGATTTTAGCCAAAACCTCGTCCAAGGTCAATTGGACCATGAGGATCACGAAAATCGAACCCATTCACCCCTAAACCTTGACCTTCAAGGTCAAATTCAAGGTCAAAGGACGGGGAACTGAAAAAGTGCCACTAAATATTGTCCGATTTTCAAAATTTTGGCACCAAAATGTAGCGCGTGCAAAGTTCTAGCCGCACATCGAAAACCACTTTCATCAAGGTCAAACTTCAAGGTCAAATTCAAGGTCAAAGGACGGGGAACTGTAAAAGTGCCACTAAATATTGTCCGAATTTCAAAATTTTGGCACCAAAATGTAGCGCGTGCAAAGTTCTAGCCGCACATCGAAAACCATTTTCATCAAGGTCAAACTTCAAGGTCAAATTCAAGGTCAAAGGACGGGGAACTGAAAAAGTGCCACTAGATATTGTCCGATCTTCAAAATTTTGGCACCAAAATGTAGCGCGTGCAAAGTTCTAGCCGCACATCGAAAACCATTTTCATCAAGGTCAAACTTCAAGGTCAAATTCAAGGTCAAAGGACGGGGAACTGAAAAAGTGCCACTAAATATTGTCCGATCTTCAAAATTTTGGCACCAAAATGTAGCGCGTGCAAAGTTCTAGCCGCACATCGAAAACCATTTTCATCAAGGTCAAACTTCAAGGTCAAATTCAAGGTCAAAGGACGGGGAACTGAAAAAGTGCCACTAAATATTGTCCGATTTTCAAAATTTTGGCACCAAAATGTAGCGCGTGCAAAGTTCTAGCCGCACATCGAAAACCATTTTCATCAAGGTCAAACTTCAAGGTCAAATTCAAGGTCAAAGGACGGGGACCTGAAAAAGTGCCACTAGATATTGTCCGATCTTCAAAATTTTGGCACCAAAATGTAGCGCGTGCAAAGTTCTAGCCGCACATCGAAAACCATTTTCATCAAGGTCAAACTTCAAGGTCAAATTCAAGGCCAAAGGACGGGGAACTGAAAAAAGGCCACTAGATATTGTCCGATCTTCAAAATTTTGGCACCAAAATGTAGCGCGTGCAAAGTTCTAGCCGCACATCGAAAACCATTTTCATCAAGGTCAAACTTCAAGGTCAAATTCAAGGTCAAAGGACGGGGAACTGAAAAAGTGCCACTAAATATTGTCCGATCTTCAAAATTTTGGCACCAAAATGTAGCGCGTGCAAAGTTCTAGCCGCACATCGAAAACCATTTTCATCAAGGTCAAACTTCAAGGTCAAATTCAAGGTCAAAGGACGGGGAACTTTAAAAATGCTACGTCACCAGCGACTTTTCCAGCGACGAGCACCGATTTTAGCCAAAACCTCGTCCAAGGTCAATTGGACCATGAGGATCACGAAAATCGAACCCATTCACCCCTAAACCTTGACCTTCAAGGTCAAATTCAAGGTCAAAGGACGGGGAACTGAAAAAGTGCCACTAAATATTGTCCGATTTTCAAAATTTTGGCACCAAAATGTAGCGCGTGCAAAGTTCTAGCCGCACATCGAAAACCATTTTCATCAAGGTCAAACTTCAAGGTCAAATTCAAGGTCAAAGGACGGGGAACTGAAAAAGTGCCACTAAATATTGTCCGATCTTCAAAATTTTGGCACCAAAATGTAGCGCGTGCTAAGTTCTAGCCGCACATCGAAAACCATTTTCATCAAGGTCAAACTTTAAGGTCAAATTCAAGGTCAAAGGACGGGGAACTGAAAAAGTGCCACTAAATATTGTCCGATTTTCAAAATTTTGGCACCAAAATGTAGCGCGTGCAAAGTTCTAGCCGCACATCGAAAACCATTTTCATCAAGGTCAAACTTCAAGGTCAAATTCAAGGTCAAATTCAAGGTCAAAGGACGGGGAACTGAAAAAGTGCCACTAGATATTGTCCGATCTTCAAAATTTTGGCACCAAAATGTAGTGCGTGCAAAGTTCTAGCCGCACATCGAAAACCATTTTCATCAAGGTCAAACTTCAAGGTCAAATTCAAGGTCAAAGGACGGGGAACTGAAAAAAAGCCACTAGATATTGTCCGATCTTCAAAATTTTGGCACCAAAATGTAGCGCGTGCAAAGTTCTAGCCGCACATCGAAAACCATTTTCATCAAGGTCAAACTTCAAGGTCAAATTCAAGGTCAAAGGACGGGGAACTGAAAAAAGGCCACTAGATATTGTCCGATCTTCAAAATTTTGGCACCAAAATGTAGCGCGTGCAAAGTTCTAGCCGCACATCGAAAACCATTTTCATCAAGGTCAAACTTCAAGGTCAAATTCAAGGTCAAAGGACGGGGAACTGAAAAAGTGCCACTAAATATTGTCCGATCTTCAAAATTTTGGCACCAAAATGTAGCGCGTGCAAAGTTCTAGCCGCACATCGAAAACCATTTTCATCAAGGTCAAACTTCAAGGTCAAATTCAAGGTCAAAGGACGGGGAACTTTAAAAATGCTACGTCACCAGCGACTTTTCCAGCGACGAGCACCGATTTTAGCCAAAACCTCGTCCAAGGTCAATTGGACCATGAGGATCACGAAAATCGAACCCATTCACCCCTAAACCTTGATCTTCAAGGTCGAATTCAAGGTCAAAGGACGGGGAACTGAAAAAGTGCCACTAAATATTGTCCGATTTTCAAAATTTTGGCACCAAAATGTAGCGCGTGCAAAGTTCTAGCCGCACATCGAAAACCATTTTCATCAAGGTCAAACTTCAAGGTCAAATTCAAGGTCAAAGGACGGGGAACTGAAAAAGTGCCACTAAATATTGTCCGATCTTCAAAATTTTGGCACCAAAATGTAGCGCGTGCAAAGTTCTAGCCGCACATCGAAAACCATTATCATCAATGTCAAACTTCAAGGTCAAATTCAAGGTCAAAGGACGGGGAACTTTAAAAATGCTACGTCACCAGCGACTTTTCCAGCGACGAGCACCGATTTTAGCCAAAATCTCGTCCAAGGTCAATTGGACCATGAGGATCACGAAAATTGAATCCATTCACCCCTAAACCTTGACCTTCAAGGTCAAATTCAAGGTCAAAGGATGGGGAACTGAAAAAGTGCCACTAAATATTGTCCGATTTTCAAAATTTTGGCACCAAAATGTAGCGCGTGCAAAGTTCTAGCCGCACATCGAAAACCATTTTCATCAAGGTCACACTTCAAGGTCAAATTCAAGGTCAAAGGACGGGGAACTGAAAAAGTGCCACTAAATATTGTCCGATTTTCAAAATTTTGGCACCAAAATGTAGCGCGTGCAAAGTTCTAGCCGCACATCGAAAACCATTTTCATCAAGGTCAAACTTCAAGGCCAAATTCAAGGTCAAATTTTGAAAATCGGACAATATGTAGTGGCACTTTTTCAGTTCCCCGTCCTTTGACCTTGAATTTGACCTTGAAGTTTGACCTTGATGAAAATGGTTTTCGATGTGCGGCTAGAACTTTGCACGCGCTACATTTTGGTGCCAAAATTTTGAAAATCGGACAATATTTAGTGGCACTTTTTCAGTTCCCCGTCCTTTGACCTTGAATTTGACCTTGAAATTTGACCTTGATGAAAATGGTTTTCGATGTGCGGCTAGAACTTTGCACGCGCTACATTTTGATGCCAAAATTTTGAAAATCGGACAATATTTAGTGGCACTTTTTCAGTTCCCCGTCCTTTGACCTTGAATTTCACCTTGAAGTTTGACCTTGATGAAAATGGTTTTCGATGTGCGGCTAGAACTTTGCACGCGCTACATTTTGGTGCCAAAATTTTGAAAATCGGACAATATTTAGTGGCACTTTTTCAGTTCCCCGTCCTTTGACCTTGAATTTGACCTTGAAGGTCAAGGTTTAGGGGTGAATGGGTTCGATTTTCGTGATCCTCATGGTCCAATTGACCTTGGACGAGGTTTTGGCTAAAATCGGTGCTCGTCGCTGGAAAAGTCGCTGGTGACGTAGCATTTTTAAAGTTCCCCGTCCTTTGACCTTGAATTTGACCTTGAAGTTTGACCTTGATGATAATGGTTTTCGATGTGCGGCTAGAACTTTGCACGCGCTACATTTTGGTGCCAAAATTTTGAAGATCGGACAATATTTAGTGGCACTTTTTCAGTTCCCCGTCCTTTGACCTTGAATTTGACCTTGAAGTTTGACCTTGATGTAAATGGTTTTCGATGTGCGGCTAGAACTTTGCACGCGCTACATTTTGGTGCCAAATTTTTGAAGATCGGACAATATCTAGTGGCACTTTTTCAGTTCCCCGTCCTTTGACCTTGAATTTGACCTTGAAGTTTGACCTTGATGAAAATGGTTTTCGATGTGCGGCTAGAACTTTGCACGCGCTACATTTTGTTGCCAAAATTTTGAAAATCAGACAATATTTAGTGGCACTTTTTCAGTTCCCCGTCCTTTGACCTTGAATTTGACCTTGAAGTTTGACCTTGATGAAAATGATTTTCGATGTGCGGCTAGAACTTTGCACCCGCTACATTTTGGTGCCAAAATTTTGAAAATCGGACAATATTTAGTGGCCCTTTTTTAGTTCCCCGTCCTTTGACCTTGAATTTGACCTTGAAGTTTGACCTTGATGAAAATGGTTTTCGATGTGCGGCTAGAACTTTGCACGCGCTACATTTTGGTGCCAAAATTTTGAAGATCGGACAATATTTAGTGGCACTTTTTCAGTTCCCCGTCCTTTGACCTTGAATTTGACCTTGAAGTTTGACCTTGATGAAAATAGTTTTCGATGTGCGGCTAGAACTTTGCACGCGCTACATTTTGGTGCCAAAATTTTGAAGATCGGACAATATCTAGTGGCACTTTTTCAGTTCCCCGTCCTTTGACCTTGAATTTGACCTTGAAGTTTGACCTTGATGAAAAAGGTTTTCGATGTGCGGCTAGAACTTTGCACGCGCTACATTTTGGTGCCAAAATTTTGAAAATCGGACAATATTTAGTGGCACTTTTTCAGTTCCCCGTCCTTTGACCTTGAATTTGACCTTGAAGTTTTACCTTGATGAAAATGGTTTTCGATGTGCGGCTAGAACTTTGCACGCGCTACATTTTGTTGCCAAAATTTTGAAAATCGGACAATATCTAGTGGCACTTTTTCAGTTCCCCGTCCTTTGACCTTGAATTTGACCTTGAAGTTTGACCTTGATGAAAATGGTTTTCGATGTGCGGCTAGAACTTTGCACGCGCTACATTTTGGTGCCAAAATTTTGAAAATCGGACAATATTTAGTGGCACTTTTTCAGTTCCCCGTCCTTTGACCTTGAATTTGACCTTGAAGTTTGACCTTGATGAAAATGGTTTTCGATGTGCGGCTAGAACTTTGCACGCGCTACATTTTGGTGCCAAAATTTTGAAAATCGGACAATATTTAATGGCACTTTTTCAGTTCCCCGTCCTTTGACCTTGAATTTGACCTTGAAGTTTGACCTTGATGAAAATGGTTTTCGATGTGCGGCTAGAACTTTGCACGCGCTACATTTTGGTGCCAAAATTTTGAAAATCGGACAATATTTAGTGGCACTTTAACAGTTCCCCGTCCTTTGACCTTGAATTTGACCTTGTAGGTCAAGGTTTAGGGGTGAATGGGTTCGATTTTCGTGATCCTCATGGTCCAATTGACCTTGGACGAGGTTTTGGCTAAAATCGGTGCTCGTCGCTGGAAAAGTCGCTGGTGACGTAGCATTTTTAAAGTTCCCCGTCCTTTGACCTTGAATTTGACCTTGAAGTTTGACCTTGATGAAAATGGTTTTCGATTTGCGGCTAGAACTTTGCACGCGCTACATTTTGGTGCCAAAATTTTGAAGATTGGACAATATTTAGTGGCACTTTTTCAGTTCCCCGTCCTTTGACCTTGAATTTGACCTTGAAGTTTGACCTTGATGAAAATGGTTTTCGATGTGCGCCTAGAACTTTGCACGCGCTACATTTTGGTGCCAAAATTTTGAAGATCGGACAATATCTAGTGGCACTTTTTCAGTTCCCCGTCCTTTGACCTTGAATTTGACCTTGAAGTTTGACCTTGATGAAAATGGTTTTCGATGTGCGGCTAGAACTTTGCACGCGCTACATTTTGGTGCCAAAATTTTGAAAATCGGACAATATTTAGTGGCACTTTTTCAGTTCCCCGTCCTTTGACCTTGAATTTGACCTTGAAGTTTGACCTTGATGAAAATGGTTTTCGATGTGCGGCTAGAACTTTGCACGCGCTACATTTTGGTGCCAAAATTTTGAAGATCGGACAATATCTAGTGGCACTTTTTCAGTTCCCCGTCTTTGACCTTGAATTTGACCTTGAAGTTTGACCTTGATGAAAATGGTTTTCGATGTGCGGCTAGAACTTTGCACGCGCTACATTTTGGTGCCAAAATTTTGAAGATCGGACAATATCTAGTGGCTTTTTTTCAGTTCCCCGTCCTTTGACCTTGAATTTGACCTTGAAGTTTGACCTTGATGAAAATGGTTTTCGATGTGCGGCTAGAACTTTGCACGCGCTACATTTTGGTGCCAAAATTTTGAAGATCGGACAATATCTAGTGGCACTTTTTCAGTTCCCCGTCCTTTGACCTTGAATTTGACCTTGAAGTTTGACCTTGATGAAAATGGTTTTCGATGTGCGGCTAGAACTTTGCATGCGCTACATTTTGGTGCCAAAATTTTGAAAATCGGACAATATTTAGTGGCACTTTTTCAGTTCCCCGTCCTTTGACCTTGAATCTTGAAGGTCAAGGTTTAGGGGTGAATGGGTTCGATTTTCGTGATCCTCATGGTCCAATTGACCTTGGACGAGGTTTTGGCTAAAATCGGTGCTCGTCGCTGGAAAAGTCGCTGGCGACGTCGCCAACTTCACGGACATAATATGATCACCATACATTCGATGCACCCACATGAGGTACTTGTATTGTAAGATGACGCAAGCTAAATCCAATGATAGACGGCTACTTAGATGGATTATTCGTCGCATGTAATAAAAGCATTGATCCTATTGGTAAACTAAAACTTGATGTCCTCTTGAAGTCCAAAAGTCATAACTCGCTTGAACAAGCAATGCATCTTCAAAATGACAATCTCGGTCAGGTAGATCAGCGTCCCCATAGACCCGGAAACAGGGGGGGCAGCGGGGGCGCTTGCCCCCCCCCCCCCCAACTTGAGAGCCGAGGGGGCGGCGCCCCCTCAACATTGAGGCAGCGAGAAAGGATCTTTCCTCCCTTTTCCGAACTTTTTTCCTTCTTGTTTCCTTTATACATCTAAACATCAAGACACGGCATTTCCCTTGCCATCTGAATAGTTTCTGCTGATACAGTAACGATTTGACAACATCTGCTATTGTCATCCCGCTTTGGTTTGGGTCTGACCTTGGCCATAAGTTGACCATTTTGAGTTAACTTTGAGAAATACATAGCGTACAACGGTGGTAAAATCGTTGCTATGGGTATAACACAGTTTACCCGCTCCGGGTGTGAGGGAGGGGTGTGGGGCAATGGGTGCACTGACGTGGCGCCCTCGGATAGCCGGTATGGGATGCTCAGCGACACTAAGGGCTTGTCTGGTGCCTTCAGTTATCGGTAGCACCCTCAAAATCAACGGCGTAGGGCTCTCAGAGCCGCCGGTAAGAGGCCTTTAGAGGCACTGGCGTGGGGCCGTTATGCAGGTGCCGGTGTGGGCGCTCAGAGGTGCTAGTGTGATTCTCTCAGAGGCGCCGGTGAGGGTCCTTACAAGCGTTGCAGTGGGCCCTCATAGACGCTGGCGTGGAGCCGTTACAGACGGATGTGGGGTCTTTAGAGCTGCTGCCGTGAACCCTCTACAAGCCTACAGGGGTTTTCAGTGACCGGCAAGGGGCCCTTAGGCCGGCAGAAGAAGTCCTGTGGGGTCCTTGAGACCGGCATGGTACTGTCAGACCGGCGGTGCCCTCAGAGTCACCGGTGTGGGGCCCTCAAAAGTCACCAGTGGGTGGCCTTTAGATGCGCAGGTGTTGACTGCAGGTGGTCCTCAGAGCCGCCGATATAGGGCTTTGATAGGCACTGGTGTAGGCACTCAGAGTTGGGGGGGGGGGGTGAAACCCTCAGAGGCACTGGTGTGGGTCCTCATAGGCGCCGATGAGGGCCCCCACAGTTGCCGTTATGGGGCCCTAAAAAAAAAATAAGTGTGGGACCATCACAGCTGGGAAATGCCTCTAGAACTGGCCCCTCATTAGGCCGGTAAGAACTCTCAGAGGCCAGTAACGGGCCTTTAGAGACCACCGAGGGGCCCTTAAAAGCCGCAAGAGGCCCTCAGAAGTCGGCGTGGGGCCCTTATGGAGATCTTAGTGTGGCTATTTAGGGCCCCTGAGGTGCTCTAACGAGCCCCATGGGGCCCTTCTGAGTCGAAATATGGCCATCGTTAACCCTCAGCGGTCAAATGGCGCCGCAGTGCCACGAGGTCCCTTTGAACCCGATGGGGGGGGGGGGGGGTGCGGATCCCCTTAGACCCCTAGCTACGCTACTGTTTCATATGCATCATGTCAGGCATTTTAGGCTCGCCCCCCCCCCCAACTTGAAAATCGTTCCCGGGCCCCTGAGCGTCCCTTTGACAGTTAAATTCGTGTTTATAAGCACAGTTTGCGACAGCATCAGTCGGCAGCCTTCTCAGAGACTGCAAACGCAGAGTATAGTTGCCATCTCCGGGCCTTGCAGCGTCGGATCCGGTCCGTATTTTCCACACCCGACTATAGTGGTTTGTACGGACGAATCCGCGGTCCGCATTCTCAAACTGACCAGTGGGTTATACGGACGGCTCCGGACCGTATTCTCCACACCCCACCAGTAAGTAGGTCGTACGGACGATCCGGTCCGTATCCTACACACCCGACCAGTGGGTCGTACGGACAGATCCGGTCCGTATTCTCCACCCGACCAGTGGGTCGTACGGACAGATACGGTCCGTATCCTCCACCCGACCAGTGGGTCGTACGGACGGCGAGTGACGGACCCACCCGGCCGCTCGGTGCGGGTAAGCCGCAGCAGTGATTTGCGCCCCGTCTCCACCTGAAGCTATAAACGTCGTCGGTCGACAGCGATATGCAGATCTGACCGGAGTTGGTCATCCTGTCCGGCAGATCTGCACTGTGCAGAGGACCTGGAGATATACTCTGCGGGCGCAGTTGTACCCGGCTGTGGTTCGGTAGTAGAATGCGCGGTTGATGACCGCAGGCATGCATACTTTATAGTTAGCAACGAAGTTGCGGTTAGAATCCCGGTAAATGTTGATGTAGTCGAATATGGAAGAGCGATCGCAACGCGAATAAGTAATGTAGTTATCTATATTATAAATCCTAAAAAGTACCCCGCCGCCCACGCCGTGTGCGACGTAGTCACTTTGTAGCGCTTATTGTGGCGGCGTCTGTTGACCTACGGCCGTGAAATTTTACAGCGATGTGGGCCACCTTTACACGTAGGTCGTATTAAATTTTGGACATGATGCGGCCGAGGGTGCGCCCGCGGCGCGTGCTCGCGTGCCCATAGGGTTAACATTAGAATCGGCAAAAACACGCTATTGCTCGGGAACGGTAAGGGCTACGGGGGTGAAATTTTCACTGCAAGTCGGACGCGTGCACTCATTTGTCGTGTCAACTTTTCGAGCGGGTGCGTTCAGCGGTGTGCACGTGGTGGGGCCGCGACCGGCGCCGAGCAGAGGGCACGTGCTTTAGGCTCAGTTGTTCGCTTAAAAAACTGAGTGGGCCGGCAGGTCATTGACCTTTGACAACGAAGGCCGACACAAGGCACCGCTCGCCAAGAGGATTCGCCAGTAAATACAATTAATTTGTTTTTGCAATATCTCAGCCGTTTCTGGGCCGATTTAGCTGAAACTTGGACTGTCGGTGGTAGTGTAGGGTAGGGTAGGGTAGGGTAGGGTAGGGTAGGGTAGGGTAGGGTAGGGTAGGGTAGGGTAGGGTAGGGTAGGGTAGGGTAGGGTTGGGTAGGGGATTGTAGGGTAGGGTAGGGTAGGGTAGGGTAGGGAATTGTAGGGTAGGGGTAGGGTAGGGTAGTGTAGAGGTAGGGTGGGGTAGGGTAGGGTAGGGTAGGGTAGGTTAGGGTAGTGTAGGGTAGGGGTAGGGTGAGGGTAGGGTAGGGTAGTGTAAGGGTAGGGTAGGGTATGGTAGGGTAGGTTAGGTTAGGGTAGGGTAAGGTAGGGTATGGTAGGGTAGGGTAGGGTAGGGTAGGGTAGGGTAGGGTAGGGTAGGGTAGGGTAGGGTAGGGTAAGTTAGGAGTAGGGTAGAGTAGGGGTAGGGTAAGGTAGGGTAGTGTAAGGGGGAAGGGTAGGGTAGGGTAGGGTAGGGTAGGGTAGGGTAGGGTAGGGTAGTGTAGGGGTAGGGTAGGGTAGGGTACAGTAGGGTAGGGGTAGGGGTAGGGTAGGGTAGGGTAGGGTAGGGTAGTGTAAGGGCAGGATAGGGTAGGGTAGGGTATGGTAAGGTAGGGTAGTGTAGGGGTAGAGGTAGGGTAGGGGTAGGGTAGGGGTAGGGTAGGGGTAGGGTAGGGTAGGGGTAGGGTAGGTTAGGGGTAGGGGTAGGGTAGGGTAGGGTAGGGTTAAAATTGAGTAACATCCTAACTTATTAAGGGCTCGAACAACTCGCATGCATCACCATCATATAGTTCAATTAAAAGCAGTTACCCAGTTCTACACAAATAATACCAATAAAAATGCAAGTTTCTACACCCAAACCAATGCATCCGTTTATCATACATATCAAAACATACAGTTATCGCGTAAACCTGTACCTCTAGTCTATCTATATTATAAATCCTAAAAAGTCCGCCGCCCACGCCGTCGGGGTTACTCCCTAAAAGGCTTATTACGGCGCCGTCGATTGACGCAGGATGGTGAAATTTTTGCCACTCGTGGGTCACGTCATAAAACAGGTCGTATTAAATTTTGGGCACGATGCGGCCGGGGGTGCGCCCGTGGCGCGTGCTCATGTGCGCCATAGGGTTAGCATTAGAATCGGCAAAAACAGGCCATTGCTCGGGAACGGTGAGGGCTACGGGGGTGAAATTTTCACGCCAAGTCGGTCGCGTGCACTCATTTGTCGTATAAAATTTTCGAGGGTGTGGGTTCAGCAGTGTGCACGTGGTGGGGGGCGCGACCGGCGCCGAGCAGAACGCACGTGCTTTAGGCTCAGTTGTTCGCTTGCTAGACTGAGTGAAAAGCATCAGAGCCGGGAGGTCGTTGACCTTTGACAACGAATGCCGACACAAGGCACCGCTCGCCAGGGGGATTCGCCAGTAAATACAATTAATTTGTTTTTGCAATATCTCAGCCGTTTCTGGGCCGATTTAGC
The DNA here is from genome assembly GCF_019059575.1 of Amphibalanus amphitrite. Taxonomy (NCBI): domain Eukaryota; kingdom Metazoa; phylum Arthropoda; class Thecostraca; order Balanomorpha; family Balanidae; genus Amphibalanus; species Amphibalanus amphitrite. The sequence continues at coordinate 361,204 of NW_024881613.1, read as the reverse complement.
TGAAACTTGGGCTGTCGGTGGTAGTGTAGGGTAGGGTAGGGTAGGGTAGGGTAGGGGTAGGGTGGGGTAGGGTAGGGTAGGGTAGGGGTAGGGTAGGGTAGGGTAGGGTAGGGTAGGGTAGGGTAGGGTAGGGTAGGTCAGGGTAGTGTAGGGTAGGGTATGGTAGGGTAGGGTAGGGTAGGGTAGGGTAGGGTAAGGTAGGGACCAGGGTAGGGTAGGGTAAGGGTAGGATAGGGTAGGGTAGGGGTAGGGTAGGGTAGTGTAGGGTTAGGGGTAGGGTAGAGTAGGGTAGGGGTAGGGTAGGGTAGGGTAGTGTAGGGGTAGGGTAGTGTAGGGGTAGGGTAGGGTAGTGTAGGAGTAGGGGTAGAGGTAGGGGTAGGGTAGGGTAGTGTAGGGGTAGGGGTAGTGGTAGGGTAGGGTAAGGGTAGGGTAGGGTAGGGTAGGGTAGGGGTAGGGTAGGGTAGGTTAGGGTGGGGTAGGGGTAGGGTAGGGTAGGGTAGGGTAGTGTAAGGGTAGGGTAGGGTAGGGTAGTGTAAGGGTAGGGTAGGGTAGGGTAGGGTAGGTAGGGTAGGGTAGGGTAGGGTAAGGGTAGGGTAGGGTAGGGTAGTGTAAGGGTAGGGTAGGGTAGGGTAGGTAGGGTAGGGTAGGGTAGGGTAGGGTAGTGTAGGGGTAGGGTAGGGTAGGGTAAGGTAGGGTTGAATTGAGTAACATCCTAACTTACAAAGGGCTCGAACAACTCGCATGCATCTTAGTTCAGTTCAATTAAAAGCAGTTACCCACTTCTTAACAAATAATACCAATAAAAATGCAAGTTTCTACACCCAAACTAATGCATCCGTTAATCACACATATCAGAGCATACAGTTATCGCGTAAACCTGTACCTCTAGTTTAGGTATAAAACGAAGAAATGCTAGATGGCGTTAATTTTCTGAATTTACATTATGCCTGCGTGGTGGATAGAATAGACGCCCTTACCTATATTCATTTTTTATTGCAGGGCTAAATGATTTTATTTACGGTGAATTCACGGGAAGCTATTCGCAGTTCGAAGCGAAATAATAACGCGTTGCAGTATAAAGATCTTCTTCGTAGTTTGGATTGTATGGACAATATAGCAAGTGTGAAGCCGGTTTCGAGTTTGTCAAGACGCTTCAAATCGATTTGAAATTCCTGGAAAATGTTTGGTAAATTCGGGAAGATTTGTGTTCATATGTTGAGGTAAGTATCAAATGCTCTTGTCCATATATCAACATGTTTAATCAACTTATCTGGCTGTCCAATCTCCATATTCACAAGGATTGCGGTATATTTATTACCCTTGGTAACCAGTGACCGCTCATTATTCAATTGTCCAGGGATTTCCAGGAGACGTCCCTCCCCCTCACTCAGTCTGGCTGCTCGCAACTCGCCACCGGCCGCTCATTCCGAGTCCATTCATTTGTCGTTTGTCGCGCTCCGACCCGCCGCGACCGGTCCACCGCCGGGTACTCACATACCTGACCGTAACCCGACCCGGGGCACCTGGGCCTCGTTTCATAAAGCGAGTCCGTAACTTACGCCGGTTTTTGGTCTTGTATTGCAAGTGCATGTGAAGCGATAAATTTATTTCCCCTTCTCCCTTCTATTCTTGCTTGCAAGGAAAATAAATTCAACAATTCAAACTAACCTAATCGCTTTACATGCACTTGCAATACAAGACCAAAAACCGCCGTAAGTTACGGACTCGCTTTATGAAACGAGGCCCTGGTCGGTGTGCGATTTCACGGCGATATACCGCAGCGCGGCGCGATTCCCAGTCACCCGGCGGTGACATGGACGCGACCTGGCCACCCCGCGTGCTGCGGCCATTCGCAGGCGCGGCACGCACGCGAGGCGCGCTCACGCACACCGGAGCGTGTGAGAGTGGTGAGATTACGGACGTAATCGCGATGTCAGGCGCGGCTGTCAGTGCGCACGCATACCTGCATGGACGACACTCGTCATGGGGAGGCCGACCAACGCACGCTGATGGGCAAATGTTATGACACTGGCCGAAGACTGAAGCCGTAGGCAATATGATTAAAGGGACAACGAGGAATCCGTGGTGAGCCGCTAAAACTCACTTTCTAGGTAGGTATATCTACATACAACAAATGTGCAATAGCAAAACGTATGAAAATACGGTGGCACTTGGAGGCGTGGAGTGCATAAAGCTGCTAATTTCGATATCTGCCTATTATTGGTAACAAGGATTCGACGATCGGTGCCCTGATGTCATTTCATAGTTCATACTCACCAATAGCTAGACAATGTAAATAATGTACCTACTACTACTAAGGATAATACGCTAACGGAGCGCAATATCGTATTCTCATCATTCCCATCCTCTTGGAATTCAGGACTGCACTGACTGCACGAAATCAGAATGATCAATTGACCGAAACTGAGGTGGAAAGCCCAAGCCCTCGACTCCGACGCACAGTTCGTATTTACTTCCACAGATGGCAGCACCGTCGAGCGCCTGAAGGTAGGCTGTACCGGATGGCGCGATGGAATGGTTTGATAGCCGTCAGCGCCAGCCATCACTGAGAAGAAATTAAGCACTGTTGAAGGAAATCACGAACGGTAAAATGCACGGAACTGTTCAGTGGTATTCGGTATTCTGCCTACTGCCTACTGCCTATAGCTCCGCTGAATAGGAGATGCCGTATTCGGAATCGGATGAAATTCGGTTCTGCTGGAGAGAGGAGAAAATAGAGGCGTCTTTGGAGCTGATCCCACATGTTACGAGCATGGAATGAACGCATCATCCCGACTGTCGGCTTAACATCCGTGACTTACGACTATTATCAGACGATAATGAGGAAATGATCGTAACCCAACCATCGTAACAAGGCACGGTGACCCCAAAGAGCCGCCGTAATCGTAACCTGGTGTAATGGCGGGCGCCAGGAATATCGATCGCATGCAGAGGAGAAACAAATTCATTACATAATAAACGGCAGAGAGGCCGGCTCGGGACGGATCTCGGCTGCTGGCACGTCCAACACCCGTTACAGCTGCCCTGCGGCGGATACACCAGACAGCGTGAACTGACAGCAATGGGTCGGTCGAGCACAACGCAAACTATTCTCACCGTCCAGCGAGCCGTCTACACCACAAACATAACCCTACACAGTACACATTACTAGCTGACCCGGGCGTCCCACCGCTGACCCCTCGACATTACATCAATCCATCGTCCTATCGATTGCCGCAGTCACCAGGCGCCGTCTACACGACACTTCTACATTGAATGTCAGTCAAGACAGCCCTCGTCTACACTGACCGGCCAATTGCGGCGGCGGGTAACGGCGGCTCGTTGCCGTCTGTAACCGGCGCGGCGGGCACAGCAGCAGAACGAGCGGCGGAGCGCGGCCGTCCGTCAGGTCGGGACCGCCTCGGGCACGGTGATCTCAGTGGCGACAGTGACATAACCGAGAGGGCCCCGCGCCGGCCGGCAGGCCACCGACACCGGACTGGGTACGGCCGGGGCGCCGGGGACAGCGGCCGCTCGTAGCGCCAATGGAGGGGGCTGAATGATGAGCCATTCCGCGCTTTGTCTTTGAAAAAGACGTCGGAAGGAGTCTTGTTCCCTGTCATTGGCCTGGAAAGCGATGTTGAGCTAGCCAACATGTGCTGTGAAGTGTTTCCTTACACAGCAAAGAGTTCGTCGTCCATGCCACACTCAGTATTAGGTAATTTATCATCGGTCTCTCAAGCGGCTGAGCACTTCTAGCATGATATTAGCAAAGGTTAAACGGCCGTTTCGAGGTCACGACTACTGTGTTTCATTGTTTCAAAAATAGGAGCTGCTGCTAGCGATCTGACTAAAGGCCGCTCGAACACCTGATATTCAAAAACATGTGAGCGTACTTATATTTATAGAATAAAAAGCTATCGGTTTATTCACTGCCATCTGCCGGCCGTTCCACACTGCATAGCATAACCTACAGGCAGTGCAAGGCTTCATCAGCCATTATTTCAGGCGCCGTTATTTCACGAGTTATTGGCGCAACCGGGTGTTTACGGGATATTTCCGCTGAGGTCTCGGTATTTTGCCGAGGGCGGTGCCCCAGGTCACACCGCCCTGCTGCGGGACGGAGGGCGCCGGCCGCCGCGGGCATACCCTGTATCGCCAGAACGTGTCTGCCCAGCCCGCCCGGGGCACACACAGGCCGTGCAGATGCACGATAATTGGACGGCTCCACACTCGGTATTTGCAGGTGTGAAATCGTTATTGATAATGAGGAGACTGTTTCGTGGAGCTTGCCTACAGGCACGGCTCCCTCTTGCGTGACTAAATGTCGGAACATAATTAGGTATAATCAACTTTTTACTATTATCGGATGCTCTTAACCCGCGCCCTGGTGTGGGTCTGAGCCACCTTCGCCCTGGTGGGGGGGGGCCAAAATGACCCCCCCCCGTCTAACTCGAAAACGAAGAGGGCTAGGAAGACGCAGAAAAAAGCAAACGAAAGCCCATAACAAGTACGTTCGAAAGTATTTCGGTCATTTTTTCGCTAAGGTCAATATTGAGGTCGCTAGAGGTCATCATAGGTCAAATTTCAGTGTTTTCGGTGTTGCCGGACATATTCCGCTGTAGCTCGGAAACTAGAAGAGCTAGAGAGCCGCGGAAAAAAGCAATCGATAGCTCTTTTCAAGCTCTTTCGCCAAGGTTCGTCAGATTTGACCTCAGCTCAACGGTTTGGCCTACAGAGGTCATGCAAGGTCAACTTGGCAAATTTCGTTGAAAATGTTTTTAACTATAGCATGCATTCACGAGAAAATAGAGAAACGATTCATGCACCATCGTGCTTGGCTCGTCGAGACGCGTCGAATGATATATAGTTTGACCTCGAAAGGTCATTTTGAAAATTTGACCTCAGGTCAAGGTCATGACCTTACCGAAATAGGTCATGCTGCATATCATTCGATCCGCATTGACGAGACAAACACGATAAACGTCGAACGGAGTCTCTATCTCTATTCAATAACAAGTAAGTGCAGAAAAACCGCTGGTGACCTCTGGTGACCAGGGAGATGACCTAGCGTGACCTCAGCGAGGTCACAAGCAAATGGTTTCACATGGGCTGTGATTTGCTGACCCAAGACACTTCAATAACGAAATATAGGAACAATCACGCCCGATTTAGCTGAAAAACAACTACTTTTCGATTCTCCCATTGACTTATAATGGGGAGCAGCGATGACCTGACCTGACCTTAGGTCACATTTATAAAAAATCCGAGATAGCCATTTTGTAGAGCTGGGTGACATCTTCAAGTACTGTAAATTTTACATCGATCGGATAAAAGCTGTGCCTTTGAGAGAGCTTTGAACTTTTTTAGAGGTGGTGTCAGTTTTGGTGACCTTGTGACCTGACCTGACCTGACCCGAACCCCCCAAAAAAGGACATGATGTAAAAATGTTGAATAAACAGCTATACAAAGTTTCAGGGCGCTAACTCAAGTGGTTTCTGAGTTATCGCTGAAAAACCACAGGGGGGGGCCAAAATGGCCCCCCCCCCACCAGGGCGAAGGTTAAAAAGGTAAAGGCACGTCACGTCTAAGGACTGTACTATTTATGTTTACGCAATCGGAAATAACTGCAAGACGAAAGAAGTCAGTGACCTTAACATCATGTTCGGTCAGACAGTGAAGGATTCAAAACCGAGGAGCTGGAAAATACACATTTCCTTTTTGAACTTAGGAACCACGACACAAGCGCCAATGCATGCAATAGCAGCAAGCAACAATTGGTTCACGAGTCAAAGCCGTCATGAACGACTGCCAGGAGCATGTCCCGTGTCCCGTGACATTGCATTGCGAACCAAACTCTCGCCAGCCCCGGAGGCTTATTTACGCGCTCTCCCACCCTCCTGAGCCTTGTCGTCACCTTGTGCATCACCGGCACAGTGCCCATGACCCCCCCCCCCCCCGCCCCCTGGCGCGTCTCATGTGCGTGCTGCCGGCCTGGTGTCACCGGACACCGCATTGCGCGGCTTGCACGCGGTGTCCGATTCAGACTGGATGCAGGGGCGTCGCGCACACTTCAGCTCGTGCCATGGCGCCGCGACCTGAACCCTGATCCAGCAGCGTGGAGGGTCACTCTGCAATGAGTGAAGTATTTGAGCAAGCCGCCAGCCGGTGCTGTATTGTTACGAGCGAGCGAGCGCGGCGAGCGAAGCGAAGTCTTTTCAATATAACGGGAAAATCTCGGTATGAGCGGCCCGGCCCGGCCCGGCCCGGCCTGTAACGCTTTTGAGAGGCTTATAAGTTATAGCTCAGCAACCGCTGGACCGATTGGCCTGCGGTCTTTTTTGCTGGGTAGCCCCATCCCTTCTGCCCTGTAATTGACTACTCTTGACACATCTCAGTGATCGTCGTGGCACGTGCCACGTGAAAAGTCAAGGGTGTTCAAGCTGTTTTGCAAAAGTAGTGATTTTGAGAGGCCCATATCTCAGCAGCCGCTTGGGAAATTGTCTTGCGGTAATTTTTGTAGGGTAGCTGCTTCCCTTCTACCAATGGTCGGATACTCTTGATCTATGTGAGTGACCCCCACTGCACGTGCAAAATACAAAAGGAAGAGGTGTCAAGTTTGTTCCCATTTCAATAACTCGGTAATTACTGGGGCGATTTCGCTGAAACTTGGCATACAGGTAGGCACCCACCAGGCAATACATTCCCATGTGTTGCAGTTAGGGTGCTACTGCACGTGCGCACGTGCAGGGGGCGCTTCCAGATCTCGAGAATGGCTGGGCCGATTGCGCTCAAATTTGGTACACGGCTGGGGACCGGTTAGTAGGGTGCCATGCAAAAGTCAGTTTGGACCCCGTTTGCACGTGCGCACGTGCAGAATGCCGCTTCCAGATCTCAGGGACGGCTGGGCCGATTGCGTTCAAATTTGGCACACTGCTAGCGACCGGTTAGAAGTGTGCTTTGCACAAGCCCCGTTGGAAGTACCCTCTCGCCCTTCCGCACGTGCAGGGCTCACTATCTCTCTCGCTCGTTCTTCGCCCAAAAGGCGTTTTACTGGTAACGGTTAGTTCACTGAAAATTGCTGCACATGCCCCACGGTGCATTGTAAATCTCGTAAATCGCCCACGTCAATCAGTGGCCTCAATGGCCACTGCTCGTGCTTGACTGTTTTGGTCGCAATTCCAGTGATCACTTTCCAGGGCCAAGCATCGATGTCTTTCCAGAAGTAATTATGGAGCGAGCGAAGCGAGCGGATTCTTTCCTTAGACCCGCGCCCGGCTGGGGGTCCTGGATTTTCACGCCCTGCTGGGGGGTGTTTGAACACCCCCTCCCTTCTAACTCGGCTCCTGGGCCACGTAGCGATACGCGGAAGGCGGCGTTCGAAAGAGCGTCAAAAATAATGACGAAATCACTTCGGTCAATTTTTTGGTCAGGTCAAAGGTCAGGTCACCTGCAGAGGTCATTAAAGGCAAAATTTCGCCAATTTCCAGGTCGAATGTCGACAATTTCCTAGAAGCCAACGCATAACTTGGGAACCAATAGAGCTACAGCGTCGCAGAAAAGCGCATTCGATAGCCCTATTAACGCCCTTTCTGATTAATTCTCTCAGATTTGACCTAACTTCAACGGTTTTGCCTGCAGGGGGCAAAAACTGCAAAAATAACTGATTTTTTCGGAAACAGTTTTTCTGCAAAATAACTTTTGACCCAAGCCTTGTACGAGCTTACTTTTACCGGCATCGTGTTCCTCTCGTCAAGACGCATCGAATGAACTATAATTGACCTTGAAAGGTCAACTTGAAAATTTGACCTCAGGTCAAGGTCATGACCTGACCGGAAAGGGTCATGTTGCATATCTGTCGATCCGTATCGTCGAGCTGAACACATCTAAGTCGTTTTCATCGCTCTAGCATGCCTCTATCAAAAGTTATTTGCGAAAAACTGTTAGATTCCATTCGTGACCTTACATGACCTCAGGGGCATAAACAGGGGTCACGGACACCATTTTCATGTTCAGTGTGTCTAAACCACTTGTAATTCAGTGTTTGGGAGTGTTTATAATGTCTTTCGTCCAAAAGAGGCGCATTTCAATTTTCTCCCATTGACTTATAATGGAGAGGTCGCAAAATTGACCTGACCTTAGGTCATCGATATCAAAATTCTGAGACATACATTTTGTACATGCTATTGCTCTCAGCAATCGCTGAAAGTTTCAAAGCAATCGGTCACTCAGTGTAGCTATGGCAGACATTGAAACTTTTTATGAGGTGAGGTCACTTCAAGTGACCTGGTGACCTGACCTTGAATGACCTTGGTCTGAAATTTTCACAACATGTGTAGAATTGATGCATGATAACGCCGTTTTTGAGATATTCGCGAAAAAACACAAGAGGGGTGTTCAAACACCCCCCCCCCCCCCCCAGCAGGGCGCGGGTTAACGGAAATTTCTGAGTATGAGCGGCCGGCCGGCCGGCCGTGCGGACGCTTTTGCGAGGCTTATATCTCAGCAACCACTTGACCGATTTACATGCGGCAATTTTTGTAGGGTAGCTTCATTCCTTCTACCAGGTATTATACTATTCCTGATGCATGTGGGTGACCCCTTATGCGCGTGCCACGTGCAAAACGAAGAGGTGTCAGTTTTGTAATTGCTGCAATATCTCGGTAACTACTGGGCCGATGGCGCTGAAAGTTGGCATGTAGGTAGGCACCCACTAGGCACTGCATACCCCTGTGCCAGAGTTGGGGTGCTGCTGCACGTGCGCACGTGCAGAGGTCATTTCCAGATCTCGAGAACGGCTCGACCGATTGCGCTCAAATTTGGTACACAGTTAGGGACCGGTTAGTAGGGTGCCGTGCACAAGTCAGTTGGGACTCATTTTGCACGTGCGCACGTGCAGGGTGCCGCTTCCAGATCTCGAGAACGGCTGGGCCGATTGTGCCCAAATTTGGCACATCGCTAGAGACCGGTTAGTAGGGTGCCGTGCAAAAGTCAGTTGGAGGTACCCCTCGCAATTTCGCACGTGCAAGGCCCACCCTCTCGCTCTCGCTCGCTCCGTTAGTCGCCCCAAAAGGCGTTGGTATTTTTATGACCATTTACCACTACCAGACCATCGCTTTTACGGATACCTACCTACCGCGGGGACTCCTCACAATTGATCAAATATTTGGTGATCGGTACCGTTCCCGACGACCAGCCATGGAAAAAATTATTTGCTATGCTTCTGTCTCTTGTCATGGGACCAAGAACAGTACTGAAACTAAAACTCGAAATGTTTCGAATGCCTCTCAGCTCCGACTATGGGAACTGAAGGGCGCTTTGCTGTTAGGAGACACAAAACACCATTACATCATGACTTACTGGGGGAAGCAAAGATTCCATTTAATGGAGGAGCTCATGCAATCAGTGTAAGCATTCGGCATCCATTCACACAGAGTGCACGACGGCACTATCTGATTCCAATCCTCCGACGACAAATTTGTCCGATCACATTACCGCAACCCTAAGCGGCAGCGGTGACGGAGCCAGTTTCACGAACGACGAGGAAAACATCATTCATAGGGGACACTGAGGACAGTGGTTACGGTCAGGGAATGTCGGGTACTGTTCAGAAAATATGGCGGCCGATCAGAAGGAATTCCATTTCATGATCCACCACACATTCTCCTAACGACCCGACAAAAAACTCATTTTCACTACCTTATACCAGTTACTTACGAAACACACACCAGCTAATTACGAAACACAAACAATTTATTGACAACATAGAACAAAAGTTCATCGCAGGTACTCAGTTAACTCATGCCGAACCGGCCGGTCGCTCCCAAGACAGACTGCTCGTTAAAATGGCCGAATTCATCCCTAGTGGTGGCGCAAAGAGTTAAAATCGCCGTGGCATGACCGAGTGTCGAACGTTAAGAGATCAAACGGCACGCAGCAGCACATTGTCAAATTTGAAAATTTGTGTCAAAGGCTAAAAACGTTCTTCAGCTGCTGATCACGGGCACAGCACTCCCGCCCAGCGGATATTACGAGCACGCCATTTCCAATACTCGTCGCCACGGTTCGAATTCATCGCGAGCGCCTACTGCAAGCTATCGCCGCACCAGTCCAGTCTCTGAGCCCATCACATAGCGGGTGGGACTTCCCCTCACGGCGCGTGGTGGGAACGCACCCCTCCTTACTTCACGTGATGCCGACCAAATCCCGAGCGTCCCGTCCGAGCCGGTCCAGCTATCACGCCGGTCACCGGTCAGCGGCCGCGGGGTGTTTCGTGCTGACGTTACGAGGGTCCGGCGCCCGAGCTGCCGTCGTACTGTGACTTGTTCTTCAGCAGGAACGTCGCCAGAAACTCGATCGGATCGGGTGGCCTGCCAGGAGCGGGAGAAGGCGTGTAAGAGGCGGGAGTGCGAACAATGGTAGAGCGAGAACGGCCATTGGAAGGCACAAAGATGCGCATACATAGAGCAGCATAGGCATTCATCCGCCAAAGTTTGCTCTTCAGGAGAGGGAGGCTGGCGAGAATTACTTAAATACACCTTTTTAATTCACTTGGTACGTGAAGATAAGGTACAGATGACTACCTCTACGACGCAACATCGTCAAAACTGCATGCACATCACCCAAATCTAACACACTATGACACTACACAGTCACACGCGTTCCGCCCGGCGCTCGCTGAGCTGGGACGGTGAGAGAGCTATGGTGAGTGGGGGTTGGGTGGGGGATGGGGGGCTGACCTCTCCTTGGAGAGCACCGAGAGTGCCTGCTGCAGCGCCGGCACCACCGTCTGATCGAGGTACTGACGTGTCGGCAGTGACTGCAGGTCCAGACGCGACTTTTTGGCGCCGTTCTCAGAGGCCTTCTCCGCCGCCACCGCCTTCTGGTGGATACAACGGGAAATAGTGGTTACGTGTCTGGCCGCCAGATCAGCGATAGAAGCAGTCCGCGGCGGTATCACAATATTTTTAGCAGCGATCTGCCTGGATAACACGGTCTGCGATAAAAGTTCAGTAGTAGAAATATAATCAAAGGTAGAATTGAAGCATAACTAGGCTGTCTATCCTAAAAAGCAAAAGATTATCAAAATTTCGCAATTAGCATAGAAACTATAAAGAAAAAGAAACTATACACACAGCATACACTGAACAAATTATAAGCCATGCAAGAGTGTGGCATAGAGCAAAAGGTACCTGCACACTTTCTGGAACAATGTCCTGGCTTGATCCACCACTCCCAACCATCTTTGATTGATCTTGCAGCAGTAGGTACTCTGGAACAATAAGTAGATTTTGTGACCAAAAATACTAAATTCATCTTACATCATAGCATACTGAATTTACTGATGGCTAGGTAGGGTAGGTACAGTACCTTCCCAAAAGTCACAATTTTTAACTGGAAAGGTTGACATCTTCTTGTAGTCATGTTCACCATCCTATCATGACTCTAAGAATAGCACTAAAAGCCAGGCAGGACAGGGCCATTTAGGCAATTACATTACTTCCAAGTCCATATAAGATATGTTTCACCGGCAGTGAGATTTGATGTCATGCATTATTATTTTATCAGGTTACTCTGGCAGGCACCTGAATTTAGATAAGATCAGTTCAGTATGAACCATGGTACCTAGTAGTAGCTTAACAACATTTTGAAACCATAATAATGTGATCATGCAGTGCCAAGTGAATGTAATGTTGCTGCTATCCCGTAGCATTTTGAAGAAATTTGAGTTGCCCAGACTATCTTGCAGCCCAAAACATACCTATCCACATCCCACTTTCGACTACCTACAAGCTGAGCTGCCTATCATCTCAACAAAAACAATATGAAAATTCATTGTAGGTCAACTACATATATGCCTGAAAGGCAGACTTAAAGGTAGTGTGCCACCTTTGAATGATTTCCCATTCTATTTTTCCTAGGATAAGAAGCTTCTGTTTTTACCTAATATCGCAAAAAAAAATCAAAAATGGGCCTAAAATAGTGCTTTTTTCGCCTAAAAGTTTATCGGTTTTTCGATATGTATAGCAACTGTAGTGGGCTGACCTGCAAACAGGCGTCGGCAACAATCACGAATGCGGCGCACATGTGACAATAAGCAAAGGTCATTATAGAGTTACGACGTACGGGAATGAGTTATCAGCTGTCTAATCGTAGACAACACAATGTCGAATTTAAACTGTAAGCCTGTATTGGTATTGTTTCTTTAATTTGTCTGTCGAACATTAATTCATGGTTGGAAATATTATTTTATGTAAAATAATTGATATGAAACAGCCGTCTCTAAAGTTATGACCCCATCTCACCACATGAAAGTGGCAGAAATGACAATGATCAGCTGACGCATTTTTCTTGGCCGAAGTCAGAGCGCGCGGCCCGACGCACCACCACCGCGCCCAAAGCCAGGGCCCCGGTAACGTGAGGTAGCCGAGTCGGGGCAGCGTGCGCTGACCCAAGCCGGGGCCGCGGCTTTGGGCGCGATCTACCGCATCCCCGCGGGCAGCCCCGGGCTATCACATGACACCGGGAGGACGCGCGGCCCCGGCTTGGGTCAGCGCACGCTGCCCCGACTCGGCTACCTCACGTTACCGGGGCCCTGGCTTTGGGCGCGGTCTACCGCACCACCTAACAGGCGTGTTCGAAACCGCAGGAGATGATGATGAACGGGTTTATCGAAACTTGATTGGATGAGCCTATCGGTAATAGCGATTTCAGTGTGTGCATTTATTGTTCATAGTGGTGTGAAATGTGGTTGGGGTACGACCGACAACCCGTCGGGGCGAATTTCGCACTGGGGTACTCAAAATTTGAAGAATTTAAGACGTTTCCATGAGTTTTGAAGGTATGGATAAGTTCTAAAAATCCGGTTCTCCTTATCTGGGCCATTAACTCCATACGGTCCAGGAAAGCTGGCACACTACCTTTAACTAAAATGGTGACAGCTATGGAGCAAAATCATGAGCCATCTGATGCAGCTGAAGCATATAGTTCAGCACCAATAACCAAAATATGGACAATATGGTGTTGTGGTCAGGTGTGTTGTGCAAGTTGCCTGTGCTTACATAGGTAGGTATGTTCCCATGATCGGATGAAATGAATGGCATTATTATTGTTTTAAAAGTGCCTACAGCCTACATAGCATGCTTGTCTAGCATACAAACTACCCCATCATTTGATGTCTCTAGGACAACAAAGATTCTATGCCATACAGCCAATCATGTTCCATAACCGAAGCCGAGCCCCCGCTGACCTTGTACGGGATTGGCCAGACGACTTAGAATCTTCCTCGTCCTAGACATCGAACGCAGTGTTAGTTACAAAGCAGCCCATGCTTGGCCCATGCCCGACCAATTCCAATTCAGAATGGTGCCTGATTATATCAATATTTGCATTTTGCAGCACAAAGATACAACTCAAGTCCGAGGCTCCAAAGAAGATAATTCAAACTGTGAACCCACTCTAAAGCCTTGGGACGCACAAAAAATGGGTAAAAGTATACATTGAGTCCGAGTGACTGTTCAACGATAAAGTTTTCATATTCTTACATTATTTGACATCCTGAATCCAAAAATGATACCTACTTATATGCCTTGGAAATAAAAGAAAAAACATAATAATTTTTTTGCTGTTACGTATTTGTATCAACAGCGTCACAATTGTCCACTCGGACCTAATATATACTAATACCCAAAAAATGTCTTCAGATACAATTTGAATTCGAATGGTAATCCCTCACACTCAGCCTACTACAAACCTCCACATCCACAACAATTCGAAAGAGCTCGTTGTTGTTGAAGAGTAAGAACGGGAGTGTCTAAAAAGCAGACAAGATTAGCAGACGAGCCCATGCTCAGTAACTACTAGACCGATTTCAATGAAACCTTCACCATTAGACGCGCCGTGGTCAGAAACGGTGCCGTTTATGATAATTTTTTGATTGGTCCACCCTAAATGGTCCAAATCGGTCCAAAATCTCTAAAATCTGTTGCAGACGAGCCCATGCTCCGAAACTACTGGACCGATTTCGATGAAACCTTCACCATTCGACGCGCTGTGGTCTGTAACGGTGCCGCTTTTGGATAATTTTTTTATTGGTCCACCATAAGTGGTCCAAAATCCAAATCGGTTCAAGTACAGCCCAAAAATACGTTTTCACGTAGTGAGCCGATGAGTTGGTTTCCGCAGCGCGGAGGTGCCCTAGCCTTCCAGGCGGTGGGGGGCATTCCCCCCCCCTTTAGTTTTTTTCGATATATCTCGAGAACCGCTGCGCCGATCGTCACCAAATTCTCAGTACCCTCCCGGGAGTAGCTAGCACACATGGTGACCAAATTTTTTTCCAAAAGCTATGATAGGTTGGCCGCTAATGACGTCAGAGTGACGTCATTTCTGCCATTTTCGACCCAAAAAAGGTTTCGCGGGAAGAGCTGTCAGGCCTACAGCTTTAGAGATACAGAAAAATGGTTCGACATAAAAGGTGTAGAATTAGGAGGGCTACAAAACTGCTATTTCAGTTTTTCGAATTTTTTGGATTTTGACCCCCAAAAATAGATTTAGAAATAGAAAAGATTAGAATAATTATTTTATTAGAAAAAATAGAAAAGATTAGAAATAGAAAAATAGATTTTTTGAATAAAGTAGCCGAAAAATCTAAAAAGTTTTTTGAATTTCAAAAAAAATGGAACATATGTGATAGTCCCTACCATCTTCTATCTACATACCAAATTTGAGATTGATACCTATTTTTTTGGCCAAGTTATAGCGAAAAAAACTGTTCAAAATTGATGACGTCAAATTGTCAAGCTCAATTTTTAGCAATTCTAGACCTCGTAGCGCAAAACCAAGACCACCATTAGACTCCCCGTGACATAGGCGTAGGAACAGGGGGGGCCAGGTGGGCAAGTGCCCACCCACTTTTCGAGGTGGGGGGGCCAACCATGTGTTTTGGCCCACCCACTTTTTACTCGAGGCCCCTCGTCTCGATTTGAGAGGACGTCGTCACCTTCCAGAATAAACAAACTCGGTAAAAATAAGTTCCACGAATCCCCACGCACGGACTCCAAGGGGCCGTGATGGATCCAACGAGGCCCTCTGTTCATCTTGTCAGTCGAAGCCCCTGAGACTGATGGCCTGAGAGGCCCTAGTGGATCTGAGGAGGCCCTAATATACACACTGGTCTGGGGAGGCCCCTGACACTGGCGGTCTGGGAGGTCCCTCCATCCACACTAGTCAGAATAGGCCCCTGACACTGGCGATCTAGCCGAGGCCCCCTACCCTCACTAGTCAGAGGAGGCCCCTCTATCCTCAATAGTCAGAAGAGGCCCTTGAGACTGATGGTCTAAGAGGCCTATCCATCTACACTGTAGTCAGAGGAGGCCCCTGAGACTGATGACCTGAGAGGCCCTTATAATCACACCAGGCAGAAGAGGCCCATGAGACTGATGGACTGAGAGGCCCTTATATTCATACTGGCCACAGGAGACCCCCAAAACTTTCGGTCTGGGAGGTCCTCAATCCGGCACCAGTCAGAAGAGTCCCCTGAGACTGATGGCCTGGGAAGCCCTTATATTCACACTAGGCAGAGGAGGCCCCTGAGATTGATGGTATGAGAGGCCCTCATATTCACACCAGTCAGAAGAGGCCCCCGAGGCTGATGGCTGTGAGGCCCTTCTGTTCATATAACTGGCCACTGGAGGCCCCTGAAACCGGTGGTCTGGGAGGGCCCTCTATCCAAACTAGTCAGAAGAGGCTCCTGAGACAGATGGTGTGAGAGGCTCTTATATTCATACTGGCTACAAGAGGCCCCTGAGACTGATAGTCAGAGAGGTCCACTCCTAATGAATCTGAGGGGGGCCTTCTATCCACATTTACACTTTTCTAGGGAGGCCCCCGAGACTGATGGTCTGAGAGGCCCTTTTATTTATACTGTCCACAGGAGCCCCCTGATATAAATGGTCTGAGAGGCTCTTTTATTTATACTAACCAGAAAAGGCCCCTAGGTAGGATTGATGGTCTAACAGGCCCTTCTATCTATACTAGCCAGAGGAGGCCCATGAGACTGATTGTCTGAGAGGCCCTTCTATTCAAACTAGGCAGATGAGGCCCCTGAGAATGATAGTCCGAAGAGCCATGCGGCGGCAACTGGCCGTGGCCATATTTCGGCCCGGTGGGGCCCCACAGAGCTCATGAGAGCACCTCAAGGGCTCCTAAGTAGACACGCTTATCCCCATAAGGGTGCCACGCCGGCTTCTGAAGGCTCCTTGCAGGCATCTAAGGGCCCTTTCCGGCCTCTAATGGCTCCACCCGCCTGTGATGGCTCCACACCAGTGTTTATGAGCGTCACACAGCGGCGCCTTTGAGGGTCATACTAGTGTCTCTTAGGGCCCTATATCGGTGGCTCTGGGGTCCCCACACGGCGCCTCTGTGGGCCACCACACCTGTGCATCTCAAGGCTCTATAGGTACATCTGAAGGACCCACACCGACACCTCGGAGGGCCCCACACCAGTATCTCGGAGCTCTGAAGGCCCCACACCGGTGACTCTGAGGACTCACCGGCTCCTGAGAGCACCATGTTGATGTCTAACGGCTCCACAAGGCCACTGAAGGCACCACACAAGTTCTCACTGAGCTCTAATGTCCATGTACCGGTCTCTGAGGGATTTAAGCCAGCGCATTCATAGCTCCACACCAGCAATTGTAAGGGCTTCACACTGAAGTATCTGAGGGTTCCACACCGGTGTCTCTAAGGGCCACATACCGGCATCTCTGAGGGCCCCATACCGGCGTCTCCGAGGGTCCACATCTGGCGGGCACCCATCAGCGACTGAAGGTCCCACACTGTCGACTCCGAGAGCCCCATCTGCGTCTGGGAGCAACATGCCGTCTCTAAGAACCACAGCGGCTCCTCCGTACGAAAGATGGGCGTCTGCATGCCAAAGGGGAGCGGTTCTGAGACAGTAGGGCACCTACGTGCAATATCTAGAGGGGCGCCTATGAAGCCCATAGGGGCACCTCAATGCGCAAGAGGGGCGCCTCTGAGGCCTACATAATATATGGGCGTCCACATGCAATAGAGGTCTGCATTGATCAATGCCATGGGGGTGCATTCCTAAGAAACATGGGCGCCGGCATGGCAAAGAGAGGCGCCTTCAAGTGTCCATAAAAGAGAGACGCCTATGATAAGCGCACATTGTATGCGACAACGGGGCGACTGTGGGACATATAGGATGTCTCTGATGACTATACATAGGGCGCTTATATGCCAAAGAGGGCGCCTATGAAGCTAATGGGGGCACCTGGGAAACGAGGAAGACATTTGTGTAAGGGTTTTCAGGGGTCATGCGCCGTTTGCGGCAAATAGATTCTAAAAAAAATCGGAGGGGGAATAAGTTTTAAAAATGGTGCGGACTTTCCGCACTGTTCGCTTAAGCGGTTACGCCCCTGGGTACATCTGCCCGAGCCCCGATCTCAGAAGCTAGATTTGGAGGTCATACTTGAAAGTAGCCAGCAGGACGAGGCAAAAGTTGGAGGCCCCTGAAAATAGGAGGCCCCTGAAAAAGGAGGCCCCTTGACAGGGTGGCCCACCCACTTTTCATGACGTTCCTACGCCCGTGCCCCGTGACGAGTTGCATCGAATCAATAGGGTAAAGTGCCTAATTAGCGACCCCCTTAATTTGAACCGTCATTGCTCACGCTCTGTGGGTGCCACTGTATTACTGGCTTGATTTTCGGAGAGATCGTTCATTTTTCTATTAAAATATAGTCATTTTCTGCCCCAATATTCACTAACTTATCTGTAGTGAGCATGTTGACAAACCATTGCAAAAAAAAAACGCTAATAGGGAACTCTTCCCGAATAGCGACCGGGGAGGGTCGCTAATAAGTCTATGGGTTTCCCCACATTAAAAATGACAAAAAATGCGACGCCTGAAAAGATGAAATATGATCTCAAAAAGGTAACCTATACGCATAGCACTCAATCACTCGAACAGGAACGTTTATCCAACACATTTACGTAAGTAAAAACTTAGGTATCACGTGATGCACCGAAGGCGAAAAGAAGGCGGAAACCCAGATTTTGCGGGCTATCTCGTATGATATTCGAGGTCCGCGCTGAATTTGGCACCCCTGCAGTCGGTGACGACATTTGGCATCCCCTGCCACACATTGCAAGCTTCAGCAACACCTCATTTTCATTTCTCTCTTTTCCCCTTTCTTTCCCTTCTTGAGCTATTTGCGACCATGTCAGGCGCAAATAGGAAATATGCGTTGCGACACATTTTTAACCGCCATGCTGTGCACAGTTGAGCGATTCACTATGGGAAAACGGCAATCAATTGAAAAAGGAATGTCGATTCAAAATAAAAAAGGTGCATCATCCTAATGTGCATCGCCTTTCATCAGAGAGGGCCCAAACACACACGTTTTGGATAAGAAACTTAACATTTTTATTTAAACTCACCTGAAACGTCCCACCAGAAACATCGACGACCGGGAAATAATTTATTTTGATAATTCCAAAGTATAGCTGACCTTTTGACGATGTTTGTACCCCGTTTTCTCCTGCCAGTTTTTCTGTAGGGAGGTAGGTCGCAAATCGGAAAGGGTCGCTAATTAGGCACCTTACCCTACCCATTTTATGCAAAAATATCAACTTTGAAATTTGACCTTTTTTGATCTGACCTTGACCTGACATCCACCAGAAAGTGACCTAAACCGTGCCTGATGGTCTTATAACCAACACCATTGAGTTGGAAATGAAAAACTGGCCATAAAACATGCATCGCATGACCTTAGTAAAGTTGGGCTCATGTGGTGACCCTTGGTGACCTTTGGTGACCTGACCTGTGACCTGGATCCAAATGGGGGGCAAATGCCCCCCTCGACCGCCCGAAATCAACGAAAATTTGCGTTTTTTTCGAGAATAAAGCGAAAACCAAACAGCTTTATGGGGGAAAGTTTGTTTTAAACTGCACCATAGGGTTGTTCAAAAAAAACCGAATTTTGGAAAAGTATACGGGCTCATGGCTCGTGTGGTGAGGTATTCTTTTCTGAGTCCAACGATGTCCTCTTTTCCGAAAAATATTAACTGCTTCATGCTCCCCAAACGGCTTGAAGAGGAGGATGTTACGCCCGGCGACCGGCCGGTGTCAATAAGGGCGAGAATTCGATGCCGCGCGCCGGCGGAGGCGCCTTATCGGCACCGCGCGCCACGACATCTACCGGGCGGCCGGCCGACCGGTGTAAGGGAATGAATGAGTGGTCTTCTTTCACATGATAGGGGTGCGCTAGCCCATATTGTCGGAGTGGAAAGTTTCAGTGCAGCATCGGTACCTCTGCCGCAGTGTTCTGTGTCGATGCCCGATGGTTCAGAAAAAAGCCAAGCAGAACTAAGAAAAGACTCAATGCTTCTGGCTAGTTCACTATAAACATCTCGTTTCGAGAATACAGCGCGGCGTTTCACGGCCGCTGCTACCAAGATTGCTGCTACCACGCTGCCGGCAGGCTGACTGACTACATCGTCTGAGTTTGCTGATATCTCCATGGACACCCAATTTGACACGTAGGCTGCTAGCGAGCAGTAATCGCCACGCACTTTGAGAATGTGGATCGATCATGGTTGTTCAATACAAAAGCGCCCGTGAATGAAACAGGACCCAGCTGCCACTCAACATACCATATCGCGTTGTTCATGAGTCAAGACGCGAACTCTGAGCAATAACACAGCTCTTTGCACTGCTGTCGACAACTTACATTGCTTTTAGACGGTGGCTTGCAGCCCACATATGCTGTTGCCAACGGTATGCGAAAATTTGAAGTTTACTAAGAACAGCAGGAGCTGGCAATGTGCAAGGACAGAATATGGAGACCCCGGCATCGACGTTAGGTTTAACCTACATTAGCACTTAGCAGTTAAAAAAAGGATGACATGCCCGGGAATGACGCGGTGGCCGCCCTGACATCGTGACGAAGTTGGGTGTGAGTAGAGACAATAGCTGGAGTACACATAATGTCAAGCGCCCATCAATCCAACCCTTCGGGCAGCAGCAGCATCAGCAGCCCGGCCATGTCCACCGATGCCGCTCAAGATCCGATCCAGAGCCGGCAGAGAGCACGGCTCTGCCCTGACCTGACACATATCCCCGGCGTGTCATGACGGACAGACCATTACCTCGCCTGTATAAATACAATGTATACAGTATACCTAACTTACCAATTTCTAAGTCTCATGTTGAGGCAAGAAGTGATCAGCGTCCAGTTCTACTTCGACGAAGACTCGTATTCAGACCTGGCAAAGAGAGCACGGCTCTGCCCTGTTTCCGCGGCTTCTAATGGCCACATCGATACGAGACAGCTCCAATCGTCTGTTTTACCTAACTACAAAACCAGGTTGTTGTGTTGCGATTAGCACGATACAATTGTTGCGTACAGCGTAGATATTTGTTAAATGCGTAATTAATTAGAAATAGGAAAAGTAAACATTGCCATCGTCATTCGCCAAACAGGCGATGTCAAGCATAAGTCTGTCCGTCATGACACGCCGGGGATGTGTGTCAGGTCAGGGCGGCTCTGCCCTGGGGGATGTGTGACGCGCTCTATGCCGGCTCTGGATTCGGGTCTTGAACGACACCGGCGCGGTGGGCACGGCCGGCTGCCGGTGCCGCTGCTGGATTGAGCGACACAATTGATTTATATGTGTACTCACTACTCCCGCTATTGTCTCTACTCAATTCGTCACACTGTAAGGGTGGCCAAACTGTCATTCCCAGACATGTTATCTTTTCTTTCGAACTGCTAATCTAAGTAAAACAAACGTCAATCCTTGCAGCTTGATGAATAAACAAAGCGATATGTTACGCTAAGGAGGCAGCTGTATTCTGTAAACGGAATGTTTCGAGTGAATTACCCAGAAGCGTTGAGTCTTTTCTTAGTTCTGTTTGGCTTATTTTCTGAACAATCGACACAGAACAACGCGGCAGAGGTACCGATGCTGCACTGAAACTTTCCGCTCCGACAACATGGGCTAGCGCACCCCTATCCCCCTATCATGTGAAAGAAGACCACGCATTTTATTCCCTCCCACCACTGGCCGGCCGGCCGCCCGGTAGATGTCGTGGCGCGCGGTGCCGATAAGGCGCCTCCGCCGGCGCGCGGCGGCGAATTCTCGCCCTTATTGACACCGGCCGGTCGCCGGGCGTGACATGGTCCTCTTCAAGCCGTTTGGGGAGCATGAAGCAGTTAATATTTTTCGGAAAAAAGGGCATCGTTGGACTCAGAAAAGAATACCTCACCACACGAGCCATGAGCCCGTATACTTTTCCAAAATTCGATTTTTTTGAACAACCCTAACTGCACCACAGTGCGTAAGGAATATAAATTTTTGGAAGTTAAAGGAAATAGTTCACTTTTAACATGGGGTTTGGAACTGGAATAGCAGTTTTGTTGCTTGCGCTGAGACTAGCACAAATCAGAAGCTTTTACGGCCCAACGATCACCCTAGACGAAGATATTCCATTTTTCGTTCCGAAAAGAGTGCCTTGCAGAGGAATGCGTGCCTTGCTGAGGAATGCAGTCACGTCATCGTCAGCCAATCAGAATGCTGCTTACAGCCGATGGGTTTGTCCTACGCAATATGATTGGTCAACGCGTAATAAGCTTACGCGTCAAACATTATTTTATATAGAATATAGTTCTTCTTATACTAAAATATAGAAAATAATCCTTTTTACAAAAACTTTTTGTTTTATTTTCTGATCATTTTGAGCATAAAAAACATAAATCCATAGCAAAATACTAATTTCAGGAAAGTGAACTATTTCCTTTAAGTTTGTGAAACTTTTTTGGGGCTGCCCCGGCAGCGTCCAAGGCCGCCTTTGGATCCGCCAGTGTCGGCATAGAAAAAAGAGGTTAGGGTGGCCGCTTTATCCCGGTCTCCCCTAAACATCAAACAGGTCAAGAGATCTCTCGGCGGGGAAGGGTGATTAGTGATTATGTTTCTGTTCACAGGTTTGGCCCTGGCGAGTAAATGCTCCAGGAGAAAGGAGAAGCAAATCCAGGAGAAGCGGAAGTCGGGAGGATGGCCCGTGTCGGTCTGAGGTCGGGCTGGATCGCGAGATCGGGCCTCTGCGGCCCCCGTGGGAGGATGGCGTGCCAGCTCGCGTGCGGGACGGTGTCTCGACGAACCCTGGCCGACATCTGCACGTTGGGAGGTGCGGAGACGGCATGGAGGCGGATCTTCGGCTCCCGTTACGTCGACGAAGCTGTCGCCGAGGAGTAAGTAAGAAAGTAAGTAGAGTAAAGGCCTGGCTACACTATGCGTTTTCTTCGTGCGTTTTTTGCGTGTTTGCGTGTTTTGCGTGATATAGTTCTAGAAAAAAGAACGATATTACGTTTTTGTGATGTTTTTCACCTTAAATTTTAGTTACATAAGAGTTATATTAGCTTTTGTATATAACCAAAGTAAAAATTATATTGTTTATAACTTTTTTCCTAGAACGATATTACGCAAAACACGCAAACCTGCAAAAACGCACGCAGAAAACGCATAGTGTAGCCAGGCCTTAAATGCTGCTAAGGACAGGTGACGACGGATCAGGTGCCACGCCGGTGTACAGTCCGGGGCGCAAAGGACTGGTACAGGAGCCGCGCCGAGAGCGTCCCGCACCTCAGAAGAGACCAGACAGTGGCGGCGCCACCCGCCGAGTGCCAGACACCGAGTGGCATCCCGCGTGGCAATCCGCGGTCGTCAGGGGGCCCCTTTAGTTATCCTACACCTACTATCCTGGGAGCACCTTCATCACGGCTGGTGTGAACAGGGCATGAGCCACATGCATCCTAGCAGCGTCTGAGCTTCTGATACAATAGACCAATTATCATTGAACTTCTATTTTCTGCAGTGGCGGATCCAGGGGGGGGCAAAATGGGCATTTGCCCCCCCCCCAAACGGCATGATTTTAACATTACGCCTATGGACGATGCATGGTAAGAATCGATACATTTTTATGGTTTGCCCCCCCCCCCCCCAAACCTCTGAGCTGGATCCGCCTCTGATTTTCTGGACATCTATACCCCAATATAGCATCTGAAAGAGAAACCGAGCGACCGAAGTGCTACTTTCCGTGGACAATGAACTAATAGTGCAATGACGATATCGCGTACAACGATTATAATTGATGCGAACCATGAAATGGCAATAACTCGAGCTGAGTTATCGCTGCGGTGTGACAAAGGGCACTCAAGAACTGCAACTCGTGCAGCGGATCGAGTATCGACGTTCCCAAATGGTGCCAACAGGCACAAGTGTTACACTACACCGCAGGGAAAAGCCTATAAAAGTGTCCTTATGGGTAACAACGTTGACATTTTTCATATCACTAGATGATGTTCCCGAGCATGGAAACCAAACCCGCTCATCTGCATTGGCATATACAATTGAGTTTGCTCGGTGTTTTTAGGTACATACGATAATGATGATTACGGAGCGAGCGAAGCGAGCGTAGTCTTTCCTTAGATTAACGGAAATTTCTGAGTATGAGCGGCCGGCCGGCCGGCCGGCCGGCCGGCCGTGGTCACGCTTCTGCGAGGCTCATATCTCAGCAACCACTTGACCGATTTACACGCGGTAATTTTTGTAGGGTAGCTTCATTCCTTCTACCAAGTATTGGACTATTCCCGATGCATGTGGGTGACCCCTTATGCACGTGCCACGTGCAAAACGAAGAGGTGTCCGTTTTGTAATTGTTGCAATATCTCGGTAACTACTTGGCCGATTGCGCTGAAAGTTGGCATGTAGGTAGGCACCCACTAGGCACTGCATATCCATGTGCCAGAGTTGGGGTGCTGCTGCACGTGCGCACGTGCAGGGGTCGTTTCCAGATCTCGAGAACGGCTCGACCGATTGCGCTGAAATTTAGTACACAGCTAGGGACCGGTTAGTAGGGTGCCGTGCACAAGTCAGTTGGGACCCATTTTGCACGTGCGCACGTGCAGGGTGCCGCTTCCAGATCTCGAGAGCGGCTGGGCCGATTGTGCCCAAATTTGGCACGTCGCTAGAGACCGGTTAGTAGGGTGCCGTGCACAAGTCAGTTGGAGGTACCGCCCTCGCAATTTCGCACGTGCAAGGCCCACCCTCTCGCTCGCTCCGTTAGTCGCCCCAAAAGGCGTTATACTGGTTAGATAGGTTTTATACGCGGTGACACAAGTACGTAGTTTCAAGTATACAATAGTTCGCGGTGAGGGTATTTGGATATGTAATACCTATGTATTATTTATGTTGTGAGTGACACAAGTAGTTTTAAGCACGGTTCGATAATTGGGGTGATGGTACTTAGATAATAGATATGTATTATACGGTGACACATCTAGTTTTCATACGGTATAACGATAATTGCTGACTAGATTAAGCGTAGCGGGTATAGCGTGACAACCAGGGATGCGGAGCCGTGGAAATTTCAGACGGTTCCGGGTTCACCGTGCATTTTCAAAATATTCTCGTATTTTTACAAATGTATACCCATACATTTCATACTCCTACGGTTGTCCGACCCAAGATGAGCAATTATGAGTCCAGGTGTATGAATGAGCCCATGTGCTACCAGACTATAATGTGAATGAAGTGTGAATGTGTGAATAGTGTGAATGAATGAATGTGATGAATAATGTGATGTGATGTGATGATGTGTGATGTGATGAATAGTGTGAGTAATGTGAATGAATTATAGTGTGAATGAAGTCCACATCAACAGTGAACACATTGTATATGATTATCATCAATCCACGTACGTTCCTCGCTATTGTGCGCTCGTAAGTTGTTCGCAACGTTCCTCGCTATCCCCGAGTGCACTAAACAACTTTGCCTTATCACGATATTTGTCAAATTCAACACTTTTGTCTAAAATATGTCAGAAGTAGCATACTAAATGAAGTGACTTTTCAACTCCGCCGGGATTTTTTTTTTTTTTTTTGACTTTTTCTGTCATGCTCGACACAGACAGTCGCAAGTGACTGCAGGGGTACTGAATGACTGCTTGTTCAATGACACGGAAACGACCGACCAACGGACTACTCCGCTACCGTTCTATGGAGAGAATCGCTGACTATAACGTAGTAAGCATATAATTATAACGCAAAATATTCCTTACACATTTGCTTTCCTGCGAGACTGTTGAACCAGGCAACGTGCTGATTTCGACGCTGCCGTATGCAGAATCAATAGTGCATGCAATACCTATGCATTCAGCGATACATTTTTCTTGGCTTCTTTCATTGCTTTTGTCACAGTATTAAGTTTAATTCGAAAATTGAAAACATCAAGAATACTCAAAGAGGTGGGGCGGTAAAAAAAATCGAATCTGGGATTTTTCTGCCGAATTAGTGAACAGCACTCCAAAATGCATGAAATTAGATCTGGGAGCAAAATTTTCGAAACATTGCAAAACCGGTCGCCTAGTACCTATAATATAAGCCGTCTATATATATCTGCAATGCAGCAACATTTAGGGGAAGGAGGGTGAATTGCGCCACCTTAAGGAAAAACGCTGATTGTAAGAAAACCGCTGGAGATATAAGCATGCACTGGTAACCACTTCAAAGAGGAACTCATTAGCTACGATTTAAGAGCCTCCCGATCAATTAAGAATGTTTCGTTTGCTTCCGACAGCTGCTTTTCAGAAACATGCAAAAGGGCGCATTTACCGACAACTGCTGTAAATTGCGCCAGGGGGATGGCGCAATTAGAATCCAATTGCGCCCTATACTTAAACATGGCTAAGCGAATGAGACGGAATGCATACACCCCGGCAGTGTAATGTCATTGCGGCTTACTTAAACATTTATAATGTTAATCAGGCTGGATAAATAATAAATGTAGATATAAATCGCGATGTTTTTGCCCAGGTAAATAACTTTACATGTGTCCGTATGTTTGTAAAAGTGCAACGAAAACGTTTTATGTAACCGACTAGATATATGTGAAAGTATGGTTAAATTTTCAATCGTTTCTCTCAAAATTATTAATTTTTATCGTTGCGACAACTTGTTGACATCAGTTTTTACTTTTTGATCATAGCTGTCACCTCTCACGCCCGAGTCGATATTGAAAATGCCGTATTTTGTCAATTACACCACAAGTTGGCAGCCTAAATGGCAGCTGCATTATAAGTTTGACGAGAGAAATAATTTGCGGACTGGCGACAGCGGGCTGCTCCCCTGCCTGGCATTAAACTCCTTCTTTATTGCAATCAGTTAATGGTGTATTCATACTGTCGTGATACAATAGCTACACCATTATTCTATCTGCGCCCCCATGGTGCAATTGCCATGGGCGCAATTAGAATTGAGGTACTTTTTAATAAAAGCGTAGAAGTCATCATAAATATGCTGAAGGAAGTTTACTGTTTAAGTGAAATATAATGAAAAAATGGGCTTTCTTTCTAAATATCACTCTGAAAATCACACACGTATCACAGATTTTTATAGCCAACGGTTCAAAGTACTGCAAAAAAGCTAAGCAAACGCCGTAATATCTTTGATGGCGTAACTGAGCCCTGCTGATTGGCTTCGTCGGAGAGCTTGGGCCATAAAATGAACTATCAGGTGGTGAAAATATTGTTTTCGAACACAAAATTATAAACATGCCATTGAATTCGTGGGAATGTTGGTGGGCGCAATTGGTTAGGAGGGCGCAATACACCCACTTTCCCCTACTCGCACACACACATGCTATCCTACTATAGTAACTATACTATAGTAATTTGTTAGTGACAATATGTATTAACAAATGTACGTCGACTTTGTGTTCAGTTACTTACCAATACGGTGTAAGGGTAAAAAATGACAGCCCGATGACAGACGAGACGCCGTACAGTGTATAAAAGTCGCTACCTCGTTTGTCATTCTGTAAATAATTACTGAGTTACGGTTACGGCGAAAACGGTCACGGTTGCCGTCCGTGCAGGGCGGGGCGGGGCGGGGAGAGGCGGGGTGGCGAGTGTCGCCCAGCGCCGTCAGGCCGTCAGTCCGGTGGGTGCATCCATACACCTCGGCACACCGCACTTGGGTTCCGATTCCGCAGTCTGCACGCCAAATGGGTCGCCATTGCCGGACAACTGCTCCTGTCGCGCTCTGGAGCATCGCTCTCGGGTGAGTGAGCTGATCGGACGAGCCATAGACCTATGTTCCTACACCTACCCACCATTAGCGAGCGTTGTACTCACAGTGGTTCATGAACGGGCCTGCACACATTTTGAGGACACTCCCAACAACAGTAAAATCGTCGAATTTGGTTATTTTTTTAGTAAAATTAAAGGTCACCTACAAGTTTAGACAATCACACGAAAAATGACCACTAATGTGAAAAATATCAGCTGATATCTTCTCACATCAATGTTTTGTATGCTTCTTCGCGTGGCTAGTGAAGCCCATGAGCGTTTTGGCTAAATAATTGTCAGCGCAGCCGGCGGTTTTATGCTGTAAAAAGACTGTCTATTAAGACAATAGGACTACCAGAACGTCTGAATGAGATGTTCCTTATGACCAAGTGAGGAGACATTTTGTTATATACACACGATTATACACACGATTAATACACACGGTTAACACACACGATTAATCTCAAATGTTCTACAGAGTCGCGGCGGGCTTTTCAACCGTCAGCTGTCAAGAGGAGTACAATGAAACCAGTCTGTTTGGCTTCGACTACTCACAAATCCGACCGCCCGTTCCACCGGACGGTAAGTACCCCCATCTGCTCGAACGCGACACTTCCCTGCTTGGTGCCGAAACCACCCAATCCTGGAATAATGGCGACAACATGCCCAAATATAATTAGGTAATTTACCTGTCACACCACTTAAAGGGACCCTCCCACCTTAACATTAGTTTTGAGTTGAGATAGCCAAGTTTGCGGCCAGGCTCAGAAACCACCATTTATCCTGGTCGCAACCCCCGCAGCTTTATGGTGTTCAAGAAATTTCTTCCCTTTACCCACTTGCAGGGTGGGACCAGCGTGGTCCCTATCTCTTAACCATTACGGGAATCTGATGACGTCATCAGGCTTTCGAACGTCCGTTAAATGTTTGACTAAAACGTTTTGTAGCACGCGGTGGTATATGCTGCTTTGCGCGCAACAAATGCCGCACTTTCAAATAAAGTCGCTAGGAACAGCGGAGATCCCAAAAAGTAAACAAAAGTAAAAGTCTAATATCTTGAAAACCGGTGAATATTTTTCGATGAAATTTGGTAGATATTCGTTTTTGCTCTTTCTGAACCGAGCGACATCACTTTCATGCCAATTCATTAACTTTTTTGAAGGTGGGAGGGTCCCTTTAATCAGGGGTCACACCTACGGATTCATCTCAAGCGATACTCGATAGGAAAAATAGTGTAGTTGAAAATAAGTTGTAATTTTGCTCTTACAAAAGATTTTAATAATTGGTATTGATGCTCCTTTATGTACCTATGACAAGGAAAAACCAAGATTCTTTTACTACTCAGGTTGGTTCACTAGGGAAATAAAGGCGCCGTGGTGACGTCATCAGAGGAAATCCTTCACGTTCAAATGAAGGGGTCATTTGAATTGCTGATTTTGGCTCGATATAGTCCTTTTTTTTTTGTTTCAGCCCCATTTATCGTAATAAGGCAAAATCATTGTTACACTGGTACAACTTTTGATGACACATAATCCTTGTTTTTTTTCCTCCACCTCGCTCGAAAGATGATGAAATTTGCATGCATGCCTAATGCCTATGGGTGAAAGGAGATTCTACCGCCGTAGTGAGGCCACGGTAAAGGGATTCTGGAGCTCGTGAATGGGGTTGGGAAAATCAATACACTTTCGCTCACTTTACATTCAACTAAGATGTTTTATTCTTCTATCGTTTTATATTGTTTCACTCACCGTTTTTGAAACTTTGATAGTTTTTCTTTGAATCTATAGTGCAATGTAAGTACATTTAATGTGCATTGCATGATGATAATGGCATTGAATTCATAATACTTACATTAGGTAGGTCAAAATAAAATAAATATGAAGAAGAACCCCTGTTATTAAAGGGACCCTCCCACCTTAACATTAGATTTGAGTTGAGATAGCCAAAATGGGGTCCCTGGCTCACAATTACCGGTTTCGGCACTCACAACACCGAGAAATGCCTTAACCCTCGCCCTGGCAGGGCATTTTTCATAACACGGCCTGGCAGGGGGGGGTCGATGCGACCCCCCTCGCGATTGGCTCCTATGGCACCTAGAAACACCAAATTTGGTAGGTAGGTGGGCCCCCCGGAGTTCTCGCCCCTGTGCAAATTTGGTTGCTCTAGGTCAATATTTAGGGGGGTTTTGGGGGGTATAAATGTAAAAATTTCGCTAAAAACAGGTCAAAAGTTTTTCGCTTATAACTTTTGATCTAATTAAGATAGAGCAAAAAGAAAAGCACCAGTGAACTCAGCACGTCAAGGCGCGTCGAATGATATACTTTTTAGCTTGCTTAAGTGTACTTAAAGTTTTTTTCTTAAATTTTAAGTAAACTTAAATTAATAAATTAAGTTCAAGTTAACCAAATTGCATCATATCGCATATCATTTGATTCGGCTGATCACTAGGAACACAATGATACCATTTTTTAAGCTCTAGCGTCATTATGTGCCAAGTTATTGGCAAAAACGTCATTTGACCTCAGTTGACCTCATTTGACCTGACCCATGGATAAGTACACCAAACAAAGAAGCACCAAGTGACCTGCTGTTAAGTACCGTGGTTTCAAAGCACAAAAGTGATAAAACGAAGCGGATATCTCCAGTATTTTCCGAATTTAGTATTTTCCCATAGGCTTAACATTACGACGTAATGACCTCTAACTGACCTCAGGTCAGTGACCTAAAAAAAACCGGACTATATGTTATACAACTCGGTGAACTTAGCACATCCTGAAAGTTTGAAGGAAATCAGTCGAAAACTGTGAGTTGGACAGGTGCAAAAAGAAAATTGAAATTTGACCATGACCTTGTACCGGTTTTTCTGACCTGGTGACCTGACCCAAGGTCACCCGGACCTGAAATTTTCAGGTCATATGTAAAAAGGTTGCCCCATAGGCTGTGCCAAATTTGGCGGCGCTGCGCGCCGCCGTTTTTCCGCTATCTTCGAAAAACCTTAGGGGGGGTCGCATCGACCCCCCCCCCCCCCTGCCAGGGCGAGGGTTAAATCGGAAATATTGAATTTCAAAATTGCAGCATTTTGATTCAGAGGGGCTAATGCATAGGAATACCCCTCTGAATGTGTGACGTCAGCGCAGATATCTAACGATTTTTAAATGTTTGACTAAAACGTTTTGTAGCACGCGGTGGTATATGCTGCTTTGCGCGCAACAAATGCCGCACTTTCAAATGAAGTCGCTAGGAACAGCGGAGATCCCAAAAGTAAACAAAAGTAAAAGTCTAATATCTTGAAAACCGGTGAATATTTTTCGATGAAATTTGGTAGATATTTGTTTTTGCTCTTTTTGAACCGAGCGACATCACTTTCATGCCAATTCATTGACTTTTTTGAAGGTGGGAGGGTCCCTTTAAGTATAGAAAGACATTGGTAGCAGGCTAGACCAGCTACCCGACGCACATAAAACTTTTTACCTTTTTTAACTTTTTTCAGCTGCGCCCAGAGTGGTTCGCGCCCGCGCACTCCGTCCTCACACACACACACACTGCATTTAGAGCGAATAAATGAATGAATGAGTGAAACAGTTGGCCAACAAGTAATCAATTAACTATCAGATGCATGAATAAGAGTGAATTTATGGACGTAAAGAATGATTCGCATGCTTGTGAAGTTGTAGAAGAGACCAAATGGAATAGAATGTCATGATAAAAGTGTAGGTACGAGAAACTTTTGATTGTATGCTATGCCTGCGGTAGTAGCAACTTGTATCTGTTTTCAGGGAATCCTGTAGAAGTGAGTATCAGCGTGCACATCTTGAACATCGTAATCGACGAGGCTGAACAGGTAGGTCTGACGAGAGTCGAGATAATAGCCGTTTTCACGACTGCCATCTGGTACACATTTGGTGCACATCTGGTGCATATCAGGTGCAGATTTGGTCAAATCAGGTTCCGTGCGTCTCTTAGTAGCTATCAGCTAGGGTTGCACTAATTGCTTATATGCCTGCTTTGTCCTATTATCAGACAGCATCATCGATTAAAACACTGAAATAAATTCATAAAATGAAGATATTCGCTGTAAAAGAGATTAGGTGCAGATTTGGTCAAATCAGGTGCACTCGCCGGATAGCCCATCGTGAAAACGGCTAATGCCCGTCCAAAATGGGCGCTGCGAGCTGAGCTCAGCACATACAAGCTTAACAATCTGGCCTTTTAAAGTGACTGCCCTACGTTCATTATTATAATTTATCTTAGATTGCAAAGTTCGTGTGGAACTTGTGATAATTCGAGCTGTGATATTCATTTGACTCATCTAGTTGGTTTCAAAGAAAATCAGTTACTTCATTACAATGTGGGCCAATTACTAAGGGCCTAGCTCTTTAACATGTCAGCTGGCCTGAGTGCCGTCTTTAAATAAATGCTGCTTAAAAATGAAGATATTTGATATTTAGAATAGCCCTGACTGCTGATGAGTGAATTGCATACAAAGTGAATGTAAAAACACTCTTTATAAAGAGTGTTTTTAGATTTGTTTTTTGTAGATTTGGTTTACAGTGTAGGTACCTATCTCGTTGACAATTGTCAACGAGACAGGTAGCGATGAAAAATATGAATATTTGTGGCTTTCAAGATAAGCTTTCTTTAAATATATTGCCGTGTTTTGTTCCGCGTTTTCCCATACCTGCTACACTGCATGATTAAATCGAGACATCCAGGCATTTAAACGGCACGTGCACTGTACCACACTTTTCAAAGTTTAATGCAATGGGGTGTGGTTAAACACGTTGAACCACACGGCTGCTGACGTCACTATCATATAGTTGTGAGCTTTTTGGCAGGTATGGGAAACACCTTCCAGCCTTAGGCCGGGAATTCAATAAATGTCACCTCGCTTTTTTAGCAAAATCACCTCGGGCCTAACGGCCCTCGGAGTTTTCGCTAAAAAACCTCTGTGACATTTATTGAATCATCCCGGCCCCGGGCAGGAATATATTGTTCCATATGTAAATCGAAACTGTTGCGCCACTTGAACAAGATTTGCTAGCTGGTTTTTCCGATACGCGTATATGTAGTTGCATCATATTCACATTCAGATTAACATTCAGATTCGTTCCGAATGTCGATCATTTTCATCTACACTCAGATTCGTCCCGAATATCGATCATTTTCATCGACATTCAGATTGGTAGAAATACATATTTATGATATCACGTATACCTGAAATTTGTACATTCCTGGAGGGCACGACCACGATGTCATAAAAGTCGAGCTCAAAAAACTGGTTGACAGCTTTTGACGGCAGAGTGCGTTTGTTTGGCTGAATACCCCACCAGGGTGCGGGCTAAATTTTTACCATCGGCATTTATTCTTTTTATAAGCCTGAATGAATAGAAACTTCAACAATCAACCATATTTTACCTACTTCCCCCACGGACTTTCCCCTCATAAAAGCTGCCACTTTCTTCTAGGCACTTTTCGTTTTCAGTAAACACAATTGCACTGCTTTCCCCTTTTATGTGACAAGTCTTTTCGCTTTTCAGGTTATTCAATTTGACTGTTACCTGAGGACAATCTGGAAAGATCATCGAATCAACATGCCCGGTATATATGAACCCTACCAATTTTTGTTGACAGACACCACGGATATTTTAAGTCGTTCGCTCTGATTTAAAATTGTGAGGCTGGTGATCAATCTAGAAACATACCAACAAGGTACAATTGTCAGGCAATTTAAAACAGATGTTCTAAAGCATGCTTGCAAGTGGTCTAATATGTCGGCAATATCCTGATAGCATACACCAGCCCTCTAAGTGCTAAAAGATGAGTGCAATGAAACACCAAAAAAAGACTTACCTCGACTGTCTGCGATAGACCACACTGTTGAAAAACAGTGTTCATTTCATTTTATTTTTACCTATATCAGTTTTGTCATTTAAATGCTTAAAGTAAGATTAGGTATGAAGCAACCATTCTTTATATCGGTACACACATCTGCTCATCATACAAATTACCTAAATAGCTACCACCATCGAATTATGCCAGTTATGTCACCCATTACCGTTTCCGTTTCCGATTTGCGACGCAGACGTGGAAATGATCCAGCTGGACACTGCCATCATGGAAAAGATGTGGGTGCCCAACGCGTACTTCGTGTACGTGCAGCGCGTGGAGCGGCCCGAGCTGCTGTCCGACGCCTCTGGTGTGACGCTCTACAGAAATAAAACGATCGTACACGTAAGCAGACGCCCATCTGGCATGCAGCCTGAAGGCTGAAGCCACTGCAGCTCTGTGAAGAAGTTGTGCCGGCTAGATGCGGGTATGGGCTAGTAGGTGCTGATCTTAACATTCTTATTATAATTGCACAGGAGTTTCTCATCAAACTGCTTACATTTTAACCCTATTAGTGGCAGGGGGGGGGGTTGTTTTTATCCACCCCTCAGGTTTTTCGGGAATATCTCCGAAACCGCTGAAGCTACGATGCTGAAATTTTCTGACTTTTCCTAAAACTAAATTGGGCACATTCCCTGAAAATTTCAAGTTCATAACTTTACCAGGGGCGGCTCCAGAGCACTGGGAATTGGGGGGTCCTATTCGTGAAGCGAGTCTTTTGGGCGAAGATCACGATGCTGCACCAGTTTTACGAACAGTGAATGAAAGGTATCATGTGATAACATATACAGGGTGTCTCAAAAGTTCGTTCACACATTTCCCATGCCAATAAAGCATATAAGAACCGGCCAAAAGTATAAGGTTTTGGTGTCTGTGTGTACACCAGACAAATATGCATGCTTTGACAACTGATTAAGAAGGTTGGAAACCAACCCCTTTGCTGTATCTCCAAAAATATTTGCTCATACCGATTTTTGTTGCTCCGTCAGCTGCCGGAGGCTGATAAAAGGTTACCAGCTTTCAAGCTCTTGCAGGGGAAGTCCCTGCAGTTTCTGCGTCGGATTTTGTTTTGACTAGCTCCCCGGCAACATCTGATTTTCCCTGAAAGCCGACAGCTTGCATCGACACCATTCTTGAGTATTTTGTAGGCATTCTCTGGCGCTAACTCCTTCATGAATGACTGGCGCCGACATCCCAAGCGCCATTTTCCTTTTCAAAACGACCCCAGTCCTGAACAAACGGGAAGTGCCAGGAGTAAATTTTTCGCATCATATGGTAGCAGAATGTGTCGGACGTCTGTTTCTCAGACACATTGTGCAAATTTTGCAAATTCCAAGCGCTCGTCATTCCCCATGCCAAGACCTTCGCTCGGTTGCGGAGTGTTTTCCTCGGGAGATGTTCTGCTTTGTAAACGGCCCAAACCAGTCCATCGTGTGGTTTTATCGGGATTTTGTGTTTAAAAGAAAATTATTCGCTGCAGATCTGCCTCTTAAAACTTCGTTAGATAAAATTTTACAATAACTGACACTTTTGGAGGGTCAGGTGTCCTTGGCATTGACGAATTTTGTGTTATTGTCCCCAAAAATTAGCGTTATAGATATTATAAACAATTTTAAATTATAATTTGTCTTTATTTTACGATGAACTGCACTTTTTGAAAATGGGTATCCTCTGTCTGTGACCTTCTTGCCAGTTTTCAATAGTTATGACCGCATTTTCAGCTGCTTTCCGGAACACGAGTCTGCTGTCGTGCGAGGGTCGTTCAAAACGCCGTTAGTCTCGCATGGTTTCGTCCTTCAAAAATTTTAGCCACCGTTTTTATGAGATGATCATCATGTTGCACTCATCCTCGCCGACACTTAGCCATGTGTCATTTCCGACTTAAAGGGACCCTCCCACCTTAACATTAGATTTGAGTTGAGATAGCCAAAATGGGGTCCCTGGCTCACAATTACCGGTTTCGGCACTCACAACATCGAGAAATGCCTTAAATCGGAAATATTGAATTTCAAAATTGCAGCGTTTTGATTCAGAGGGGCTAATGCTTAGGAATACCCCTCTGAATGTGTGACGTCAGCGCAGATATCTAACGATTTTTAAATCTTTTACTAAAACGTTTGGTAGCACGTGGTGGTATATGCTGCTTTGCGCGCAACAAATGCCGCATTTTCAAATAAAGTCGCTAGGAACAGCGGAGATCCCAAAAAGTAAACAAAAGTAAAAGTCTAATATCTTGAAAACCGGTGAATATTTTTCGATGAAATTTGGTAGATATTCGTTTTTGCTCTTTCTGAACCGAGCGACATCACTTCCATGCCAATTCGTTAACTTTTTTGAAGGTGGGAGGGTCCCTTTAACCATTCCCATTACTCCTGAAACAGAGAGTTTCACAACATACCCGACTTTGCAACCTACATTTTCGTGCCTGACCCATGGTCAGAGGTGAACCCTTTTTGTGAGCTCATGAAGGGTCGAATGCACTTGAAAACAATGAGACTGCTTGAGGAAGGTTGTCACCAATGCCCATGCAAAATTTCGACTGTTAATTTCTTGTTGATTCAGAATTATTGACAAAAAAGCATGGCTGGTACCTGTGAACGAACTTTTGAGACACCCTGTACAAAGTTATTGTGCATCCTCTTTTGGCACGTTTTGCTATAATAGGCGGATCCAGGCGTCCAAAAAGGGGGGTTATTTTTTACCTCCCAACATAGGTGCCCTGACACCGCCTATGCATGACCAATACAATTTTAGTCGTTCTCTCATAAGAAAATTGCAACATAACAAGACCATTGCCACCCTTTTTAGAAACAGTACCAACAAAAACCTTATTTACTATACTTTATGTGTACCCCCAATCTCAATGATCTGTATCCGCCTATGATTTTTGAAAATGCATATTTTTAGGATCCATGTGGATTCCTGGTTCATTCTCTATCGATCGGCAAAAGTTGCGTTAAGATTGGTTCAGAAACCTGGCCGTGATAAACAGTCTAAAATGTATCTGCAATTTGCCCGTTTTTACCCCCCTCTACCCCCCTATTGACATTTTTTAATTTTATTTTTTTAGAAATGTAGATCTCGTTGAGCCAAATCGAATGCCGTTTGAATTTTGAAAATCGGCCGGTTAGATCTCGAGATATCAAGGGGGGGGTCGTAAACAGCCCCCCCCCTGCCACTAATATGGGGTAGCCGGGAGCCTGCCACTAATAGGGTTAAAGATAAGCATGTTAAAGAAATTGAAATAATAGTTACTTTCATTAAAGTCATGTTTATTGATGAGCGAGCAAGCGCAAGAAGACACAAACAGTTTCGTTTTTACCCAGGTAAATGTCCAGTGAGATTCGTTTTGGGGTAGTTTACCGCAAAATGAGTTTACCGCACTTGGTGAGATTGGGCCCAGGTTTGCATGTAACCTTCTGCTTGAAGCAACACATTTATTTCCAGCACCATAAGGCAAAGCTTGCATCGATTTTCAATAAAACGTCGGAACATGGGTCATGTCACACCTAATGTGTCTGCAGGACATCCGTTCGCTATATCTGTGATAGCAGGCAGGCAGCCTGGAATTACACATAATTGTCCGGGTGCGGCACTATGTTAAGTGCACCCAACGCATTCCAGTCCAGCCTGTACCTCACCAGATACACGTGCTATATGAATTACAAGAAGTACCCGATGGACACTCAGCGATGCAACATCCGGCTGCAGTCCTGTGAGTCCATGGCAACTGGCAATGGTGACCTTTGCATGCGATGAAGCAGCCTGAAGTTATAGACACTTCACCCACGTGACCTGAGATAACCTCAGGGACATAACAAGGGGTCACGGGTGCTCTTTTCCAGTTCTGTGTGTCATGTTTACTTGTAAGTTGGTGTTTGAGGGTGTTGAGAATGGTACATATTTGTACAAAAGAGGCGCCTTTCAATTCCTCCCATTTACTTTTGATGAAGAGGGAGCAAAATTGACTTGACCTTAGGTCATCATATAAAAATTCCGAGGTATACACTTTCTACATACTGTTGGCATTGAAACTTTTTATGAGGTGAGATTACTTGACGTGACTTGGTGACATCTTAACCCTCGCCCGTAAACGGTGTTTTGCCACCTTCGCCCATGCAGGGGGGGGGGGGTTAGTGCGACCCCCTGGCGTTTGAAAACGGAGCGTCGTAGAGCTTAGCGGAAAAGACCAACGGATTGCTCTCAACGAGGTCTCGCGATTGGTGGTATATTATTTGGTCCTAGGTCAACATTTGACCTATTTATGACCGGTCAAAGGTCAGATTTTCGGAAAAAAAATCTAACTTTTTCAGATTTCCGCGCCGATTGCGACAAAACGGTAAGAGATATCGACTTGAAACTTTCACTATCGTAATCCTTGATCAATTCTCTATCGTTTGGTGTGTATTTCGATGTCATAACTCTAAAAATGATGCGTTGGGAGCATCGTCTGCAAGGTCATTTGTGCATTGGGTCACGTCAGGCGTGTGACGTCACTGACCTGACCCTGACCCAAAATGAACTACAAGAAACAACCGACGATGCCTGAATGGATAGAAAATTCGAATTCAGAGCATCAAAATACCCCGAAAAGGCATACAAGTGCAAGAAGTCATTACAGGTCAACCGAGGTCACTGACCTTACCTTGACCTTTGGTAACCTTCAAAATGTCAACGGACATTGTGCCAATGTCAAATCAGCCAGTTGTGATTCTAAAACAATCCATCAGTGTGCTCAGGTCAGTCGGCATTTATACCAATGTGAAGCAATCTCCAATTTAGCGTAAATCTGGCCGGAGGTTATTCCCTTTATGACGTCATAACTCCGTGACCTGACATGACCTTGACAAAAAATACGAAAAGTTGCGCAAAAGATGCCCCAGAGGGTACTGAAAATTTGAGCAGGCTATCTGAAACGGTTCGGCGTGTAGCTAAGAAAAACCTCAGAGGGGGTTGCACCCCCCCCCCTACATGGGCGGGGGTTAAGTGACCTTGGTCTAAAATTTTTACAGCATGTGCAGAAAAGACGTATATGCGAAAAAGCGGTGGCGCTCCGCATCGCCGTTTTTTAGCTATTTGCGAAAACTGGAGGGGGTGAGCCCCCAGCAGGGTGTGGGTTAACAGATTCCCTGAAATTATTCATGTTCCAGTGACTTTAGGCTGCTTCAGGCACAAAAACTGGTTAATAGTGAAATGGGGCGAAATGAGAATGATGATTACTCCGTTAATGATTAAAGTAATTATATGAATAATAGTAACTGCTTACTTCATCGTTGGTTGGTGCGCTTGTGTGAATTACGAATGCGCACTGAATGTATGTACATAATGCCATGCCTACTTTCATTTTACGCCTATCCTACTGTTACATTGTTTTGTGCACCTCTTTCAGATATGTACAATAATAAGGTACTGCGTCTTTATTGGCACGAGACTGGCGTGACATGGGAACGGAACATTCGAGTCAGAGGGTTCGACCTGGCAGACATCGTTACGGTGCCTACGAAGGATCGTGTCACCCTTGCTGGTAAAGTCGTTCCTCATGCGTGAACATATGGAAAATATTGGTGGGTAGGCACAGTCTCTCTTCAAAGTACCGCGCATCGGTGCGCGGTGGATCCCTCGAGCCCGGCTAAGGAATGGCTGCTAACTTTGAGAGTCACCGAACCAATTGACCAGGGGGATGGATGAGGACGTCATATTGGTTCGGTGACCCTCAAATTTAGCAGCCCCTCCTCAGCAGTACCTGATGGATCCACCGCACCGCTTACTTTCAAAAGAGAGACTACATTGGAAGAGAGATATGGCCGTTGGATGGTGTGAGATGAATGAGAACGAAAATCAATGCTTATTGACTATCACATGAATGGTTTTGTTCCAGTGAGTCTGATTGATCATATGTTTTTAGATAAAAGGATTTATCTTATTACTATTGACAAAAAGTGAGCCTTTTTCATTTGGTGACAACAATGTCATTACATTTAACCCTTGTCGGCACTGGCCATTTCGCCATCCCGGCGTATTGGTACGACCATACGACCCCTCACTCGTCTGGCCTCCAAGTCCAATTGAAGTTGGAATTCGCGGAACAAATGAGCGTGCCGCTCCCCTCGAGAAAAAAAATAGCATGCCATGAACTGAAAAGTGTCAGATCAACTCATGATTGCTTCAAAGGACAGGCGATTATCATAAATGTGGGTATTGGTGTTTATTTTTTAATACCATCCAAAATAGTCTCAATGAAACAATTTTGGTACGCACCAGCACATCATCTTGTAACGCCGCGTTGAATGAGCACTTCTTGTTCAGCTGACTCCATCAGTGCACGACCAAGCACGCTGAGCCATCCTGACCTATCGGCAGGGGTCTCAGTTTCGAGGTGCTGCTGTCGCGCCGCGTGTCGAACGCCGTGCTGACCATGTACGTGCCCAGCACGATGCTACTGATCGTCAGCTGGCTCTCGCTCTGGGTAAGAACTGCTCCGCATCGGCCAACAAAGTGTGGAAATAGGGTTTGTACGGTCGGTTCAGGTTCATCATACGGATTCGCTATCGTATCTGCGGGAGTCAGGGGGACTCGCGAGGATTTTCCGCTCCCCCTGCGTCTTTCCGGCCGGGGAGACTCGTGATGTATTTACAGCCCCTCCCCTCCCCCCCCCCACCAGCTCGAGACATCTAAATATAGGGGAGAGTGGGGTAATTTGGCCGCTTTTTTTAGAAAACGATATAACTTAAAATTGACGACACATTTCTGCATTTTCTCAACGCTGGCAGGTGTCGTATTCATTTTACTTTACTGGACAGTGAACTTGAAATGATAGAGTAATTACTTATATTTAAATTGTGACGTATTACAAAGGTCTGCAAGGCGGCCAAATTGCCCCACTAGCAGGGTTATTTGGCCGGGGGAGTGGGGCAATTTGGCCGGTGTTAGTTTGCGGTCGGGATTTTCTGTTATATTGCGAGTCAGCTTCAGATTCAGCAATGACGTGTGTCCTATGACGCATTTGCCGCATTTTGGAGGTTCACTCAGGGGTCACAGGGGTCAAAATAGCCAAATTAGCGGCTCTAGATGCGAAGACAGTTTTTTACGAATAACTTTTGAAGTAATCAAGCTAGGCCAAAACTTCGAGTACCATCGTAATTCTCTCGTCAGTCCGCATCGAAAGATATATGTGTTGACCTTGAGAAGTCAAGGTCAAAGGTTGACCTCAGGTCACGTTGCATATGGTCGCTTGACTTCAAGGTCACATGATTTCAAGGCCATCATGCATATCATTCGATGCGCCTTGGCGAGCTGAACAGAATGAGACCATTTGTGCGGCTGTACCATTTTTATGTAATGATTTATTAGCAAAAAACGTTTGGTAACCTTTGATGACGTCACATGCTCTTACAGTTGACCAATCGGAAGTAAGGCATCAAAGTAGT
This sequence comes from Amphibalanus amphitrite, assembly GCF_019059575.1. Taxonomy (NCBI): domain Eukaryota; kingdom Metazoa; phylum Arthropoda; class Thecostraca; order Balanomorpha; family Balanidae; genus Amphibalanus; species Amphibalanus amphitrite. The sequence goes on along the minus strand of NW_024881613.1, from coordinate 320,746 downwards.
CAAAGTTGGTCATGAATCATGTCATTTATGGTACAATTGACCATGAAAACTCGGCCGTCCCAGCATATAGACCATGAGCGCACCGGCCAAGTTGCCCCGCTAGTCCCGGCCAAATTACCCCATATTGTCATTCTGAAAATTTTTGTCTATAAAGTCATCACGGCTATACGGAATTAGATAAAATTGCTCTTGGAACCGCTGAACACCCCCAAGAATGGCGCTATAATGTCTGAATTCGTTTTTAGCCCAAATACTACATGTTATACAACTTTGTAAACAGAAGTAAAAGTTACCATTTTCTAATGAAATTAACGTTTTATTAATTTTGAATAAAACTACGAGGCGCAAAGTTTTGACATTTGTCCTCCAGTTATTTCTACCCATGACAAATGAATAGAGACTAGAGCTATTTCACTCACTTTTATTAGACAGCGTACAGGTGGGGGCGGCCAATTTACACCACCGGCCAAATTACCCCACTCTCCCCTACCAGCATCCTAATCTGCCAACTCTTCACGAGATGAAAAACATAATGAAAACGGGGGTGAAACTCATCCGGCGACTCGGGCCGATGCAGTCGCCGTACGGCGTGGGTAGACTGCGCCGCATAACACACAAGTGAAGCGGCACAGCCTACCAGCATTTGCCAGGCGGCTGCTGCCAGTCCTGAAGCTGAGTAACCGCCAACCGGTGGATGAAAAGCTTAAAATAGACTTTCTCCTAAAGTTCGCTAGTACGTGGGGGCTTTCCATAAATTATAAACATACCTTCGTCAGCTATCGTATCGATCGAATAAATTCCATCGCATCAATTCGTTCCGAGTGAACGATTAGAAAGCTTAAAATGGACTATCTCCACAAAGTTCGCTGGTTCGTAGGAGCTTTCGATGTGTTTTTACATATCTTCGTCAGCAATGGTGTTGTAAAATATATTTGGTCGTAAACATCCCCGGCCCGGTGCGGCTTAACCCCTTTGTAGACTCCGCTGGGCACTGGTCGCTGGAGGCTCTCTAGAGTCTTTTCTGCCTTGATAGGCGAAATTTCAGTTCTATTTTAAGCATATCTGCCTACCTATTTTCCAGTTAAACTTTCTATTTTTCCAAAACTTTCCATCTATGCTGAAGACTGCTGTTTTTTATGATAACTATTTTGTTTTGAAGTGACATGAAACGTCCTTTGTTTGCAACGTTTGATTTTCACTGCAATCGTCTGTGTAATGTTTTAGATTTGCGACTCGTCCTTGCGACTGTACGATGGAAAGTGCTTATATTCGTATGAAACAAAATGGAACTGAACGTGAAATATCCACATGCTATTTTGTTCTTGTTACTGTGATCGTTAACACTTCTAGAGGGAAGAATTATGCGACTGCTTATTTATAAAACTCCGGCTCTCACACTTAGGGGAAGGAGGGTGAATTGCGCCACCTTAAGGAAAAACGCTAATTGTAAGAAAACCGCTGGAGATATAAGCATGCATCAGTGACCATTTCAAAGAGGCTACGATTTAAGAGCCTCCCGATCAATTAAGAATGTTTCGTTTGCTTCTGACAGCTGCTTTTTCAGAAACATGTAAAAGGGTGCATTTGCCAACAACTGCTGTAAATTGCGCCAGGGGGATGGCGCAATTAGAACCCAATTGCGCCCTATACTTTAACATGGCTAAGCGAATGAGACGGAATGCATACACCCCCGCAGTCTAATGTCATTGCGGCTTACTTTAACATTCATAATGTTATTCACGCTGGTTAAATAATAAATTTAGGTGTAAATCGCGATGTTTTTTTGCCCAGGTAGATAACTTTACATGTCTTCGTACGCTTGTAAAAGTGCAACGAAAACGTTTACTGTAACCGACTAGATATATGTGAACGTATGCGCCTATACGGTTATATTTCCAATCGTTTCTCTCAAAATTAATAATTTTCATTATTTCGACAGTTTTATGACATCAGTTTTTACTTTTTTATCATAGCTGTCACCTCTCACGCCTGAGTCCATGTTGAAAATGTCGTATTTTGTCAATTACACAAGTTCGTAGCCTAAATGGCAGCTGCATTATAAGTTTGACGAGAGAAATAATTTGCGGACTGACGACAGCGGGCTGCTCCCCTGCCTGACCTTAAACTCCTTCTTTATTACAATCAGTTAATGATGCATTCATGCTGTCGTGATATACAATAGCTACACCATTATTCTATTTGCGCCCCCCTGGCGCAATTGCCATGGGCGCAATTAAAATTGAGGTACTTTTTAATAAAAGCGTGGAAGTTATCATAAAGATGTTGAAGGAAATTAACTGTTTTAGTGAAATATAATGAAAAAAGGGTTTTTCTTTCTAAATATCACTCTGAAAATCACACAAATATCACACATTTTTATAGCCAACGGCTCAAAACACTGCAAAAAAGCTAAGAAAACGCCGTAACATCTTTGATGGCGTAATGAGCCTCGCTGATTGGCTTCATCGGGGAGCTTGGGCCATAAAAGGAACTATCCAGTGGGGAAAATAATGTTTTCGAACACAAAATTCAAAACATGCCATTGAATCCGTGGGAATGTTGGTGGGCGCAATTGGTTAGGAGGGCGCAATACACCCACTTTCCCCTACATGAACCATTTCTGGAGTAAAATGTGCATGTAAAATGTAATTCATTCATAAAAAACAGCCGTTCCATGTGGCGCAATCAGCGCCCTGGCGACCCCAACGGCTCTGCTTCGCCCCAGGTCTCCAGAACTGGTGCCAGGCAGAGTGGTGTTGGTGATCACCACCCTACTGACACTAACTGTTTGACCCCAGGTCCCTCCAGAACTGGTGCCGGGCAGAATGGTGCTGGTGATCACCACTCTGCTGACTTTAACAGCTCTGTTCAACGCTAGTATGTAAGTTGTCTGTAAAAGTTTCGGTGTTGGTGCAAAGGTAAGGATATTGTTTTCTTGCTTTGTGATATTTCGAAAATAATGGCAATGACGCCTACACGAAACCCCAACAGTGAAGGAATGCCAATATGAATTTGTAATCTCTCAAGGGTACTGAACAAGAGTATATGTTACATGTTACGAGTTGACTATCCCGAAATTTTCCATTTTATCCGAGTGCGAAAAGCTCTTTTTTCGCGAAGTGTGATTGCGGTACCTACAGAGCACGGTCGTCAAGTTACATGTAAGTGAATCCTAATCTATAATCTAAGATTCGGAATCAGGCGAGCCCCTACGATTTGGATCAAACTTGATCAGTGGATAGTACGTAACGTCCTGATTACGATGCACCCAAAATCTAAGCTCGGCCCGCCATATTTACGAAGTTACGGATGTTTCAATTTCAAGGTCATTCGGGAGAGCCCCTACGATTTCCGTCAAAATTTGTGTACGGACACTCTAGGTGCTCCTCATTACGAATTTAACAAAATTTAAGCTCGGCCCGCCATATTTACGAAGTTACGGATGTTTCAATTTCAAGGTCATTCGGGAGAGCCCATACGATTTCCGTCAAAATTTGTGTGCGGACACTCTAGATGATCCTCATTACCAATATCACAAAATTTAAACTCGGCCCGCCATATTTACGAAGTTACGGAGTCACAAAGTTACGGAATTTCAAGGTCATTGAGCGAGCCCCTCCGATTTTCGTCAAAATTTGTATGCGGACACATTGCATGCTCCTCATTACGAATATCGTAAAAGCTAAGCTCGGCCCGCACTATTTCAAAAGTTACTGAGGTTTGAAACTCACTGAAATTCAAACATCTGTAACTTTTGAAATAGTGCGGGCCGAGCTTAGCTTTTACGATATTCGTAATGAGGAGCATGTAATGTGTCCGCATACAAATTTTGACGAAAATCGGAGGGGCTCGCTCAATGACCTTGAAATTCCGTAACTTTGTGACTCCGTAACTTCGTAGGGGAGAGAGGTCATATTGCGCCATGTTCTTAAATGCGCCACACCTTCCTCCTGTCCAAAATTCGATTCGAATGAATGCTCGAATGTGTGCATTTACTTCACCACCAATAACTCGCTCTTATTCCGGTCCACGGGGGCAGGTGAGGTGTCTCAGCTTTCTCGCAGACCATTTTTTGTGATTTCCTCTATTTTCTTACGCGAAACAGTCTATTTCGACCTTTGCTAGTGTCATGCTTTATCTTAGAGATAGTGATTCAACTAATAATAATTGTTAATTGCTCATTTCATGGTATTTTTGAAAGTTTATCACCACCGTGGCTTCGCTGTCCTTGCCATATTTGAAGCTCATGAAAAATGTGTTCCATTCGTAATTGCGCCCACCCTATTTGCGCCCATTCTTCAACCCAGAGAAACAACATCTGGTGGTTGGGACACATTTCATTGAACACTTTGATTATTAGAGCGCTCACCTTAACATTACCTTAGCCTTCACAGCATAAATGGTTAATGGGCTGACACGTTCAAACAGGCTACTTAGTTAGGTGGCAAACCGTTGTTTTTAATAGGGCGCTTTTACATGAGAGGCATGGGCGCTTTTTGATGGGGTGGTCCGTAAATGCGCCCTTTGCAGGTGTGTCGGAAAACTTTTCTCTTGTTAATTTTTATGGGTGTGATACAAATTAGGAGTTGTAATTTGATGCCAAAATAACTGAGGTACAATTTGAGATATCATCAAGCATGACAGCTGGTCAACTTTAGCCGCAATAGGCCGATATCCTTAAGGTGGCGCAATATGACCTCTCTCCCCTAAATATGGCGGGCCGAGCTTAAATTTTGTGATATTCGTAATGAGGAGCATCTAGAGTGTCCGTACACAAATTTTGACGGAAATCGTAGGGGCTCTCCCGAATGACCTTGAAATTGAAACATCCGTAACTTCGTAAATATGGCGGGCCGAGCTTACATTTTGTGATATTCGTAATGAGGAGCACCTAGAGTGTCCGTACACAAATTTTGACGGAAATCGTAGGGGCTCTCCCGAATGACCTTGAAATTGAAACATCCGTAACTTCGTAAATGTGGCGGGTCGAGCTTAGATTTTAGGTGCATCGTAATCAGGACGTTACGTACTATCCACTGACCAAGTTTGGTCCAAATCGTAGGGGCTCGCCTGATTCCGAATCTTAGATTATAGATTAGGATTCACTTACATCTAACTTGACGACCGTTACAGAGCTGGCTTCCTTTTGGAATGCGCCACATCAACACGCCAGTTGTCATGGATGTTCCACAAACGGAATAGAATTGAAAAAAGCTTCGCTTGCAAGTTAGACGTCTGATGATAGGGGGTGCTAACTACATAGTCAAGCTGTATTGCTCCAGTTTGAACCGAATAAGCATGGAATGCCTAGCCATTGACCCATTGTTAAGATGGAGGGAAGTGTTTAAAAAGAAGTTAACACAATGGGCTACAAACTGCTATCTCGGATATCCGAAAGTTCAGTGTTCTTACCAAAAAGATTGATAACTTCCGGTTTTCTGCCGTTTTCTGTAGCTTTTCATGAGCTGCCGTTTTGCGTCAGTATGTAAATGCAAAATTGTGCACGCATTCAGGCTTGAATGACGTATGTGCATCTCGACGTTGCTAGTGAATTGAGACGATACGAGTAGGTATTGTAGCCGCATGTGGAATGCAAGGCTGCGGTATAAATAATTCATGCTACTGAGCGATATGCATGTCAACATACGATTTTTTGGTGCGAGACTGGCCCTGTAATTGCCTGACATCAAACTCCAACCGCTATAATAGGTTTATAAAATTATTATTTGGTGCCGGAATAGCGGTGTCATGAGCCATAAGTAATATAATCAAATATTAATATTCATCTTTTACGTACTTGGAAACATTATTGACGTTGCGCACGCCATACAGCATGATTACACCTTTTCGTACAGTGTCGGTAAACGGTCGACGCTTAGATATTACTTATGAGTACCCTCGTCTAGCGCTTACACTCGCACGAACAATTTCATCAATGAATCATCACCAACAGGCTGTCAACCATTTGTCGGCAAAAGACGGAGCTATGAGCAATAGCAAACAGCCAGATGGCCTCTACGGGCGCCGGGTACCCAAAATTACCACCATTGTACCATTTTGTGTCATCAGGTGTGTCAATCAATTATTGAACACCAGTTCATTCAGCTCGGCCTCTGCGGCGCCATTTTGGATGGGACGCTGAGCACTCAGTCCATGGGCAGGATCGAAATTCTAGCTGATGGTGTCAGGTGATCACGCCTTACCCGCCTGATGCGTGGCTAATCTCTATCCCATCGGGCTGGTATTTACCAAGGGAACAAGGTTGAACCCTGCAGGCGCCGTTAAAGTGCACAGGCGCGTGCAGGACTAGCAGAAACATCGTCGACATAGCTTGTGACGGGGTGATTGTTACGGCATGGCTGAATTGGGGGCAGCTGCTGGAAGCATTCCTTGAGTGTTTAATCTCGCGATTGGCTGAAATATGGCCGTGCATAGTAAATGTAATCATCGGCTATGCCTTACATGGCTGCATGTGACGCACCCTATGGAGTATGGATGCCACCTCACAATTACAGCGAACGTCACATTGTAATTTTTGTCGACAACGCTACTCGGACCCTAAGAGCATGAGCAGAGCTTTTGAGAATAAATTAGGCATTCCATACACAACTTTATGTCTGTCACCTTTCGCCAATTAGGCCCAGTGCTATTTCGGAATCAAGTGAAATGTCAACTCGCTTATCTTTCCGAAAACAGTGAATCCCTGAAGTTTTACATGATGCAGCCAATAGGCGTGTTTTATAAGTCGGAGAGAGCCTTTTCAGGAAACGAGTTTTTTTGTCAGGTTATTGCGTTGTCGTACGAGGGAAAACTTGGCAGTTTTATTTTATGTAACCTCGATTGTATTTAAGTTCAAACTACTGAGTAGCGTAAGGAGAAGAAAAAGTGATAACTGATTACGTACCTACCACTTACCAGGTAGGTACCTACTTCCCTAACCTTTTCCAAAACACTTCTAGGTAAGTGCCCACTGCCCAGTGGGGATATGACTTCAGCGGGTGATGTAATGAAGAGGGGAGAAACAGCCCGATTGAAAAAATGTCATTAACTTGGCCTGCTATGGCCTATGTCTGACGTGGAATGTTTCCATTTCTCCAGCCAGGCGGTGCCCGAAATCAACTACGTAAAGGCGCTCGATATCTGGAACCTGGCCTGCATCGTATTTGTGTTCTGCACAATCGTGGAATACATTGCTGTTCTCAGGTAGGCATGCGTGTTGCAATAATGTAGCAATAACTTGCGGAAAATGCCCGTTTATAAATTGTGAAACGAATGCTGACAACTTAGCAAGTCATGTGCATTGGACTGTTGGATGGTAAACGTCCCTAACCGGCTAAATAAAACCATGGCCCGTACTTAATTAAATGATAAGATAATGGCTTAGCATTTATATTGGCCTGGGACCGGCTGATTATGAGCATGTTTTCATGTCGTCAATTTGAATGTATTTTACCTCGATCAAACGTAAACGTTTAATCTAGATCTACAAGCAAGTAATCTTGCTTCATTACCTATTCCGTTGCCAAAATGTGAATGCATTTATAAACTCAGAGTAGCTTAGCTATATTTTCATTTCTTGAGAGAACCACTCGTCACCTTCGTAAATGATTATTGATTGTTCCGAATTCCGATACTATTATTAATATTTATAATGTGAAATTCATTTAGCCTTAGTTTTAAACATTTTTCTCTTTGAATTCAGTATCAAAACTAATTCGCTTCCCCTTTTTCTGTGTGAAGGTTTTCCAATGAAGACAAAAGGAGGAAGGTGGTCCCAGTAGAAAATGATAAGGTAAGCCGCGCCCCGTTGGGCTCTGCCGAGCAACTCGCCCTGTTGGGGGGGGGGCAATTTGCCCCCCATACAATCTCGAGAACCACGCAACCTAGCGACGAGCAGCAAACGGAGTTGGATAGCCCCATCAGGGAACTACCTTATGCCCCAATTTTATTGACCTAGGTCAAACCGATGACGTCACAGGTCAGGTCAAAGGTCGATTTTTCACCGTTTACAGACATTTCAAGAAATGCGTTGTAAAATCGAGTAAAATGCATTTCATTGAAAATCATCGATAGAGAAATGTTCTTCAAACACATATTTTGCTATTTGAGGTCACTGATACCAGGTCAGGTCACAGAGGTCAGGTCACTGGGGGTCACAATATGAAAGTTACGTGTAATACATGTTTTATGGTCCATTTTACATAACAAATGCGATTATGTGGGTCAGGCAGCCTTTGGGGCCAGCTTAGGTCACGTTTTGGTCAAGGTCAGGTCAAGGTCAGGTCAAGTCAGGTCAAGGTCAGGTCAAGGTTAGGTCAAATTAGGTCAGATTTCAAAGTTGATATTTTTGCATAAAATGGGAATCGATTCGATGCAGCTCGTCACGGGGAGTTCAATGGTGGTCTTTGTTTTGCCCTACGTGGTTAAGAAGCTCTAAAAATTGAGTTCAAAAATTTGACGTCATCATTTTTGAACAGTTTTTTTTCGCTATAACTTGGCAAAAAAACGAGATATCGATCTGAAATTTGGTATGTATATAGAAGGGCGCAGGGACTATCACATATATTCCGTTTTTTTTTTCTCGAAATTTGGATTTTTTGGATTTTTTAGTTTTTTTTTCTTAAAAAGTCAATTTTTTGAATTTTTAGGGGTCAAAAACCCAAAATTTTGAAAATCCGAGATAGCCGTTTTGTAGCGCCGCTTTTTGTCTACTCGACCATATAAAGAACTTTGAAATTGCTTGGTAACTGTAGATTTGGTGAGCGTTTCAAGATTGCATGTTTTTTGCTCATTTTTGCTCGAACATGACCTCAGTTTCACCTCAATAACTCCTGACCTAAGGTGACCTAAGACTCGAAATTTGGTGTGAAGGTGTCAAATTGATGCCCGGGAAGGTACTGAAAATTTGGCGGCGCCCAAGGGGGCGAGGGTTAAGGCAGGGCAAGTTTGATTTCATCGTGCAGCCTAAGCATGAATTATTTATAAAGACGTTTGAAAGTGTTCTTTTCAGCCCTCGCCTGCCAAGTAAAGTTGATGAAACCTCTCCGATATGTATTTGTGTTTGTAACGTGTTAAAGATATAAGAGCGGAGATTTCCGTCGTACTAACATTTGATCCAAGCAAAGGCTAAGCAGCAATACCCTTTGACGTCGTAAGTGAACATGCGCAGTTCAAAATTTTCTGGGTTTGGTTCTTCATTGACGTAATGAGTTACATACTTACAGTTATGTTCTAAAGACATGTTTTTACTAGCTCTTTGCATGAGTCCCTGTAACGTACTCTGAGTGCATGGCTGACTTGGTAGTCCGTAGTTCCGTAGCAGACAGACCACGCTGCCTTGCAGCGCCCCTGCCCGCCGGCAGAAGGTTGGTATCTCCGTAGCAGACAGACCACGACGCGCCTTGCGGTGCCCCTGTCCGCCGGCAGAAGGCCGCCTGGTCAGTGTGCCGGCGCTGGAGCGGAGAGGAGAAGGCCGACCTGCTCGAGAGGACGTTCCGCGCCCTGCTGCCGGCCGCCTTCTGCGTGTTCAACATCGCCTACTGGAGCTACTTCCTCACCACGAACGACGCTTGAGTAGTAGGCGGACTGCTTCTCAGGAGATAGACAGCTCCTTAGAAGGCAGATAGCTCGTCAGGAGGCAGACAGCGTGATCCTCAGGAGACAGACCGCTCCTCAGGAGACAGACAGCACTCTTCAGGAGGCAGACCGCTCCTCGGGAAGCAGACCGCGCTCCTCGGGGCCGGCGGGGTGGAAGGCAGCTCATGCTGTGTCAGGTGACTGTGTCAGACTCAGACGGGTGATCGTACCTCGCGACTGGCGAAGGCGGTGGTGTGAGAAGTGGTGGGATCAGATGACACAGGCCGCATCTGTTTTTATTGTATTTTAGATCTGCTATTGTATGTATGCATGCATGTTCCTACGCATATGCACTCACTCAACAGTGGCGTCCGTCCTGCACATCCGTCTCAACTATTAGAGTCAGCAGTCCGAGCGCAGTACGCGTCAGGATCGCCTTTTGAGGGCTCCTGCTATGCGAACGGCCGCCGGGCAGCGATCGTTTTTATATCGCGCAACATCACTTTTAAATGAACTGCCTGTGAGTATCGTTGAGCTGGACCCCACTTCTTTCAAACGTGCCCTGAAGATAGTTAAGTGTAATAGGGATATGTAGTGGGAGGGGGAGGGGGCATAGGAGTGCAAGCTTTATGATGTGCACGTGTGCCTGATGTTTGCCTGTTTTACCCATTCCGCCTTTTACCTGTTTTTATATTGTGACTATCGGCACAGAATAGCCACGCCGGTGTATGTGGAGTGCTGGCAAAAGTCAATAGACGTTGTGTTGCTGCAAGATGACTGTGATCGGCAAATTCGCAGTGTCATGCGCGTGAACTTGACGACTGCCTCAAGCGTCGTGAGTTTGAATGTTTACATTGGTATGTCACAGTGTCACTGTCCTCACGTGCCACGATGGTCAGCTGGTGGCGTTGCTCCCAGGTGGAAAAAGACAACGCCTAGTAAGAGTAGGTATATCAATTGCTCCTTCTTGGAATTCATGCAATGCTATTATTACGATATAATCAGGCTAACGTTATAACCGACTTGTCAAACGTCGATACCATGTAAGATTTAGCTTTTCCTAGCATTTCCTCGTAGATCTGCGCTTCATACCCAAGTATCAAGCAGTAAGCACAGATGTGAACATAAGTCTTATGGCATGAAATAGTTGCAGGTGCAAAATGACGACCAATGGAAGCTTGCAAACATCTGCATTAAGCTTTGGGGTGTGCGGAATATTATTGTTGTTATTTTGATTTATCGTTGTATTTGTGTCACACTCGTGTTATTATTGCTCATAACCTCGGCTTCTCCGCATGTGACGATAGCTGTGTTTGCTGCCTAAGTCAGCAAATGAGGGGTTGGTCAGCCGATGTGTTCATGGGATGAAACTTTGAAAGACATAGACAATTCAATAAAATGGCTGAATAGAAATCAGAAAAGGTTCCGTGCGGATACTGGCAATGTTTGTTCACAGGTTATTCCTTCACCAATACAGATAGATTATTGTGATGTTGGCATCCAAGTACCATCTGATCCATGGTGATAATTAGACACTCCGTGGAGAAGGATCGCTCTCGTAGTGTGAACGTATCTTAACATTTATCTCGTGGTTTAGAATAAAGCTCATGCACGATGTATCCGTTGCAATAGTTGTAAAAGGCACGTTTGACTCATGGAGTTCACAGCTCACACGCTTGCAGGTAGAAGGTAGGTACTTCTACTTGGTTTCCTTATCCTTATACCTTATCTTAGTACATGGGTGTCGATTTGTATACCTTTGGGGGTGCTGCAGCACCCCCAATGCTCAAATGAGCACCCCCAATGGTTTTCCGGGCACCCCCAAATGTTCCAGTTTAGCATCCCCAATAATTTGGTCCCTCAAAAACTCCCACTAACTCTGCTTGAGGAAAATAATTGGTTCCGCAGTCTTTCACTACTAAAAATAAAACAATTACGCAATTTACAATGCATGAAGTAAAGATGTAAAGAAAGTAAAAGTTAGTCTTAAGAAGAAGGGCGTAAAAAGACGTTAAGTTGCAAAGACACTGGTGTGGGTCCGTCGTAGACGGGTGTCGTACCCTTAGAGCTGATGGCGTGTACCCTTTACAAGCCGGCAGGGGGCTCCAGAGACCGGCGACGGGCCCTCAGAGGCCGGCAAAGTGCCATCAGAGGCCGGTGGTACCTTCAGAAACCCTGTGGGGTCGTCTCTAGAGACCGGCACGGGCTCAGATGCCGATGGGGCCCTCAGAGTCGCCGGTGTGGGGCCTTCAAATGTCACCGGTGGGTGGCCATCACATGTGCACTTGTGGGGCCTTCAAAAGCGACGATGTTGGGCCCTCAAAGCCGCCGATATAGGGCCTTAAGAGGCACTAGTGTGGGGCCCTCAGATATGGCAATGTATGGCCCTCACAGGCCGGCCGTTGTGGGGGCTCTCAGAGACACTGGTTTAGGGCCATCACAGGCGCGCGTGTGGCCCTCAGAACTGCTGTTACGGAACGGACCCTTCATAGGCCGACAAGAAGATATCAAGAGGTCACCGGTGCCATCAGGAGCCTTGTGGGGTTCTCAGAGACCGGCATGGCGCTCTCAGACGCCGCTGGGACCCTCCGAGTCACCTGTGTGGGACCGTCAGGGTCGCTGATAACTGACAAGGGCCCTCAGAACCGCACATGTGGGGTTTTTAAATGCATTGGTGTGGGGCCTCAGAGTTAGGGGTGTGGGGCCCTCAGAGACGCCGGTGTGGCGCTCAGAGGCGCCGGTGAGGGCCCTCACAGTCGCCGTTATAGGGGCCCTCAGAAAAATAGGTGTGGGGCTATTACAGGCGGGTGTGGAGCTCCCAGAGAGCTCCCAGAGCCCCCTAACCCAGCCAGCAATTTGGTTCGGCGCAAGTCCGTTTTGCCCCGGCAACTCCGACATGCCAGACTCGGGCCGGTATAAAAGGAACGCCGTCAGAGCCGGGGTTTGGGTCGATACGGCTCTATTCCGGTTAGCCAGTCTTGGCCGTAGCGCTCCCGGGTTGGTATGGTTCCGGACCGCCAAGTCTGGCTCAAGTCCGGCTCCCTGCCACGGCTCAAGTCCGGCTCCCTTACGACCAGTCCGGCTGCCTCATAGCTGCTCTGGCTTACTGTGGCTGAAGTACGGTGGAGGTACGGCACGGCTGATGCGGCATAAGTCCGGCTGTGGTGCGGGCGAGCTCCGGGATCGTGTCAGCTCCAGTAGAGCCCCAGACCTTGCCCGTACTTTAGCCGGAGCAAATGCCTGAGCTATCCAGAGTAAAACCAGCTACGGCCAAGGCCAAATTTGCTGGCTGGGAATAGGCCGGTTAGGACCCCCAGAGTCCGGCAAGTGGCCCTCCGAGGCCGGTAAGGGGCCCTCAGAGGCTGGCTTGGGCCCTTATGGAGATCTTATTGTTGATACTTGTGGGCCCATGAGGTGTTTTTTACGAGCCCTGTGGGGCCCTTCTGAGTCCAAATATGGTCAACATGGACCCTTATCGGCCAATTGGCGCCGCAGGGCCCCTCAGGCCCGAATAACCCGAGGGGACCCTGAACCTGATGGGGGGGGGGCACGGGCCTCACGGGCCCACCTGGCTACGCCACTGAGGAAAATCGTAAACCTGTAAATATCCAAATGCGATCACCTTTCATTTTTCAGCGATTATTGTGATCGTCTAATTACTGCCAGAGCATCGTAGCTACCGTTGTCTCCGCGCAATGTCCGCCCCTGCGGACCGTAGCGACTGCTGCACCGGTGCTAATCGCCGTCATCGGTTTCTGTCACCTTTTAACAGAGGTGCCGGGGCTGCTGCCATACTGCCGGCAAATATACGACTTTTTTCGGAAAGATGTTTATGTAATAAGGTAGCCAAGTAGGTACTAGGGCGAGCGGAATGATTTTCAAGAAGAAGGTTCTGCCCTTGGGAAATATCAGTGGAAATCTCGGCATTATCAGTATTCAGTACCTTATGGGGATAACCAACTCTATACGGCTGTGCCCCATGGCAAAGCTGCAATCTTTCACCCGGTGCAGGGGTTGAGCACCCCCAACCATTTTGAAAAATCGACACCCCTGTCTTAGTACCTTATCATACATCAATTTGACACGTTCCCGGAAAATTTGAGCGAAATCCGTCGGAAATTTTTTGAGAAATTGACGTTTTAGTGACGTCATGTTCGCCATTTTCGCCTAAAAAACGGCAAAATTTCAAACGCCGCTAATATCTTCATTTTTGAAGAAATCAAGACGTAACGAAGAAGGTTATACGTAACTCTACTTCGCCTATCAAATGCCTATCTCGGTTTTTTGAAAATTTTGGATTTTGGCCCAATTTTTTTCTTCAAAAGACTGACTTTTTTGGGAAAATATTTTTAAAATCCAAAATTTTGAGTGTATCGAAAAAAACGGAATATATGTCAGAGAAGTCGTCTATGTGCACCTACATACCAATTTTTAGAAGAATCGGTTCAAATATGTGGGAATTATTGAAAATTTTATGACTTCACGACTCACGACACACAAAAATTTTGAAAAATATTTTTTTGGAAGTCTAGACCTGGTACGGAAACAAAAATAGCACCATTCGATTCACCGTGAAAAACTGCATCAGATAGACACCTTTTTAGGCCTTAACAACCAACTTCAAAATTTGACCTCACTTGACCTGCCCTTGACCTGACCTCGACCTGAAATTCATCCAGAGGTGGCCCATATCACTTATTGAGTGTGCCTATTGAATTCTATGAGTAAAATGACCATAAAACATGTGACGCTCATGCCCTTTTCCATATTTTGTTTTTGGTGACCTGACCTAACCTGACCTGACCTTGACCTTGACCTTTGAATGACATTGTATGCAACGAATATTGTCTTGGTAGTCTAAGAACACGTTTTGGGCAATCAGTCTCAGTCCATTCTTCGGCAACTACGGTGCAAGGCCGATACTGTAGAAACTTGCATTTTGTACCATTGACCTGACCTTGACCTGACCTCTGACCTACTTCAGCAAAAAAATTTGGGCTCTTAAGATCCGCCTTGTTGAGAACTTTCGATTGCCGTTTTCCCCGTCTTTCTACGACCATCGGTTCGGAAGTTAGACAGGGGGGCAGAATCTGCCCCCCCCCCCCCCCCCCAGCAGGGCGCGTATGGCTGAATAGCCCAGCGGGGCGCGGGTTAAGCTGTATTTCTTATGGCTTTTGTTATCGCTGTTAAAAACAATTATCGTTTATCGTTTATCGTTGCGTTATCGCTGTTAAAAAAAAACAATTATCGTCATCGTTTTATCGTTTATCGTTTCGTTATCGCTATTAAAAAGCAATCAACGTTATCGTTTTATCGTTTTATCGCAAACGCTGTTAATTTTTTGAAAATTTTTATCGTTTATCGTTTATCGTTGTCGCAAACCTTTCTTATCGTTTTATCGTTATCGTAGGTCCGAAAATTAGTTATCGCGGAAAGCACTGGTAAAATTATCTAAAAAAAATCCCGATTTTGACAAGTTTTTACAAATTGGCGCATAACTCGTGAACATAGAAAGCTAGAGAGTCTAAGGAAAAAGTACATTCGATAGCTCTTTCAAACCTCTTTCGCTAGCAGCGTCCTCAGATTTTACCTCAGGTCGAAGGGTTGGCACGTAGATGGCGAAGACCACCAGGTATTAGACGGGTGGGGGGGGGGGGGGTTGTACCCGCCCCCACCCTCTCGGCCGGCGCGCATGTAGATGCTGCATCATATCATCATCGAGCATACCGATGAGTACATTTATCTCGGTACGCCTGTTATGAACGCCTCTCTTCAGAAACAAGCTAAAGCGCATATCGATTTCAAACGGAGCCATCTGATAAAGTTAAAGTTCAGAACTTCAGTTCTTTCCTTAAAGGTAGTGTGCCAGCTTTCTTGGACCGTATGGAGTTAATGGCCCAGATAAGGAGAACCGGATTTTTAGAACTTATCCATACCTTCAAAACTCATGGAAACGTCTTAAATTCTTCAAATTTTGAGTACCCCAGTGCGAAATTCGCCCCGACGGGTTGTCGGTCGTACCCCAACCACATTTCACACCACTATGAACAATAAATGCACACACTGATAATAATGACACACATAAATGCTGAGTGCAACGTGGAAATATGCGATTACACTGCACATCATCGTAAACTGCTCGGTAAAATCAGCGTTCCTCCCTACCGGCAACCACGAGCTGTGTACCGCACACAGAGGGACTGGAGGCGGCTCGATACGACACAGTTCCGTGCAGATCTTGACGTCCTCAACTGGGTACAGAGAGTTCCCAGGTCGGATTCCTGCGAGATCCAGTGGGACAAATTCGTCCACGCAGTTGAGTCCGTCCTCAATCATCATGCCCCTATGAAAATGGTTAAAGTACGGAATCCAGCGCCTCCACCGATCTCAGATGACACCCGTGACCTGATCATCCAACGTCGACAAGCCATCGCTGCCGATGACAAGGAGAGGTACGCGTCTCTTAACTCCCAAGTGAAGCGCGCTATCAGACGGGACTACCGTAGCGACATCTCTCGACGAGTCGAAGAAGCTCCGTCATCGGGCCTCTGGCGGCAGCTGCGTGCAGTTATTGCGCCGAAGCGCGGCGCTCCGGCCCGGCCTGAGAACTTGTCAGCAGATGACCTCAACTCATACTTCACCACCGTGGGAGAGGAAACACACCAGGCCGTCATCCGGACGTTCCAGGAGTCTGGGAGACGTGCTCTGGCTGCCCGTCTCCCTCGCGTCCACTCTGACGCACTGCGACTCACCCCGATCACTCTGGAGGAGCTGAGACGCATCATATACTCTCTGCCAGACAAATCATCGCTCGCTGATGGTGCCATCGACATCAGGGTGCTGAAGCTGAGCTTTCCCGTTGTTGGACGGATCTTGCTGCAAATAATCAACAAGAGCATCGTGTCGGAGTCGGTACCAGACAGCTGGAAGACCGCAGTCGTCATACCGCTGCACAAAAAAGGTGACCTGAGCACTGCAGGAAATTTCAGACCCATCACCAACGTTCCTGTTATCAGTAAGATTGTCGAGAAGGTCGTCTGCCGTCAAGTTGATGGCTATCTAAACCGAAACCATCTGTATAGCCTAGAGCAGCATGGATTCAGACAAAAGCACAGCACCGCTACAGCACTCGTCAGTGTGAACGACAGTTTGTTGGAAGCAGCAGACAGGGGCCGCTAATTGATCTCAGCCGCGCGTTTGATGTTGTGGACCATCAGACCCTGCTGAATCAACTTCAACTGCTTCAGATAGACCCGGGCTGGTTTCGGAGCTACCTCACCGGACACAAGCAGTGTGTTCAGGTGCCAGGAGGGGAGAGATCGACGCTGCTCCCCATCGACATCGGCATTTTCCAGGGATCCTGCCTGGGACCGATGTTGTACAACATCGCCTCCATCGGCGCCGCCTGCTACGTGCCGTCCGAGGTGAATGGCAGTATGGTCAGGATGGCCAGGTATGCCGATGACACCCAGCTGGTCGTCTCAGGACCCAAGGAGAGGCTGCCAGAGATCCAGACTGCACTGGAGGGTGTCCTGGACACTCTGGCCACCTACTTTCTCCAGAACGGCATGAAGATAAACGCTGCTAAAACCGAGATGATGGTCGCCGGAGGCCGATCGGCGCTACAGGCTGCCGAGAGGGATCCGGTCCGAGTGCAGTTCCTGGGAGAGACTCTGCAACCGGTGTCAACTGTTAAAAATCTAGGTGTAATCTTTGATAGCCGACTGACCTTTGAACCACACATTGATTATATCGTCACCAAATGTTTAGGCGTTCTTGTTGGCCTGATGCACGCCAGGCATGTGCTTCCTCCAAGCGTACTTCCGACTATACTGGACGCCTTAGTCATGTCACATGTGCGCTATTGTAGTCAGGTATTCGGCTGTGCCAGCAAAACGAGCTTAAAGCGACTGCAAAAAGTGCAAAACTTTGCTGCCAGAGTGATATCTGGCAGACGGAAGTATGATCATGTGTCCGACGTGATTAGGAATTTGGAGTGGCTCCCCGTCAGTGCGTTGATTGACATGAACGACGTATGTCTGCTACACGGGGTGATTAGCAGGGGTGAGCCTGAGGTACTGCGACAGGACATATCGTACAATAGAGATGTTTCCGAGCGCCAGACTAGGCAGTCCGGTCATTTACATATACCGCGTGTTCGAACCAGCCTTGGCCAAAGAACTTTTAAGCAGCGAGCGTGTAAACTGTACAACGAACATGTCATAGGAACGGAGCTTCAGGTCATGTCTGGTCCGCGCTTTAAGAAAGGTATTAAAAGTCACCTAGTCAGGTAGCTGGATAGGCGACCATACAAACATTTTAGCTGTGCTTTTAGTTTTAGCGTGCTTTTATACTTTTGCTGGTTTAACTGTTTGTGTGTCTTTTTAACGCGCTTACTGTTTTGACGAGGGCTCGGAATAGCCACCTTGAGTGGAAGAGTGCCGATGATGTAAAATACAAATACAAATACAAATACACTGAAATCGCTATTACCGATATGCTCATCCAATCAAGTTTCGATAAACCCGTTCATCATCATCTCCTGCGGTTTCGAACACGCCTGTTAGGTGGCTTCTGATGCTCGTCGAGGTCGGAATTTCCAAATACGCGTGGTGCGTCGGGCCGCGCGCTCTGACTTCGGCCAATAAAAATGCGTCAGCTGATCATTGTCATTTCTGCCACTTGCGTGTGGTGAAATGGGGTCATAACTTATAAGACGGCTTTTTCATATCAATTATTTTACATAAAATCATATTTCAAACCATAAATAATGTTCGACAGCCAAATAAAAGAAACAATACCAATACGGGCTTACAGTTTAAGGCTCGACATTGTGTTGTCTACGATTAGACAGCTGATAACTCATTCCCGTACGTCGTATGGTCGTAACACTATAATGACCTTTGCTTATTGTCACAAGTGCGACGCATTCGCGATTGTTGCCCGACGCCTGTTTGCAGGTGAGCCCACTACAGTTGTTATACATATCTAAAAACCGATAAACTTTTAGGCGAAAAAGGCACTATTCCAGGCCAATTTTTGATTTTTTGCGATATTAGGTAAAAACAGAAGCTTCTTATCCTAGGAAAAATAAAATGGGAAATCTTTCAAAGGTGGCACACTACCTTTAAGAAAAACGCAGAGGCTGCCTTTTCGGTTAAAGGGCTAGTTTTCAAAAGTGTCCTCAGCAGTTCACTGTTATACTGCTGCGAAAGCTGGCTGTGCAACGGCATAAAATCAGTTATTTCACCGATATTGTCAGCGCTGAAGGCAAGCAGTTATTGTCGGTTCGCAACCAGACATGTACGGACTTAGTTCTGGCGGAACTAGAATATCCAGACACTGCCGCTTTTGTCAAGGAATTCCAAATATTTAGGGCCTTGTTCCAAAGGAAATTCGCCGATAAGTTGACCTCGCGTGAAAACTTTTATACCAGCTCAGCGTTCTTTGCACTAAATTTAGCGAGACAAGCAGGCGCAGGGGCCGGGAAGTATATTGATGCTGTAATGCAATATGAATCTGGGTCTTTTCGAGCCGCCAGTCTAGCGAGTATTCAGATCAGGATTTGTGGATCGGCATCTGCGAGAAGAGCCTGCATACTGTCAGTTTAATCCCCACCTCAAGCGACACCCAATGTATGATAAAAATGTTCCCGAGTATGTGCGTACCGCATTTACTCGAATTCGTTTAGGCTCCCATAGGCTTCAAATTGAAACGGGAAGGTGGGCACGCTTGCCCGCAGATGAGAGGCTTTGTATGTGTGGCGCGGTTCAGACAGAGCGGCATGTGTTGTTGTTTTGTCCAGAGCCTTTTAGGGACAGTTTCCCCAAACGTGAATTTTAGGGATTTAGAAGCGCTAATGGAGGGAAACGTTTTAGATTTAGCAAGGTTTTGTCACATGGTTTTAGATCGGTTCGAGTGTT
Source organism: Amphibalanus amphitrite (assembly GCF_019059575.1). Taxonomy (NCBI): domain Eukaryota; kingdom Metazoa; phylum Arthropoda; class Thecostraca; order Balanomorpha; family Balanidae; genus Amphibalanus; species Amphibalanus amphitrite. The sequence goes on along the minus strand of NW_024881613.1, from coordinate 301,247 downwards.
TTGATCGATGACGTTTTGTTTAATGTGTTATGTGTCTAAGCAACCTTTTAGTACATATAGAATTCTATGACATGTGTTTTGGTGGACACGCCTGTCACCTGAGTTTTATCCATATTCATTGTACCTATGTGTAACGTAAACGTTTTTATCAAGTGTCAACAGACTAAATAACTAGGGGAAAGTGGGGTTAGACGGGCACCTTAACTTTGGAGCCATTTTTCGGCCGGTTAGAAACAACATAGAAACGGGAAACTGAGTGAAAACCTTTTTTAGACATGTTACTTCCATTTGCCAGAAGATGAGACTTAGGCCTGATTCAACAAATAAACTGCAGCTATTTTTGCAAAACCTTGCAAAAACCCGTCTTACCCCACCCCATGGGGTAAGACGGTCACATGGGTAGGACAAGACGGCCAGCTTCTTTCACCGATTAGCACAGCTCGCAACAAATGCCCGAGATTAGCCGCATTGATACAGTCGCTCGTTGTTCTCAAGTGCTTCGGAAATGGCAGTGGGTAGGTATACGAGATTCGTGCAGAAGTCGTATGCTCGTATATAGCCCTAGTTCAGAAGCCATGTAGAAACATTTTTCACATTCATTATTCGAGAATAAACTGTGCCGAAGGAATAGTGCTAACATGTCTGTGAATATCGGAATCGAACATATTCTTATTAGAAATGCTTCTTTTTTCCTACAGCAACAATTTTCCAACAGCAAAAATATTTTCACCATTACAGACCCATTGGGTTCATAAGTTGGTCGTCTTTATCTTACCTCAAACTTCAATGTCAGAAGTTCAGCACGATTTTTCTCTGTGGACAATTTGATGCAGACAAAGCAAATCCGCGGTAAATGAACACTGGTGGTACCTATATGAGTGTACCACAAAAGATTGCGAGTTTTTAACCCTATAGTGCTGCACACAAAAGCTTGCACAATACATTATGGATGTTTTCAATTAAATGAGTGTTTTAAAGAAATCAAAATAAAAGATTATCGACTGCACACAAATTCACCAGACTTCAATGGTGGTGTGTAGTGGGAAAGGCAATTCTTGTCCTAATTTTTCTCACTCGTAGCGCTATTGGTTTGGTCTGCAGAAGGGGTGCCCGTCTTACCTACCCTGACCGTCTTACCCCACTTTCCCCTAACTAGAGAACCAATAGGTTCGGCGAGGGTTAATGAGTTGCCATCAAGGTGAAGGCCGAAGAGTTTGCTCTCTAACGCTCAATGCATGCAGCGCAGCGCACCAGTGGCTTCCGTCGCTGATAAAAGTCATAAAGGTTACCATATCTCGACCACTACCAGTTAGGTACTTAGCATTCGTGATCGGCCAGCGTCAGCGGCGCGCTCGGCCGCCCCCACCCGCACGACGTTGCTCGGTGTCCTCCGAGTCGCTCAGCGGCAACTCCGGCAAATCGCTGAGCCGCAGCTCCGGCGAGCCGCTCAGCGGCAGCCGGCCCAGCCGGTGGCACCCGGTGCTTTCCGCCATGCCTGCCATCGTCTGACTACCTCCAGAGCCTCGCCGCCGGGCGCCGCTAACTTGAATAATCTTGGCCGCCGCTGCCGCACCGACTCGTCTCTCTCCGTCACCGGCTTCTGCTTCTCGCGTAGTAGGTATTCTTGAGCATTTTAATGAAATCTTCAATATTTGGCGTGCCGCGTGGTCTGAAATGGTGCCATTTTTATACTTTTAGGCATCGATTCAAAGCCCCGGAAGCCCCAAAGCCCTCCTGACCGTTAGGACAAACTGATAAAATGTTAACAATAACATCTTCTAGACCGCGGCGCGTCAAATAATGAAGGTTTTATTGGATTCGGTCAAGTAGGTATAGCTTCAGAAGAAGTCTGCAAATTAGGGGGCTGGTGGTCTTGGACCGATTCGGTCATGGGCGGCGCCACCGTGGGGTACGTGGGGTACTAGTACCCCACAGTCATTTGACTGTGGGGTACTGCATATACCCAGTACCCCACAGTCAGGAGCCCAGTCTGAACTTTTTCAAGACTTTTAAGTAGTCGTGCAATGGCCATCTAAAACCGTTAAATGGGTTCTAGCAGAGATCAAATAACTATTGCCGACAGAGGGCCAATGCTGACAAATTTAACAGGCGGCTGTTACAGGCCGCTACTGATCGGTAGGTCGCTTTAAAGGCCTGTCCTGTCGCGTATTCAGAGGGCCTTTATGTAGCTTAGAGGGGCCCCCGTCAAGCGATTAGGAACCCTTATAATGTGCTCAGAGGGCCCCGTCAAGGAATCAGGGACCCGTTCATGAGTTTAGAGGGCCCTCTCGTGTACTCAGGGCTTTTCTGTAACTCATAGGGCCATCGTCAAGCGTTCAGAGGCCCTTTAAGCGCTGGAGGCCCTTCTGTCGCTCAGAGAGGCCTGTCAGACGTTCAGGGGGCCCTTTTAATGCTCAGAGAGTTTTCTTGTAGCTCAGAGGGCCCCGTCACGTGCGATTAGGGGCCTCTTCATGCGCTTAGAGGGCCCTGCCGTGTACTCATAGGGCCTTCATGTACCTTAGAGGGCCCCGTCAAGCAATTAGGGCCTTTATCATGTGCTCGGAGGGCCCTCGCCAAGGAATCAGGGGCACCTTCATGCGTTTAAAGGGCCCTCTCTTGTACTCAGGGCTTTTCTGTAGCTCATAGGACCCTCGTCAAGCGTTCAGGGGCCCTCTAATCGCTGGGGGCCTTCTTGTCACTCAGAGAGCCCCGTCAGGCGCTCAGGGACCCTTTATATGCCCAGATAGTTTTATTGTAGCTCAGAGGGCCCGTTACGTGGGATTAGGGGCTTCCTCATGCGCTTAGACTCACTGAGGGCCCTGTCGTGTACTGATATGGCCTTTCTATGGCTTAGAGGGCCCAGCCAAACAATCAGGGGCCCCTGCATGCGGTCAGAGGGCCCCGTCGTGTACGTGGGGGGTTTTCTGTAGCTCATAGGGGCAGCCCCGTCAAACATTCAGGGGCCCTTTATGCGTTTAGAGGGCCCTTCTGTCGCTTAGAGAGCCCTACCAAACGTTCAGGGGTCCTTTATATGATCAGATAGCTTTTATGTAGCTCAGAGGGCCCCGTCACGCGATCAGGGGGCCCTTCACGCGCTCAGAGGGCCCTGTCGTGTACTCAGAGAGCCTTTATGTAGCTTAAAGGGCCCCCGTCACAATCATGGACCCTAATTATGTGCTCAGGAGGGCGCCCATCAAGGAAGCAGGGGCCCCTTTATGCGTTTAGAGGGCACTCTCCTGTACTCAGAGCTTTTCTGTCGCTCAGAGAGCCCTGCCAAGCGTTCAGGGGCCCTTTATATGCTCAGAGAGTTTTCTTTTAGCTCAGAAGGCCCCGTCACGTGCAACCAGGAGCCTCTTCATTTGCTTAGAGGGCTCTGTCGCGTACTCATAGGGCCTTTTCTGGCTTAGAGGGCCCCGCCAAGCAATCATGGGCCCGTCAAGTGATCAGAGGACCCTTTCATGCACTTAGGGGACTCTGTCGTGTACTCAGGGCCATTCTGTAGCTCAGAGGGGCCCCATCGAGCCTTCTGTATTGTATGCGCTCAGACGGCCCTCATAAAGAGATCAGGGGCCTATTCATGCGCTCAGAGGGCCTTGTGTATTCGCACGGCCGTTCTGTAGCTCAGGGGACCCCGTCAAGTGTTCAAGGGCCCCTTCATGTGCTCAGAGGCTCTTTCTGTAGCTAAGAGTCAAGCGTTCAGACTCCGGGCCAGGAAAAGCGACCCGACTCTGCAGTCGGCTCCATCCTCTATCCCCAAAAAGATTATGTGACACTAACACTTGTCCCGTTCTAAAAGCAAAATTTCTTGCAAAAAATAATCGATTTCAAATTGAATTGTGCACGGGAATTACCTGGAAATTGTGTCTTAGTTAACCCCCGCCGGCTGAGGGGGGGGCTGAGGGGGGCAGCCGCCCCCCACGTTTTTTTTCGCGATAGCTCCAAACACGCCGACGGGCGACGATAGAGAGCTGAAACTTGGCATAGGTACCTGACCTTTGATTCAAGCCGGATCTTTTGACACCAATCGCACTTTCGGGTCAGGTCAGGTCACTGACTGATGACGTCATAAATGAACCTCTGCACGGTCTTAAGGCGTCGCAACTTCGCAACGCCCTCACTGCCAGAGGAGCTTTCACAGGGAAATGAAACTTGCAGGACCTAGCATCCATAAGGAGTCTCACAACTTGTGTATTTCGGATTTTTCTAAAGATCATATGAGGTCAGGTCATTTTCGTGACCTTACCATTTAAAGTGAATGGGGAAAAATGCGTACAGAATCGTGATATCATGCACTTATTGCAAGGTTCGATGCGTTACTTTTGCAATGTTGACCTGGCGTGACGTCATTTATGATGTCATTAGAGTCATAGGTTTTCTTCAGTAACTCCCGATCAAATTGAGCTAGCGAGTCAGGAAAGCCACCAATAGATTCAGGAAGACCTGCTGAATCGAATGGTATACGACATGATCTCCTTCGACCAATTTGGTGACCTGGGGCGCTGACCTGACTGTGACCCGAGGTCAACACCCTAGGTTGACCTCACCCAAACAAAAAGTATATGATTCGACGTGCCTGAGCGACGGCGAACACGATGCTGCCAAAATCGCGGCTCTGCGGCCGTTTTTTGCGAAGTTATTCCATCGAAAACGTAACCTTCCTTGGGGCACTTGACCTGACCTCAGAGGTCACCGGTTGACCTAGGACCTTAAAATCGGGTATCAATCTCTGCATCTTGTAACGGCACACACGCTCGTTTTTTCCGCGACGCGCTAGCTCCACCAGGGGCGAAACGGCGAGGGGGGTCGTTATTGCCCCCCCCCCCTCCCCCCTCGGCCGGCGCGTTTGTAGAAAACCAATAGGTCCGGCGATGGATATACAGTATGCAGTGTATATACATACAGCTGTTTATAGTAGCACCCCGTAGTTAACCCTATTCCTGGCGGGGGGGGGGGGCCTCAGGAGCCCCCCTGAGGTTTTTTGGTTATTTCTCCCAAACGCGTTGAGCTAGGAAGCTCAAATTTTCTGACTTTTCCTAAAAGGCTTCTACGCAACATGTCTGAAAATTTTGAGTTGATCTGACCTCAGGTCAGGTCACCAGAGGCGGTTTGGTGACCCTACCTCAGAAAAGTTTGCAATCACGCCAGAGCTAGAGTTTTTGACCGATCAATTTCTTCTCTTCAGGCTTTAGTTAGGGTACCAGTATGTGCAATTTGTATATCTCGGAATTTTGATATCGGTGACCTAAGGTCAGGTCAGTTTCGCGACCTCCCCATTATAAGTCAATGGGGGAAAAATCAACTCCCTGTTCTTACCACTAAAACGGGTCGGAATGGCCCCATATACCATACATGACTTCATATACGATCAACCTTCACTACCTTGAGGTCTTTTTTGCTGTTGGGCAGCTGTGAGGTCATGTGACGTCATCAAAGGTCACCAAAGGTTTTTGGCCAATAACTCCGTACAGGAACAAGATACAGACGCGTGGATGGTCTCATTGTGTTCAGCTCGTCAAGATGCATCGAATGATATACATGATGACCTCGAGGTCACGTGACCGGAGGTCAACCTTTGACCTTGACCTTTCGAGGTCAACATATATATCATTCGATGCGGATTGACGAGAGGATCACGATGATGCCCTTAGTTTGTTCCTATCTTGACTAATTCGAAAGTTATTCGAGAAAAACTCTCTCCATATCTAGCGCCGCCATTTTGACTTTTTCGACCCCTGTGACGTCATCTTTGACCTGACCTGAAAATGACCTCAGTAAAAATTGTAGATCTTGACCGTGCGTATCCGATGCCGTTTACCGTTTGTCGCTGCGATGTGTAGTTTTTGAGATCTGAAGGGGGGGCCGAATCGGCCCCCCCCCCCGCCAGTTTCTTGTCCCGGCGGAGCCCGCCAGGAATAGGGTTAAAAAGTAGGAACTCGTCCATATTCCGTAATATGAACAATAATTGTCAGGCTCGCAATCAAGCATCTTTGTCGTGACGAAAGGAAGGCATTTCAAATAGATTGTAAATTTAGCAAATAACGCTGGTTATCTTTGTTGGTAGGTAATAGGTATGCAATACTGCATTAAGTATTTTTAGTCTTTTGGCGAGGCAAGCCGGTCCCGTGCTCAGTTGGTAGAGTGTTGAACTCCAAGTGGTGAGAGCACGGGTTCGCGGCTATAACAGTCCGGGTTCGAAGCGCGACGGACGCTTGACGTTTATGGGCCTCCTGACAGGCATGCTTGCGGTTGGTGGCAGGCCGTAACCAGACGAAGTCAGCGAGGGTCCGGCCGTGCGCGGCTATGTGCGCACATTAAACTTTGGACTCTAAATTCTGTCATAGAACTGGGATTTGACGATCGGAAGGTAGAGGGCAGGGTCACTGCAACAAGCTTCGCTTAGCGGTGGCTCTTTCCCTGTGAATCCTTCCTATCAAAAGGTTCGGACTAAATTTATAAAAAGAAAAAAAAAGAAAAGCTTTCAAGTTCTATCATCTTTTACTGTCGACTGTTAGATTGTTATTGCAAGTGCCTTTAACCCACGCCGTGCTGGTGGCCTGAACTTTCCGCCGAGTACTGGGGGAAGGGGGCGTTTTCACGCCCCCGTCTAACTTGGCTCCTAGGCCACGTAGCTTCGGTGATTTTTAATTTCAGGTCAAAGGTCAGGTCACCAGAGGTCATCAAAGGTCAAATTTAGTCCATTTCAATAATTTTGGAAACTGCCACCGGCTAACTCGGGAACCAATAGAGCTACAGCGCCGCGGAAAAGCGCATTCGATAGCCCTTTTACATACCTTTCTGAATAGGTACCTAAACCTAATGATCTCAGATCTCACATCAGGTCAACGGTTTAGCCTCCAGAGGGCAAAAACTGTGAAAATAGCCGTTTTCCCGAACAATGTTTTTCGGCAATAACTTTTGACTCAAAAGAGTCACGACTTTACTTTTGGCAGCACCGTTGGCAGCAGCACATTTTTAAAATTTGACCTTAGGTCAAGGTCATGACCTGACCGGAAAGGGTCATGCTGCATATCAGGCGATCCGTATGGTCGAGCTGAACACAGCTGACGTGTTTTCACCGCTCTAGCACGTCTCTATCAAAAGTTATGGCCACAAAACTGTTGGTGATCGTTCATGACCTGAGGTGACCTCAGGGGCACACAGAGGGGTCACAGTTGTAGTTTTCCGATTCAGTGTGTTATGTTTACGTAGGAACCGATGTTTGTGAGCATTTTGAACGACATTCGTCCAAAAGAGGCACATTTCAATTTTCTCCCATTGACTTATGGTCACTTGACGTGACCTGGTGACCTGACCTTGAAGAACCGGGTCTGAGATTTTCACAACATGTGCGGAAATGAGAGAACCAATAGGTTCGGCGAGGGTTAACCCTCGCATGTGTAGGGGGGGGGGTCGGATGGACCCCCCCCCCATGGTTTTTCGCGAATAACTCGCGTAAAAAGCGGCCGATCGCGACGAAACTTTCAGTACCCTCGCATTGATCAATTTTACACCTACCCTGAAAATTTCATGACCCTGACCCAAATGACCTTTGACCTGTGACCTCTTTTCCGAGACCATGTTTGGCCGGAATCGCGATTTGGCGTACTGTCGGCTCGCATTAGCCGCGCGTTTGCAAGCTTTTCGTGGTTTCAAACGTTCAAACATGTGATTTGATGTTGCTCCCATGCATTAGGGTGGGTGTCAAGGTCACCTGAAGGTCAGGTCAGGTCATTGACCTTTGGTGACCTCGGGTGACCTCAGTTCACTTTTTCGAGTTTTACATGTTTCTAGGCTAGTTTTTGGAGCTGAATTCGAATTTAGCAACCATTTGAACATTTACGAAGTAGATTTGGTGCCTTCGTAACATGTTACGAAGCTGTCAGAGGCGGTTGACACGTACTACGAATACCCGTCACGACGCCTACTGGTTGACCTGACCTGACCTGACCCGACCTGGTCTAAATGCTTAAAGACATCATCTATGATCAAAACTAACACGATATTCGTGATCAGCACCCCGAAAAACCCCTTAGCAGCCACACTTTACGACTTTCTAATAGGTCCCGATTTTCCCGACTTTGGGTCATTGACCTGACCTGGAAGGTCAACCAATGACCTAGGACCTTAAAATTGGGTATCATCGGCTTCCTCTCGTCACGGGCAACACGCTCGTTTTTTCCGCGAAGCTCTAGCTCGATCAGGGGCCAAACGGCAAGGGGGGTCCAACCGACCCCCCCCCCCCTACACATTAGAAGCTGGAAAAAGACGCACACATGCGAGGGTTAAAGGGAGATAATGAGCTTTCTTTTTTCTTAAATAAAAATTACTCGACATCTATACTATTTCTACTGTAGTTTCTATAAAATATGAAAATTTCCTAGCACATTTTCGTATGTGAAAAAGGTTTTTATTTTTGCAAAAAAGAAGCAGTACTTGCAATACTTGTAATACCCACCGGAATGCGTTGTCCTTCTTGTCCTTCTCTATAAAAAAGTCGCAGTATATGGCGCTTTTGTTTCAAACAGCGACGCTTGGGTTTTTGTTTATGTTATCGCCTTGTCGTTGCTTGGTTGTAAGGATTCTAATTTGAATTAGAGTTAATTCGGTTTAGAATTAATTAGATTCTAATTCGGGGGTACATAGTGCCTACTCTTCTTTGTTTCCAACATTATTTTGCGCCACAAATGAACGGCATGCGCCAGAAACGCAGCCAAATCTTGCGATTGCGACTACGAAATTCATTATTTTGGCCTCAGAGCCTGAAGCGAAAAATACAAGCATATTTATTTCAAAAAGACTTCAGGTTTGTCGAACGGTGTTATGAGAATTTTGATAACAGTACTGCATAAGTTTTTCAGTGATGCCGCAAAAGTGTTGTATCTGTCTTCTTTTATTGTGCAGTCGGCGGGACCGATTCAAAATTGAGTCGTTGCTACTAAAATAGCAGCATATGGCGTCAGATGATGAACAGGAAAAATAGTTGCGTAAATTTAGACATAAACCACCCCCAAACCATGAATATCTTTTGAAGGCACTATAGACGACCATTAACTAACTAGATGTGATGAAGATCAAATGTAAGGAATACGCTCATTTTACAAAATTACATGCAAGTACCAAAAAGTGATGTAAGTACTTATTCAACGGTCATTTTCAGCGCTCCCCGCTAACGTGACTTCAAGTTGAGATATTTGCGGCAAGGTACCGAATTGAGCAAAATGGTTTTAATTTACATTATAACTTGTTGTGTTTTGTCAGAAAATGGTCCTAACTCAGATTTTGTGGAAAAAGGTCATAATCTCCCTTTAATGAGTTGCCATCGAGGTGAAGGCCGAGGAGTTTGCTCTCTAACGCTCAATGCATGCAGCGCAGCGCACCAGTAGGTTCCGTCGCTTATAAAGGTTACCATATCTCGACCACTACCAGTTACTTCGCAATCGTGGTCGGCTGCAGCGTCAGCGGCGCGCTCGGCCGCCTCCACCCGCACGACGCTGCTCGTTGTCCTCCGAGTCGCTCAGCGGCAGCTCCGGCAAATCGCTGAGCCGCAGCTCCGGCGAGCCGCTCAGCGGCAGCCGGCCCAGCCGGTGTCACCCGGTGCTTTCCGCCGTGCCTGCCATCGTCTGACTACCTCCAGAGCCTCGCCGCCGCTAACTTGAAGAATCTTGGCCGCTGCTGCCGCATCGACTCGTCTCTCTCCGTCACCGGCCACTGCTACTCGCGTAGTATCCTTGAGCATTTTGATGAAACCTTCAATATTTGGCGTGCAGCGTGATCTGAAATGGTGCCATTTTTATACTTTTAGCAAGGGCGGCGCCACCGTGGGGGCAGTGGGGGCAGACTGCCCCCACTGGCAGGAGGCCGTGGGGGCAAGACTATGCTTTTGCCCCCACAAAATTTGGCTGATGTTGAAATGGGAACAGAAGACCGGTGCAACATTCATGATAGGCGGTTATAATAGTACGCCTGTTTTTGACGATCCCCGTATCAAGTGCATCAGCAGAACGTTCGTTCTCAGACCGTCTGTCGCATATCTCCTACTCCCACTCAATCTCCTACTCATTTTCATTCACCAGAAGGCTGCCATCGAGCTTGACCTCGAGGAGGTTGAGAGGCAGCTTGTCAAAATCGGCCAGAGAAGAGTTGCACCCTCTTTTGGGAACCCTCAGACTGAGACTGAGCTCAGAGAGGTATGACAAAATGTGATAGGTAGGTAATAACTAATAGGTATGTATATCTGGGTTATCTGGAAATGTATGTGGATCGCCCTAATAGAGCTTATTCTGGTATCAATCGTGTGTGAGAGAATCGCATATATTCGCACTACGGTAAAAAAGAGAACTAGGTACTGATAACTGTTTTGAGGAATACACCATTTTATACATCTCAACATAACGTTTTCACAGGTTTCTGTCTCGCAATTTAGTTTTATAGTTTTATTTGCTCGCGACCTTAACCTGCCCGGGCCCGGGGGTATTCCCAACCACCGCAGCCCGGGGTACCCACCACACCTGTCTAATTCCGTACTTAAATAAGGAAATAAGGCAGCTACGGAAACAAAAATGGTACCAAACGAAAGGTATCTAGGCGATAAGATTTTATAACACCCAAAGTTTTTGACCTCAGGTCAATTTTCAAGGTCAAAAGTCAAGGTCCAAGGCAAAAACCGGCACTTTTGTAGTGGTCTCAAAGTACGTGTTCCAGAGGACGACATGGTGCATAAAACCGGCTAAAATGGATGTTAAACGAAAGAAGAGAGTCTGGGGATTCCGATGACGCGCAGTGCATAACATTCAAATTCAAGGTCACGGTCGTGATCAAAATTGACCATAAACTTTGCACTTTTTCTTATACCTTGTATACTAAATTCAGAGATGTTTTGAAATGTTTTGAAGCTTAGCGGGCCCCTATTTGTGCTTTAGCTTACGATACAAGGCTGCTACAAGGTCAAAGTCACAAGGGAGTATCCTTGCTAGAGGCTATTTCACTGATTTAAGTCAGGCATAATAATTAAGACATGTTTGGCCATCCTGAGGCTCTAAATTAATGCTTAGAGCAAAATGGATGCCAGAATCGTGATCCGCGGCTACGAAATCATCATTAACAACCTTTCATGTGTCAAAGTCAACCAGACGTCATTCGAGGTCACGTGAGGTCAACATAAAACTTGACCTTTTCCAAACAATATATATGTCATTCGACGCGTCTCGACGAGACAAATGCGAAGGTACCTACCGCTGCCGTAGCTCTAGGACTATTTTTGTTGACGTTATTTGCGAAAAAAACTTAAGCCTTAGCTCGAGGTCGTTGACCTGACCTCTGACCTCAGGTCACCAAAGTTACTTACGTATTTTTTCTAGGTCAAATGCTACACAACTGTGCTCGTTATTTGTCTTTATCTCTAAAACTCTATTTTGGCAGCTGGTTGAAGTTCACGGCTGTGACGCCGAAGTTTGCCGTGCAGGAGTCTAGAAAAAATCGGCCTTGAGACGTTATCAAGAAGGCTAGGTCCAATTTGTTTTGCTTCAAAAGATTTCAAATTAATGGGGGATAAGGTACAGCAAATTTCGTATTTCTACTCCTAAGCGTTCATGTGGTATCGCAAATATTCTCCAGGGGAGGCGAAAAACGCCCCCCCCCCCCCCCGTTCCGGACCCGGGAGGGTTAATGCTTAAGCTCAATACGTATGCATGAAACCTGAAACCATGATAATTTCTAATTGGCAACATCTAGGGGCAAGGAGCTCATGGATTTTGCATATCGGGTTATCAGACAACAGTCGGGTCACCTGAAGCTTGCCCCCACTGGCGAAAATTCGTGGCGCCGCCACTGACTTTTAGGCATCGGTTCAAAGCTCCCGAAGCCCCAAAGCCCCCTGACCGTTAGGACAAACTGATAAAATATTAACAATAACATCTTCTAGACCGCGGCGCTTCAAATAATGAAGGTTTTATTGGATTCGGTCAAGTAGCTTCTGAAGAAGTCTGCAAATTAGGGGACTGGTAGTCTTGGACCGATTCGGTCGTACGACCGAATAGCACGCAACATTGATTCAATATTAGAATTGGTTGAATCCAGGTTGAATCCAGGTTGATTGTCAACATTGAAGATCAACCGTCTTTCAACATCAATCCAGCATTGATTCCATGTTGATTTTGCGTTGTATTTGGTTGATGGCCCGGATTGGTATGCAATATTGTGTGTCGAAAAAACGCTTTCGTCGAAACTACCTGCTTGCTTTCGAAATGAGGAGTAATACAGGGCTGAAAAAAGTGTTTCGGTGGTTGTCGTCCGAAGGAAAACGGGCTTATTTGGTTGTCGGCTTAAGATGTCTAACCCGCGCCCCGCTGAGGGTCCTTGATTTCCATGCCCTGCTGGGGGGGGGGGGGTACAACACCCCCTCTTTTAACTCTGATCCTGGGTCAAGCAGTGTTAAGCAGTAAACGGCATTCGAAAGAACGTCCAAAATAAGGATGAAAATATGTCATTCATTTGTTAGATCAAGTCAAAGGTCAGGTCACCAGATGCCATTAAATGAAAAACATTGCCTTTTTCAACTTTTTTCTTCGAAACACCGGTCCACAACTCGGGAACCAATTATAGAGCTACATACGGCGCCGCGGAAAAGATTCGATAGCCCTTTTGACCCGCCTTTCAGTGACTCTTCGACGGTGCCACTGGTCGACTTCCACTCACCTTTCAACAAAACGTGCTCAAGTTAGTACAAGCACTTAAGTCGTGCAGACGCCACGGACCCTGCGTGCGAATACATTCTAATTCCTCTCCTTCTTGATAGCGCAGGGCGCTCAGCTGTCAAGCTAAAATGTCCGACGATCCCTATTCCTCGACCTCGGAAGTCCCGAGACACCATATCCTCGTGGGCATGACATGGCGTGCCCTCCCCGCATCAAAATATTACCGGCACTGGCGCGGTCCCGCCGCGGACCTACCCCCAGGCGCCGCCGGGGGTGGGTATGACGTCACAAAAGGAGGGGACGCTAACTGACCGCCGGCCGGGGGCGGCGCTGAAGGGTGCGGGCAGGGGCCGGCCGAGTCCTGGAAGGTACTAGATTTGCCAGACATGTGTTGCCAGTGGACAACCACGGCGACCACTTGGTATGTCATTGGTCGCCTTTATGAGGGTCGCCGGTCGGCCGTCCGAACGATGGTCGAACGACGCAGTATATACTAGATAGCTACGGGGAGTTGGAATATGTCTGTAGCTACCAGGAAATTTTCCACTGGCGGATGCCGCCGCGTAGGGTGGTAACGGACTCGAGAACTGCGAGTCGATTTGATGGGGAGGGACAGAGAATGGTTTGCGTGGGAGAGGCGATTGGGTTGGGTGGGCAGATACGAATGGATTGCGCGCTTCTAACCGCACTAAGCGGGAGGTCTAAATCAGTTCAGGCGCTGCGCGTGGTCGCCATAAGATCGTCTTCTCGGTTGTCGTCGACAACCACAAAACGATACAATTTTTCACCCCTGGAGTAATAATGAAAATCGACATGGCCCGCTAATTTGAATGTTATATTTTGTTTACTTTTCTCGTCTGCTTCTTAGACACCCGAATTGTCTGTGTTTTAGACAAAATAATACAAAAATCTTGGTATTGTTTTCCAGTGGTTTTCAATGGGTTTTCATCATTTCATATATTTTCAAATTTTGATGCAATTTTTAACATACTCGCAAACTTTATTAATTTAAAACAATATTTTTATTCATTTTCAAGTGGAAATAAATATTTTTAGTCTGCAACTATCTTAAATTTTAGGAAAATCTAAAAATTGCGTCATAAAATACATGACTGAAAAATAATAACTCATGTTAAAGTTGTTAGCTTCGATATAATTCGTAAGCCCCTGACCAATCAGCGCTGCCGTAATGAATGCTTTAGAAATAGCTACTTTCTTGGTAAAGAATATTTTCAAAAAAAAGTTTGTCTTTGTTTTCAATATTTCTCAATATAAACATTAAGGTTATTTTAAAAAGATCATGAGTAAGTAATGTATTGAACGTTTGAAAAGCCCTTAAATGCTGCAAATCTCAAGAAAGAAGCTACACAACAATGGCGCTGCGCACATGTAAACCAGTTTATACCAGTTTGAACCGAATTTTCTGCGTCTGATGGCTACCTTACCTCGACGACGGGCGTAAAGATTTCCTAGCTGATGTTAGTTCCTCAACAAATGTAAGTGTGACTTTATCGCTCATTTTCTATAATTAAAGGCAGAGTCCGAGAAGCGTTGCGATAGGGCCTAAAGTCGCGTGTTTTTGTTGTGAAAACAAGAAATAGCGTTCATGAAAGCATGGCAGGTGCGCTAGAACTGTCCCGGCGTGGGCGAGCAATATTTGTGGATGTTGATTATGCTGTATTCTCAATGACATCTCTTGGAAACACATATATGACCTTGCACTGTGTGGTTGACACCATCACAAGGGCTTAGTTTTTGTGGGGTCGTGTTCAGTAATATCATGATATGTGTGTCCACTTGTGGGTTCGCTGTTCAGCGATATGTCTTAGAATATCCTTAATCATACCCCCTTTTTGTCCTAGGATAGAAAGGCTTAAGTGTTGCTGGAATGGTCATTATTTACATCAGCATTGCACTGCACATTGCAATACTGAAGAAATAACTCAAGTAGGTAATCAAAATCAAAATAATTAGAAATAGGTTAAATGGGGGAAGTATGCCTTTCAAGCAGCATCTTTAGCACCTTGCTTGATTAACCAGTGTTCGGCCCACCACTTCCGTAATGTGAGGTGCCAGTAGTTATATCTATATCTAAAGAACTATTTGGCAGACTGCCATGAACAGTCACTCCCACCAGACAGCCAGTTATGGGGAACCTCTGGATTGGGGCATTGAATGGCAGGGTTGGCTGTCCCAGCAGGATTCTCTTGCCATTCTAGGGCTAGCTTTGCCACAGCATCTCTGTTGATTGTTCGCCCAGACCCCAGTCTGGTGTTTCCACCTGATCCTATCATCCCTACCTGATCCTTATTCTTCCCATAGCTTTGCTATGCTGCAGTCATTACTCATAATTAAAGCATGCTACCAATGTAACAGAAATAAAAAGGTTCAATTCCAGATTTTTGTCTTGATAAATTGAAGTGTTAGCCTCAGGTCATCCCCCAAATTAAAGGTATTTTTATTACTTGTTATCCAACTTGATCATCAGGTTTATCATGGGTAATTGTTAATCATGCTGCTGCTGGAACCACCATTTCATTGAGGATTTAGGCATATTTTAATGTCTGGGTAAATCATTTACAATGTTTACTTTCCTGCAACATGCTTTGGCAAAAATTTTACCTCATTTGTCAACTTGTTTGCCACTGGCTTGGAAACATACTATAGTAAAAGTCATTTCCTGCATCCCACCTCTAAACCTAACCCAACTGATAAAATCAAACTAAAAAAAAGTTCATTGATCGCTAAAGGGGTGAATTTATACCAGGCTGAGAAGTTCCAATCATCTGCTTTTATATTTTGCCCATTTATTGCAAAATTAATCAAATGTTAAATATGATCAAATTGGTAACAATCAGTTTGATTTGTTGGCAGGAAATGCAATTTGTATGTCAATATTTTATTTCTATTTTTTAGCAAACCTTTTCATAAAATAACATTTTGTTTGAATAGTGATGAAGTGACATATTATTAATGCAAAGTTTGTTGAAGTTTTTTTAGCACTTGCCTGCAATTACATTTACATACACATGTAATTACCTTGGAGTAATTGATATTTTGGTGATATGTAACAATGATTTTTAACTTTAAAATTCTGAATTTAAGACCTTTAATAGGAGTTGAATAGCACCACTGAGTTTACAATCAAAGTTCCATTTCTTGTTCTCCAAAACCAACTTCATTTGACCTAGATTGACTTGACCTTCATTTTGACTCAACCTGAACTGATATAATTATGGGCATTTGCTCTCAGTCAACTATTAGCCAGCATTTTGAAGGCAGTCATTAGGGAAATTGTTATTTTTACCTTAGACCTAGTCTTGACCTGACCTGTGATCTGCTTAAGCAAAAGTTTTGTGCCCACCAAACTTATCTTCAGATCGTTCAATCGCAGTTTCTCCGTGTTTCTGCGACCATCTGCTTGAATCTTATATAGAATAAGCTATGGCCGGAGAACAGCGACCCTCCAGATTTTGTAGCCTTGGGTTGTAACATCGTTTGCTGGGATGCACACTCAAATGTATATTGGGATGCATTTTTATCATATGGGATGAATAAGAGGGAAGTTTCCAGGCGCTGAAGCACACAAGCTTGTGAAGCAGAACAAGCTCTTTTGGACCTTCCTGGGACCAAAAATTTTCAGCATGCCTTGCACGTGGAAGTGCGAAGGAATACATCTCTTGTTTTGCATTTGGATTACCCACATTCATCGCGAGTAGTCCAATACTTGGTTGACAGTAATCCAATACTAAGGTTGTATGAAGCCGGTTAGTGAATTATAAAATACGATAAGTAAATTATAAAAGACGGTAAGTGAATCGGTCCCGTGGTTACTGAGATATAAGCCTCTGAAATGCGTGACCACGGCCGGCCGCTCATCCTAAGAAATTTCCTTTAATCTACGAAAGACTTCTATTCGCTCCTTCGCTCGTAGCTTTGTGGACTTGAAGAGAAATATCCGGTGTTGGAACTGGAGTCAGAACCGGAGTCGATTTTCGAAGTCAGATTCACCAAAAACTTCATCGACTCCGTGGCCCTGCGGCTGAATACGGCGGCGGGGCGCGGGCTAGCCCTTGCGTTGCACCGTTTTGAAGTATGCGTCTGGCCGCGGGCGGATGAGCTCATGGTCGACCTGTTGGCTCGGCGCCAGAACTATCGTCGGTCCTGTCCATCCCGTCCTCCCTCCCACGTCCCGACAGTCACGTCCAGAGAGCGGTCACCCACCTGTGACGGCGCTCCGGCGCGAACTGTCCGGTCCAGTCAGGTTCATGTCCCGATAGTCTACCTCGGTGTTATTGTGGATCTTTACGATGATATAGGCTCCGCTGATAGCCACACCCAATGTACTGACTGAATATTTGCTCCACAGGTTGCACAATATGGAGGATGCACGGAAACTGTTGGACTTCAGCCAGAAATTGGACATCACCCTGTTGGACAGGGTGGTGTCGTGCCTGTACAATGGCTCCGGCGAACAGGTCCGTGCGATACCACCCCGTACTCCCCCTCCCCCCTCTTCCAGGTTCCCGTGAGCCACTCAAACGAGTTTAAACTTGTTTCTTTTTACGACGAAGATGTCCGAAAGTTTGATATTTTGCTTGATTACTAAGAGTCTTTGAGGCGCCTGTATGGTCGTCCCGTGACTCACACGGCGTATGTTTTGACATATCTTTGCTCAGTTGCATTATAGTTGGTCAGGAAGTAAATGTTTAGGTTTCCATGATCAGATTCATATGCTATTTTATTGATAATGTGATTAATGCTGGTGCCAGTAGGTAATTATCAAATTGTGTTTCAATGTGAAACAGCAGGTATGACAATGATCACATTTTTACGCAGGAGTTGTCCTATCGCACTACTGTGTTAACATTGATTTTAGCAGTGGCGGCGGCCAGCTATCCGGCCTAATCTGGTCCGTTTGGCATGTTGCGTTGACCAAACCCCGTTCGCTGCCGACAGCAACGCGAGGCTCAGTACATCCTGACGACGCTGAAGGAGCACATGGACGCGTGGACGCGCGTGGACACCATCCTCGAGTTCTCCACCAACCAGCAGACCAAGTATTACGCGCTGCAGATCCTCGAGCAGGTGATCGAGACCCGGTGGCGCGCGCTGCCGCGAAACCAGTGCGACGGCATCCGCAAGTACATCGTCGGCCTCATCATCAAGATCTCATCGGTGCCGGAGAACCTGGAGCGCGAGCGGGTGTACCTGCGTAAACTCAACTTCATCCTGGTCCAGGTGAGCGGTCGAGCGAGGAGGCCCGGGACGGGGAAGTGAGCGAGAGCCGGTAGAGAGCAACGAACGGGGTTAGGAGCCGTTGACGGAGGATTTTGATGGCATCGTAATTCGTAGCTACTGTGTGGTGATGTGGAACCAGAGCCGCGCATTGTGCGGCACCCCGGTCGCTAATGCCTCCGTGGAACCGTGTAACGCGCCCAGTACTCTTTGACCCCTGTCCCACTGATTTTTTCATTGTCTCACTAACCCCTACCTCATGACCATTTCCTTTTCTGTTGACCCCTGCCTCGTCTACACTCTAACCCAATGACCCATGTCCCGCGACTGACCTTTACCCTTCTGGTCCCTGCCCTACTGACTCCCGTCTCCCGTTCTCTGACAGATCCTGAAGCGCGAGTGGCCGCGCAACTGGGACTCTTTCATCACAGACATCGTCGGCTCCAGCAAGGCCAACGAGGCGCTCTGCCACAACAACATGCACATCCTGGCACTGCTCTCCGAAGAGGTGTTCGACTTCAGCGCCGGCAAGCTGACCCAGGCCAAGGCCAAACACCTCAAGGACACAATGTGCTCAGAGTTCAGCCAGATATTCCAGCTCTGTCAGTTTGTGATGGTGAGTGATATGCTGTTTGTTGCACGTGTGTGGGGGGAGCTCCAATACTTGACCATCATCTTTGGACATTATTGGTGGCATTATGCTTTCTCTGATAGGCTAAATTATTTGCTGCAGTGGTTTTGATAAATCTTCGCTGCTGCTGACAGGCGGACGTGAAGGCTTGACCCCGTCCTACTGGTCCGGCAGCGCCCGGTACACATATTCAAACCATTGACGCATCCCCCAGTGTCCCCAAGGGTGTCCCTCACTGGTGTGTCTGTCTGTCGCTCACCGGCCCCCTCCCCCGTTACCGTCCACAGGAGACGTCTCAGAACGCGCCTCTGGTGGGCGCCACACTCGACACCCTGCTGAGGTTTCTCAACTGGATTCCTCTCGGCTACATCTTCGAGACCAAACTCATCAGTCTGCTCATCTACAAGGTACGCGCCCGTGTGGGGACGTGAGCGCTTCGCCACGCGGGAATAATTCGCAGGGCTGATAGTCATAAATAATGTGTTATTTTAAGGCGCTGATGGCCTTTGTAACAGTCTGTGCTCCATGGAAGCTCAAATGCCATAGGTAACCTATCATGATATATGGTTACAATATAACCAATGTGGAGGTCTTAGTGTAGCCTGCTGAGTCCGTGCTCACGACGCGTCTGTTTGTGTTCCGGCAGTTTCTGAACGTGCCCATGTTCCGTAACGTGACGCTGCAGTGTCTGACGGAGATCGCCAGCGTCACAGTGGCCAGCTACGACGAACAGTTTGTCCAGCTCATCACACAGACCACCGCGCAGCTCGAGCAGGTGGGAGAGAATGCGGTGACGCGCGCAGGCCGAACGGCTAGACGGCCTGTCGTTTTTTGTGGGTCTGCATTCAAATCTGCTTTATAGTTTTGTTGTTTATGTCCAGGTTGTTCATTATCCACCCCTCATTAACCGCTCAAAACCAAATTAACCATCACTGGCTGCAGAATACGTCCAGGGCGATTGAATTTTACCGTTTAATTTCCACAAATATATAATTTTGGCTAGTTAAAACTTCAGTGAAATTTAGGCTTTTTCTTTAATGTTTATAAAGCTGTATTGACATGTATGTTAGCAAATATTTAATATCGATTGCCGTCCCCCTCCCATTACAGATGCTGCCGGTGAACACCAACATCCGTGAGGCGTACGCGCACGGCCAGGACTCTGAACAGAAGTTTATCCAGAACTTGTCCGTCTTCCTCAGCGTCTTCCTGCGGGAACACGGCAGCCTCGTGGAGAAAAAGGCGCCAGAGACGCTCGACCGGGTACGCTTTGGACATGTTCTCATTGGCCGCCTTTTGTATACGCGTCGTTTTGGTCGAGGTTTTGGGGACTGTTTTCTTTTGTTAGTTTTCAGTTAATAATTGTGGTTGGGCTTACGTCTCGCGTGGACGACGTAGGTAAAGTTTTGCAGTCCCGACTCTCGAGTCTTCTCGAAGTGGACGCGGTGCCGACATGGTCTAACTGCCCCGGATGTCGGCCCGTCTACCTGGACAGTCTTGCGTAATCCCAATATTGTCACCTGCCGTCTGCTCAGCCTCGTTTCAGGACCGGCGAACGCTCCCCCTCCCTCCCTCCCCCAACTTCCCGTATGACGTGACGCCCTGACAGTGGCGCATCCCCCCCCTCTCCTGCCCACAGGCGCTCACTTACCTGGTGCTCATCTCAGAGGTGGACGAGACGGAGATATTCAAAATCTGCCTCGAGTACTGGAACGTGCTGGCCGGCGACCTGTACCGAGAGAACCCGTTCACGGCGCCCAACAACCCGTTCCCGTTCATGGCCCGCGTCGGCAACCAGCCGCAGGGCCGGCGGGCGCTCTACAGCGGCGTACTCACCAAGGTGCGACGGGGAAAGGGACGGAGGGGAGGGTAGCCAGGCGCAGGGCCGGCGAGCGCTCTACAGCCGCGTACTCACCAAGACGCGACGGGGATCGGGACGGAGGGGGTCACGTCCAGTGGACTGGGGGAATGTGATCAAAGTGAGAGTCGTGGAGTAGCGGCTGCTGAGATGTCCAACCGTGAATTCCTAGAACGCTGTGGTAGACGCGTGCACATTCTCGTTTGATCTCTTGACTCTTTGCCGCGTGCTCTCCGTTCTGCGGTTGATTATGAAGTGGTTAGCCGACCGGTCGGGGCCCCGATACCTGTGACATCTCGCTCCCGTGATAGCCATGCTGTAACGTCGTCCCATCCGGCCGTCCCCAGATCCGGTACATCATGGTGGGTCGCATGGCCAAGCCGGAGGAGGTGCTGGTGGTGGAGAACGACCAGGGCGAGGTGGTGCGCGAGTTCATGAAGGACACGGACGCCATCAACATGTACAAGTCGATGCGGGAGACGCTGGTGTACCTGACCCACCTGGACTACGTGGACACGGAGCGCATTCTGACGGAGAAGCTGCAGCGCCAGGTCAACGGCACAGAGTGGTCCTGGAAGAACCTCAACACGGTGAGCTGGGGGACAGGGAGCGGGTCGGGAATGGGCTGGCTGCTGGGCGGTCGTGTTGTTTATCGACTTGACGTTGTGTTAACGGGAATTCAAGCCTGATGGTTGCGCGTTTAACAGTGATTCGATCTAGTTTGGTTTTTCCGTTCTTGGCCTCTCATAACACCGCCAAACATGGTGTGGACTTGTTTGGTCTGCTGCCGGCTCCGGCTTCCCGAGTCCTAATCTCCCCCTCCCCCGCCGTCAGCTGTGCTGGGCGATCGGCTCCATCTCAGGCGCAATGCACGAGGAGGACGAGAAACGTTTCCTAGTCACCGTCATACGCGACCTGCTCGGACTCTGCGAACAAAAGAAGGGCAAAGACAACAAGGCCATCATCGCCTCCAACATCATGTACGTCGTCGGACAGTACCCGCGCTTCCTCAAGGCGCACTGGAAGTTCCTCAAGACGGTGGTCAACAAGCTGTTCGAGTTTATGCACGGTAAGTTTCTATTCACGCTGACTGCGCCGTGCTAATAGTGCTCATGAATGATGTATCGCATGTTGAACTGGTGGTGGATGCCGGCGACTTTGGTATCTTAGTGTCTTTTGGTTTTGGTGGAAGTTCATTGCATCGTGTAGCTGAATGTGGTGTCACGTTATATGGAGCGTGATGTCCTTAGTCTTGCTTGCTCGTATAGTCCTTTTGATTTGGTCTGAATGTGTTTAATTTTTTCGAACAACTTTTTAATATATCTAGGGCCTGCTAAGCGGGTTTGTCGATTATCCCATCTAGCGGCCGATAAAAAAGGATTAATAAAAAGGATAGAGAGGCATTAATAGTCTGACGCCAAACGTTTTTTTTTTCCTAAATAATAACGCTTATTTTCCGCACAAAAGCGATGCATGACAAAAAAAGGTGAGCATGCGTGAAACGAAAACTGATGATTAGAATTCGGTCCAGTCTAAATTCGTTTCGCAACCAGTTTGCAATGTTTTAGCGTGCTCAAGTAGTCATTTGGCAACCAACTTTCTAGCTCAAAGTAACGCTCATTTCGGTGGCGGTGGTGTCTTGCACGCGTCTGAGTGTGTGCGTGCGTACGTTTGTGTGTATGTGCGCTCGTGTGCGTATTGTGATGTGACTGCGGCTGCGTGTCTTCTTACCTAGGCCAGTGATGAAAGGGGTGTGTGTGTGTGTGTGGCGAAAGGATGGGCTGCAGTTATGATTGTTGCGTATTTATTGATTTATCGATATTCTGTTTGTGTGCGTTTATATGTGTACGTGTGATGGTGTATGTGTGTGTGTGATGATGTATGCGTGTGTGCGCGAGGTCGGTGTTGGCCGGCGGGTATAACTGGCGCGTATGTCTGTGTTGCGTTGCAGCCGCGCGCGCGCTGAGTTGTCACGCACAGTCTGAGTGTCGAGCGCCCCTTGTGCGACCGGTGGTCCGGCGCCGCCCCCGCCGCCCGCGCCAAGTGAGTGACCGGGCGCTGCCGTCGCCGGCTGGCCGCCAGACGGGCAGACACAGACAGGCTGACAGACTGACACGGTAGGGGACGGGCATACAAGGGACACAAATCGGCAGGCAGGTGACGGACAGAAAAGCAGACAGACGGACTTACTGGTAGACAAATCCAGACAGAAGGGCAGACATGGAGACAGACAGGCAGACAGACAGAAATGCTGACAGACGGACTTAGGGGCGGTTATACAGGCAGATGGGCTGACAGAGAGGCGGACAAAGTTCTTACACAGGCGGCAGTTAGGGCACTAAGGTGACGAATTCACAGGCATATGACGGACGTGCTGACGGGGCACTGTTGACGGACTGTCAATCGGACAGACGGAGACGCTTCTGGAAGACTGACGACGATTGACTAAAACGCACTTTGAAACGCAGACCGACCGGCACGTGACCCGGGATGACACGGGTAGTGACGGCTGTTGCACACCCTGCCATCCTACCTCATCCTGTCCACTCTAGAGGTGTCAATCGGAACCGAAAATTTTGGAATTCCGAAAATTTCCGAATTCCGATTCGGAAATCGGACGGACAAGTGACAAACACATCGGACATATTCGGAAAACTAGTTGAAAATTACAAATTTCTAAAATAAGTTAAAGTTCAAACTTAATTCCATTATCAATATGCAAATTGCCAAACATGTCATCAAAATTGGCAGGGGAAAGGTGGTTCATACATCATTCATAATTATAGTGCAAGATGAACATCATTATAATTGCATGTAGCAGGTAGCTCTGAGTCAAATATATACCCACCTATACTGTGACAACTTTTAACTCTAAATTTGAAAATGTGTTTACGAATGTCAATAGCCAATAGGTGACATTGTTGTCAGCAGGCCCATCATTAGATAACACAGTTATGAATATGATGTAAGTACAATCATTGACCTGTGGGAAGCACTAGACACCAAAGCAGTAAAGAAGAAATCCAAAAATAGACTTGCCTCACTTGAAAGTTAACAGAATAGGCTGAAGAAAATTGCAAATATCAAGGTGTGCAAAGAAGCACAAGACTCTTACCTAAAACCCCGTATCATAAAATCTTCCCCTTCCACCCCTTCCCCCCAAAAAATATCCGTGCCGAAATATCGAATAAATGCTACATTATGCCGATAGCCTATCCAAATAAAATGATTACCAAAAGATGATGAAATGCGGCGAAAGCGTCACAAGTGTCACCTAAGGAAAGATGGCCCCCGGATGAGAATCAGAGGAGACAAAGAAATGACGTCTAAAATAATAAATACTGTCAGTGTGCTTTACAATAGAATAATTTTGGAAAAATTATCATATTTCGCACTGCATATTATATTTAAATCAAACTACTAATGGTAAATGTACTTCAATAGGACAAATTATCTGATAATGACGTCATATTACTGATTTACTTTCACATCATCGACTCAAAGCCGGATACCATGTTCCATTCTACCGAGAATGGTAGCATGAAATGTGTTTTCCATTCTACCAAGTATTACAACTTTTTTATGCTTGTGAATTTCAGTGAATTTGTGTTAAATCATAGCAAGTATTTTTATTTTTGTGATCGCTTATTTTGTTTCGATATTCAGAGATGTGTTGCTCAGTGAAGAGCACGTTTCTTCCAGATGTACCTACCTATCTCACATGTTTCTTCTTACATGAACTTGAACTATTTTGCTTTTGCAAGAAGTGTTCTACTTCACATGCCAGCCAGTGTGATATAAGATGAAGATATACATTATTGTAAGTGACTTGCTTCTTGCATTATTGCTGTATTAATTCATCATCAAGTGGCTTAGTGTCAAAGGGATGCGGCAAGAAGTCAATATTTGAGAACGCAAGTTTGAGGGATAAGGCAATCTTTTGCATTATTTCTGCTTACTCAGCTTCAGTTGTAGGCTGTAGCACATTTTAAAGCAGAATAGGCTAATTGTCTCAATATGCTGTGTTTGTGTTGTATATCAGATTAGGCCTTTTGCCCAAATGCCCATTCCCTACTGCATATGATATTGCTTCAACATTTTTAGTTGGAAATATTTTGCACTCAAAACCAGATGGCAGATACCAGATGGCAGTTATCATGTGGTACATAATAACATATACCTAATATAGATCAATTCCCCCATCCTCTCCTTCGATATCCAGCTTTCGGACAGTTTTCGGACAAATCCATGCCTTGGACATTTTTCGGACAAAAGTGAGCTAGAATTTTGGACATTGGACGGACATCGGACAAGAAATTTCTGAAATTGACACCTCTAGTCCACTCCCATTAACCCGCGCACCGACGGGGGTCTGCGCCAACTTAGAACCGACGGGGGGGCGGATGACCGCCCCCCCCCCTGAGATCTCGAGAACGAAGTAAGATAGCGACAAGCGGTAAACGGTATGGGTACGCACGGACAAGGTCTACAATTTTTACTAAGGTCATTTTCAGGTCAGGTCAAAGATGACGTCACAGGGGTCAAATAAGTCAAAATGGCGGCGCTAGATGAGTTTTTCCCGAATAACTTTCGAACTAGTCACGATATGAACAAACTAAGTGCATCATCGTGATCCTCTCGTCAATCCGCATCGAATGATATAATATGTTGACCTCGAAAGGTCGAAGTCAAAGGTTGACCTCAGGTCACGTGACCTTGAGGTCATCATGTATATCATTCGATGCGCCTTGACGAGCTGAACACAATGAGACCATCCGTGCGGCTGTATCTTGTTCCTGTACGGAGTTATTGGCAAAAAAACCTTTGGTGACCTTTGATGACGTCACATGACCTTACAGCTGCCCAACAGCAAAACAGACATCAAGGTAGTGAAGTTCGATCGTATATGAAGTCATGTATGGTATATGGGGCCATTCCGACCCGTTTTAGTGGTAAAAAGAGGGAGTTGATTTTTCCCCCATTGACTTATAATGGGGAGGTCGAGAAATTGACCTGACCTTAGGTCATCGATATCAAAATTCCGAGATAAATAAATTGTAGCTACTAATGACCTTATAACGTCCTGCGACTTTCAAAGGCCTCCGACATCTACTGTAGCTCTGGCACGGTGACAAAGTTGCAAAAAAGTGACTTGAGGTTGGGTCATTCAAAGTGACCTGGTGACCTGACCTTAAAGTTAGGAGGTTCAAACTTGCAGACCATGTGTAAAATTGATGAGAGAATAGTCGTACCAAATTTCGATCTACGAAAAACCTCAGGATCCGCCCCCCCCCCCGTCGGTGCGCGGGTTAACCGAGCAAGTGGATCCGGTTTGTTATCAGTTATAAGCTATGTTATCAGCGCCGTTAGGCCAATCAAGAACATTTTAGAGCTCCCATAGGTAGGCAAAATGACACAAACTGTGAGGAGAGGTCGATAGGGTTTGGTGGCCGGCCCATCGGGCATGTACGGCGAGGGGGAAAACCACGGCCGGCAGCCTGATGTCATCAGGACACTATCGTTAGCGTCATAACGTCCCACTGGCTTCCTGAAAACGAGTAGAAAGCAAGAGCTGTATTCGTGTAAAAAGAGGCCATGAAACATTGGATAATGATGTGAGGGTATAACGAGTCGGGCTGCAACACAAATGCGAATTCAAAATCAGTTTCTGCACCCGCTTTCCAACATACAGTTTCAAATTTCTGCGACAGGCTAGGGGGCCGCCTGGAAGTTATTATCATTGCCAAGTGCTAATGATAATAAATGAAATGAAAGGTAGATTTGGTGGGTACAGATGGAGCAGCTGAATGGGAAAATTTTACAGAGGCTTTGAAAATGTAAATTGAAAATAAGGCTGCGAATTTTGCCTCAAACGATTGGGGCCGTGCACTTATACCGTCCGCATCCTGTGGTTCGGTCAGGGATTGCAAATTTTGTAGCGTACCTCCCTTGTCTAAACTAGGACAGGGAAATGTCTTAGTCTTATATCAGACGCGGACACCTTACGACATATCCTGCTTTGTGTTGCAAGTATCCACACCAGTCTATCCCATAGCACCGCGGCATTTGCCCCGCAAGAACATCCAACAGCCTTCGACGGACAGACCCGTATGCACGTCCTCATACTGACCAGACGCCACTAGTTTGAACGTGTAAGATTGCCAGGAGAGCGACTGAATGCGGGCGCGGATGGATGATATGAGAGTGGCGCGAATGGGGACTGGTGTGTGCGCTTGAACGTCCCGTGTGGTCGAGTGGCCTTCGTATGCTCTATCCGCTAAGACCGGACGGTTGATCGCAATCTTTCATAGGGGTGCTGCTTGAGGAGTCCCTTATGCTTTCTGTTGGCTGTGTTTGGCGTCCAAGGCCCTGCCGCGCGACACTGCTTAGATTTTGTGACAAGTAGATTCAGGGAGGGAGTGCAGTGTGTTGTCTATCTGCGACCTGTAAGCTGACTGAGCGGCTTTGTCAGTGCACCACCTGTCCATTGCTGTGTGGCCTGTAGACTAGGCCCGTGCGCGGCTCACTACCCGCCGTCTTACACGTCCCATCCGTCCTCAGAAACGCACGACGGTGTCCAAGACATGGCGTGCGACACATTCATCAAGATCGCCCAGAAGTGCCGGAAGCAGTTTGTGACGATCCAGGTCGGAGAGGTGTGGCCGTTCATTGAGGAGATTCTGGGCGCCATCAGCACACACATCTGCGACCTACAGCCACAGCAGGTGAGGAATCAAAGGGGGAGAGCTGGCAGCGGCGGCTGGGTCTGTCTGGGATACAGCCGCGGGGCACTGTGGGCTGAGGCGGTTACTGGAGATGGTTGGCGGCTTTAGTTTGCTATTGGTTTTCGATGTGGATACTGGATACTAAATGCAACGTGTGTTTTGCGGTATACTATAGAGCCGCGGCGTGGGGCTTCTGTCGTCTATCCTTGTTGCGTCTGACACATCACGCTGATGTGTACGAGGTGGTTGCCGTTGCGCTGTGTAAACCATTCACGTCCC
The DNA here is from genome assembly GCF_019059575.1 of Amphibalanus amphitrite. Classification (NCBI taxonomy): domain Eukaryota; kingdom Metazoa; phylum Arthropoda; class Thecostraca; order Balanomorpha; family Balanidae; genus Amphibalanus; species Amphibalanus amphitrite. The sequence continues at coordinate 273,824 of NW_024881613.1, read as the reverse complement.
ATGATATTCTGTACAATGCTATATTCGCCCGTCGTTGCGCTGTGAACCATTGAGACTGAGTGGGCGCTCATCCCAGGTACACACGTTCTACGAGGCGGTGGGCTACATGATCGCCGCCCACCCGGACCCCAGCATCCAGGAGCACCTCATGGAGAAGTACATGTCGCTGCCCAACCAGGTCTGGGACGACGTCATCAACCAGGCCAGCAAGGTGAGCCGCTGACGGGAGTCCGAGTCCTGCCGGAGTCTGCTTTGGAACGATCCGTCAGGTTTGTTCAAAGCATTGAGAGTTTGTAGCATGTCAGACATTGTTCTTGCCGATTTGCTATTACTTTCCGTGCAGCTGGACGCGACCGGTTTGTGGTTAGACTTGTAGACGACGCGCTCGTAAAGCTAAGCCTCTACAAATCCTGGCAGCTTCATAGAGGCGATGTCTGGTCGAGGAGGTCTTGAGTTTTGAGTAATGTATGACGTGAGACTGACGGGAGGTTTGTGCGGTCTGTGTGACGGAGTCTGACGCCGCTGTCTCTGTCTGACCGTGCCGCAGAACGTGGACATCCTGAAGGACCAGGAGGCCGTCAAGCAGCTGGCTAACATCCTGAAGACGAACGTGCGGTCGTGCACGGCTGTCGGTCACCCGTTCGTCATACAGCTGGGCCGCATCTACCTCGACATGCTGAACGTCTATAAGGTCAGTGGACAGGGCACTGGTGATGTGATCTACCATTGACACAGTCTGGTTGGGTCTTGTTCTTTTCTCTTCTCTTTTTGTCGTGGTATTTTCCTTTGGGCTCCGTTTTTCTCGTAATTCTGGCCACTAGCCCGCGCATAATTTGCACTGGTGTGCAATTTCATGCTCGGTTTTAGTTTCTGCACCCTCGTGATGCGGTTCACTTTCGTCCCCCTTTACCGTGTTTCACGCCCCGCGCCGTGCGGTGCCTGGAGCCGCCCGCGAGCCGAGTCACTGTCGTTCTGACTTCTGACACCCCGTCCGTACAGGTGATGTCGGAAAACATCAGCGCGGCCATTGCGCTCAACGGCGAAACGGTGACGCGGCAGCCGCTCATCAAGATGATGCGCGTCGTCAAAAAGGAGACTCTGAACCTGATCTCGGTCTGGGTCGGCAAGAGCGCGGACAACCAGATGGTAAGGAGAGGCCACTGATGGCTCGAATCGGAGAGGGGGAAGTATACGCTAGTGGCTAGACTTCTCTGAAACGCTCAGCTTAGCATTAGTGTTTATCCTATTATGTGGATACCAACCTGTCCCTACAGGAATCTCGCTGCCTCTATTGTATTACAAGGCATTGCCAGCCGCTTTTAGCATCAATCAACAAAGCAATTTGTTAGTTTACCAACTTGTTACTTAGCCTTGTTTCCACAGATGTAACAGTATATCTGAATTATAGCTTAGGACGATATATAAACAGCGAATGATCCTGAGAATGAATGTGTCCTACTCTGACGATTTGCCTCGTATTCTGAAGACCGAGGCCTTGGCGTAGAGCCCAGTCCCAGGTGTTGAATGCGAGCCGTGCTCAGTGCGCTATGCGGCAGTGTCAGTTTAATCTGTCGTTACATGCCTAACCGATGTGGTCCCATGGCGGCAGGTTCTGGAGAACTTCATTCCGCCGCTGCTGGATGCCGTGCTGCTCGACTACCAGCGCACGCCAGTGGCCTCGGCGCGCGAGCCCGAGGTGCTCAGCACCATCACCGTGATCGTCAACAAGCTCGGCGACAGCGTCACCCCGCAAATCCCAAAGATCTTCGACGCCGTCTTCGAGTGCACACTGAACATGATCAACAAAGACTTTGAGGAGTACCCGGAGCACCGTACAAACTTTTTCAACATGCTACAGGCGGTGAACCAGCACTGTTTTTCGGCGTTTGTGGCCATCCCGGCGGCGCAGTTTAAGCTGGTGCTCGACTCGGTCATCTGGGCAGTGAAGCACACAATGCGGAACGTCTCCGAGACCGGACTGCAGGTGCGTGGAGCTGGGGGCGGCAGGGCAGCTGGGCTGGCTGGCTGGTACTGGTCGTGATGTTTACTCTGCATACGAGTCATTCAGCCGGGCACAAAGTGCCTGCGGCCATGAAAGAGTCCAACTATGATATGTTAAAAAGTGGCAGATCAGTGGCTTGAATGCCAATAATTCAACCTTACAAACCCATGTGATCTGCGCCGGAAGGACGCAATTGAGAAAGTTAGCATGTCCTCAGTCGGTTTCCTTTCATGCCGTCTTTTACTGACGCTCCGTCCCCGTGCCGCTCAGATCTTGCACCAGATGCTGTTGAACGTGGCGCAGCACGACAAGATGTCTCAGGAGTTCTACCAGACGTACTACACGGTGATCCTGCACCACCTGTTCACCGTGATGACGGATACGTCGCACACGGCCAACCTGACGCAGCACGCCACCATCATGGCCTACATGTTCAGCATCGTCGAACAGGGCAAGGTGAGGCACTAGTGTGCGTGTCTGTGTGTGCGTGGGGGGGGGAGGGGCGAGGGTGGTTGACATCTGAAAATGGTCTCAACTGGTCCGATAGCGTGCTGTTTTTGACAGCGGGCCTTTTTGTACTGCTCGAGTTTGAGATGGGTTGTGGACTACGTACAAATTCTGTAGGACGCAAGCAAATTTTTGCTGGCATATCAAGCTACCCTGTGTCTGGCTTTTTGGGCCATTTCTGACCCCGTGCCTCGATATTCTGACGTTACTGACCTTTTGTGCGGCCCCGTGTCTGACGCTGTGCGCCCGTTCCTCTCAGGTGTCTGCGGTGCTGAACAGCACGGCGCCACCGCCGGCCGACCCACAGGCGCTCATCGTCTCCAACATCACCTACATCAAGGAGTTCGTGGCCAACCTGCTCAAGACGGGCTTCCCGCACTTCACCGACAACCAGATCAAGATCACCGTGCAGGGTCTGTTCGATCTCAACCAGGATCTGAGCGCCTTCAAGGAGCACATCCGGGACTTCCTCGTACAGATAAAGGTGTGTGCTCATGCCGAATCTTGCGCCTGTTCTCTAATTCCTGTCAGTCAGTTAGGATTAGCTAAGTATGGTATTGTTTGGTGGTAGCCTGTCTAAAGTAACCACTGGGCCAATTTTGTGACGCTGATTCGTTTGGGGCCCATTGGTGAGGGCAGGGGATTGGTTCGGCTTCATATAAGTGTCGCCCAACGTTGCTCGATATCATCACCCACGCTGGACTCCGGGACCCGGGTATCGTACCTCAGTCTATTACAATTTTTACACGCCACGTTCCCGTAATATCTCTGTCGATACCAGCCGCGGGTCGAAGGTTGGCCGGTTTCCGACCCGGCCTTCTCTACGCTATGCGCATTGCACAATTACTTCGAGTCCCAGCGTGTCCTATGACGCATCATGACACGTCACGCAGGCATTTGTTGCAATATCAAGGCTCGGGCTTACCCTACCCCGTACCCACCGAGTGTGATGCCGGTTACTCGGAACTTCTTGAGCGGACGGTAGAGGTCGGGACCTGCGCAGCAAGCTGCGCTTGGTGTGGGCACTGATTGAGCTGAAAACCACCTATCTATCTATACAGCTGACCTAAGTTGTATAGAGAATATCGTTCACAACTAAATTGATGACCTTAATTATCAGTCATAATCCTATTGGCTGCTCGCCGCTCCTCACCAGTCCCAACGTATCCCTGCCATTCCTATCCCTCCCGCTGCCCAAACCAATCTGGGGGCCGTCTCTCATGCCCCTTCGTGCCCCTTCTATCGACCCCGTGCTGCCAAACCTGACACCTGTAACTGACGCCCCCCCCCCCCCTCCCCTGTCCAACAGGAGTTCACCGGGGACGACGCCGACCTGTACCTGGACGATCGGGAGGCAGCGCTGCGGCGCGCCCAGGACGAAAAGCGCAAACAGCAGGCAGCCGTGCCGGGCATCCTCAACCCGCACGAAATCAGTGAGCAGATGCAGGACTGAACGCGGGCCGGACCCTCATACCCGGCCCCACACAGCCAGCCAAGAGCGAGCGACTGAGCGAGCGTAACTTATGTGACTGCGTGCCGCGGACTGCGCCGTGCGAGAGGAGCTGCGCGGCCGCGCCGCCGCCGCCGCCGCGCGCTACAGCGTCGTTACAAGACGCCACCGGCCGGCGGCGGCCTCTCTGTGATTTTACACTAGTGGATTATTTCTGCGTCGCTTTGTTAGGTATTTTTTTTAGGATTCATCTCTTTCCAGTGTGCGTGGAGTGTGGAGCGGCCAAGTTTGCTTGTTGCGTTACCCGTTGCCGGTGCGGCCCGTGTTAGTGTGTCTGTGTGCACGCCGCGCGGTGCGGCGCGGCGCCCGTCTGTCCGTCTGTCTGTCTCTGTGCCACGGGTCCGGGCCGCTCGCCGGTCTCCAAAGATACGTGTCAGATGTGTTTCTTTCACAGCGTGAGGTCGGAACAGGCGGCGCCACGGAAATAATAGGTTTTGTACAAAATACATAGCTGTCACCTGCCCGTCCCACGAGTTGTCCAGATACTGAGCTGTGTGCGTGTCTGTGTTGTGGCGCTGCTGTGGGCTGAGGACGGGGTGGATCACCGGGGCCGGGGCGTCACGACTGAGACGGCGCCACGCCGCCGGGCAGGCCTCGCCCTGCGCTGTGCGACCGTCGGCCGGTGACCGTGTGTGGTGCGATCGTCGGAGCCGTATAGGCGGCGCTGCAGGGCTAGGAGAGGAGGCAGTGGCTCCGTCGGCCACGTCTTGGTACCACGACAGAGGCCACAGAGTATGCAGCCTATACAAATACTCCAAAGCTGCTTGATACTTATGCCGATGGTCCGACTTTTACCGAGCTTGTGTGGTACGGCTGCAGTTGCACCTTACGGGGATGGAACCAGTATTCGGGACCCAAATTGTGCGTTGAGCAATTCCTAAAAGACACTGCTTCGGGGCGTTACGATCACGGACAGGGCTTTGCAGTTACAGATCTCCAAAGGGAAGTGTGAATTGCAGCGGTGTAGCGTCTGAGCTCTACATGGTTAGCTCTCTGTTGGTGCGGATAGCAGCAACGCTGAGCGTCAATCCGCCCGTTGGCAGCCGTGTGGCGTACGCAGGTTTACTCTGTCATCGTGGAATCTCACTCGGGATTGTGTTATTAATTGAGCAGATGTTTGTAAATGCTCGCTGACCGGCATTTACCGCGCTGCGAGACAGGGCGATATAGGGCTCATGTTGTCGTCGGATCTCGTGTTATCGTCCATCGCATCGTAAGGCGGTGGCCGCACCTTGATAAGCGCTCGGCCTCTTGAGACTACTTGCAAACAAATCCGCTGGCGCTCACTCAACCCTGCGTCATCCACTCGTGTTGCTAGTCACAGATCCTCCCTTCATCACAGGAACGGCTTCCTCCCAGGAGCGAAACCCACACCCGACAGAAAACCGGACAGTCTAGATTAAAGTCTCCCAGTCTCACATAAGTTTTTTGTGTGTGACCGGTTTGTTTGGAAACTCGCACCCTGACCCGTCGCCCCGCCTGTCTCCCCTCGTCGCCCGCCGTACCCCGTGTAGAGGACAGAAATCTAAAAGGCGACAGAAGCGTATGGCTGAGGGCAGAGAGTGGGCCGGCGTGTGTTCATTTCATACGACGCCGGCGCCGGGGCGAGCGACGGAAATCGATATTATGAATAAAGGCCTGTCACTGGCGGTGAGGAGGATCGAAAATAGGGAACCAGGGCTGGCTGCATTGAGTCGATCGCCGTGTTCGAAAACGGAGGAGCGGATCTATCACATACAGTTTATGGCACTGCGAGGTTACGTTGGCGCTGTTAGTTAAATACTCTTTGTAACTACGCGATCCCGGCTGTCAAATTGAGGCGGTTTAATCCCTTCATTCTCAAGAAAAAGAGTACGGAAGAAATAGAACGTAGCAGGTGATAATGACTGCTTTTATCTATCGCCACGCTCCGGGACATACCGTCCGGGCTCCCGCTCCGGCCGCATGCCGGGCGTCCGCTAATGTCCCGTTTCCGGCGCCCCGCCGCCACTGTCCCCCGTGCAGGTGGCGGTCCAGTCGCTAAGGTCATTGCCACGCCAGACCGCGTCCTTGCGGCGGCCGGCCGCGCCCCACTCCGCGCCGCTGCCGCCGAGTTTCAGCGCCGGCCGTCCGCCGTTCGATCGGCGCGCGGCCGGCCAGATCCGCCGCCATGCCCTTATATGGGCACGTTCCGTTGGCGACGGCCGCGGCGGCGGCGGCTGACTCACGGGCGGCCAGCTGATCCCCTCCCCTCCCCCGCCCCGGCGGCCGCTCACTCACACACGCCGAGTTCCGGCCGGCGCTCAGCGTGCGCGCTATTCCGTCTCAGCCGACCGTTCTGCAGGCCAGGGAACCCCAACCGAACCGACGGCGGCCGAGCCACCCCGAACCTCTTCCGTGACCATATTTGGCGCGTCGGCAGCGGCTGCCGACCGATGACGGTAGTCTGGACCGCCACCGCGGGAACCGCCGTCACCGCGGTGGTAATAACACCGTTCCCGTCTGGTGTGTGTAGCGCGGCCGCGTGGCGTGAGTACGGCGCTCGTGTAAAATGGCGGCTCCGTCCCGACAGTCCCTGAGCGAGAGTGCAAACCCTGCAAACGTGCAATCGCCGGCTCGCGATCGCCCGAGCTGCTCTATCGCGTACGATTTGTCTCGAGTGGCCCGGATGAGCATGTCTGCGATAGCAGCGTGGAGTTCTGCCCGGTCGCGAACGATATACCGCCGCCGCAGCCCCACAGCCTCGCCACAGCCGAAAACCACAGCATCCGACGCAAAAGGGGTTTATTCAACACGCATCGTTGATTAATACAATTACAAATAGAAAATGGTCACAGTAACTGCGGCGCGGAGCCACGCGGCGACTCCGACTGCGGTGCGACTGGGAAGCAGCGCGCACCGCTCACGCCGCTGGCGGCCCCGCTCTCTGTGCCGGGGGTCCGGGGACACACCACTGTGGACACACGCCGGGGGCGGGGCTGCCCAGCGGCCGCGACCCGGCCCGGCCGGCCGGCGCTCGGTCCGACCGAACCGGGCCGGCCGCGAGCACCGCGCGGGAATGTAGCGACGGCGGCCGGCGGACGAGACGACTCTACGAGCGGTCGTTCGCCCTCAGCTTGTTCTCCACCTCCTCGCGGGAGATCTCAGACGAGTCGGTGGCCTGCGGGCGGACGGTGGAGGGTCAGAGCCGAGGCGATCGAACAGGGAGCGGCGCGGGCGGCCGAGGGGATTAACCACGGGTCCATGTATATTTCTCCCACTCCATACGGCCGCAATGCCGCTCTCACATCAAATGCAGAGCGACCTTTGCATAGTAGAGCACAAGCACGTTGCATAGTCATTTCGCTCGGTAACAGGGCTCACTAGATCGAGCGGAACACGTCACCGGCTGTGGCACAGAGAAGGCAAAAACTCGCCGAGCCCGGGCGTCGGCCCGCGACAGGAACTATCAGCAGTGACTCATCTCTGACGATATCAGACGTCGGACAAAGACCTAGTGAGTGAGCCACTGACAAATCACCTCACAAAGACTCACAGGTGAGACAGATTGCTGTCCACGCCCGGTAAATAGAAATGTCTACGGAAATATAATCCTATCATACCCATAATACGAAGGAGTCTATGGCATCACCCAGTGATCCACGTGTCTCATCGGCCAACATTCGTCACAACGAGCAGTATCCGCCCTGGCGGCGTTGCGTCATACTCCGTGGAGGGGGCAGCCCGGGGCGACTCCTCGTGCACCGCCGATAGCGCGGCCACGGCCCGCCCGCGTCCTTACCTCCACATATTTGGCGACGCCCGTCAGCGACTTTTTGAGCGCGTCGAAGCTCGACGAGTACAGCATCTTGGCCTTGATCTTGGCCTCGTCGGGGCACCAGAGCATCAGGAACAGCTTCTGCTTCTTGGTGGGCTGCGGTGGGAGCAGGGAGGGGGGGGGGGTGTTACCACTGGCGACCTAACCATAATCTGAGCTCATCGAATATGTAATAGGTATGTAGATCACGGTCCATTCCATGAATCGCAACAAACCGCACCCAGCTACCCTTACTATCCGGGGGTTAACAAATTAGCAGCATTTACCCTGTACCACTCCCCACCGACGTCCACAGCAGCGAACAGCTCCTTAACCCCATGTCTCCAAACCCTCTCTCCTACACTTTCGCCCTGTCGCCGCGCGCCGTTACCCACCTCGGCAGCGCCCTGCACCGTGTGCAGGTACTCGTAGTCGAACAGGCCGTAGCGGCACATGCCCTTGCCGGCCTTCTGGATGTCGGCCACGTAGTCCTCGTAGCTGGCGTCGCGGTCTCCGATCGCCTCGACGTCGATCAGCGTGTCATCCTTGATGACGAACACCACGTAGCGGTGCTTCTTGGCCTTCTTCACCTCGTCAAACACCGTCTTACACGCGTCGGACACGGACACTCCAGAGGCCTGGCGAGGGGCGAGGACACCCGGTCACAATGGGGGACACACAGTCACAGCTGGGTGGTCGTACATGGACACTCCAGAGGCCTGGAGGGGAGGGAGGGCACAAGGTCACAATGGGGAACACACAGTCACAGCGGGGTGATCGTACACGGACACCCCAGAGGCCTGGCGGGGAAGGAGGGCACAGGGTCGCAACGGGGAACACACAGTCACGGTTGTAACCGAGCGGATACCTAAGACGCTTATCATTCTTTTATGACGCTGAGTGTCGACACAGGGAAGACGTTATTGCGACCTGCAAGCGACATAACAGTCTGGGTTCAATTTGGCCAAATTCAGCCGTGGAAAAAGGCCCCGAAATATCGTAAGAGAGGTAGAGAAAAGAATGGTTTGACGAGCAATGAATGGCGTATGCCCGTAATCTCTTGCGTGGACTTCAAAATCTCATTCCACTCATTCCACGAGCGGAGCGCGAACTATTATCGGAGCACGTCGTCCGTCGGACAGATGCCCCGCAGCCCGCCCACAGCGGTCCCTCAGCCGCCGGCCGCCGTCCGTCACATAGTGACTCAGACCAGGTGGTGACACCAGGTGACACTCAGTGACACTTGGTGACACGCGCCACCGCGACCCTGCGAGCCTCCTCTGACTCAGGGAGGACCCGAGCGAATGTCGTACCCACGCGAGCGGAGAACTAGGGAGAAGAAACACGGTAACTGCCGCCGCTGCCTTCGACACTGGGAGGATCACAATGGGGAGGACTTTGAGGGAATGGATGGAAAAAAGCCTGTATCATTGAAATAACATAAAGCAATATTGAAATTCCTGCAAGCTTCAGAAGCAAGCTTTCTGAAGCTTGCATGCAAGACATGCAAGCTTCAGAATCATTGCAGGTCTTCTTAGTTTGCAAACCATTTGGAAATGATCTTTGCAAGTGATCTTACTATGAATATGAATAGGTACAGCAGTTGCAAATAACTCAGTAGCTCCTTTTGATCCATCACCATGTAAAAATGCAGCCAGTGCATGAAAAAGATGGTATGGATGCAGATAGAGATTGTCAACATTAAAAGAGCAAAAAAAAAAAATGCTGACTCATGTTTTCCCAACTGTATGGTAGGCACAAGTGGTCCCACTGGCATTTGCAATATGCAAGCACCTGAATGACACATAAATAAATGGATGGCATGGGAGCAACACATCGCAAACAAAAGTGTTACATACTTTTTTTCATTGAGAAACAATGTGCAATGTATTCAATTCATAACAGTCTTATAATTGTCGAACATTTTCCCATTCATTGGCAATTCATCACCTATAAAGATGTCCATCAAAGTAAATACAGTACCAGTTTGGGTGGTTATTTGGCTTGGATTTGCTCCCTAATACCTGCTTGTTATTTTAACATCAAATATTTCAGGTTGCCAGATTGAGAATATTGGTCATCATGGACTACTCTCAGGCCAAATTTATAGCACTGTCACTGGGGTATTTTACAATCAAACAACAGACACTAGCTCATCAACTTCAATACCAGGCCCTTTCCATCCTAGCTAGGACAGAGAGCAGCTTGAAATGTAATGAACCTTTAGGATGGGTTAATGAAGCAGTTAGCAGACCTTACTTTACTGTGATTTAGCATTATACTTACACTGATAGGGCCTTTCAAACTGTAACTTATAATGCCACAACAATGTGCACTGGATCATTTCTGTGGTGTGTCATCAACATCAACTGTTAAGCTCAAGATTACAATGCTATATATAAATTGCAATGAAATTTTAAACGTAAGTGAACAAGCCAGATAGGTAGTTACCATCAAATTACAGGGTTCAACCAAATACCCTATCCAGTGGCCCATGAATTTCAAATGCGTCAGACACAATTTATACAATTTAGAGAATAGATCACTGGCATATCAAGACTATCCACAACTTTCAAGAATCAAACCTAACCCAATATCACATGGTATGAAGCATGACTCAGACTGCGAATGGTGACCACATTCTACGCAACTCAAACTGGTTGAGTGAGGTAAAAATAAGAAAACCAGTGCTTCAAGAGGAAGAAAACAAAATAGGTAGCTATTATTGGCACTCAATGTTGATATCATGGGCGTATATTTTAAAGTAAATCACAGAATATGCGCCTCAAGCTATTGCAGTACAGCAGACGGAAATGGCGCAGGACGGCCGGTCCCGGCACACGGAATCGATCAAAACAAAACAAATTCAACGAGCTAAGTAGCCAAAAACGCACAATGCGGGCAGAGGAACACAGAGAAGGTTTCGATCGACTTTCTTACCATTTTGTGTTAGTTGGCTTCCGGATAATTTGAATACAATACGCGCTGCAATAAGCGCGCCACTCCCTCTTCCGTTAGCGTCCGCGCCGGTCGTGTTGAGAGCGCCAAGGTTGAGGCAGAAATAAATAGAAGTTCCGCACCGCGTCCTAGGTGAATTCAGCTGATTACTGACGTCATCGAAACAAAAGATAGTGGCGGAACTCCGGCCAAGATCATCCACTAATATATATGGCCTTGCATCCACTATTCGGCACAGGGCACCGGCACGAGCCTTATATGGTTGATAAGCGACCAGATTGAACGCGTAGTAGGTATTAACGCTTCACAAACTTTGATCATCAGATGACGTGTCGTGTCTTAACTCTAATCACCATCGACATCAACGCAGAACATGGCTGATCGTTCCACGGCATCGCTGATCGCTCTCGAGCCGATTCTCTTTTCCTAAAATTGAAAGCCGCAGTCAAGATTATCTGTTGGCTCATGAAGCAAAAGGTTAGTATTAGAATCCCTCAGCCCATATCGAAGCGCAGCCAGGGCAATGAACGACTCCGCAGTGCCGGTCGTCGCACTGCTCGCAATCCGCTAGCCGCGATTGCGCCAGCGGCAACCCTCGAACCGACGACCGACGAGCCGGCTCAGTGGCCGGTGTGGATCTGCTGGACGTCCGCCGCAGCCACTCGGTGCTCCGTCACCACTGGCGAAGGCTGGGAGTAGCCACGGGCCCAGCAGATGCCGACACCACCCGGCCGGCCAGGCGTATGCGGGGCGGGCTCACGCTACTCTAGATGCGACTCGGTGGGCCGCCTGGACTCCGCAGGAAGTCCAGGGAGTGCTTGCCCGTGGACGCTGGCTTCCTTGGCGATGGCGTCAGCCCTCGCGTTGCCCTCCAGGACGCAGTGAGACAGTAAACCTGCCGGCCCCCGACTGTCAGTCCTCGGAGGGCCCCTTGATGTCCACTCCCAGCTGGGAGCTCTGGGCGGCCATGGAGGGAGCCGAGGGCGGACTGGGAGTTGGTGCGGGTTACGCCAGGATCCTCGGCAGGCAAGGTTTCTCTAGCAGGCTGGAGTGTAGCCCAGAGGGATACCACTTCGGCGCGAAAGCTGGAGCACAGGCGGTCCCCCAGGATGCGGATCGAGTACTCCTCTCCGTCCGGCCACACGATGACGGCTCCAGCGCGTCCATCTCGATGACGCCATCGGTGGACGATTCGCCGCTCCACACGCAGCGCACTGCATGAGCGACGTCAGGACGTGTCCTGGGGCCGAGTCCCCGTTCTCTTTCCACCGAACGCTGGTGATCGGTGGTGACGGCTTCCACTGACGGGTACGGCAGACAGAGGATCAGTTCGACTGGAGTGGTGATATCCGCTATCCTTCAGACCTACTCGCCCTTACTGTCCTCGGCGTACTGTCATTGCCAGCTTCGGAGCTGAGGATTTCGCCGATCACGTACCCGTAACATGCACGTGAAACACGCACGCGCTGGACCTGATTCCGCGTTCGGTTATCGGTCTCAGTCGCCCACGCGAGATGTTCAAGGTAGAAGCGATATACCATTAGGAGAGCAGCGTGGTTAGGTCGAGCACCATCGGCCGGTCGAAGTCTAGGAGTGAGATAATGCCACCCAGCTCATGCAGCATGTGCTACGTGTGACTTTCAAATCACCCCCCTAAACACGAATAGGGACCGTATGAGAGATCACAGCCGGTATGAGAGAGGTATGAGAGATCACACGCAAAACTCCTGCAAAGAGAATTCATTGATAGCTATGGCATGTCAACTTGATCACAGATCTATCGTGAAGAGCATGCAGATGACACGAAAAGCCAGTCTTCTGGTTCAGGCGCGCCCTATCCCCGACCCAACGCCAGCATCGAGATCTGCCTCTCCATCACCCGTTCCGCTCACCATGCCACAACTCGCCTCAGTCAGACTCACAACAGAAACTTATCGAAACGGTCCTCTCATCTCAGCATGTGCCTGTATTCAGTCTGAGCAGGCTTAACGGGTGCATGATCACGGAACACGAGTCTGTACGCGTCTCTCACAGTCCTCGCGGACTAAAACCGAACACTCGACAAAGTACCGTCTCACGGGACGGCTAACGCGCCGCGCACAGGTCACCTACATCATAAGACCGCGACTCGGCAGCTCGAGTCGCCACCGCGTATAGTTCTCAGTGAGTGCCGGTGGCGGGGCCGACCGCTACAAGACACTGGGGCACCCGCCGGCCACGGGTCGGGATGAGGAGCCGCCGACGGCCGCACCACCTCCCAGCCGCGGACAACACTCCGAGGCTGGCACCACTGGGACGTCACTCCAGCCGACCCGACAGCGAGCGAACGAGGCACGGGACGCGACCGGTTCTCGGCGCTGGGCGCCGCCAGCTCGGGAGAATAAGTTAATAGCCTTGTACGACGGGCACAGCCGTCTTCCTAGGAGTTCGGCGGGCCCTAAATGAGGCCGCGCTTCTTCTTGTAGTCCTCCAGGTTGAGGGATCGGCGCGGCGTGATGCTGTCCAGCTGCCGGGGCAGCTTCGGCGTCACGCTACTGGTGGTTGTTTGTGCTGCCGGCCGAGGGAGGCAGTCAGTATGTGAGGGGGAAGAAGATACAGCTTCACTCATAATAGTATTGACTATTGAGAGTAAAGTTGGGGATGGCAACGGCAGAAGTCCCAAGAATAACCTGAAAGGCGTCAGATATAAAATATATGCGTTACATAATTAATCCGTACGACTAACAATCTAATAGAAAAAATGTTATTATGTTAATCGTTCAATACTAGTTATTACACTTCTACCGTGTATGTTCTACTTCTAACGCATTTATTATACTTCGAGGTAGGATGGCACAAGTTGGGTACCATCGGGAACAAATTAAGTGTTCGAAAGGCACACGGAAGCACCGCAGTATAATGAAAAATGTGCTTTGCTCAGGAAAGCAAATTTATACATAAGTAAAAAAATAAAATGCATTTTAACTTTTAAGGTAAGGTGGAGCTGTTATCGGAACTGGATTCTCGGAATTGAATTCTCTACATGGAGAGAGGTCTAAAAAGATGACGATTTGGGTCATCGCAGAAACGTCTGTAAGTGGTGACGAAGAGCCATGAATCTCATATGATGCCTCACGACATGACAAACAAAACTCCAATCCTAGCACATACTCTTGTCACAGGTACACATTGTTAGACCAATAGCCATAAAAAGTCAAACACAATCGTCGATTCATCCTAAAGCCAACACCAGGTACTCGTTGATTGGCACGTCCACCCCTGCGTCGATCCCCGCCCGGCTATGGCCCCTCGCCAGCACAGGGACGGCCAAAGCCACAGCCGGTCGGCGGGTACCGGGACGGAGCGCTCGTGGCAGTCACAGAGACCGGCCGAGGAACGCGATAAGGCCACAGGTGAAATGTCAACAGAGCGGCCGATGGAGACGCTCGACCGAGGGTGGCAGAGATAGGACTGTCTGATCCGTAATCCAATCGGCCACGGGGAACGGAATTCTCTATATGGAGAGAGGTCTAAATAGGGAACTTTGTGCGTGGGGCCGGCATCGGAAACAGACCCGGTACCCACAATCATTCAGCGCATGACCTAGTGAGGAATTGATACTCGGTTACAATATTAAAGCTGCCATCGTAAGCTGTTCATCTGTCTCATCATGCTTTCAATCATATTATCCTGCCAATAGGTAAATGCTATTTTTGTGACAAACTCAATACAAAGTAGACTTACAGGGAGGAGGTGCGCCAAGGTCGATTGTGATATCGAAGTTATGTGCATCAAACATATCATTGTGATCTTCGGTTTTTCTAGCTTTCTCTTTTTCTTTCTTCTTCTCTTCCTCTTCACGCTTTTTCCGTTCCTCTTCCTCCTGTAAAACGCATAGGTAGTATGAGCGTAAGCGGTTGACCTAGGATTACACAGTTAAATGTGATACGTGAGACGAAAAATTATCACAAAACATCCAGTATTGGGCAGCCAGTAAGCTCTCGCACATAAGCAAATAAGCCCGACCTGTATACGGCCCAAACCTTTCCATGCGGCCCGCAAAATTACTCGTACTGCCAACACTAGCTCGACAGTCGACATCCACAGCATTCGCTGCATTCTTAAGCGCTAGATCCTCAACTACCGCCATTCAACATTTGCTAAGCTCGGAAAGTCGCTTATCACCACCGCACCTTGTTTGTAGTTTGAAGCTAACTTGATAACTCAATCTCAGCGACAGGTTCCTGACCTTAACGCATCCAACACTAACGCCCGCCTACCCGCCCCGCCTACCCCTCCATCCAGCCCTATCCCCCGACCCGTCATACGAACCTTGGCCTTCATCTCGGCTTGGAGCCGCCGCTGCTCCTCCATCTGCCGCAGCTGCTCGGCGCTGGTGGCCACCTCCGAGTCCTTGCCCTTGCTGGACATCAGCTTGGGCCGCGACCAGCGGCGGGTGAACGGGTCCTCTGCGCGCTTACCGCCCGTCTGCTTCAGCTCCTCCTGTAGGGAGAGGCGGGGCAGAGAGAGGGGGACGTGGTCAGAGCTCAGTGTCACACTACCTCCACCTGGAGCTCTAGGAACAGGGCTACGGAGTCGGAGTCAGACGAAATCGACAGTTCTGCCCAGAGTCGGAGTCGATTTTTGAAAGCCGGAGTTGGAGCTGGAGCTGGAGTCGGAGTCACCGAAAATCATTTGACTCCGCAGCCCAGTCTAGGGACTCCAACTACCCCTGCGTCCCGTGGACGCATCAGAGCGAGGGATCACACACCACCACACTTTGATCTGACTGTTCCAGTGGAGACGGAACAAAGAGAGTAGAGCGAGTAAGACAGAAATGGACTAACAATTAGAGAGCTGGTCCTGGAGAACAGACCAAGCTTTTAATGTGGAGCTCACTAATGTGGACAGCAGACAGAGCACAGAGGGCAGACTGACCCAGCAGGAGCACTGGCGCCACCTGCGCCTGTCCGTTCCGTCAGTCGTCTCCGCCGCCGCCAGGGACGTAGGAGAGAGAGCGAGAGCGAGAGAGAGAGAGAGAGAGAGAGAGAGAGAGAGAGAGAGAGGGAGAGAGGGGGAGGGGAGAGAGAGGGAGAGGGAGAGGGAGAGGGAGAGGGAGAGGGAGAGGGAGAGGGAGAGAGAGAGAGAGAGAGAGAGAGAGAGAGAGAGAGAGAGAGAGAGAGAGAGAGAGAGAGAGAGAGAGAGAGAGAGAGAGAGGGAGAGAGAGAAGGGGAGAGAAGAGAGAGAGAAGAGAGAGAGAGAGAGAGAGAGAGAGAGAGAGAGAGAGAGAGAGAGAGAGAGAGAGAGAGAGAGAGAGAGAGAGAGAGAGAGAGAGAGAGAGAGAGAGAGAGAGAGAGAGAGAGAGAGAGAGAGAGAGAGAGAGAGAGAGAGACGCGTGATGTGATCCCTTGGCGCCTCATCTTGAACAAATACACTGGATGTCGCCCTTCCCCCCGATGCGCCCCAGTATATCTCACCATGATGGCCTTCTCGGCCTCCTCCACGTTCCGTTTTCGGTTTCGTTCGTTGATGTAGGCGATGCTCTGCAGGCTGCCCGTCCGCCTCTGGTCGAGCTCCTGGGCACGCTCCTCCAGCGTGTTCAGCTCCTGGATAATGGAGCGGAGCCGTCAGGGGATATAGGGGCGTCAGTGGCGAGACAAGCAGGATTGTGAAAAATGTACTGAAAGTGGAGAGATGTATATCATAGCCAACAAAGTTAACCCTCTAAATGGTCAACTCACAGCTGTTTCAGCAAAACATAAGGATTATGTAAAAGAATAGAGTGCTTAGTTTCCCGAACAACACTTCACTGATGTGAGTCTGGCAACAACAACGCTGCTGCAGCGTACAGAGCGAGCTGTCTGTCGCTGCTATGTGCCCAGCAGAACCAAAAGAGCTTGGGAGGGGAGATTATTGGCACGATCGGAGTTACGGCCGCGGCACTCACCTGGTTTATTCTGTCGACGGTAGCCTCGTCACCCTGCGACTGGGCCATTTCGCGAACCTTCATCAGCTGACTCTTCTTCATGGCGAAATTAGTAGGGTTCTGTTTGAACCGAGATTTCTCCGATATAATCTGCGGTCACAAAGCGGGAAACAAGATTCAGAAGGTGTCAGAGGGCCGGCAGACGCGGCGGCGAAGAATATCCTATCGAGGAAGGCCAGAAGCATCAGCGTACACTTTGATAAATATCGGCCATTGTTGTGCGTTTATCAATTGAGAAGTGCAGCGAGCTCGATGAACGATCTAGCCAAATCAAATATGACGAGAAAAAATGGACAGATTCCATTATCATTCATCGCACAATGCCTGGCTATTCCCGGCATGAACTATTATTACGTACCTTATCAATATCGGAGTTTTTGTACGTATAACTTTTGGCATTCTTGAGGTCGGCCACCTTCTTTTCGACGGCGTCGATGGTGGGCAGCTCGACGTCCTGCATGGCGCACATCTCTACCCACTTGGAGTACTCAGTATCCGTGAACTCCTGGTTACTGACAAACTCGAGTCGGAACACCCGCTCCTGACCGCCGTGCCTGGGGATAAAGGAACGAGATCCAGTCAAATACTCCTGACAAACTCCAGTCGGAACACGAGCTCCTGACCAACGTGCCTGGAATAAAGGAACGAGATCCAGTAAATACTCCTGCTTACTGACAAACCTCAGCCGGAACACTCGCTCGCATACAGCCTCGTTGCTGGCGCGCCCATAACACCAAAACTAAGGAGCACGCGCTCCTGACCGACCGAACTTCTGACCTGCAGGGGTGTAATTTTATATCTCTTTGTGGAGGCAGATGCACCCACAATCCTGAAATATGCCCCCACAACGATGAAAATGCACCCACAGGTCTTCTTTTACAAGCGCCCTTTCGAGAGCACGGCGCCCTTCGCATGCTCTAACGGCGTCCTCCTGACCGCCTCACGTTCCTGGATAGTGGATAATACAGCGTTTTTAATCACTCGGCGCCCCTCTAGGAGAATGGTGCCCTTTTCATGGTTTCACGGCGCCCTCGTAACCGTCTGGCGCCCCTACGTTCCCACCAAGTTAGCATTACTGACTGTGCGGCGCCCTTCTGACCTCTCTGCGCCCCTGGATCATATAGCATTTTTAATCACTTGGCGCCCCTCTGGGAGAATGGCGCCCTTGTCATGATCTCACGGCGCCCTTGTAACCTTAATCTAGCGCCCCTACGTCCCCTAAGCGGCCTGGCGCCCCTACAGCTGGACACCCACAATCATTTTGGGAAAATTACACCCCTGCTTCTGACTTTAAAACCTCAGCCCTTTGCTGTGACTCACTTGAGCCGGAGACCCTTGTTGGTGCGCGTGGTGCCGAGCTGATACACCTTGGCGGTCTCGCAGACGGCCGTCACCTCGGCCACGCGGTACACGGGCCGGCCGGCGCCGTTGTTACCGATTCCGACCCGCACAAAGCAGCCCTTCACCGTGTCGGCAAAGAACGGCGCGTGGCACCACCTGGCGGCAGCGGGGGGGGGGGGGGGCGGTCAGACTGGGTACGGTCGGAGAGTCGGAGGGCGGCCTGGCAAGGTCTGACAATGTTGAGGATTTACGTCTCTAACACTTTCAATGATGGTATCGATAGTGGTAGAGAGGGAGGAAGCTATAGGGTTTTGCTATAAGAATTAACGGATAATTTCACAGTATTTAAGCATGTCTGCCAAAACCGTCAGCCGCACCACCAACGTCTGCACGCACTTCTCCTACCACACTCATAGACTAGCCCCTCCCCCTTCCTCACGCCCCGCGTCACTCACTTCTGCCACTGGCTAACTATGGTCCAGACCTCATTTCTCATGTTCCTGCCACCACTCTCCATTCACCCATAACCCGTCTCACTTCTATCCCAGGGCCACCGCCACCTCCAAACTCCCTTCTAGCGTAGCCGCCACCTCTCCCTCCCCTCCCCTCACTCACTTTTCCAATTTATGTCGCGACAGCCGGATTTTGAGCAGGTCCTCTCGACCGGTGACGTACTGAATCTTTTTGGGCTGTGCGCGCTTGTGTCCTCGGTCGGTATCCGACTCGGAGCTGGAGCCGCCGCGCCGGCGCGGCGAGCGCTCGTCGCCGCTCGACGAGCCGCTGTCGTCGCTGTAGACGTCTGTGGTGCGCAGCTTGCCGCCCTTGCCACGCTTCTCGCTATCTGAGTCCGATGAATCGGACGATATGGCCGGCTTGGCGGCCGAGCCGGCCGCGCTGTCCCGCTTCTTACGCTCCAGCTCCTCCTGTTTCTTTTCGCGCTCCTCGGCTGGGTGGGACAGGGAGGAGTTAGGCACCGATGCAGCGCACGATGGGGATGATGGAGGCGATAAATGTGTACGGGGTGTGCCACATGAAAACAAACAGGTAACACCATATGGAAGCATTATGCTGAATAACTCGAGAAATCGTGTTTGGTGCGTGAGCCTACCGTCACGGTTCGGGTCAGAAGTGGCGCGCTAAGCACAACGATTGTGAAACAAACACCAGCTGCGTCCTTCAAAGTCAACTATGCGCTATCCTATGTTCTACACTTTTTACACGCGATCTTCACTCTAAAGTTCTAGGTACACCAACTGAACAGCCAAGATACAAGTCTATATTTTCTTAACGCTGCCCGACAATACCAGCCCTCTGGGCGCCTGCGGCCGTGTTATTCACTAACTCGCGAGTTTCTGTTCAACTCACACACTGTCTCCGAGTTTCTGCTCAGCTAAACTATCATCTGCCTACTCTTTTCCGACGACTCTTGCCATTTTTGCATCTCGTTCTATGCTTACAGAGTTTCTGCTTTGCTCACTCACAGTCTCTACAGTAAGTCAAACATTTTCCTCTTTACATAATATCGGCGTTTCTACCCGCCCGCCCTCACTCACTGTCTCCGAGTTTCTGCTCTTCCCTCACTCACCGTCTCGGAGTTTCTCCTCTGCTCTCACTCACTGTCTCGGCGTTTGTACCCCGCCCCCTCACTCACCGTCTCTGAGTTTCTGCTCCCGCTGTGCCTTCAGCAGACTCAGCGCACTGCCCTTCTTGTCCTGTCGCTCCTTGTTTTCCTCCATGGCCTTTTTGCGGTCGGTGGTGCGCTTGATTTCGGGCTCTTTGACCGCCTTAGGCGGAGGACGGCTCTCCCGCTTCTTCTGCTGCTCGCGACGTTTGGCATTCTTCAGCTTACGCTCGATTTCGAACCTGACGGCGGGGCCGAGAGCGGTTACGAATAAATGATAAGAACGAGGATGCGACGGAATCGTTTGGACCGAGTCAATATGTGATAATATGCGCTAATGAAAAAGCTAGCTTAAGTGGTGGGATACATTGGCACACGTTTCTGCCTGCTCGTTGAACAATCGATCCTCAATCTAACAATATCGTCCCTAAACTGACACACAGAACACCCAATCCCGCCTCTCGTTCCCCTGCATCTCTCACCTGGTCCTAGCCGCCTCGCGCTTCTCGAGTCGGTTGAAGATCTCCTGTTCTCGCTCCTTCTCGGTCATCTTCTCCATGCGCGCGCGGTCCTCCTCGTCACCCATCAGGTTTTCGTCGAGGCCGTCATCGAACTCGGCGTCCCCGTCCGAATCGGAGACCTCGCCTGCGGCACGCGGGGAGAATAATACGGGTCACGGGGCGACATAGTGTAGACTAGCAGTCCCAAGAGAGCAGGCAAGTGGTCGTCCGTTTTCCAGGACACAAACGCCCTGTGAAGCATACTAGGTCATCCGTTGAGGGAATCCGCCCCCGATCTCGGTCTCGCTCCAACTGGGCGCAGCTGGTCATAAACCCAGGCGGCAGCTTGATTCAGCCATACCGCGGGTTTATTCCGGCGATACCAATCATTCGGTTTGGTCGGACCGACATTGCGAATGCAGGTATTTTGACAACAATAATACAAGCAGAAAACGAACAACATCGACAAGATGAGGGTCATCACAGAATTATGTACTTTATGGAACTTAGATCAATTCAGCAGTTCCCATGGCTACATGCTCTACATTCGTTTAGTCACCCACCACCACCTTCCAACTCGTCTCCCCCGTCCACACTGCAGCATTCCATCTTACCATCCTACACTCTCCCGTACTGACCTTCCTCGGGCTCGGACTTGTTCTCCGGCTTCTCGCCCTCAGACTCATCGTCGGACTCTGAACCAGACCCGGAGCCGGAGCCGGAGCCGGAGCTGCGGCGCGCCGGAGCGCGGCGGCGCACCGTTTTCTTCTTCTTGCCGCCGGCGCCCCACTCGTCGTCGCTGTCGGAGGTGTCGGAATCGGCCGGGGCGGCGGCGGCCGCCGGTGGAGAGCCCTCATCGCGGCGCTGCTTCTTCTTGGCCAGCGAGAGCAGCTCCTGGGGATGCAGGGGTCAGAGGGTCAACAGAGGTCACCAGCGGTCAGTGGCAGCCACAACTCCTGGGGGAGCAGGGGTCAGAGGGTCAACAGAGGTCACCAGCGGTCAGTGGCAGCCACAACTCCTGGGGGAGCAGGGGTTAGAGGGTCATTGAACAGAGGGAAGATAGAATACCCTCAGGAAGAGGAAGGTCAGCTGAGAGGCCAGTGGGCGGAGTGGCAAGCAGTTCCCGGGGATCGGGGAAGTGCCATCAGTAGCGGTAGCTGTATGGGTACCATACTAAATCAAATCAGTCAAAATATTTAACCTGGCATAGGATCGAGACTATCCTACACTGATCTCAAACCCTGTCTTGCTCACCGAGTCGAGGTCTGAGCCGCTGCCGCTGGCACTGTCATCACTGTCCTCACTCTCCGATATCAGCACCTTGTTCTTCCGCTTGGACATGATGATGCCAGCTAAGCAGCTGTGCTCCTGAACTGGCCACTGGTCTGATCAGCAATTAATAGTCATGTCAGAACTGTGAAAAGTTGGGGCAGCTGTTGTAAATGACAGTAAGGGTTCCCATTTGACAAGTTTGGAAGCACAGTCAGCTAGCAGCCAAATGACAAAAGCTGGCACTGGCAGCTGGGACCTGAGCTATGAATGCAATACCTAAGTAAAACCTACGTAACACAGAGATATGTTCACAATTCAGCTTAAGTAGGTATGCAATGATCATCCATCCATATTTCTTTTCATGTGTAACTAGGCACATAAATATGTCCTGCTGTCAGCAGTGTTGCATTGCAGGAAAAGCAGGAGGAAATCCAGGAAAGCAGCTTCCTAGGCAGACCACATCAAATGCTGCCAAGAATTATTGCCTAAATTCCAGGGGAAGTGTGCATTTATGAGAAGTCAAGGCCATTTACTTTGTTGCTCCTTGAGGTTGCCAGCCATTCTGGTCTATCATGCACTGCGTACCTATTTCACACTAGCCTTTAAAACATGGCAATACTGACAAGATCTGGTTGGCATATAGACACTCAGCTGGTGCGCCATGCTGGTGCATTACATGATTACTGAGGTGTTGTGAGGATTTTGTGTGGAGCAGTGTGGCCCCTAGCAATGCATTTTGTCAAACTGCTGTGCTGGTGCATCTTCTACCTAAAAAAAAAAAATGTAAAGAGGCAACAATAGGGTCAGCCAGGAGCTATTTGCCTTTCCGTTGCAGTTTGTCTCATCAAAAGCACAGCTAGGCAGTGATCTATATTTAGTACGGGAAATTATGCATCTTGGGTAAATGTCAAGTTTAAGTCCTAAGAAGAGTTCATTGATAATTTTTTCATATTTATACATTATTTGACATCCTGAATCCAAAAATGATACTCATATGTCTCGCAAATAAAAGAAAAAAACATAATCAAACCTGACCTAACCTTACCTACTTACCTATAACCTACCAACCTAAAACTTACAAACCTACCCTAACCTAACCTAACCTACAAACCTACCTACCTACAACCTAAAACCTACAAACCTACAACCTAACCTAACCTAAAACCTAAAATTTTTGCTGTTTCATATTCGTATCAAAAGCGCCACTGTTGTAGTTAGGACCTAAACTTGACATATACCGCATCTTGTCTGGTATGAACTGATGTGCCATGCCAACTTATTTATACTCTGGTCAGTGTGTGCTGTTGTGTATTTGTCAACCTTTTTGTGTGGCTCATCAATACTGTCAATGTTGCTGTGGTACCTAGGTAAGCAGTCCAGATGGCACACATATGCGTCATGCTGCAGTGTCTGCCACTGCCAGCATCAATAATTCTGATTCATGATCATTCTACTGCATCAAAAGGTGTACTGAATACTGATGATTTGAAAATCATTCTATAACTTAACGATGTCCATCTTAAACATTCTGCAGGAGCGAAATTCCATTCCTCCAGGTTCCATTCCATATGAGTATCAGTATGGTATTGATGGGGATAGAGGTCATATTTCTATAGACTTGGGTCATATGGGCATGCATGCCATTTCTATGGCTCACAAGGCGGCATTTGTTAGCACAGGATAGCGATCAATCATTTAACACATTGGAATTCTCGATTATAATATTTTTATCTTGTGAAACCATCTCAGCTTTACTTGAAGGACTTTTAAAAACCATTAATCACAACATATACGTTGTCCCCGACCGCAAACTCAAACTTTAAGGCGAATGCTGCGCACACACGGCATGAAAGATGAATTCAGCGACTCAGCTGCATCTATTAAAAACTGACGTCATTAGAAAAGGCCAATTAAAAACCAGAAAGTTGTTATGTAATTTATTGAGAATAATGCTTTTCCATCAAAATTAAATCTTCAGAGCTAGCATTCATTATTGGGCTTCGAAAAATTGATTTGGTCTTATTGATGCTAAAGCTTCTTTTTCAACATGAAAGGAGGCACAGCTGAAAACTGTGACGTCATATATCAATCATATAAGTGTATACATTTCACAAAAAAAGTAGCCTTGATTGAACTCAAACTCACGTATCTCGTGCGCGCGTGCGAGAGAGTCAAATTTGTTGTGCGCGTGGGATTACGTGCTTTTGGGCTGTAATTTTCGTTTATGGAGCTTGACTGATGAATATATTATTGGCTGAGGCTGTTTATTTATATTGCAGCAGCTGAATGCAGCACCTGCAAGTATTCTGGCTGTAACGTGATCCTGATTGATCGTGTCATGCTGCTTCTCAACTTTTGAAGGTAAGTCAAAGTCAGTGTTTGCTTGAAGCCCTCGCTCTTATTTTCTGTATATATTTATCATCTCTTTATCATGATGTCTCATTCTTGTCTGATTGTATCTTTTTTCACCAATGCAAAGACCAGTCACATTTTGATTTGGCCAGACTGGACAAAATACATGTTATGCTGAATGTCTGTGTGCCTATTGCACTGAAAATTTCAGTGAATGACTGGCGTAACTTCGCACAGTGTCAGATTTGCATGCGCCAAATTCAGCTCACCTGTTCAACTCACCTGTTGGGTTTCCTTGACTCACCAGTGCATGAGGAGAGGCAGGAAACCGTGTAGGAAAGAGACGCGCCAATTCCCCTGGTTACGCTGGGCGCTGAGAGATGGACCGCAGGGGATTGGGGTAGTGCGTCTGCTTGGAGTTGGGGAAGGAAAAATTCTAGATGTGATTAGCTGTGCGGTATCAGTTCAGTACCGGCTGTCACGGTACTGTTTAGTTCGCTCCTTCGCGGAATCTGGAGTGCGCGGCGATGATCAGTAGAACCTTGCAGGAGAGATCAGACGATGTAGTCGAACAAACGATCACCAAGAACCTTCAGGAGTGATGACTTGAACTCGGCGAGGGAAGTAGAGGTGGCCGTCGAGTCGGGCAAGGCGTTCCACTCGTTCACGACGCGTTCCGAGAAGAAACGTGATCTCGTGTCCAGTTGGCAGCGCCGGACTGTGATTTTGAGTTGATGACCTCGGGTGCGGCGTTCGGAGGACAATTCCCAGAGATCTGACGGCTTGATGGGACCGGGGCTGTGGAAGATTTTCCAGCATTTGATGAGGTCGGATCGGATCAGTCTGCCCTTCACAGAGAAGAGGTTTAACTGTCTCAGGCGGTCACCGTACTCCATGTTTTGCAGGCCTTTGATGTGACGAGTCCATAGTCGTTGGACCGCCTCGAGTCTTCTGAGGTCATCGATGTATCCTGTGTTCCATACAACAGAGGCGTATTCCAGAACTGGACGAATGTGGGTGCGGAGGATGTGCAGCATGAAGTCTGCATCCCTACACAAGGTTGCTTTCAAAAAGCTGTGTGCCACTCCTCCAGCCTTCCTGGCGGCAGCTCTAGCCTGTTCGTGGAACCTTAGGCTGTCATCGATGATCACGCCAAGGTCGGAGTGCGATTCGGTCCAGGGAAGGGCAGAGTTATTCAGATAGTAACTCGGTCTTGGTGATTTGTGGAATTTCCGTTGGAACCTCATGAGGACGCACTTCTTCGAGTTCAGCGAAAGGCCCCACGATGATGCTGTGGCTTGGAGACGATCGATGTCCGACTGAAGACTTTTGGCGTCGAGCTCGGACTTGTTCCCACACATGTATATCTTCAGGTCGTCTGCGAAGATTTTGTAGCGGCTGTGTAAACCGATGGCTATGTGGTTGACGTAGATCAAAAAAAGGATCGGACCTAGAATCGATCCTTGGGGTACTCCGCTCCGTACTTCCTTCGATGAGCTCAGAGTGCTTTTGACCACTACTTGCATCCTTCGATGAGATAGGAAGTCCTGGAGCCAGGCAAGGAGTTGTCCGCCGAGACCAATACATCGGAGTTTCTCGAGGAGGACTGAGTGGCACACCGTGTCGAAGGCCTTGGAGAAGTCGAAAAGAATAAGATCGACGAGGCATCCGTTGTCCCAGTTGCGCGAGACGAAGTCGTACGTCAGTAGAAGCTGGTCTTCAGTAGAGCGGCCCGACCTGAAACCGAATTGATGGTCGACAAGAAGGTTGTTCTCGGCAAGGAACTCGTTCAGTTCACGCACAATAATGCGTTCCAGGCATTTCGATGGAACAGATAGAAGACTAACTGGCCGGTAGTTTAGAGGGTCTGATCGCGAGCCTTTCTTGAAGATCGGTACTACGTGGGAGTTCTTCCAACGGCGAGGCAGTGTTCCCTCTTCTAGCGACAGTTTGTAGATATGAAACAGTGGTTGCGATAAAACCGAGGCACATTCCTTCAACAGACGAGGATGGATACCGTCGGGGCCCATCGAAGAGTTAGCATCGAGGTGAACAAGGATGCCCTCAACATCTTCGCGGGTAAATGTAACGTTATTCAGCGATGCCTGGCAGCTCTGGTGAGGAAAGGGAGTGAGCTGTGGGGCTTCGCCATAGACGCTGGCAAAAGCCTCCGCGAAGGCATCGGCCATGGCTTTGGGATGGTCAGTGACGGAGCCCGATGACAGAGTTAAAGGTCCCACAGAAGAGCGGAACTGTTTCTTCTTACGTAGGTACGAGTGAATGAGCTTCGGGCTGTCCCTCATCTTCTTTAGGAGTGATCGCTCGTAGTCGATTTGCGAGTTTGTTGCGAAACTTCGTAACCGTTTGTTACACTGTAGAAACGATGCTAGCAGTGTCTTTGCCTCAGGGGAGTTCCTGCCGAAGGACGTTCTCGCCTGCTTGTAGGCTGACCATGTGGAGGACCTTAGGTGTTTCAGAGAAGTCGGTGGGTTTCTCTTCCAAGGAAACTTGTTGTTGGGCTTGTTATGTGTAGATCTCGGGATGAATTGGGATATTAGCACTTCCAATATGTCCTGGAGACGCTCGAAGGCGTCATGCGCAGATAAATACTGAAGCTCAAGGTCCCAGTCAATTGTTGCCATGTGACGGTTGATCATGTGATATTTCCCGTGGTGCCACAGTAGACGGTGCGAGTTCTCTGGAGGCACCTGGATGTCTTTGTCAAAAACATAGCTGCAGTGGATGCTGCAGTGATCGCATCCCGGAGGAGGGGCATTGACCGTAACGTCCCCAATTCTGTCGTCCTCAGATGTGAGTATGAGGTCGAGGATGTTGCCTGATCGTGGGAAAGTCGGTTCTGTGATCCATTGGTTCAGCCCCAAGTGATCAAACAGGTCCAAGAATCTTGTATCCGGCGGTGTTGCTGCTCTGAGGATGTTGTCTGGAGAAGTCCAATCGAGAGAAGGCAAGTTGAAGTCACCCAGAATTATTGTCTCCTTGCCAATGCAGGTCTCTAAAAGGAACGAGACAAGAGCCTCATTTTCCGCGGCGGAATGCGAAGGTGGCTTGTATACGACGAAGATGTAGATGCCGAGAACTGGCAGATGAAATGATAATACATTACTGAAGGATACATCCACCTTGTCGAACTGCAGATGATCGGCTATGTATGCGGCAACCCCGTGAATTCCTGCTCTACCACTATCGTTCCTTACAAGCGTGTATCCCGGAATCTGTACTGCTGCGTCGTGAATATGTTCTTGGAGATGTGTTTCTGAGACCAGAAAGATGTCTGTAAAACCTTTCAGATGTAACGTGTCCTGCAGCACTGGAATTTTGTTGCAGATGCCGTTGACGTTGCAATGAGCAATATGGAGAGCGAATGTGCGTGGAGTTTTGTCTTGACGTGTTAGTTTCCCGACCCGCCTTGGGTAGGGAAGGGGTTTAAAGTTTCAGCTTCGTTGTGGTGGTCGCCAACGTCATCACCATTGGAAGCAACAGGCAAGACTGCTTCGCGGTTGGGGGACAAGACGGGTGCACTGTTGGTGGTTACTGGTTGACCATCATTATCCTTCGGGTCGTCGGGCTTTGGTGTTCCGGGAGGGGCAGCGGGTGGGGGCCGTTGAGTCAGGGAGCCGGGTTCAAGAGGCACAGCAGGCTCGGAGGGGGGCTCTCGACGTTCCCACACCCTGGTTCGAGTGCGGGCCTCAGTTCCAACTGGGGGCCGTGTCGTTGATCTCACTTCAGTTTGCAGGGAGGAATTCGTCGGGGGATCCGCCGTGGTCTTCCTGCCATGCTTGAGGAACCTCTCTTGGAGCTCCATACGTTGCATGTATGTCAGGTCCCGTTTGACATACACCTTTGAGAATTGCTCAGAGTTCTTAAGGTTTTTTGCCTGTTCGAGGACCAGCTTCCTGTGCTGGGAGTTGTGGACATTGCCTCGAAACAGATCAACACCTGGTTTGATCCTACATGCTTCCGAGAGGGCCACTCTTTCCCCAATCAGGAGATGGGTGACTTCAGCAAATTTGTCTATAGCCTCAGCAGAAGATGATGCTCCTAGTCCTCGGATCACCAGGGAAGCTCGTCTCTTCTTTCTCTCATCAAGTTCCAGAAGCTCCTCCCTGACCACAGTCCTATAGTTGTTTTGGTTTCCAGCCTGGTCTGTCCCTCTGGCCTGGGTAGGACCTGAGGGATTGGGCCGAATCAGCGCTTCAGCATAGGAGGGGTGTTTGCTGTTGCTGGAGATGGTTGGTTGGGAGTCCCCGGCCTCGCTGGATTGGCTATGGGTCACTGAGGAGGTAGCCTGCTGATCTGTGATAGCTTTTTCAAGCTTGTCGATCTTCTTGATGAGCGCAGAGAGAGCATTGCTTATCTCAGGCAGGCTCTGGGGGGTCAACGACTCCATGTTAACTTGGGCTGCAACAGCAGAGGTTGAATGATTGCTCTGCCCTGAGTGATCATGGAGCGAGATTGGGGACAGTTGGATGGCAACATCCCTTGTGGAGGCTCTTGGCTGGAATTTGTCCAGGTTTGGTAGCTTTTTGCATGTGCTGCAAATGAATGCAATCACTTCATGTTTCTTTAGAGCGTTGTATGCACTTCTGGGTATATCTTGGCAGAGGGCATGATACCAGTTAAAGCATATGTCACACTGTACCCCTTGTTGATTGGTCTTCACTTCAAGATTACACACGTGATTCCCAGGCCCTCCATTGCAGGTCGAACTAGTGATGCCTGGAGGTCTGGGGATGGTCGGAGACAATCTTGTCCCAATGTCAAGAGGCAAAGATTTGAGTGAACTGGCAACAATCCCTGCAGGCTTAGCTGCTTGAGATGAAACAGCGTCTTGGTAGTCAACATTTGGTTGATCTGTATCTGAGGCAGAGAAAGATCTCAGTGAGTCCATCTTGGACTGCGAGCAGGATTTGTGCTTGAGAGTTGGGGATCTTGGGATTGGCATTTCTGTGTCCCTTAGCAAGACATGTGATCACATACCATGCAAGGCCAGGAGCTGGTTCAATCTTCTGTGTCACACTAACATGCAAAGCACGCACAATGCAAGACGAGGACAACACTGCAAGGGCAGGTTGGGTGGGTTATATGTGGTATGGGTTAGAAGCAGACAAGGACGGACAAAGACAAAAGCATGCAACTGGCAGTAAGTACTCCCTCATCCAGGTGAGAGCAGCATGCAGATTGCAGAGCAGGGAAGCAGACCTCGGTGAGGTGAATCCACTTGCACATGGCAGCGGCTGAATTTTTTGTCGCATGGTGGCTGCATAATTTTTTTATGTAAGAAAGTCGGCATGCTGATCAAGCTAGCAGCAGATTTGTCCTGCAGGGGGCTCTGGAGAGGGCTCGAGATGAGACATCCCATCCCGGTCATTGCTGCTCGAACTGGTGAGCCGCCCTTAGTACTCAGAGGAGGAACGGTGTGGCCCGGTGAGGCCTCAATCAACCCTCGGCGTTGAGATAGGCATGGAAGACCTTGTTAAACACCTCCGAGCGCTGTTAAGTAATACTGCAGTGGGTTCCTGCCCACTGCCTTATCGAGAGGAATGAGAGCGCGGATGACCTGGTGAAACAAGCGGCCGCCTTGCTCTCATACGCCCGCTCGATGTCCAGAGCGGTACATTGTGCGGCCTCACACCAATGGCGCGACAACTGTTCTGAGTCACTATTCAAGCCACTCCTCGGGAGCACGCCGCCGCTCTCTATCCCCGGAGAGGACCGAGAGGACGCCGTTTCGGTGCACCAGATGAGGGCGACCGGCGGGCCACTGGGGCCCCTTGCTCCAGTGCGCGCACCGAATCGGCTGTCTCCACTCCGCGGCGTGCCAGCAGTGCTCAGACAAGCGGTGCCCCGCGGCGCTCTGCGCCGTGTGCCGAGCAGAGGTTGATGTGCCGGAGCACGTGCAGCTCCCTTGCCCAGCTCGCTCCGCCGCTTTTTGTGGCCCCGGGACTTCCGTCTCCGGCTTTGTTTCACGGCACGACGCTGCATTGCGCTAAAGCGTATTGAGGTATCTATTGGGTTTCGGTGGAATTAAAAACTTATTCGGACGTTCAAACATGGGAGAGCGTCCAAGGCTTCGAAACGCTCTGTCTGGTCTGGTTGATATAGCCTATGTATTGTTATTGGAAACAATGCATACCTATGTATTGTTTCCTTATTCACGCAAGCCATAGATCGTTTATTGTGCTCATAAGGGTATACAGATATAATTCAACTATAATTTTACATAAAACGGCAGTTCCGGCTTACGAGCACACTGGGCGTACGCGATACTCGTTTCGCACTACAGCCACTGGGAAGGACCAAACACGCCTCCGGCTGTTTTGGCTCCTTAGCTCGCAGGTGAGGACCCCATTTTCCTTTCGCCCCTGTTGTTCTCACATTTCAGCCACCCTCTCGGTGTTCCAAACTGAAATTGGGTCGGAGGTGTTTGCCAGCGTCTTTGCCTCTGCCGCCGGGAGCGGGTTGAATTTCCACGGGCCGAGAAGTGTGAATTAATGTAAATGGCTACTCTGGCGTAGAATTGTTGATCCAGATGTTCGGCTATCAATTTGGACTGATGTTGTTGTGACTTCTCCGCTGTGAACTGGATGTTTTCGTTTCCGGGTGCTCGCCGGCCGGCTTTCTTGTCCTGTCCAGGACCTTACTAATAGTCCGCTCTCCTCATTAGTATCGGTAGGCGGCCGCGCCTTAGGGCATCAGATGTCGCCACGTCTTTCTGTTGTTTTCCTCTCACAGTCGGCCGTGGGTAATGTGACCATTCTCACGGCCCCACAAATTCGTCTTTCGCACTCATTTATTGTAGGTTGTAAAAAGCATAGACTGGCGTCCCTTCTACGGCCATAATATTTGTTGTTGTTCGCACCCTCACCATTCCCCGTCTTTCCTCCGGAATAATGCCGGATGAATCGTATTTCTCACTGCCAAAGCCGATTTGTTACGCATTCAATATTGCAGAATGACACATTATTTTATATTTTTATGACACGTACTTCAAAAGATAAAAGATTCACATCCAGTAACAAAGGTACAGGGTGTCCGGAAATTATTTGCCCCTCCATCAGCTCGCCGCCATGATTTATAAACAAAGAGCCTTCGGGTCATGGTTTATTTACCGATTTATCCCTTGAACTGTCCTACCCATTTTTGGCATTTCATAGATCAAGATGTCTAGAGTACCTATCCGCGCTGATGTTCAGCCACACCTTACATTGACTATTCCTGTAAAGGCCAATCAGCGAGTTTAGCTGTGCTGAGGATCTCGCCGCTGCATTAGTCACCTATGCTGATGCATACACTGACTATGACTTAGTTCACATACACATAGGTCACAAAAAGTGATTTTTTTTCCGACAGTTCCTTTGTAAGTCAAATGGGACAGTTTCAGATATATTTTTCCATGTGATCCATTCAAATCGTGCATGGCTGCAGGCTGTGCCGTCCTAGGTCGAAGATGACTGTCCATAAATACATTATCTACTCATGACCCTTCTTAACCCGCGCATGACGGCGGGGGCTCTACAGAGCCCCCCTCCCGTTTTTCGGCAATATCTTCTAAACCGTTTCACGGATCAGTACGAAACTTTCAGTACCCTCAGCGGCATCAATTTCACACCTTGTTTTAAAATTCCAATTTTCTAGCTACCATAGTTAGGCCGGAAATGACGTCAGAGTGACGTCATGTCGGCCGATTTTGATGCAAAATATTGAATTACGGCAAACGATCTCAAGAGCTTAGTTTTAAAGCTAGATCCAATGTCTTTGCATCAGTAGACTACAAATACACGTAGCTATCAAACTGCTATCTCGAATTTTCGAAATTTGGAAAATTTCGAAAAATATGTTTTTACAATTACAAAAATTATATTTATTTTTTTCAAAAAGTTTATGATTTTTCACAAAAACCGGAATATATGTGAACACACACTGATAAACTACTCTAGCAAATTTTAGCCCAATATCTTCAAAAATAGCCAAGTTTTTTTCATTATTGTCAAAATTTTACAATTATATATTTTTTCAAAACCATTTTTTAGTACGTTTTTGACATCGCACAACAATATAAATAGCACCATCGTGTTCCTGAGCTTAAACTGCATCTGATAGGCACCTTTTTTGTTGAAAAATTTCATTTTCAAAATTGACCTTTTCTTGACCTGAAATTGACCTGACCTCCGGTAAATTCAGCTGAAAATGCATCAAATGACCCAGACGACATTATTTTCGAAACCTACGTGTAAAATGGACCGTAAAACATACTTCACGGGACCGATACATGATATACAATTTTCGTGACCTAGGATGACCTGGCCTTGACCTGAAAAATTCGAAGTTAAAGTTCGGTACCCTCAGGGTATCTAAAGAGTAAAGCATATATCAAGGAGTGCGTAAACCAAAAATGAGCCTAATCGGACCTGTCAGTCGGCGGCCAGCAGTGTTCTAAAATTGGATTTTGGTTGGGTGTGCCAATGAAGAAGAAAAAAATCCTAGGATGAGAAAAAAGGAAGTAAATATGTAATTGAGGTATTTTTGCAAAATGGCGTAATGCCAACTGATAAACCAGGATTTCATGTCAGGATCTTGACAGGGTGTGAAACAAAAGGATGTGGGTGCATCAACTGTCAAGTGACATGTAAACTGGCTGTTCGAATACATGAAACTTTTTTCAGAGATGAAGTAAAGTCAGTCATTCATATTTTAGGGATGAAAATATTTTCCCCATTAGGTGTGATTTGCCACCAAAAAGTCTGAAAAATGGAACACTGGCGGCCAGAGCCTAAATTCTAAACAAGCAAAAATGCCGATAATTTTTACTTTGACCTGACCTGTGACGTCATCCAGTTTTTCCAGAGCTATAAGACGCCGTTTCAATGATGATCGGCCTAGTAGTTTCGGAGATAGGAGGGGGAGGGGGGCTCTGGAGAGCCCCTCCCCCCTCAGTCACTCGCGTTATGGAAAATACCACAGTCATGCGCGGTTTAAAGAGCTTCCACTGCTGCCCGGGCCCCGGGCATGTCTTCATTCGGAAGCCGATGCCGGTGGCCGACGCCTGCCAGACTGATCAATACCCGCTTGCTGCTTGGACCTGCAAGAGACGACGCTGTCCTGCTTGCTAGCCTTTGAGTAGTGTTCTGCGGTGTGTCCCGCCCCAGTGGGGCTGTTAAATCGACATTACTGCCTTATATTTTTCCAGGTCGCTCAGTGAGATCATCCCTGTGGGCTGGGCAGCATCTCCTCTGCACCAATCGTCTCCTTCCTTTCTCACTGTGCCGCGTGGCCCTGCCTCCGGAAGGCCCTGATTGGTCGAAAATTACGTCATTTTCCGTAGATGTTTGTCAGCATTCCAGTGCACCAGGTGGTGGACGCCTTCCGGTATTTGGCCCCAATTATTTGGCAGCATTATATTTATTTGGCCCCAAGTATTTGGCACCACCTGCGACCTCGCGGACCATCCCGGTCCCCATGGCGGCAGGTGGTGACCGAGTTTCACCTCCCCCTGTTTTTGTCTCGCATCCGGCTCTCTCTCAATCCCCTTTCTGTTGATGTGATTCGGTTTCGCTGATAAACGACCTCGCCCTGCTGGCCTGGATGCTGTTTGCCTCCAGTTAGATCCATTGTCGAGGGGTCACCCGGTGCGGTATTTTGGGGTCGGGACTCGGGAGTTCTTTTCAGTTGGGCGGTCTCACTCGCAGACCAACATATTTGGCGGCGATGAGAGGGGGTCGCAGTGAAAATAGGGTATACCAACCATTCCCACGGTTTCATCGCTCATCGACCTTTCCTTTGAAACTACAGATGCGGCGCTCTGGCCGCAGCTGCGACTTGCCGGGGGTCCAGCTGCTCCTTTGGGGGGGGGGGGGGGCGTCATTGCCTGGGTACGTCGGCCCTTTGTGGTGGCGATCTCGACCATTTAACTCCCTTTGACCTTTGTGACCAGCCAGCCCGCGAGCATTCATGACGAAGGTGCCTGTGCCTGACTTTGGTGGCGGGAACGTTTTTTTATATATAATGTATCGGCTACCCAGAACTCACGTCCATTCCCTAGAGACGAGAGATTTCCGTTGCCTCCCTCTCATTGTTTTGGCTTTGTCGAACCTTCCGGTTTTATACTTATAGTCAACTTCAAAACGGTTTTCTGATATTGTTTTGCAATAGGTAACACCGTTAACCGCACCAACTTAGAACCGGGGGGTCCGCACCAACTTAGAACCGACGGGGGGCGGACAACCGCCCCCCCCCCCCTTAGATCTCGAGCTCTCGAATCATGTATATCTATGTTGACCTCGAAAGGTCAAGGTCAAAGGTTGAGTTCAGGTCACGTAACCTCAAGGTCACCATATGTCATTCGATGTGCCTTGACGAACTGAACACAATGAGACCATCCGCGCGGCTGTATCTCGTTCCTGTAAGGAGTTATAGCAAAAACCCTTTGGTGACCTTTGATCAATGACGATACATGACCCTAAGTTGCCCAAGAGCAAAAAAGGCATCAATGTAGTCAAGGTTGATCGCATAAAGAGTCACTCATGGTATATTGGGCCATTCCGACGCGTTTTAGTGAAAAATAGGGGTGTGATTTCCCCCCTTTGACTTATTAATGGGGAGGTCAAGAAATTGACCTGACCTTAGGTCATTTATATCAAAATTCTGAGACATACAAATTTTAGCTACCAATGACCTCATTGCTTCCTGAGACTTTCAAATGCCTCCGTCATCTACTGTAGCTCTAACACGGTGACAAAGTTGCAAAAAAGTGATTTGAGGTTGGGTCATTCGAAGTGACCTGTTGACCTGACCTTGAAAAGTAGGAATTTCAAACTTGGACACTTTGTTTAAAATTGATGCCAAAAGTCGTGCCAAATGCGCCGCAGTTTTTCCGCTATTCACGAAACCCTCAGGAGGGGGGGGGGGGGGGGGATAACCGCCCTCGTCGGTGCGCGGGTTAAAGCGTCAAAAAGAGTAAAAAATTGCTACCCTGCTCAACCGTGGAAAGAGAGATGCGTGTTCGTGACATGTTTGATGAGAGAGCTAGAGGCCGGGTCGTCATAATAGGCAGCGAAGTGTAACGGCGGCCGGTTTCACGTGCTGGGTCGGGCTCGGCCGACGTGTGACCCGCGGAGAGAAGATTTGTAGACGGTTATATTTTCTTGTCGACGGTTATACGAGTATTTTCTTGTAGACAGCGGAGCAGAGCGGAGAACAAGTTGAAGTTTAAATGCAGTCAATGGGCCACTGGTCAGAAGAGTCGGATCTGCCGTATTCGCCATATTCGGTAGTAAGTAGTTCGAGAGCCAGCCGAAGACTCTTCCCGAACTGGTGGGAATGCTCCAAGCTAGCCTCGGGCATCCCATGTCCTACAATCTCCTAGTGGTTGGCGATGAGCGGAAATGAAACGTTATAGCGTGCTAATGGCTAAAAAATTAGTGCCCCCGCGAGTCCGGGGCGGAGCTTACAGCGATGCACTGCGGGGGTTCATCCGGCACTAAGTGTGACTAAACTATGATGGACAGGCAGATCTAAGGCTTTGCTGAGTGAAAGTCAGAGTCGAGATAGTTGAATAGCGCGCGCCGCTAAATCCTCCGAAGATGGACATGCGTGCCGTCGTGACTGACGGGCATTGGGCACGCAAAGTCCCCCGAAGATGGACATACGTGCCGTCGTGACTACAGGCATTGGGCGGCGGCGCGGCAGCGCGTGGGGTTGGCGCAGCCCGGCCGGAGCTCGGCGAAGTCGGCAAAGTCGGCCCCGCACGGCCGGCGCCAAGCGAGAGGCCTGGCTATGCTACATGTAAAACAAAAACGGATAAAACAAAAATGTAGTGTAATGTAAATGTAATGTAAAACAAAAACATTACCTTCCCTTTGGGGATTGGATGCTGGGGCGGATGCTACAGAGCGAGCTGAGTAAACGTTACATGATAAACGAAAACGCGGCCAACAAAAGATACGGATGGGGCCGGTTGGCGACGGGCCGTGTTTCGTGTGCTCAGGTGGCCAGGTAGGACAGGTTATTGGATCAGTAGCCAAACAGTCGCGGCTGGCTGTCACACACTGCCCTGGGGACGCCCCTATAGACAATGGATGCCCCGCTCGAGGTCCGTATCTGTGTGTGTGTGGGGGGGGGGGGGGGTGTCGGGTGTCACGCACAGGTGTGTGCGGAAGATACACGGCGCCGTGGCCAGGCGGGCCCGAGCTGCCTAGCCACCCATCCGACCCTTCTGCCGTGTTGGCTACTAGAAACGCTGGCTAGAACGATTTTAGCCACCTCTCTTAACAGTGTGTAGTGATCTGGCTGTATCGTCCCTCCCTCGCGTCCTCGTGCCCACCTGTGGAGTAGGTATTGATTATTCCGTAACACCATTACCTATCCGGCCAGGTGTCGCCATATTTGTCGTGTAGGCAGTGTTCATTTCCAGTACGGTAATTGATTTACGATATGTGATTTTTATATAAGTTTATATCCCAATACATACCTTACAAATTTGACGTAGGTATATCTCAAGGTTGTGGTTGACGGTCTGTCGCCTGATTGGCCTGCACAGCGGCTCTCACAACAGTCAGTTCTCATTCAGTCTTGTCGAACAGCACATGTAACCTAGCAGCGTGACGTTCTCAGTTTTGTACTGAATTGGTACCGATCATGTCTAATTTACTTTCGCCTGTTTCAGATCGTGTGGTGGAAGATTGTCGTATAATTGTCACACATCAGGCCAAAGCGGAGGACAGAGAAGCGTTTGGTGAGTCGCAGCAGATTTGCATCTCAGGGAGGTAAGTCGTGTTTTGTAAGTCGTGCAGTTAGTGATCACTTGGTTCAACAGTGTCTGTTCGGCAGCTTTTGTGCTTGAGTGAATCTGTAGCAATGAAATTATTAGCCTTGAAGTCACAAGACGTGAAATTGGTTTTATAAACTTTAAAGTTTTTTAACGATCATTTTGATGTCCTGTGCAATGTGCAAAGTGCATGGCAAGTCGTGTAGTCCGCAATGTATCGATGGTTTTTTCAATTACATATTGTTTGTGTCTAGCCCTTACTTGCATCTCCCTGCATGTTGTAAGCAGTGTCCTGTCCGATCGCTCAAATACCAGTGCTTTGGTTTTGGCCGGTCACTGACGTGAGCAAGTGGGGCTACAGCGACTGAAATGTATTTAGAATTGACCATCAACATGATCAGTATTTAATTCTTTTAAAACATTCACAATGCGGGCGCGGCACATAAAGGAAAGGCCATTAAAAAACTGGAGATGGTCTGGAGCCCCTCTGAAGATGTGTATCGCCGCTGACGGGAGGACCCACCGTAGAGGTGATACCCGAAGGTTGTTTCTTCATTATGTAGACCAACACTATTCTTTGGAATTTTGTTTTTCTATTGAAAAACAAACTGAGGTGGTTCCTTTTCGGGATAGGATTCGTGTTTGGTGCGGTGCTACGGCTGTGGGCAGGTGCGACCAGAGCTTACCGTGGCCATCGTTCCGAGGGACTGCCCGTGACCGTGTGAGGGGACCCTCCCCCGGGTCAGCCTGGTAAACAGCCACCCTCGCTGGCGCCAGTAGTTCGGCCGATAGCGCCCGAGGAAAGGCAGAGGCTCGTCTCTAGTGCATTGTGCTCGTCGTTACGGAATGCTGTCAGCCGCCGTTATGACCCAGGTGTAGTTACCGCGAGCAGGGTCGGCTCGTGGGCAAGGGGAAGCGGTGAAAAACAGAGTCATAGCCAGGAGACAGGAGCCCAATGGCAGTCGAAGCCGCCACCGGTGGCGGGCGGACGGTATTCGTTGGAATGGTGAGGACGGTCGCCGGGCGCGTGGAAAACAGGCGCCACTGGGTCGTTGGGGAGGTGGAGAGAACACCTGCACAGTGTTCCGCCGCCGACGAAAGTCGGGCATCGATTTATCACAAACTTCATGGGGTTAGTCGACAACAATTAGGTATGTACGAGAGCAGCGATCTTGAGTGAGTGGGTAGCGTAGCACTTAGCAGTCTGAAATTGATAGGCAGGACATTTTATGGATTGATGATTGTTTCGATTATTTGTAGATGAAGGGTAAATTATGGAATTTTTCCGTTTTGTGTTGCTAATTATTTTTTATAACACAAATGTGACCTTAGATATGTTACGGTCTGCCAAGATTACGGCGTGCCAATAGCAAGCCAAGACGAATTAGGTAGGCATTATTTCCAGCCTAATCGTTTTGGCATTTGTCTTGTTTGGTACTTGTATACCCAGCTCCTAACAAGTTGCACAGTTTACGATCGGCGTGCTACTACGTTCTCTACCTTGTGGCTCAGCATTTCCTATTTTTCTTTAATGTACAGTGTCGCTGACAAACTGTCGCTCGGAGTTCTTTTCTGGTTGGATGTGGACTGTATTCGGTGAGTTTGTGCGACATTCGTACCCCGCCCGCCTGCTATGTGACCTCCTGGGTTTGTGATATTCGGCGATTTTCAGTTGTAGATGGACGTGAATATTTCCCGTAGAGGATTTATTGAAGCATACGCGAAGTAGATATAAGCAGGAGCAGTTGCAAAGAAGACCGGTAAAGATGAAACACGAACACACGGAGCACAATTCACTTGAACTGTAGCGCGAAAACACCGGTTCGTCTGTAAAGCACTGACACTGCCCCGCCGGGCGCGACAGCGAGCAGGAGAGTCAGTCCGCGCGTCCAACGCAACGGGTTGCCAGTGCTTCTATCTTCTGTCCCCGCTCGGCCGAGCGAGGCGACGAGCGGGGCGCAGATCAGTCCGTGCGCACAGCGCGACGGTCAAGGAAGACTCTGGCGGGGGTCGTACGTGACCCACATTTTATACGCAGTGCTTAAGACATGTGCAAAACGAGTGCGAACTTGCACTGCAGCGGAGAGGTGGCTGAAGGCGCCAGCTTGGCGGCCTACGTGCCTTAAAACGACATGTCTTTAATTTATATCTCGGTCTCAGTGGCGGCCGCGGCGCTGCTGCGGCTCGGCAGCGCGGCGTCGGCGGCACGCGTTACCGACCGCCGGCCGTCTGCTCGCGGCACAATGCCTCACAACTCATCCTGAGTCTGGATAGGGTGACGGCGGTGCGGCGGCCGGTCGGCTATCACGGCGGCACAGCGGTAGCGCGGGTCGGTCCGGCAGCCCGATGACGCCGTTCATTCGCTGAAGACCTTTTGTCGGTGACATACAGAGACAACACGCGCGATTGG
The DNA here is from genome assembly GCF_019059575.1 of Amphibalanus amphitrite. Classification (NCBI taxonomy): domain Eukaryota; kingdom Metazoa; phylum Arthropoda; class Thecostraca; order Balanomorpha; family Balanidae; genus Amphibalanus; species Amphibalanus amphitrite. Next base: position 234,827 of record NW_024881613.1, on the reverse strand, counting down.
TTGGAAATCTTAGCGTATGATGGAGCGTCAGATGACCTCGGAGCATCGCGCACCAACCTCGTCATGTTGGGCGTCGGTCGCAGCGGTGTTCTTGCAAGATAAAGGACATTAGGGAGATGCGGGACGTTTAGCTGGCTAGTGTCAGTGCGTGTAAAGTTTGCAGCTCAGCTTGACTAACTCCATTGGGCGGGTGTGCATGATTCCAAAGGGCGCGGCTGCCCGCCAGCAGACCAAAGCCCTTCTAAGTTGCGGAGCGTGTGAGCTGATACGGCCGCCGGCCGTGCTGTGATTCGAAAAGTGACTATAAGATGTCGCTGTGGGTGGCCGCGGACCGAGAGCCCGCCCCCGAGACGAGGCGGTACAGAGTAGAGCTTATAAGTGGTAACCGGTGGAGACTGGAGATAAAATACGGTTACCTCGTAAGCATATCCAACTTAAACTAAACATCGGATACAAAGAAACTTGACGCCCAAACCCACAACGTACTATACACTGCATTATTTTAATGAAATAAAATATTGCTTTTTCGTGTGTCGCCAGCTTACTTGCGCTGGCGTGCGGCTGTAATTTAAGTGGTCCATGTGTGCACCCAGCTGTTGTCTGCAGTGTATAGTTGCGTCTAGGGGACTCGTGGATAACGTCTCTGCTGCTTCACCGTGTCGTGTTTATAGTTCACATGCCCCGCTGATCTCCGTCCAACACTTTTTTCCCTTCGTCACACTATCGCACAAAGACACGTGCAATGGGTTATATTCAGACATGCCAAAATCATTAAATGTCAATATTTGAATATTTGCCCCGAAATGATAGGGAATAGATGATATGATGATAGGGAATAGGGATAGGGAATAATGGGGAATATGATATGGGGAAATGGGGAATGATGGGGAAATAATGGGGAAATGATAGGGAATAGGGATAGCCGGCTCGGAACACGGTACGCCGTGATTCAGACCAGTGAGAGAGTGCCGGGTGTTCTGAAGGTTCACCCTTATATACCACACACACACCGTCATGTTTGCTCTTAGCATGCAGTTTTTATACCGATCTCGCATAAACGGGTTTCACATTATGAGTTGTTTATCGATCCCACATAAAGGTTTTTCACTAGATCTAACCTTCGACCTGTTCATTATCGACCTGTGCCACGTTCATTATCGTATGATGTATGCTTTTAATCTCAGGTACGATCATACCCACCACCATGTTTGTCCTTCAACATGTATTGTTTCTCGGTCAGGTACGGGTTCTCTGTTCCGGCGGCGTGGTGCAATGCTGGAAGTGATGAGTTTTCTTTCTATGCATACACAAAACTTACCGATTAGCCGCTCAGAGCAGACCGAAGCGATATTTTATTTACTCTCACGTTGTTTTGTTATATTCGTCATAACAGACCCATAATTGCCCCGTGTTCGTTCCTCCGTGAGGTCATGAACCCGTCGGCCGGCTGTTCCCCTCCCCTCTCCCTCTGGAAGTCATCACTCCTCGCCTTCCTGCCCTGACCCCCCCCCCCTCCCCCCGGGCACCTGTCGCCCACCCGCACCCCTCTTGACACCTTTGGCCTTGGGACGGGGACGGCGCGCTGACCGGGCTGCGGGCAGCGCTGAGCGCACGCCGCACGCCGGCCGGCAGCCAGTTGGCGGGCCGGTGTGAACGGAAGCGGGCGCGCCGCTGGAGCGCGCGTGTCACGTGTTTGAGTGACCGGGTGAGTGTCCCTGTGAGTGCCCCGGAGGACTGTGGGAGTGCGAGAGATGGCAGTGCAGCAGCAGACGTACGGCGGGTTTCAGCCCGGAGGGATGACGCACCAGCAGATGGGCTTTCCATATATGACGGTCAGTACTTGCCACTTAGCCAGTGGCTGAGGAGAGAGTGCGGTGACCTGGCAGGGAGGACGTTTCCTTCAATTTGTGTGTCAGACAATTGCGACAGTGCCAAGCGTCTCGTGTAATAATGTGTGCTACCATGGTGCAGTGACTCTTACATATATCCCTGATCGTATTGAACAAAATCAACTTGTGTGTTCGTGGGGTAAATCCGCGATATGCAGTTACACCCACATCACTCAGACAGATGGATAGGTTGATATATTTTCTGCGTAAGTCCGTGCTAACCCGTAACCAATTATTGTTATAGTAAATCCTTGAATACCTTCTCACCTTTTCTTACTAGGACAAACCGAGCACAGGAACACAGAACGTCAGTTCAGACTTCAGTACCGTCTTTGGTGTTCCGTTTAAGTGTTCCAGGAACTCGCTTACCCTCAATTTCGTGCAAATCGCCACCGTCTCTCGGACGAAACCAGCGGGGAACGCCGGGGGTAACCCGCAGTGTCCACCGCCTTATCAGTGACACAGTTCCGCCGAGCTGTCTCTGACGGGAAGCAGTGTATGCCGTTGGCAGCGGTAGCGGGGCCGTCAGAGCCGTCACGTGGACTGCAGTCAGGTGACAGCACAACGATCCACAATGTTTTGGTGGATCGGTATCTTAGCTGTTTAAAGCAGCATTAGATATTCGAGTGATGAAAGGCAGTGTCAGGAGAATAAGAAATGCGTACCGCATGGTGCGCAGGTGCACGTGCTTACAAAAATTGGGAATGCGAACATCATTTCCGTACAAAAATAAAGTACGCTACGGTCTGCCGAGAGGGCGCAAAGAGCGGAGTGCGCTCTGCCACTCAATGACCATCCATAGAAATCCTATGCCCATAGCCCCTTGGGCTGCTGAGAACACCTGCCGGTCTCGTAAGGCCTTGAGGGCCCCACGCTAATCCTCGAGGGCCCCACGCGCAGTGTCAGAAAAGTGGTTTGGGGATCTAAGTTCGCAGACTAAAATTTTGAAAAGGTCGCAGAACAAAGTTGGAACATAGCTATGGTTCCAAATTTTTCATGAAGCTACTGCATTATATCAGTTTCTTTTTAGCATAATGGGTAGAGATTGTTGAAATGCAGCACATATCAAAGTGAAACACCTGCACATGACCAACATGCAATGATAATCATTAAGCAGGCACCTCACGAGATGCCAGATCTGTCTACGATAGCAATGTAGGTTGTAGGTTGTAGGTGTTAGGCTTGTAGGTTGTAGGCTAGTAGGTAAGGTTAGGTCAGGTTAGATTATGTTTCAGATCTGGCATCTCGTGAGACGCCTGCTAAATGAATCCCCATGCAATCTTGTATCTACTAAATAGGCAGGTACCTAGCCTACATTGCCATTGCTCAAGTATAATGATGCATACCTATATAAATATCAATATTCACATTTGCCTAATTTTAACAAGGGAAATCCAAGAACATATAACTAAATGCAAGAAAACAATCTGAACCCACCAGAAGGCTACTAATGTGAAAGCAGCTACCCTTGGATATCACTTTCTTAGCCTAGGTAGAAGTGAAGGTATAATCAAGAAGGGGAGAAGTTAAGACAAACTGAAACACATGGTTTATGTTAAGTATTACCATTACCTGAGCTTGTTACAAAAATAGAAATGAACAATCCCACCTCAGATTCCTTGAACGAAGATGGTCGAAGTCGAATGAGTCTCAGTATCTCAGCCTTTAAACAAAAATCATATTGTTGAGTATGAAAAAACGAGAATATTGCACATAAACATCTAACTATTAAATTACCCCACGAAATTATGCTTCTTTACAATAACTCACGCAAATTTCTAGACTAACCCAGGGGTGTTCACGGGCACCGCACACTGCTGCGTGCGCTGTGTGCGGTGCGTCCAGCAGGCGTGGGGGTAGGGGATGGGTAGGCGGTTCTGACGTCACGGCTGCGTGCGGTGGACGGTCCGCTGTGGCCAGTCCCGACCGGCCACAGCGATCGCTGTGTGCGGTGACGGAAGGCTGACGTAGGGACGCAGTGGGCGGAGCTTGGAGGCTGTGTGCGGTCCGACCGCACACAGGGCCCGTGAACAGCCCTCCGGCGCAGTCGCGTAAAAGCGCGGGAGACACGCCAGACAGCGCTGCCTAGTCTGAGAATGTATTTATTTTTTAAAAAGTATTTGTTGCTAGTTAAGCTCATTGCCGAATGACAAAAACGATTTTGATGTTCAATTTATTTTAATACAAAATTTAATGAATAATATGCAGCACAAAATAATGCCTTCGATCGATTTATTACAAGTTAAGATATCTTACTGCCATGAGTTCGAGAAAAATAAAAAAGTCATTTTTTTGTGTAATTCAGATGGGAAAAGGGCATCAAAAAGACAATAACTGTTTAATTTGTTCATTTTAATATCATTCACAAAAATTTTGCCATAAATTCGTCCAAGTTCTCTTATGCCGGCACCAAAAAGGTGATACCTCAAAGGACGCTGTCACTTATTATCCCCATACGCATTTTTTGCTCATTTTTACGAAACAAAAACTATTCTATAACTTTTTCCAATCAATTTCCATTCTAGCCATACCTTGTTTTGCAATGAATGATGTCTAGGTGTCTTAAACGATCCAAGTGAAGCTGACCTTAGCAGGCACGGAACGACCCCGCAGACTATCGTAAAATATGGGCATCACACGTTATAAAATTGCTAAATTTTGACATTTTTGAAAAGAAAAATCTTTTTTACATCTACTGATATCATTTTTTCATACTTTACTGCAATTGGGAACTTTTACCAGGGGATAGTCTGCCACCACGGAAACACCAAATATGTTCTGCGAGAACTCAGAAAAAGTTTGCGCCCGGTTGCGTTATGAAGGGAGCCGGGCGGGGAGCGAGCTTGTTGGTGCGGCGATGACAGTGTTTTAGACGTCAAAAGGCCAAGGCTTATGACTCGTCTCCCATGACTCGCGTGTTATTTTTGTGATTTGTTTGGTACCTTCGTTTGATTTGTGTGAGAATGTGATTATTAGGTATATATTAGGTAGGATAGGTTGTGCAGATATATGTATTATGGGTAATATGCTTATCCAGTACCCATAATTTTCTGATAGCATTTAGGTACTACTCACTAGCTTGGTATATGTGTCATTTCTCAGAACAGTGTACATGTAAATTAATCAAGCTGAGCTTTTCAGGTTTATCTCACCTGACTACGTAAAGTTTCCATATCCATTTGGGGCATTGCCCATTTACTACTCACTAGCTTGGTAGTGTTGTTTCTCAGACCAGTGTACGTGTAAATTAATCAAGCCTTTCAGGTTTATCTCACCTGATTACGTTAAGTTTGCATATCCATTGGGGCATTGCCCATTTCCAGCTCCTGCATGCTGTGTAGTCCTTCATTCATATCATACGTGTTGAACCAGATGTTAAAAGAGTGACAAAATTTTCAACATTTGTATTATAAAATACAGGATTAATTGTTAATGCACACACTGTGTGATCACAATTCACAGATCACCTGTTCATAACACATCACAGTTTATGGGCTTCAGGCTGCCGATCAAATACCAGTTATATCTATCAATCTAATACCAGTGAAAGTTTTGCCAACAGCTGTCAGCTGGTGAACCAAGAGTAGCAGGCGGTGCTGGTTCTTGGGAGTAGGTCAGTAGTTTGTACTGCATTCTATTCAGGAGTCCAGGTCTTCATTCAGTAGCCATGGAGACTGGAGAGAGATGACTTAATCTGCTGAAGAAGAAAAATCAGTCAAAATGGGTAGGCAGTTGGGTTTTTATTAAGTGACCCATTGTGAAATGCTCCATCAAGCCTGATAATGCTGACATAGATGGGTAGAGGTACTTTGTTGCTCAGAAATCATCTGTTTACGGAACGTTTGCTCACAGAACAAAAATTGCTTTTCTTTAGTCAAGACTTTTCGCAGAACAAATCTTCCGAGTTCAAGAAAACTTAGAAACGGGCCACTTTTCTGACACTGCCCACGCGGGCCTCATGAGGTGCCCCACGCTGGCCCCCTGAGGGTCGACACGTCGGGAGCTCAGGGCTCACGCCGGCCTCCTGTAGCGTTTCACGTGGGCCTCTAGGGGTGCCCTACGCCGGCCTCCCAGAGTTTTCCCACGCTAGCCTCTGTGAGGAGGTGCCCCCACGCACTGGCCTCTGGGGTGCCTCACGCCGGTCTTTCAAGGGGCACATTTGTTTTCGCTACCCCACGTCGGCCTCCCGGGGTTCAAAGTTCCTCAGTCCACGGGCCGACCTCCTGGGGTGCCCCATGCTGGCCTCTGAGGGGCCGACTCGCCGACCTCTCGGTGCTCCACGCGTGTTTCCCGTGGTGCCCCTTACTGGCCTCTGGAAGGGCCCACGCCGATCAAATGACCGCTTTTTTACCCTAAGGGCAAGGCGTGTTTCTGTTTTTAGGCCCTGCCGGGGTGACTCGAAAAAAAGAGGAATTCTGCTTCAATTCCCTGTCACTGGGCAGATTAGTTGGTGTTCGGTTTCAATAAGGGCTGCGTTTTTTATGTTGGTCGAAAGCTCTGCTCAGCGCTCAGGATATGACCCGTCTGACGGTAATACTGGAATAGCTCGTAATATGTTTGCATACATATCATTGCCAGAAGTCACATGAACCGTGGTGCCACGCGCAGGTCTTGTGACGGTAGATCACGTGGCGACCGCATTCACTGTTCAGCGCCGCTTCAGAAGACACGACTAGAGCATTAGACGGCACTTAGCACTTAGCAAGCGCGATGGAGCGCTTCTTATCTCTAGAAAACGTGTGGTGACGCCGGCCAGACGCCGTACATTTACACCGTCACCTCGGAACTCTTAGCTGACACGAAACAGACCGAGAGCCTTTCGTGGTAGGTATGCCTGTCTGCCAAGGGCCAGCGCACCGAGCGGCCGCCGGTGTCGCTGACTCATACATTATGGATGAGTTGTCTCCAGGACGGGTGCGAGCTCAATGCTTTTTTTCGGTCCGTACTCGCGCGCGCGAATAAAGAATCACCGGAAAAGAGTCTGATTTGAAATGCTCGAACGAATTCTAGAAACTGTTTGCTGTCGACCATCAGTGTTTCCCTTGTTTCTGACTGTTTCCGCTAAAACGGTTGAGACCTTGCGAGGCCCACCACCTACCGAGCCACTGGCTCTGACGAGTCTGGGACTGCGGTTGCCGCCTGTGGCCCGCATCATTGAAAGGGTCCGCGCTGGCGGCGGGTGTAGCACGAGAAGACTCTTCCGGAGAGCTAGGTGAATGCCGCGCTGACCCCAGCTCAGACTGACGGATTGTTGCATTGTAGAATGCTGACATGGCCTGACCCCTGGCTCCTCGCTGCTGCTGCCGCTCAGGCTTCATCAGAGTGATCATGCTGGCGTTCCGATGTCAACAACCGTCATCGGTTTGACACCTGTCACGTGTGAATGGCTTCATGCTGGTGTTTTTGACTGCTGTACTCTTGGGTCCCAGGCGCGTTAGCTGTTCTAGGTCCTGAATTCCTGATCCTGACGCCTCCATTGGTCACTTGTGGAACCTGCTGCTGAAGTCCTTGCTCCGCAGAGACTCGTGCGGCTTTGCTAGGACGGTCCTGCGGAGTGAAAAGGCTTAGGTAATCTAGGTTTTTGAAGAATTTCCTCGATTCGTCTTTTAATTCCGATATTGGTGCTATTTCCGCCACAGGATTGCTCTGTTTCAGTTTGTTCGACAGTGGTATAGGTATGACCTGACATTTCTTCTTCGTGAATTAGTGATCGTACGCCGATGACCACTGAAGTCCGGGCGCCCAACCCCCCCCCCCCCCCTCCCCTAATTAGTGATCGTAATCGGGTAGTACTCAGGCTGATTTCCTAAGGAGACTTTGTGATAAAATAAATTCTCGTGAGGAATGTCGATTCCATTTGACTTAGACTTTGCCTCTTGGCTTGATTACGTCGGCGTCGCGAATATACTCCCTCATGTGTGTGCAATGGTTTGTCAGCTGCCGTGCATCTGTTGCACTGTGACAGCGTCTGGAACGACTGCCGTAAGGCGCACTGTGTCTGTCACCGGACCGTAACGTTATCTGCCCATCAGGGCTCGCTCCCCACTGTAAATGAGCGTGCGACTTGTCTTGTGCGTTGAGCGATGGCTGGCACCTGTGCTCACCCCCGTGGCCATCACTCCTGGTGACGTCTGGTAGTTTCACAAATGTGCTCCCTAATCGGCGCCTGACTGCGGAGCGGTTTTTCTGGACAGCGAGGCGGCCAGTGCCTATAAACCCAGACGGGGCTATTTAGTCTAGAACGATGAGGATGAGAGAGGAAGGACACATGGTGGAAAGCGGAACAGCCTGTCCATGGCCGAAACAGCAGCCCTAGCCACTGCGCCGCGTGCTAATATTTCGGCCGGCCTGGGATGGTCGTACGCTCAGGGACCAGGACCAGCTCATCTGACAGTCAATGAGCGGACCGTCACAGACCATCGCACGGCCCCGGGCTGTACCGAGTCACCGACCGGCCCTGGAGGAGGGGACGGTGATGTACCGTCTCTCTGTGACACACAGCGCGCTTTCATCAGTCCGCCCCAATCCCGTGAGTGGTTTATGGCGCCAATTCGGCTCACGGTTCCGGCCAGCTGGCTGCATAATTAGTGCTCTCAGTTCTGGATGGCTGGCTGTTTATCTTCTCCGACATGTGTGTCACACACGCGGGACTCCGACTCTGTCAGTCATTTGAGCCCCGTATCACACGCCTGGCGTGAGCGCGGGCGGTAGCGGCGGGTTCTGTCGCCGGCAGTTTTATTGCCGTCATTTGTGTTAACTCGCTTTATGGCCGCTGTTCAATCGATCAGTGTGATTTGTTTATGGTCTATGATTGGGGGTGGATCGATTTGTTTGCCACGTGGCAGCTGTGAAGATAAGCACTATTGCCACTATTGCCCGCCGTCACAAAGTCATGATTGGACAAAGACTGGAAGCGCCCGGAGTGCGTATTTGCCGAACGTGTGTTCTTTGTTCCGCACACTCGCTCGTGTCCTAATTGTTCCAGACTCTCCTTGTGCCGGTTGTCTGCTGTGAAAGTTTTAACACACGACACATCCCCAATCTTTTATTGTTCTTCACTTCAAGATTGTTTTTCCAATTCGGTCAGTTTCTTACCGGATCAGTTGACGCGGTGTTTTGTTCATACGGTCTGGCTGGTAGCGGACCGAGCGCGCAGGATAAGGCAGAGTGTTGGACAGTCGAAATTAAAGTATGGCCACCATGTAGGCATAAACTAATTAAAACCGCACTCATGATTTGTGTAAAGGGCAAAACCGGACACCAAAACGAACGCCCAAACTTTTAGCTGATTGCATATGTTACAGGTGATGTGTTGTGTTCGCACGGGATCAGGTGATGTCGTGTTTGGTTCGCAAAGGATCAGCTGCTCCTGTGTTTTGTTCACACGGGATCAGCTGCTGCGGTGTTTGTGATGAACGATCGAGTCAGCGGGAGGGCTGACAGGCCCCATCCTGGCGATGGGGCCGACAGCTGCTGCGGTGTTAGCAATATATCAGCTGTGGCCTAAAAGGCCGCCCCATCGCCTGGTGCGGAGCTCTTATCGCCCTGGTGATAACTGCCCTTCCCCTACGTCAGACAACTGGTTATCAAAGCAGCGCCGCCGAGCTCGAGGGGCTGGCGGGTGGGGTTAGCTCTGACCTCGCTCCGTCAGTCAGGCGCCCCAAGTCCGTGCCAAAATCCTCACTGCTCCCTACTGCCGGATATTCCGTCCTGGGCTCATATGGCGCATCACAGTGGGAGGTGTGGCGCGGCTGTCTGAATGGGGTGGATGGTAAACACAATTCAGACCATACGAACCGACTAGTCAAATAAGCCGGCGGCCGCTCAACCCGCCCCGTCTGATGTGTTCTGGAGCGTATGTATGAGTGCATGGGAAAGTAGTGTCTGTAGCTTTGCTGCCGGTGCCCCTGGGCGGCTCTGCCCCTGTGTTGTCTCACGCGGTGTCTCTCTGTGCTCCAGGTGCCTCCGAGCTGGACGCCGGTGGGCCCAGTGACTGTTTCGCCGCCGCTGCGCTCGGTGCCCGGATACGTCTGGCTCTGTCAGCAGCAGCAGCAGGTGCAGGCCATGCCCGGCACCCCGGCCGGCGTCGGCCCGCCGCGGCCGATGGGGACGCAGCCCGGCGGCGCGCCCGCCGCGCCCATGCCGCGCCTGCTGTACCAGGGCGTGGCGGCTCGGCCGGCGGCTAGCCAGCCGCCGCCGTACCCGCCACAGCCGATGAGTAACGCCGAGCGGCAGCTGATGGCCGTCAGGGAGATGCAGCGGCAGCAGCAGCGCCAACAGGGGCAGCAGGAGCAGCTGTCGCACAACAAGCGCCTGACGCAGTGGTACCAGCAGCAGCTGCTGCAGCCGCAGGGGCGTACCGGACAGCCACCGGTATCGCAGCCGCATCAACAGGCTCCCGCTCAGACTCCAATGTCCCAGCCGCCGCAGCAGTCCCCTGCACAAGTTCCGATGTCCCAGCCGCAGCAGCCGATTCCGGTGCAAGTCCCAATGTCGCAACCACAGCCGCAGTCCTCTGCACAAGTCCCGATGTCGCAGCCGCAGCGACCGGCTCCTGTTCAGACTTCAATGCCTCAGCAGCAGCAACACCAGCAACGGGCGCCACAGCAGCAGAACATGCAGCCGTCAATGTCGCAGGCTCAGTGCCACTCGCCAGTTCACTCGGCACCGTCACCGTCACAGCAGTACCACCACCAGCAGCAGCAGCCGATGCCTCAGCAGCAGCAGCAGCAGCAGCGGCCTGCGCCTCAACAAGAACACCAGCAGCAGCAGCAGCCGATGCCTCAACACCAGCAACAGCAGCAGCGGCAGCCGATGCCTCAGCAGCAGCAGCAGCAGCAGCAGCCGATGCCTCAACACCAGCACCAGCAGCAGCAGCAGCCGATGCCTCAACAGCAGCAGCAGCGGCCTGCGCCTCAGCAACCACTCATGCCTCAGCAACAGCAGCAGCAGCAGCGGCCCGTTCAACAGCAGCAACAGCATCCGCAGCAGTCCATGCCGCCGCCGCCACAGCAGCAGCAGCAGCAGCAGCAGCGACTCACGCCGCCGCCGCCGCAGCAGCCTTCACCCAAGCGGCAGAACCGCCAGCCGGCACGCAAGAAGCCGGCTGCCAAGAACACCAGCTCGCCCTCCAGTGGCGCCAAGCGGGCGGCCGACTCACCGGCGCGACAGGCCAGCAAGCGGAGCGCCCTGGCCCTTGACGAGGACGGGCCGTGCGGTCCCGTGTGCGCCACATGCCTGCGCGACTTCCCCGACCAGCCGGCGCTGCGGCTGCACGAGCGCACGTGTCAGCGCCAGCTGCAGCAGCGCGCCGGGGTGGCGGTGCGCGCCGCCCCGGTGACGCTGCTGCCGCCGCCGGCGCGGCTGGACGCCGCCGCGGCGCGCCCGTCAGGTCAGTCTGCGCCGGCGCAGCGGGGGTGCGCCCAGTGCGCGGCGCACTTCCGCGACTCGGCGGAGCTGGCGGCGCATGCGGCCGTCTGCCGGCGGCGGCCGCTCCAGGAGGCCGGCCGGCCGCAGCCCGGCGCACCGCCAGCCAGGGTTAGTGAGACCGGCCCGGCGCGGCCCGGCGCCGGTCCGAGGTGGTGGGAGGACGGCCAGCGTCCGCCGCCCGGCTGGCCGTCCAGGGTGCAGGCTAGGACTCCGGAACGCGCTGCCGGGATGGGCGCCGTCGGCAGTCTGTAGCTAGGCTCGATAAATCCGGAGGAAGGCGGTGCTAGCGTCTGACCTTTCGTAGCTCGTAGCTGAGTTTTGACATTCGTTCGATACGGTCTGGGTCTTATTTTATTTCATTTTCTATCGTTTTCTCGAAGCTCTGGTTTCTACGTCGATCGCATTTTAAGTTTTCATTTATCGGAACGACTCTCTTTTCTAGCATCGATGATTTTTTAGTGGAATTTCGTAAACGCTTGCTCGGTTCAGTTTTCTTGTCACTCTTTATTTCATCCTCGCATTTAGTTCCTTCCTCGACAAAACTACCCATCTTTTTCCGTTGATATCATTCCCATACTGCGACTCGTTCTCAATTTCATAAACTGAGCTTAGTGTCGCAATTTTAATTACACTATTGAACTAGTTTCTCTGCATTTTCGATTTCCATCCGGCCCATAGTCACGAAAAATGTCTTTCATGGGAAATTTTCGTCTTTTGTTGCTATAAGATACATATGACGATATTAGATGGGTGATTTTCCCCCGGAATACATGCATTATAGCGTAAAGCATAGAACACTCATGTCAATGTGCCAGCTGGATGCGAACTGGTAAATCATTGTCGCCTATGCATGGCCGCCATATGTGTTTCTTTGTGACTGCCGAGGATTGGACCTTTTTAGCGTTGACGATTCAGCGTCGAAGGCAGCACTTTGTCAGTCATTCAGTAGGACTGGGTGCAAAAGAGTGGACCCGCTTTTGTTGCCTCAAGAGTTTCTTCCTGCGCTCAGTGCTCTGCTCCATTTCCCATTTCTCTCTCACAAGAGAGTACATGCGCACAGTGTACTGCTCCATTTCCTCTCCCTCTCCCGCCACCCTGTCGGCCTCAATCCCTCCCTCTCCCCTCAACCCCTCGTTGCTCCAGCTCTGTATTCACAATGCGTACTTGCCGGGACTAATGTGACGCAGTTCGTGCCTGCGGCGCACCGTATCTTTGCCGTATCAGCGCCGCTGCGTACTGCTTGGACGCTGGGCAGGACATAAATCACGGGTGCGGCTGGCGCAGTGGAGGGGGCTGTTTTTCGCCGCCGTCTGGCACCTAAGATCGACTCGACGGTGATCTCGTGTCCTTGGGCTGTGGACACTGTTTGTTCTTCCTCTTGGTGGACGCTGTCCCTCTCCCTCATCCATTCCCGACCCACCCCCTCCTCGCTGCCACCCTTCCTCTGCACCGCCACCCCTACCTCTCCCCTCGCGATCCCCTGGTCACCGGCTGATCATCGGGTGGGCGCCCCGCCGGGCGACGGGGGAAGCGCACCGCCGTCTATAGCGCTCCCAGCCGCACGTAAAATAGCCACTGGCCCTGACACCGTGATTAATGGTGGGTCGGGGCACTGCGACCCACCACAGGGGGCCCGGGTCGTGCCCGGTCCCCCTGTTGCTCAGCGGGGGCCCCCGTGGGCTATGGGGCCCGGCCGGCCGCTTCTCACGGCCGTGTGTGAGCGACCGTCAGCCGGACGACCTGTGATCGATAAACCACCAGTGGGTGATAACTCTTCAGTCTTCCGCGCTGTCATGAAACACCTACAATGTAGAGGTTTCCACCAACTCGATTCCTTGAATGGTCGAACGCCATTCAGCCGCAGGCTGCTTTGGCATGACCAGTTTTGTGGCGTTGGCTGACTACTTGACTAGATGTCGCCATCCCAGTTATGTACTGAAACCACGGGGATCTGAGTTGCTCCCGTCTTCGTCCAATCCTCGTCTTGTCCTGTTCGTTCCCATTCCTTCCGGTTTCTCCGTCTCTTATGTCGTTTTTCGCCCCGTCCCATCCTCCTAGTCTCATCCCGTCCCCGTCCCGTCCCATCCCTCCTAACACCACTCTGTCCCCATCCCCGTAATCGCCACGTCATATGTGGAAGGCTTTTGATGTCAATACAATACAATACATCCCTCCAGTCCTAAACCCACTCTGTCCCCGTCCCGTCCCATCCTCCCATCCCTCCTAGTCCCACTCTGTCCCCGTCCCGTACTCGTCCCTCCTAGTCCCATCCTATCCCTATCCCGTCCCGTCCCATCCCCATCCCGTCCCGACCCGACTGCGGGCCGACGCGGCGACTGACCTCAAACGGTCAAAGGGCCATTATCCGGCCCGGTCGGTTCCCATTAGCCCAGCGACGCCAGCCGGGTCCCTGCCTCAGGGTCGGTTTGTGATGGCTGTCACGCGTTTATACCGGCGAGGTCGGAGCGCACGGCCCGTGTGATGTTAGGTTAGGGCGGTGACTGCAGGGGGTGATGGAAATGCCGCAGTGGACGCCAGGTAGAAATCCCTTCCCGGAGGGGGGGGGGGGGGCGTGTCACTCCGGCGCTGACAGGGATTACCGGTGATTGATGATCCGATATCCCCTCTACCGGGTGTGAGTGGACAGCTCTCACACCTAGGCCCGGGCCGGAGACGCGTGGCAATAACACGATACTCTGTCTTGTGAGACAACGTGCCCGGGGACACATCCATTCAGCGGCGCGGAACAGGGAAGAACGAACAATCGCGCCCACGTGGCAACACATCCACTGGCGCTCCGGTGGTCGTTTTAGGTCCGCTTTAGCCTGTTTTGCTTAGCAGCTTTCTGCTTCCGTCCCCATGAGTTTGGTGCACTGCGTGTTTCGTGTGCTTGCTTTTCACTCCATTGGTTATTTGTAGCTGGTTTTTGATGCATCGATTTTGTCGATTTTTATTTTTGGGGGTCAGTAGGCCTGTTTGGCTCACTTATGCTGTCGTTTTGTTTTGTTTGTGTAGATGTTGAGTTTTATTCTTTGGTTCCGAAGCATGTTCGTGTTTCACGCGTGTTTTTCAATGCTAATTTTATTTGCTTGCAGAGTTTGTCTATTTATCTTGCAAGTTACTTCTAATTCAAGTAATCTTTTTAGCGTAACGACTTTAATTATTACTGTTCAAATCATTACGCTCGTTTAAACTGTCGTTCTGCCCATGTGTTCCCCCGTCCCCCCCCCCCTACCCGCCTACACGCCCAGTCCCGCAGTCTCTCACGAGGCTCCGTCTGGCTGTCCACAGCTCTCGCCTCACCCTTCGTCAGCCTCGATGTCGACCTTTGCGTATAACGGCCTGGGCGACCTGCCGCCGGGCGCCTCCCTGCTGCGCGTTAACTACCAAACCGACTCTGCGCCGCGGCCGAACCCCGGCCACTGGCCGACCGCTCGAACTGGCACCCCAGCCGCGGCCACCACTCAGAAAACCGCGACCGCCTCACCTGCCAGAAGAAAAACGCCCAACGCATCGCCGGCCAGAAAGAAAATCGCATCGCCGCATTCGAAGAAAGCCTACAGAACATCGCCAGCACAAAAGAAAATCTCAAACGCGTCACCCGTCGGCACGAGGATTCCCAATGCGTTACCGGTGAGAAACGAAAGCCCGCTTGTGTCTTCGGTTTTGAAGACGGCCAGTGTCTTCCCTCCTGTCCGCCGGAACGCGACTGGTGTCACGGCGGTCAGACGCGCCCACTCGTTCGGCGTCGGCCAGCTGACAGTGAGCGAGGTCACCTCTCTACGGATGGGCGAGTTCGAGTCGGCGTCTGGTGGTGTAATACACAGTGAGAGTGGCGCGGACTGGGGCGACCGGGGCCCGGGGGACGACGATCCGCCGCCGGACCAGCCGCCCCCGCCGCCCGGGAGCGGCCCCCAGAGGGGCGGTACCTCCACGGCCGCCGCCGGCGCTCCGACCTCGGACGACGGCCGGCCGAGGCGCAGCGCCACCGAACACTACTACGGCGTGGTGGACCACTACTACCAGGAGGAGGTGGCCGACGCGCTGCCCGGAGACGGCGGCGAGCGCCGCAGGTCCAACTCGTCCAACTCCGGCGCGGCCCGCTCCACAGCCCCCGGCGGCGACAGCGGCAGCGGCGGCGACGGGCCGGGCGGCGGCGGCGGCGGCGACGGGCCGGGCGGCGGCGGCGGCGGCGACGGCTGGCCGCCCGTGCCCGCTCACGTGCTCTCCGTGCTCCAGAGACCGGCCGTGGTTCTCCTCGAGTCGCTGGACGAGACTATCGGTGACCCGCGCGACCCGCAGGTGGCCACTGCGGCCTACATCGTTCACGGAGATGATGTGGTCGGGCGCCGCCTGCGGTCGCCCGCTGCGCAGGTCGCTCAGGAGCAGGAGGCGGCGCGGGAGAGCTCCGGCAGTCCCGAGCAGCCCATCATCATCTCTGAGGAGGAGGAGGATGAAGAAGAGGAAGAGGAGGTGGTGAGAGCCAGCTCGCGCGGGAGCCGCCAGCGTCTAGCGTCCTCGACAGAGGAGGATGAGTACAGAAGCAAGGCGTCGACGGGCAGACGTCCACCCCGTCGCCGCCGCCGCAACAGCAGCGACTCACCGTCGGACTACTCTGATCCGGATGACGAGACCTTCACCGTCCGCCCGTCCAGGGCCAAGCGGCGCCGCGTGTCCTCGGGCGCGGGCCCTGACAGCGGGTCGGCCGCGCGCCGGCGCCGGCCGAGCGGCCGCCAGCGCGGAGCCGAAGACACGCGCCTGGCCGCCCTGCAGCTGGAGCTGAACCCGCCGCGCCGCAGCCGCGCGCGCGTCTCCTACGCCGAGACGGCCGTCTCAGAGGGCGAGGAGGGCGACCAGGACACGCCCGGCTCGCCTGGGTTCCAGCCGGAGCAGCTCGG
Organism: Amphibalanus amphitrite; assembly: GCF_019059575.1. Taxonomy (NCBI): domain Eukaryota; kingdom Metazoa; phylum Arthropoda; class Thecostraca; order Balanomorpha; family Balanidae; genus Amphibalanus; species Amphibalanus amphitrite. The sequence goes on along the minus strand of NW_024881613.1, from coordinate 218,611 downwards.
CGGCTCGGAGTCCGGGGCGGGTGACGGTACGGACGGAGATGCTGGCGATCCGGGGAGAGCTGATGGTGATGCTGATGGCGGAGCAGGTGCCGGCGATGCTGCCTCTGATGTTGACGACCCGGGAGAAGCGGAAGACGGTGTCGGCGGTGTTGCCGAGGACGACTCCACTGGCGCTGACGGAGAGCAGAGCCAGGAGGCCGGCCCGGCAGACAGCACCGCGCCCGGACCCGCACCGCGCCCGGATACCGCCCCGCCGGCCCCGAGCACGTCCTCCCAGCCCGTGAGCAGGCCGCGCTCTAGGGCGCCGCGCAGCGGGGTGTCTGGCAACGCGCGGCAGCTGGAGCTGGTCGAGGGTCTGGACGTGTCCGCCATCGTGGGCACGCAGACCGTTGACCCCAGCGTCGGCCGGCCGTTCTACGACGCCGACCTGGTGGGGGTTCCCGTCGGCCCGGAGCCGTCCGAAGCCGAGTGGGAGGCGGTCATGTCGCACTGGGCCGGCCTGGCCAGCACCCACCGCATGGCGCTGCTGCGGGTCCAGGTGCGCGCCCACCAGGTGCGCTACCTGCGGCACCGGCTGCGCGCGGCTCTCCGCCACCGCCGGCTGCTGCCGCCGCTGCCGACCCCGGACTGCGCCGGCGCCGTGGCAGACTCGGACCGGGGGGCGGCAGAGACGGCCGAGGGGGCGGCCGAGAGAGCGGGGGAGGCCGGACAGAGTGGCGAGGTGAGAGGCGAGGACAGTGGGCCGACCAAGGCTGTCTCGGCGGCGGGCGACGAGCAGCCGGCGGCGGACGGGCCGACGGAGAAGTCCCCGTCCCCGTCCCCGCCGCCGCCTCCGCCGCCGGCTGAGGACAGTGTGGAGTCGGATCAGCCAGCTGTGAGTACCGGTGTGGTCGCGGCAGGGGCGGCAGACGCGGGCGGTGCAGAGGCGTCGCCGGGCGGCGTTACTTCCAGTTCGTGACAATCAGACAGCGGCCGGGGTGAGCTGCTGAGTGGACTCGAGAGGTCTCAGGACACAGGTCAGTGGAGTGCGCGCAGTGCAGGGAGGTGTTTACCGGCTAAAGGCGCATGTGTGAAAGCCAAGGTCTGTGCTGTGGCCATGCGATGTGAGATATAATCGAGTTCAAGTGTATTCAAGAGAGCGTTGGTGTTGTTGCTGCGCCGAATGGGTGGCTGTTGTGTTTGCAGAAGCGTTTGTGTTGAATCAAACTGGCGGTGATTTTTGACGCCATCTCATTGAGCGTGAAGGAGCAGCGGCGTTTTGTATCCCAGCTCCCGCTCCTATAGTGCAAACTGTGGACCACTGCCATTGCATTCGTGTGTCATCGCCCAAATGCTGACCATTTACCGCCAATGCCTCTCAGTATTTGCAATAAACTGAAGAGCTGCTGTGCAGATAAATCATGTATTTCCAATGGAGTTGTGGGCTCACAATCCGTTAGTTGACTAAACCTTGCATCTGACTGGCTCCATAATCGCTGGTCCGTCAGAACGAACAAATTGTGCCAGACCAGTGGCACAAGCATCCACCTCAGCACACGAAAAGCTCTTTATTGAATAAATTGTCTCCCGGGACAGCCCTGCGGTCTGAGATGGATCAGTGTCTCCGTGAGGTGGCTCCTGGTTTGAGATAGATCCAGGTTGTTCCCTATGTAGTCCGCATGCAGTTCCGGCTAGTTCGGTACTGGAGTACCGGATTTCCGGCTATGCACCGCGCAAGGGTATATGCACCGCGTGTGCTGACGTGATGCTGGTCTGAATGAACCCTCTGGGGTGTTTTCACTCTAGTTCCGATCGAAAGGCCCGGAAGAATCCTCACTCACTAACCGCACTGGCCATGGGGATGGTGTACAGAGTGTCACGGTTCCTCCACTGGACTGGCGAAACCTCGGGAACGCGGAGAGCAATGGTTGCAGGTGTCGGCTGTTGCCGGGGCTGGAAGCATCAAGCAACACAGTCGCATTATCGAGTGCTCCATTGCACCGAATATAATGTGCTGTCTGTGTATTTTGTATTTAAATGCGCATGCCTATGCACTTAATTCCTCTCGAGTTACGGGGAATTTTGTTCTTTTTTCAGCATAGTGCCGAAGAGAACCAATAAGTTGTGTATCCATAGAGCCGTAGTTGTGTATTCATAGAGCATTGTAAGGGTGGTGGTATTAGTGGATATAAGTACTTTAAAGGGAAATTAGATAAGGCTATTTTTAATCGCTTTTGTACGATAGCGTTTCCTCGTCGATACTCTGGTGTCGGGAGCAGAAAGCATGCCGTAAACTTAGGTGTAGTTGGCGACTCTCGTGCTTAGTTGCATATTTTATTATGCGCTGTCGTTAGCTTGTTTGGCGGATGTTGCTAAGAATTCTTGGGTGATGGGATATTTGAGGATAAGTAAGGCGCATGCACGTTAACTAACAATGCAAACATGTTTTCACCACGTGATGTTTAATTGCAACGCACGAAGCAATAAGCATGTCGCATTGCACTGCACAGCGCTGACAACTCTTACTAATTGCGCTCATAGTACCAGCCACATAATCTAGAGTATAATAAGTTAGCCTAGTGTAAGTACATAATACCTTAGTATGTATTATAACATAAGCTTAGTTTGTAAGTTACTGTTCCAATGACCGTCTAGCACGTGTCGGGCGTTATTTGGACTGTATCCGTCGATGGGCGACCGAGCGGCCCCCGGCTGCTCCGGTCGTCCAAAGCCGTCCGGGCTTCACGCTCAGTGTACCACTTCTTTAGTCCGCGTGTACCGTGTACCGTGTACGTACACCGCGTACCGCGGACGTACCCGATAGAGCGGGAGACAACGCTGGGGCCAGGCCCGTCGGGAGAGAGGAGGGGCGCCCCCAGCTCCCCCGCTGCCCGTCATGCCGTGGTGTGTATGGCGCGGACTGAGATGCGCTGTCGGGTATGTGTCTCTCTGTCTGACTGTCTGCTGAGATGTGTCTAATGGAAGACACTGTCTTTTGTACTGAAGGAGGTTATGACGAGCCGGATGAGATAAGGTATGGGCACGAACACCTGTGCCACTATGTGAAGCACATACCATGCATGACGTTCACTACAGTGTAATCACTGCGCAGTGCGCATGGCTGATGATTGTGTTTTTGACGGAAAATATACCTTTTTGACCGGCAAACTAGTGAGTTTGAGTGAGCGTACGTGGCGCGCCTCGAGGGCTAAGGTATCACTCCGGGTAATGTAGGCACTTTCCCCCCGTAGGCGACTGCCGCCTTCCTTCATCTCACGTCTTGCGTATTCTGTGGTTAGCGGCCGTCGGTACACACAATTATCCGTAGTGATAGATGACTGCGTGGGACGGCTCACAGCGTACACCTATGAATCTTAGGAAGGCCATTACCCTGCGGCCGCCCGGGCTGGGTCGCCTCAGACGCGGCTCATCATCGGCAGGGCCATCATCTGAAGCGAGCCCCGGGGTGGGGGCTGGATGGCGCGGCGGACCGTCCCGTGGGGTCGGGGTCGTTCACTTGTTATGAAATAGTTGAATAATTGCGAGTCGGCTGTTATTCCACGGGTCGGCTGATTGGCTTCGCTTAGCCAATGCAAGGGGCAGTTTCGATGCTATAGTCCCCTCCCCAGGGCGGGATAAGTTGTGTCGTGGGGTAAAAGATGGGTAAAAGGGATCCGCCGGCGTGCGGAGAGCGTGAGTCCGGGCGAAGTGCTGGGGAGGACGGGAGTCTAGTCAGGGAGCCCGGAAAAGTTCGGTGGCTCCAGGTTTTGGACAAGCTGACGGGGAAAACAATTTATGTGTTTGGCGGTGTAACATTTAGGTAGCCCGATTTCATTTTCTTAGCATACAGCTGTTCACACTTCACACTGTTCTTACAACCGCTCGGTGCTCCTGAGCCACGCCCCTTTCCGACCTGCCGCCTGCCGGCGCCGAGTGTGACAGCTTGGAAGATTATAATGCTATCCAGACCGTCCGGGTGCCTTGCAAGAAGCGAGCGTCCCACTTTGTGTATCATGACGGCATCGTTGTGGGGTGACCGGCGTAAAACGGTAGCGGCCCGTTATTGGCATTTGTTTTGAATAACATTAGAGTGGGGTACTTAGACTATGGACATCGCCACCCGCTATTGGCTTGTGTTTTGAAACTATTGAACGACATCTGAAGGCTTCTGCGAATCAACGCCGCCGACGAATCGACGGCACATGACTGTTGCCGGGACATTTCTGACGCTGAGCGACGTTGAGCTAGATTTTGGGCATGTTGTTTGGCGTTTGAGAGACGGGTACGGGTGGGAAGGAGGCCAGCGTAGTCGGAACTGTGCGTTGCTATCGCCTGATTGGTTGAGCCTCAAATTGGGTGACAGGGCGTATCGGCCTCCTGCAAGTATAAAACCGCAGTGGGCACTTATTATGGGACTCAGCGTCAGAATCCCATCCAGGTGTGCTACGTTAGGCCCTGTAGGGGAGCGTCCCGTGCAAAGCGCCGCAATCACCCGGTGAAGACGCGTCAGACCACGCGGCAGGGGGTGCGGAGCGAGCGTGGATACTGTGTGTGTGGGGGGGGGGGGGGGAGCAGAGGTCGACTCCGCCGCATTCTTCTATTCATTTTTTTTTTGTCGCGTCGAAATGTAAAACTGGATAAAAATGGAGGCAGGTAGCCTAACTTATGGCTCCATGGAAACGTATGCGTGGGGTGTTGGGGCCGGGGGAGATTTATTACGGTATGCGGGCTGGGATAAAAAAGAGCAAGCGTGGTGGGAAATACACTAGCACATCATCAATTCTGAGCCTCTCGAGGCCTGATGTGGGCGTGGCCAACTCGGGCGAGTTGCGAAGCGAGAGCAAAAGAGAGGGAATCGTGGCTCTGGGTGTCTGGTCGCCAACTGGTGCAGACGTCGAGTCCCGACTGCTCTCTTCTCTGCTGGCTCGAGCTAGGTTCCTGTCACGCGGCGATTGTCGATGGGATCACAACCCGTAGTCGGGTTAAGAGCACCGGGTTCGGTTTAAGTGCGCAGCGTGGGGGTAGGTATTGATAGGCTAGAAGTTTACGGTGCGCGGAAAGTTCTCGTCGATTTGGAATGTAATTCGTGCGCAGTCTTTTATGGTCTTCGGCATTCCACAGAACATGGGACTCAAACAGAACACCAACAGTCAGCAGTAGCTTTGTTGCTCATCACATCAACGCCAAGTCCATACAAACGATACCGAACGGTGAAACGGTGCGATACATAGCTCATTCACACGGCTCAGTGAGCTCATAACGCCGTGCCCCGCTCGGAGACACGGAGAGCACACCATCACTGATCACTCGCCGCGGTACAACTCCGCCGGCCGCTCACACACGCCATACATAGCGCAGAGAGCAGAGCAGCGACCGAACACCGCCAGCCGGCCGACCGGGTCAGCCGGCACCAGCACTACGCAAGATCACGGCTTTGTACAGGCCGCCGGCGCGCTCGGTTCCGGGACCGCGCCGCGGCGGGATACTACATACGCTGTACGGCGGGGCCGGATAAAACTCGCGCCGCCGGCCGAAAGGTACATCCAGTGACTACAGGACCTCTACCCACTACACAGGTAACAAACCGACTCCGCGCGTCACACACTCGTCCAGAGACCACTACTCGGTCTGACCGGGGCGGCGCTACCGGAGGACGCCGGGGGTCAATCGGACGGCGGTGCCCCGGCCTCGGCCTCGACCGCGGCCGCGAGAGCCCGGCGGCCGGCCCACGCCGCGGCGCAGTGTGATGGTACGTACCGCCGGGGAGGCGGCACTCGACACGGGCACGCCGGCCAGGTTCAGCAGCAGGTTGGCGCCCTCGCGCACAAAGCGCACACCGGCGTCCTCCGGGCTGGGACCGCCGACGGCGGCGGAGGTGACGGTAACGGGCGTCCGGGCGCTGCAACAGAACGGTGCGGGTCAGGCGGAGGGCAGACGGTGACACTGCACATCACCACTGCAACACTGGCGGTGTAATGAGATGGGATGGCACACGGTCCTGTCATGGGGCGTTACTGGAACAGAACGGCTGTTAGTGGTGGGGAAATGATGACCATGATGACTGTCGCCGCCATATAGCCTGTTTCAAACAGCATACGCGAACATGTTCGCAAAGCTGGTTAGGATGACCCGAACAAGATTCTATAGATCCGGGTCCGTTTTTATGGTCTTGTTTGTAGCGAAAACCTGCTCCCCTCACATGGGCAGAGCTGATTTCGCTGTTTTCTGCGGCGTCCTCGCTCCCCCGGAATAATAATAAACTCAATTCGCATCCTAATGGCTCAGCCAGAATGGATACAATGACCTTGACTTTCACCCACTTCTTAGTGATCTTGGGCTTCGGCGAACCATCAGGTTCGTCCATAACTTTTGTCTCGGCGACTTCGGGGACATCCTATAATAGACGGCTTGTCTCTCAACCGGCTCTGAACATGTTTAACTGACGACAAGTCCACAAAATGTAAGAAAACTTAAGTGCATGAGGACGAAGATGATGAAAATTATGATAATGCCCCACCTACACCTGCCCCCGAAACGTTCTCGAGGCCTTCTTCCCTTCACCTACACCACTCTGTCTACACCACTTCTGTCCGTCAGTGACCAAATCCTGGCCGCCACCGATAGGGGGGATGTCTCTATGCTATGCCTTATTGATTTAAGCAAATGTTTTGATGTCATCAACCATGAGTTATTACTCGCTAAATTGGCAATGCACGGCATAGAGACATCCTGGTTCGCCGCTTATCTCCAGGGTCACACACAGAGTGTGTCATTGAAGGACGAGTCCGGTCGCCGGGTATTATCACAACCTCTCCCCAACTCTATGGGCGTCTTTCAAGGCTCGGCACTCGGTCCCTTACTCTTCACGGTATTTTCCAATGATCTATCACTTTATTCTGAGGATGCAGCAGTCTTCCAGTACGCTGATGATACTCAATTGTTGGTGAGTGGCCCTTTAAACGACCTTAGGGGACTCATCTCGCGCTTGGAAGCGTCACTGGCGTCTCTCGACCATTGGTTCAGTGCAAATGCTCTTAAAGTAAACACTGCTAAAACTCAGCTCATGGTTTTCGGCAGTCGGCAAAATTTGAGAAGCATACCTGCTTTCACCGTTTCTTTTCGCGACACCAAACTAGTGCCATGCAAGCAGGTGGGCAACCTGGGCGTTATCTTCGACGGCACCCTGTCCTGGGACGCGCATGTGTCCGAGCTCAGTCGCCGATGCACGGGTCTCCTAATTGGCCTCTCCCATGTCCGCCACTATCTCCCCGACGGTGTCACCAAGACACTAGTGGTGGCTCTCGTCATGTCACGGATCCAGTACTGTCTCTCCGTATTTGGTAATGGTAGCCAAAAGAACTTCGATCGCATTCAGAAAATTCTTAACTTTGCCGCTAGAGTCATTTTCGGTCGCCGTAAATTTGATCATATCTCCCATCTCCGGGACCAACTCGGCTGGATGGCACCTAAAACAATGGCTGAATACCATACCCTTATCACGGCGCACAAGGCCATCCAGAGAGGTGAACCCGAGGAGATCGCGACCCTATTTTCCAAAAATTCCCAAACACGAGCAAGGTCTACTCGCCAAGACCACCTTTTTCACTTACCGCGACCCCGACTAGAGACCGGAAAACGTAGATTCGCCTACCGTGCCGCGGCGCTCCTAAATACTCTCCCCCTCGTGCTAACGCAGTTGCCTCCAGCCAGATTTGCCCGTGCTGTAAAAAAGGGGCTTAAGCCTAGCCAGAGTAGCCATAGTAGCTAGCCTCATGACTCTTGGACTATGAAAGGCAAACGAGTCTGTGTGTACATAGTTATGAACGCGGCTTCGTGCGGGTTTCACCAAGTATGTGCGTGTTCGGCGTTCGCGTTGTGTATTTCGTATCCGTAAGTGTGTGCGTTTTCTTGTGTAGATACCTATTTCTTGTGTTATCTTCAACCAGCTCGGACTCGGAGTGTAATCGCCACGCCGATTGTGGATTGCTCTTGATCGTCAATACACTCTGACCTGCTCCCAGCGCTGTTAGTGGCCCATCAGACGGTGACCGACCCCTGAATAACCCGACCCGACACAGCTCACATGACCAGCTCGGGCCCGCCGATGACGAAGCACCAACAATGAGATACGGGTAAAAGACGCTGAACTGGCATCAACTGATCCGACATCAACAGAGGTAACAGGACGCCTCTTTGTCTGCCGCACGAAGGGGACTGCGAGGACAAATGACGCCACTCCGACCCGTGGCAGTGAACAATGGGGGACCACAAGCACGAGCACGCACTACGCAGCGTCAGCTGTCGTCCGTTTGAACAAGAGCAACAATCTGAGGTCCGAGGCGAGCCACCAACACCAAGACGCGCCCACGGCAAACCCTCTACAGTAGCTATCCAGTACAAGGAACAGGCACGGCACACAATTCACCGTTTTTTTTTGCTTGTTTTTTTTTTCAATCCAGGTTATCACTCTTTCAAACGGCAGGCTCTTCATAAGCTTCAATGAATCATGCGATTCTCTTTCCACGAACCTCTGTGAAGCCGGGTGCGGGTATCTCGAATGATGAACGGGTATATGTCCGTGTCATGTGAAACGTTTGTGCCTGTAGAACCGTGTTCGATGGTTTACAATATCGATCTTACTTGTCAAACAGTTATACTTGGCTTACTGCATGTTTACGCATTCTTCAGTCGAAGCGTGTAGTAAATACGGAATTATCAATGTCATTGATTCATGCGAGTCATCGTAGCAGCCAGTTTGACGTTTCCGATGGCGCGGCGAAGCGTGCGAGGCATCCGCTGACTGCGCCATGCCATAGGTACACTATTCCAGTAGCGGCCAATGTGACTAGGGATCACAAGCCGCGTAAAATCGGTGGGATGGCAGGACAACAACGAGGCGTCTTCCACCGGGTGTAACGTGGTTGGTCGCTCAAACTGTTACCTGGGGTCGCCGTCTGTTGCTCTCCCCGCTCTCCCAGTCAGGTAGAGGGTTCAGTTGCATTGTCCGGGGACGATGTAGATGACACGGCGACACTCGGTGACTGAGCAGCGGCCCGTCGGAGATGTTCCCGGGGGAGACGTGCGCACTGCCGCGGTTCAGTGTCCTGGGTCAACAGCTGGAACCGCGTATCTGCATCACATAGCTCTATAGAAGAGCCCTTAGCTGGTTGGAGCCGATTTGGGCGATCGTCGCCCTGTGGTTGCAACAGCCTGTTCCTTTCAATCGTCCCTTCCGTTCGCGGCACGGCGGTCCCGCCCACGTGTATCCCACGTGCGGCCCTGACCGTGCTGCGCCGGCCTACGTCCGAACACCGGCCGGCTGTGCCTGGCAGCACGCACCAATCTCGTGATCGTGGTCGTCGGAAGATGCGGCATTCTCAGAAGACGTGACCAACGTGATAAGCCGCGTTCACTAAGTCAGATTTCGTGTTCATGTCATGTCGTGTCATTCCATATACATATATGAAGGCTTGACTAATGCGATAAGCAGCGTTTAGCAGGCATAGCTGGATCTCTTTACAGGGTGTCCCATAAGTTCGTTCTCACCTAAATTTTTACGGTTTTAGGCTCTCTTACTTAAAGGCACGCTGAAATTGGTTCGTAACTGAGCTTACGTGGTTGCCATGGCTGGTAGAAATATGCTCCACAGTAACTAATTTCTGTAGACAAAATAGTTTTTGCTAGAGAGCCCGTTTCCTACAGAGACGGCTAACGCCGCAACATAGAGGTCTCCGATACGGGTACGTCTCGGTATTTAGTCAGCACGTGACCATTCGCGACGATTGAGGGTGATTGAGGCTTACCAGTCTGTAGACAATGTCCATCGCTAACTGGACGCACAGTCAGCAAGTGACGCCGATGATTTGTCGGGAGTCAATCACTGCAAGTTTATCCTCTTTCCAGTCAGCCCTCAGGAGTAAACCAAGTGGCCAAAACTGTGTGGCGCCAAAGTGGCCATCAAAAAGGTCAAAGGGCTAGAAAGTTGGCAAGCAGACTTTTCAGGATGGATTACCAGCTGTCTAAGAGTGTTCTTTCGGGGTACTTTACTCAAGGTGACTTAAGCTTTGCTTACTGGAGGGCTCAAAACAGTCAAAAACGTCTTAAAATGGCCAAACATGGGTTTCGTTATGCCTGAGGCTAAAAAGACTAGAGGGCTGATGACATCAACCAGGTCATCTGGACTAACTAGTCCACGTTCGAGATGAAACACCCGTCCAAACCCGAAAACAACCCCTAAGGGCGAAAGAGGAGGCCTCCGTTTCGTCCCGTTATGTTCCTATGCAAAAGGCCAGGGTCGCAGTATTGTGGGGTTATAGGCGTCCAGACGCTGACCAGGTTGCGATTGGTGTTCCAGAAACAGCTTTGGGAAGCATAATGCTTTTCCAAGAACATCTGGGAGGAGTTTCAGCCCTCAAGCTGAACTCGAACCGTGAGTATGAACACATTTATAGAGGAGAAAATGGCATCCGGGAGGTCGTAGGCCCATCTTCAGGCAAGACAGTGCATCGGTGCACATGTCAAGCAAAGCTTAAAAGCGGTGCAAGGAGACTGTAACAGGCGTTTGTGGCAAGATCACATGCCAGGCACCTCATCGGATCAAAATTTTATAAATATGTGTTGGTTATGCTGAAATTTAGGCTCGTCGAAGCGTAGCGCTGTTCCAGCCTCGAGGAGCTCACGGCGCATGTCAAGCCAGTCTGGGTTAACTTTAAGCCTGCTATGCAACCAAACATGCCGGTTGGCATGCCGCAGCATGTATTCATGTGTTTGCCTATCAAATGGGGAGCACATTGAGGGGTCATAAATATATCGAAACGCAATGTACTCTGTTTCACATGCAAATATAATGTGAGAACGAACTTATGGGACACCCTGTAGTGCGACTGACGGTTCACAGATCAAAAAGTGCGCCATAAGGCGTTTGGCACATTTGGCAGGGACAGGGCGTGTAGCATCTGGCCCACCTCTGGCCCAGCTCCCACTCCACAAAAATTGAAAATCAGCTTGTCCTTGTTCGCGGCCCCGGCGGCGATGTGACTCACCGCTCGGCACTGCTGAACATAAACAGTCTATACAATTGTCCCCAAGGTCAGCCGTTCCACCGCTGAACGTAAACAATTTACACAATTGTCACCGAGACACACCCGTTCCGAGAAGCGGCTTATTATGATGTGACTATTTATAATTGGCTCTTATCAAACTTGATGTGTATAAAAGAGAGCGAACTCGCCCTTCCGGTTCTTTTCAAACGTCGACAGATGTATAAAGAAGTATAGGGTCAACGACATGCGCCACACCAAGCGATAACTGACATGTACAGTAGGTCTACTAAAAAAGTCCCCCGCTCCAGAGGCGGCCGGCCGGCCGAACCCCCGGATTCCAGCCCCGACTCTATTGTGCAGGCCGCGGCAGCGACACGGGTCAGGTCGCGGCGCCCGGCGAGTGGGTCAGTTGGCGGCGGCCGGCCGTGGAGTGAGGAAGCCGTGTGTGGGGCGCAGAGATGCTGCAGTGCAGAGGATTGGAAGATAATGCAAGGCCATATATAGGAGATAATGACTCTGCACGATGCCGGAAATGATGCCTTTGTGATCTAAATTAAACACCTGCAGTGCATATCCTCCCTTGCCCCATTCCTATTTTATCATAATCCTTCAATAATCCGTAATGGCCATTTAACGCAGGCAAGCAAACAAAACAACCCGTTTAGCGGCGACATCATCTCGTATAAAAAAGCGACAGTGATGATTAGAATAGACTTAGCGCGAGGGCAAATCGAGGGGTATCATAGGTGGAGAATTGTGACCAGCTGGGGGTGCTCGGACGCAGCAAATCCGCCGCCGCCTAGCGGTGACCTTGACCCGCGCCGCCCGGCCGCGGCTCCAAAGCCAAGCCGGCGTGGAATTGGAAGAGCTCGAGCACCCCCAGTCCAGCACAATTCTCCACCCGTGAGGGGTATAACTATATGTATCACATACCGAGTATTTTATTCCCATCTAGCGAATTCATTAAGATTGGGGATCTTGTCCAACAAGTCAGCGGCCGTTCTAGACACAGATAAATGCTTTTTTTTCGGTCGCATCATTATCTGCAAAAATTCGAAGCGAGGTTTAATTAACCCTCGCCGGCCGAGAAGAAGGGGTGGATGCCGCCACCATGTATTTTTTGCGGTAGCTCAAAGCACACTGAAGATAGACGGCTGACATTTCACACGCCTTACATTTCATTCAAGCCGGATCACTTGACATCAACCACGTTTTCAGGTCAGGTCACTTAACTATGACGTCTTAAAGGGACCCTCCCACCTTCAAAAAAGTTAATGAATTGCCATGAAAGTGATGTCGCTCGGTTCAGAAAGAGCGAAAACGAATATCTACCAAATTTCATCGAACAATATTCACCAGTTTTCAAGATATTAGACTTTTACTTTTGTTTACTTTTTGGGATCTCCGCTGTTCCTAGCGACTTTATTTGAAAGTGCGGCACTTGTTGCGCGCAAAGCAGCATATACCACCGCGTGCTACCAAACGCTTTAGTCAGGGTTACTTTTACAGGAAAAGTTGAGAGGGGGAATAAAGTTCGGGGCAAAGGCGGATCCAGGGGCATCTGAAAGGGGGGTGGGCGGCAATACCATTAGGTTTTTCGTTAGGATGGAGCCCGCAGAACCTTACCTACCCCCAAATCCTATTCTTTCCTCGGGTTTCAGCCACTTTATTTTGGAAGGTTGCCAAAAAATAATTTTGCTAAAAAATATACGCACCTACCTTGGCTGTAAGGGGCGGGGGAGGTCCCAACTTGACTGCGCCCTTGCAAATGCCAATCAGTAGTATCAACCTATCAGTGGTATCAATAACTAGTAGGTATACCCCGGCCAAACATTAAGTAACGCCTTTCTAAAGAGAGAGGTTAATCCGCGCCCTGATTGGAGGTCATTTTGGCCCCCATGTGGGTTTTCTTGAAAAGCGAAAAACGGCGGCGCGCAGCGCCGCCAAATTTTTAGTACCTTACCGGGCATCAATTTGAAACCTTCGCACAAAATTTCAAGTCTTAGGTCACCTTAGGTCAGGAGTAATTGATGTCAAACTGTTCGAGCAAAAATGAGCAAAAAACATGAAATTCTTAAACGCTCACAAAAGCTACAGTTAACGAGCAATTCCAAAGTTCTTTGTGTGGTCGTGTATGTAGAGAAACGACGGCGCTACAAAACTGCAATCTCTTCAACTACAAGGTGGGCAGTGATATCCGAACAAAAACTAATGAAGCACAAAACTTGAATTATTACTATTAGTATTAGTGAGCAGTGAAAGTTCCATTGGGAAAGCCGGCTGTGATGAGGTACATTTTTTTTTGCGCCCTGCTCTGCATGCAAAGCAGATGAACGTGAATGCTGCATAAAGAGAAAAGTCATTTATTACTCAAAGCTTTAATGCCTATGGGACAAAAATAACGTTGTTTTTCCTTCAATGATTCCGGTTTGGAGGATGGTTAAACACGGCCATTGTCATATTGGGACAAAAATTTTAGATGTCTGGCCTTGGCGTCGATGAAAAAGTGAAAATAATCGTGAATAAATGGGTCGTTTCTGAGAAAGAACACAGAATATAAAAGGGGCTCCAAAAGGGGGTCACCTTCTTTTTGCGTCAAAGGAGGGGCCATGGCCCATTGCCCCCCTCCCCCTGTATCCACCCTTGGTTCGGAGAGGTAATCCCGTCCCCCGCCGGTTTCTACGCCGACGCCTGTACCGATATGTCAGTGATTTACCCCGTTTACATGAGTCATTCAGCCTAAACGGAAATATCCGATTAGCCAGGGAACGGAAAAATGCGTTTCGGTGGCCCCGTTTACATGAGCCTTATCGGAAAAATCCGTTCCGGAACGGATAATTCCCTTTACGCCGGCAGCCCGAAAAATACGGATATTTTGCGCATTTTTACATGTCTGGCGCAGCTCCTATCAAGCATTATTTGTGCTTGTTTTAGGCTTAATTTACTTGATTCTTAAAAGTTTTGTATGTAGAATTGGAAATAATCATGGCACAAGCCATTATTTTACTTGTGTGCTGTAAAAGAAGTGTGATTAACTGTCAGAAAGCAAGTAAACAATTGAGGTCTTGGACAACATTGAAGAGCACATCTATATTGAAAGTCTTTTTGGTTTCAGAAAAAGGCTAAGACAGCTCATAATAGTCATAGCTCATCATGATGGACCTCCAGTAAGTTGACAAAATGAAAATGCATGAAAGGATGTGCAGGATGGTGCCACACTTCAGAAAACATTGGTATGAAAGTGGGTGACGCGGGATTGTGTATACATTTTTGGTTGACACATTTGAAGCACTTGAATATTTCAGCATTTTATTTTCATTTTTTGCTTTTAGCTGCTCAGTTCTTCAAAGACAGGGGTCAGATCAGTACTAGGTGAATTGTGTATAGTAGATGTGACCTGTGGGTGCATTGCTTGACTGTCGGGTGCAACCCAATATCCATCATTTCCAAGTGTTAAGTCATAACAGAAATTACATCTACTCACCACCAAACTTTAAGACACTATCAGTGCAATTTTCAAAATGCATAGAATAATCCACTCAATCACACCAGGTATAAGATGTGAAGATGAAGTCCGAGTGGTACCTAGGTATGTGATTTGGTAGGTTGGTTCACCTTGTAGAATGGTAGGAAGTGGTTTGCGAAAAGACGGAAGAGACTAAGACAAGAGACGGTCCCACCGACTATCCGATCGGTATCGGGTCAAATCTGGAGTTCCTGCTGCACTGAACGTAAAATGGTTGGATGGAACCGAAAATTGAAAATTAATAATTATCTTAACGCCAGCAACGTTGATTGATGACGAGAATCTGATTAACGATGGCTATAGAATCTGAATAGCGAATTGATTGAAAATGGGCTCCAAAATAAATTTGAAAGGGGGAAATTCCCCTTTCCCTCCCTAGCCGTTCAGACACGATTTGAAAGGGGGAGCGGAATTTTCGAAGGGGGGAAATTCCCCTCTTCCCCCCTTTAAAAGTAACCTTGGCTTTAGTGAAAGATTTAAAATCGTTAGATCTGCGCTGACGTCACAAATTCTAAGGGGGCATACCAAAGCATTAGCCCCTTAGAATCCGAAAACTGCAAGTTTGAAATTCCATATCTCCGAATTAAAACATTTTTCGATGTTGTGAGTGCCCAAACCGATATTTTCAGGCCATGGCCACCAATTTGGCTATCTCAACTCAAAACTAATGTTAAGGTGGGATGGTCCCTTTAAGTAAACCTCTGCACGGTTGTCGGTTATAAAATGATGCAATCCGCAATGCACTTAGTGTCTTATAAGCATAATGAGGAATTATTGAAACTGTTTATTTGGCATCGGAAATGATCTGAAACTATACCTCAAGCACATGAAATCGTGAATTCATACATTCTTGGCAAGGTCTAATGCTTCACTTTTGCATTGTTCACCTTGCGTGACGTCATTAATGACGTCACTAGGGTCATAGGAGTGCTTCGTCAATAACTCCCGATCAAAATGAGCTAGCCAGTCGGGACAGCCATCAATGGACTTTGCAAGACTTGCCGAATCAAATGTTATGCAAATGTCCTCTTTCAACAGCTTCGTGACCTGCGTTGCCCTAACATGACATTGACCTGAGGTAAACATCCTAAATTGCTTCACGTAAACAAAAAAGCATATAAATCGACACGTCTGAAAACAAAAAACACGATGTATCGAAATGACTATAATGCGTTTAGTTATTTACCAAAAACTGATCAAATGCCTTGGGGCCCTTGACCTGCCCTAAGAGGTCACTGATATTTTAAAATGGGGTACCAGTCGCTGCGTCACGTAACGACGCAAGCGCTCGTTTTTTTCCGCGAGGCTCTAGCAGCTAACTCAATTATAGGAGCTAAACATGGGGTCGGGGAATCGCTCCCTTCTCACTCACTATTTGGCCGGGATAGTGTTTGCAATGATTGTTAAAATCTAGCATTTTAAGATTTCAAATAACCCATTTTCCCGCCCAAGTCTTTCAATTCAAGGTCATAACACCAGGTCACGTCAAGTGACCTTACCTCACGGAAAGTTCCTGTGCTCGTCATATATAAATACACCGACTAACCGATCGCTTCAGAACTTTCAGCGATTTTAATGGGCAACAGTATATGTATTTGAAACGTTAACTTTGCAAGTTTGACATAGATGACAGAAATGCCGCTCAATTTTGAGATCGCTCGAGTCAATGGGAGAAAATTGAACTGCGTTTTTTTTTTTTTTTTTGACGGAACGCATAATAAACACTCTGAAAACATGTGGTGCTTGATGAGATACAATACTAAATGGGAAAATTGTTTGTTATGTTGGGGCCATCTTTTTCGGTCTGAAAAGGCCCTTGCAGAGCTATGACATAACCATGCTCTGGTGTAGTAATTGGGTTGTGCGAGCCAGCGACAGTGATCTGCGGAAGCGAGACTGTTCCCGTGGGACGATTGCCCTGTCGGGACAGTCCAGCCGTCTCCCAAACGGTCACCCGAAGAGGATTATGTGTCCTGGAATGGATCCGACATCAACTACAGGTTGGCTGGTGGGGTGACCTCCAGTCCAGAGAGGGAAGCATGAAGACTACTGACTAGGGGCGATGCGGATTGGTTTTTCCTGAGGATAGCGAGGACGGAAGGAATCCAGCACCCTTAATCCTTCCTTATACTGAATGTATCTCAGGCTGTTAAATCTCCTAAGCGCTTTTTCTCTACATCGTCAAGGTGTCATTAACCCGCGCATGACTGGGGGGGGGGGGGGGGGCTCTACAGAGCCCCCCTCCCGTTTTTCAGCAATATCTTCTAAACCGTTTGACGGATCAACACGAAACTTGCGGTACCTTCAAAGGCATCAATTTTACACCTTTTGTTAAAATTTCAACTTTCTAGCTACCATAATTTAACCGGAAATGACGTCAGAGTGACGTCATGTCAGCCGATTTTCATGCAAAATACTGAATTACGGGAAACGCTCTCAAGAGCTCAGTTTTAAAGCTAGATCCATTTTCTTTGCATGAGTGGACTATAAATACACATAGCTATCAAACTGCCATCTCTAATTTTCGATATTTTGAAAATTTTGAAAAATATGTATTTACAATTACAAAAATATATTAAAGTTTTTTACTTTTCGCAAAAACCGGAATATATGTGATAGAACACACACTGATGAACTACATTTGCAAGTTTTAGCCCAATATCTTCAAAAATAGCCAAGTTATTCGCATTAATATCAAAATTTTACATTTTTTTCAAATCCATTTTTCAGGGACGCCATTTAATTGCGTCCCAGAAAAGCTATTTCTGGCACCTAAAAGCTGACTCGCCCCAAAATTGGTCCTCAGCACCTATTTGGTGGATACCAGCACCAATCATGGAAAATGACCTTAATTAGCTGTTTCTGGCACCTATTCATCGGTACGCCTTACTCTTTTTTCTGAATCTGGCACCTAAATGCTGAGCGTAGCACCAATCTAGTAGAAAAATGAACTACTGGCTGGTAGAATCATGTTGTTCTGGTATAATGACCCCTGGAGTCTAGCCTAAAGGTTGCCAGTGCAGCTACACTCTAAGACAGCCCCGTAGTGATCTCAGCATTGTATATGACGTTTAAGTAAGCAAATAATATTGATTTGTTCGAAAAAAACAATGTCATTTAAATATTTAAAAGTATTTATTTGTAATGCTGAAAGGGAAACATTTTTGTGAGTAATTGTCTCGATTTTCACCATTAAAACGGGTATTGCATTTTTTGACGTCATCAAATAGCTCCAAAAAAGAAATGTAATGTTTTCATTCCGTTCAAGGCCGCTGAAGAAACGCGAGATCTTGCGTGGGACATTGTCCGTTGTTTGTTTGCCGCGCAGAGTTGTGCCGTGGTTGTGCCTTTTTCATCCGTTTCTTACTTATGTGTGCATGAAGCTTTGATTTTGTTTTTGGTTATTGTGTGGCCGGTCAGTCAAACGCCCCTGTAGAAACCGGATGCTGTGTTTGATCGAGATGGAGTCAGACGATGATTGCAGAAAGCTATTGAAAAGAGGGCCGGTTGCGTGGCATGTCTGTTCAGAGTTGACATTTTGCTTTACTCCAGTTTATGACCTGAGAGCATAGGCGCGGGAGCCGGGGGGGCAGTGGGGGCAGCTTGCCCCCCCAACTCTGGGGCCGTGGGGGCGGTGCCCCCACAGCTTTGAGACGGAATACCACACTTTTTTTTGCAAATGTTTTCTTTTTTTGTTGAAAAAGCCGAGGGGTGAAAAATAAGTGGCCTAAAACCGGTGAGAAAACTAGATTTGGGGGTACCCTAGGTTAATCTCTATTATGGTGTGCCCCCCCAGTCGGAAAGTAGTTCCCGCGCCCCTGCCTGAGAGCCTGGCTGGAAGTGACGGATCCAAACTTTTCACGTTAAAATGGCTGAGGGTGCAATAATCTCTACATAGCGGGCTGGTATAGGAGCGTCTTGCTATGCTGCACCATAGCTGGCTAGTGATTCTCTTTTGGCTAGAAATGGCATTAATCATTATCTCCACTCGCGAAAATGGCACTTGACATCACCGAATGCAACGTTCATGTTTGTTAGGATACATAAAATCAGGAAGATTACGCGAATTAGGTAGGCAAACGTGGAATAAAATAGGTGCTGGATGTTTTGGTTTTGGTGCTGAATCAGCAAACAGCAAATACGGAGTTCAACTAGACGATCTGGCAACTTTAGGCTGTGTGGAAGCAATTAGGTGCCAGATTCAGATATTAGGGTCGAGTAAGCATTTTGGGGCTGATCAGCAATTAGGTGCCAGAAACAGCTTTTTAGGGACCAGAAACAAATATTCCCCATTTTTCAGTACGTTTTTGACGTCTTACAGCAATATAAATGGCACCATCGTGTTCCTGAGCTCAAACTGATCTGATAGGCACCTTTTTTGTTGAACAACTTCATTTTCAAAATTTGACCTTTTCTGACCTGAAAGTGACCTGACTTCCGGTAAATTCAGCTGACAATGACCTCAAATGACACAGACAACACTATTTTCGAAATCTACGAGTAAAATAAACCATAAAACATGCGTCACGTGACCGATACATGATATAGGGGAGAGTGGGGTGGGTTGTATCAGTTTTTATTCCTAGACCCATAACCTCGTAACTATCCGTGATAAACTCATTATTTCCATACTTTCCCCTTCCTTGATTCTTCTGCTTTTTTGTGCAAAGTAACTTTTCCGCTACCTCTACCAGTTTTTCTTCTACGGTCTCCCGAATAGAACAATGTTTTTGATACAACTTGCCCCATGCCTTGGGTGAGTTGTATCACATGGTGGGGTAATTTGTGTCACTATTTCACGTTTCAGGGAGTGTGCTTGCTACTGGTTTTGAACATAACAACAACATTAAATGGGGTTAATACAATGCATAGGTATGCTCAAAGGCTTCATTTTATTAGACCAAACTTAGGTCAATGCAATCCGAACGAAACATCAACAGACTAGACGCAAAAGTGGCCCGTTAAGAGCAAAGAAGCCAACACATTGTGCCGAAATGGAACGAGCATTGACTAGCTATCTACAGGGTGTCCGGAAATTGATTGCGCACTCTTCTAGTCCACTTAACAAGGAAAGAAAACATGCATGGGTCATGGTTTATTTACCGATATACCCTCCACCCAGTCGCACACACTCCCTCATACGGTCGGGCATGCCACACATCAGGTTATACAGTGTCTCTGCACTAATGCTGAGCCACGCTCGCTGGAGGTTCCTGATATGCGCCTGCTCGGTGGTAGCCGGCTCCATCATGTCGAGCTCGCTCTGCACGATAGTCCGCAAGTTCTCGATGGGAGACGGGTCAGGGCTGCTGCCCAGCCATGCACCCTTGTCCCAAAGCCCTGGGAGGTTGTCCCAGCACCACCGTTGAGTGCTGGCGTCGTGATGAGCTGAAGCACTGTCTTGCTGGAAGATCGCCTCGGACATCTTCGGCACATCTTCGGGAGCAGCTCGACCTGTGTTGGCGCCCCCGTCTACCTCTTCCGCTTATCGCGGACGCTGCAGACTTCTTCAGAACTCTTTCACGTAGTACTGGGCCGTCACGGTCTGACCGCGGGGGACGATGTGGAGCTCTGACAGGCCCTGATGACTCATCATGGCTCAGACCATGATTTTCAGCGGTTGCTTCATCGTGTCGATGTCAGGCACTTCAGCACTGCTGTGCGCCCAGACGCGCTCGTTCTGGCGATTCAGCGGGTGCATGAGCTCGAACACAGACTCATTGCTGAACAAGACGCGCCGCCAGTCCTGAATGGTCCAGTTCTTCTGCTCCCGGGCAAATACCAGACGCTTCCGCTTCTGGACTTCGGCCAGTTTTGGCTGCCGGCGCAGATTGAGCGGTTTGAGACCCAGGCACTTGGCCATATAGTTGTGAACAGTGGTCTTCGACACCGCTTGACCCTTCTCAGTCAGCTTTTTGGCCAGTTTCCGCGTCGTTTGGCGTCTTTTCAGCACGGCCTTGGCGAGCACGTTTTTGGCCACTCTGCTCAGCACAGTTTTTCTCCCATGGCCCTTGCGATTCTCCAGTGCTGCACCGCTGCGGTCGAGAACCAGTCAGTAATGAAGGGTCCGGCGAGATACATCCACTTGTCGGGCAACATCACCTACCGTCATCCCGGCTTCAACCATCCCAACCGCGCGGTAGCGCGTCGCTAAAGTGTGCTCCCTCACCATTCCCGATATGGGGTCCGCGCGCGAAGACTACCTCTCGAAAAGCGACCTGTGGCCGCTCACTGCGGCTGGGGTCAGGTCACCTGCTGGATCACGTGATCATCTGACACGCTGGGGTGCCCGGGGGCGGGGTCGCGAACCTCCCCAACCGGTTTGGCAGGAGCACGTGCGAGATACGTGAATATGGACAGTGCGCAATCAATTTCCGGACACCCTGTACAAACGCGAGCCAGGGCTTAGCTTTCGCGATCAAAAGCAACATACCCATACATACATACATACATACATGTTACAACATACCTCACCCGGCTCTGATACAACATGTACCTAGCCGCCATCTTGGAAAAAAACATCCTCGTGCTCAAAAAACAGCGGACAGCTGGAGAAATCCGTTTTCACTCACGCAGCCTTAGAACCTACCCTCACAGGGGCGTCGCCACGGATTTTTGAGTGGGGGGGTCGGGTTTCTAGTCTTCACCCGATGGGTAGGGGTGTTTTTTTTTGCCACACTTCCCAGTTTTGTGCGTGCGTATGTGTGTGTGCGCGCGTGTAACAAATCGGCGCGCAGCGCCGCGAAATTTGGTATAACCTATTAGGTAGGTATACCTACCTACATCACTTGCGTAAAAATTATCACTGGTCACTTAAGGTCAGGTCGCCATGTCAAGTTCAGTTATACGGTATACCTCTATCAAACTTTCTCCTCTCGCCATTCTTGTAGCTTTTCTCCCATAACTTCGAAATTTGGTACACTATATACCTAATGTATGGGGTTATACGTATCAGCAATTCATTATTCTGAGGATTTGCATCTATGATCTGGAGGCAGGTCAAATACGTGACCTCATCATTAGAAAATAATGAGAAATTAGAAAAGCACGAATGCCTCCTGCTTTGAAAAAGTTCGTCAGAAACGCAAAATATCTTTGGAGCCATGACAAATCTGCTCATCATTGCCAGGGACAGGGTGCAACTTATAATGGCGAGTGATGTCTCGAAAGGTCATTAGTGGAAATGTCCATCGATGGCCACCAGCATTTTTTCTACAACTTTTGACGAAGACGCGGTAGAGCGATGACAGCACCTGGAAGGTGTTCACTGTTCAGCTCAACAACACGGATCCATTCATATGCAGCAGGAGGTCCTTTTTCGATCATGACATAACGTTGACCTGAGGTCGTTTTAACGTTAATTCTGAATGGTCAAATTTTAACTCATGTGACGCGTCTCAAAGAAATAAACACGGTGGTGACAAGACAACATATGTAAATACCAAACAAATTCACGGAATCTAAAGTTATTGCAAAGCAAATGTTTCGGCAGAATCTGTCCAGCTAGCTATTTGCCTTCTATGGGCAAAACATAGACCTGAGATGAAATCTGACGCGAAGCTAGCGAAAGAGCGTTGAAAGAGCTATCGAATATGTTTTCTGCTTCACTGTAGCCCTTCTATTGGTGGGTTCCCAGTCGCTAACGTATAACGTATACTAAAGTACCGCTGAGGTATGCTTTCGACCCCTGATCAATCTAGAGGTTTGCGGAAAAAAGAGCATGCTGCCCGTGACGAGAGAAAGCCGATGATACCCATTTACAAGGTTTCGGGTAATCTCAGGACTCAGGTCATCGCCAATAAGTAGGGAAACTCGGGACCTGCTAGAACTTTGCGAATGTCAGTTGTGATGGTTTTTCGAGGTTCTGATTACGAATGTTACCTATCTTAGTTTTGAACGAAGACGATGACTCCATGCATTTGGGGTAGATCAGGTCAGGTCAGATCGACCAGTACCTAATAGTGGATGACCACCACCGATTGCTTCCTAACGTGTTATACCTACATATGTATAAGCAGCACAACTACTTCTTAAATGTTCAGATGGGCGCTAAGTTCAAAATCAGCTCCAAAATTTTTCCTATACCTAAATTAAAAGCATGTTATGAAAAAGTGAACCAAGGTCATCTTTATTTGAATCAGGGATATCGATTTATTTTTTAGTAGGTGATTAACTCGAGCGCACCGGAAGTTTCGTTGCAATCGGCTCCTTTTTGCGCGACTTCTTTGCGAAAGCCCGAGACGGTTTCATCTGACTCCCTTTCCCCTACATGTGCACTGTACAGCTAATTGTGACGGTAGCCATGGGGCTGAGGCTAGTTTGTAGTTTTGTAGTTAGGTACTGATCCGACGAATCGACTGCGACCATTTTTTTTTTTAACGATCAGACGAACGCTCGGGGCAGTTTTGGCGCGTCCAATCTTTTGAGGGATAAAAAGGTACAAGAATGGTGGCTACTTAAAAATATTGTTGTGCTGGTGTTCCCCGCCCATAGCTAAATGAACTTTAGGTAATTGGCTAATTGGCTTTAGGGAGCTCTTGAAGCGATTCTGAATCTGATGTATTTGTTGGTGTTGCTGACGCCTGCTTCACTGACATAAAAGCTAAAAAAGCATACTCAGCATCGCAAAAAGTGGGGGGTCGACACCCCCAGTTTTCAAGAGTGGGGGGGGTCACGACCCCCCCGACCCCCCCGTCGGCGACGCCCCTGTACCCTCACCACCGCTACGGAGATCTTTCAAATTCGTGCACATCTAAATGCCCAGAACACACATTTTCTTGCAACTTATTTTTTTAGAATGACATTAAAAAAACATAAAATCGGCTCTCACCTCGAGACGCGTCCACTCAGCCACAAGACAGAACAAGGAAAGATGGCGCCCGGAAAACCTCGTCGGCTGGTCGTGTCGCGAGCGCCATCCATTGGATAAGTTTGGCACAATTCGCCCTGATACAACTTGGACATGATACAACTCTCCCCGCTCTCCCCTACATACAATTTTCGTGACCTAGGATGACCTGGCCTTGACCTTAAAAATTCGAAGTAAAAGTTCGGTACCCTCAGGGTATCTAAGGCATCCGTCAAGGAGTGCGTAAACCAAAAATGAGCATGATCGGACCGGCCGTCCGGTGGTCAGAGCCTAAATTGTAAACTAGCAAAAATGTCGATAACTTTTACTGTGACCTGACCTGTGACGTCATCAGTGACCTCGAGGTCAATGAAAATAGGTTTCGCTCGACAGTTTTTCCAGGGCTATCAGACGCCGTTTGAATTTTGACGATCGGCCCAGTAGTTTCGGAGATAGGAGGGGGGCTCTGGAGAGCCCCCTCCCCAGTCACTCGCGTTATGGAAAATACCTACCCCAGTCATGCGTGGGTTAACAAAAATATGAAATCCGGGAGGATAAATTAAATATAGAAATTGTGGCCAACAGAACATTATCAGTTGCGTTCAACATACTCGTAAGCATATTCACACACCCAGCTTACATATGAGCCATGTAATGATTATTTTTGATAAACATGCTTAAGTTATGAAATCATCTGAAGTGTTTGTAAAGTTCCACGATACGGATCTAATGTCCTGCTATGCATTATGACCATTTCTGGTCAGGTCATGTCTTCGAACATAGGCCAAATTTTTCAAATGACCTTTAAAGATCAACTTTTGACTCATTCGAAGCGTTTTGATAAGAGGAACACGAGGCTGGTAAAATTAATTTCATGCAAGTTTCAAGCTAACAACTCTTTTAAGTGTTAGTGGAAAAGCAATTGGTTTTCTCATAATACCGATGGTGGCAGCTGTTGTTATTTACATGCTAAGCCGTTGACCTTAATTGAATCTGACAATATTGTTCAGAAATAGCGGTAAACGAGCTGATTGTTGTGTTAGGTTAGGCTCTTTCGGTCGATATCAGAGTGGGAAGGATGATGGGAATTAGGGGGAGACCTGGGCGGTAGTCCTGGACCTCATGCTCCGCTGGGGCCGAGCCCAACACGTGGGTTGGATTGCCCTGACACATGGATAGCCCTAGGCGGTGTTTCATGGCTCCGCGCTGCAGCACGCTGCGCTGCGCTGCTGCATTGTTGCGGCGGTTGATATGAATTCGGCTCCACGCTAGCGTTGCGAGCTTCCGAGTCTGTTGATGTTTCCATTGAAATTGGAAACCCAATGCACCGCGCGGTGCGCGCAACGCACCCTGTCTAGGCAAAATTTTACCTTCGATGACCTCTAAAGACATACCTCTGGCTATGACCCGATCCAAAGTTGGCTGAAGTATTGTTTTCTTCTTTTTGCTACTTTTGACGCTACTTCGAATACCACTTAAATGCCCAAAGCCGAGTTAGGTATAAGAATGATGCTCAATCCCCATTTCCCTCCAACAGAGCGTGAGAGTCTAGGTATTCCTGTGGGGCACGGGCTAACAATGACTATCTCATAATCATTGTGGCCATGAACATCTACTGCCATTCTTTAACACCGGTTTCGCTGCGCTAAGCGGTGGCCGTCCCGTTTGTTGGATTCTACAGCTGGCTGGCGGAAAGCGTTACCGGCCGGCCGTCCACCGCCCGCGGGCCGGACCGAGCGGTCCCGCTGACCCTACCTGACCTGAGCCTGGCGCGATATGGGACAGGCAGACGGGGGTTCGGCTCAGCGAAGGCAGCGCCCACTGGTGCTGGGGACTTTTTTAATAGACCTACTGTACGCGGCATTGTTATGACAGGTGTGTTCTGCCCTTTGTCTCCATTGTATATACTACTTATGTGTAAGGATAGATGCGATCTGCCTTTTGTCACCAGTGTATGCAATGCACTGCTGTTTTTGTAATGACGTTTGTGTATATGTTAGATAGCATCTATGTTATCTCATCATTGTATAGACAAAGGGATCACGAGGCCAACAACGTGACCCGCGCGTATAAAAGCCGACTGACGCTAGGTCGGTTAGGTTAGATCAGCCAGAGGCACTGTACCGCAAAGACCTCTGCTACGAGACGGGCGGCGCAAGATCCACCGGGTCGTAAAGCTAGGGTGTCCCCTGCTCGGCTATGGCTAAATAGAAGAAACATCCAACACCTGAGTTTTCTTCGGAGCCGAGTCTGCTTCGACAACACCAAGAAGCACGAGGGGCGCCACGCCACAGGCGTGACTAAGGCGAAAAGCATCAGCTAGCACTGTGAGTGGTCGCGGACCGTCTGGAGGCCACAGCCAGCCCTAGTACCCGGATCTTCTGACCTGACGTCGTGCGCGGACAGGTGCCCGGTTTAACTGACCTAGAGGTCACAGCCCCGCCCCGGTGCCCGTTCCTACTGACCTGACGTCGTGCGCGGACAGGTCGGAGTCGTCTGAGAAGGCCTCGTCGTCGCTGAGCAGCAGCTCGCTGTGCTGGGAGGCCGCCGGCGCCTGGCGCGCCGCGTACGTGTGCTCCTCCTCGGGACTGCGACGGATCACCACCAGTTGACGCTGCACACGCGGGGAAGGGGACGTCAGAGGGACCACCAGGCACCAGCTGACGCTGCACGAGTGCGAGCAGGGGTGTCGAGCGAATGGCGCACGCGACACAGCAACAGGGAAAATAATTCATCCTCCAGAGATTTTGGCGAGAATTGCACTATTTAAAACTAATCAAAAACAAAGATTTTATCTGCTTGAATGAAAATCCGAGCGCGATTTATTGATTGATTCAAGCTATAGGTAGCATTTGCCAAAACGTGTGCACCTGTTAAAACTAGCCAAAGACGTTTTAAGGTCTGGTCAGTCTCTCACTTCATTGAGTATAAAATCGTCTCGTGGGGAGATATCTATGAGAAACTCAAAATTAGAAGCTCTGCAACTTGGTCGATGCAGCAATTTGAAACGCACCTTTAGTACAACTCTTGCTAATCAGTTCATAATCTAGCATCACCTGCTTCCCCTGGAACTTGCGCCGTCGGGGCCATATATGATAAGAGCAAAGCATAAACGAAGCTGGGCCTCTAATAAATTAGGCCTATGGTTCCTGTAATGTGTGTCTCGTTCATTGCTTCTCGTTAATTGCTTATTGTTGTTTGTCTCCGCTAACCGTCGCTTCTATTTTCGTGGGTTTAGGATTAATTAGTTTGTAGTTCGATTTTACCTGCGCGGTGGCCCTATTTCAATTAGGCAGTTTCAACGTTCATTACTTCACTGTATCTCTGCCGTGCGGGGCCGACTTTGCCGACTTCGCCGAGCTCCGGCCGAGACCCCACGCGCCGCTGCGCTGCCGTGCCGCCGCGCCGCCGCCCAGCCGTGGCGCCGCGCCGCCGCCCAAAGCCGGTTCGTCACGGTGCCACGCATGTCCATCTTCGGAGGATTTAGCGGCGCGCGCTATTCAACTATCTCGACTCTGCCCTGTACTTAATAAAGCTTTAGATCTGCCGTTTACATACCTGTCCATCATAGTTTAGTCACACTTAGTCAGAGCCGGGTGAGCCTCGGGCAGTGCATCTCCCTCCTCCTTCCCCATTCACAGTTTACCGTGACGCTGTTGATCTCGCCCCGGGTGCCGGATGAGCCGACAATCTCGACCTCCATTTCAAACTGAATGGAATAGCCCTGCACATATACATACATATTGCATACATACTGATAAAAAACTTGATAGCCGGGAAAACGCCATGATTCTGCTCACTATACCTATCATCTTTTGTTGCTTGTTGGCACATTTTCTTCTGTTGTCTTTTATTTATTTTCGTTATTTCTCCTTCCACGGTCAACAGTAGGCAACAGTCATCAAGAGCACAAGTCCACATTCCGATAATTGTTATCGTTTTAGCCAGCATTCGGTTACAGATCATTTCTGCGTATTCTTTATAAGCACATTCAAGTCACACAACACAACCCTTATCTAAATTAGGCTACAACACAGATATATTCCACTGACGTAGATTGTATCACGTACGCTCGACCAGCGATCACTGGACACACACTGAGTGGACACGCACACTCGACCTTCACCAGGGTTCTTCTTTGGGCTGTACTGCGAACTCCTGAAGATCAGGGATGATCGGAGACGATTCGCGCTTCACATCCCGCCGCATGTTCTCCAGCCGACCCTCCAGCGCCAGGATGCGGCTGTCTCGGCAGTCCACCGCCGCGTGCAGCTCCTGGATAGTCTCTCCCTGCTCGTTTACAAGCTGTTCCATATCACCTAACCTTCGCTGCATGGCCAACAGCTTCTCCTTAAGCCAGTCCGTGGTCCTTTTCGATTTCTCTGTCAATAACGTTGTTTGCTTTTTCACTTCTTGCTGAAGTATAAGCTGAAACGCCATCAGCTGCGCATCACCGTCCGTATACTCATCTTCCGATGTAGCCGGGTCGTCACTCTCGCTCGGCACTCGTCGTCGCTTTGTCGAGCTGCCGTCACGATTCAGACTGCCCATCGTTCGGCCAACGTCGCCCGGCTCCAGCTCTGAGTGCCCAGCTGCATATCTGTCTCCCTCGGCGCTTCCCAAACTGGGAGCAGCACGCGCACTGCCTGACCCGGCCGCAGGAGTCTGAGTGGCTCCGGACGACTGCACTGGCTCTGTCACCACCCTCGCGCCATCCCTGGTGAGGATGATTTGGGGTTTTCGGCCGCCCGGCCTGCAGAGCTCATCTCCCTGTCCACGACCACGGGCCTGGTTCTGCGGAGCGCCCACACAGCCAGCGGCGGGCTGCAAAGAAGGACAACGCCGCTTTACTTGCGTTCGTTGAAAGAAGTCCAGACGGCAAACCGGGGACTGCCGGGAGTTTTCCTCACGCTTTATCGCTACGCCATGGAGCTCGGGCCGGTTGGAGAAAGAGAACTGCTGCGTTGCTGGTGCGCTGGTCGTTAGCTCGGCTCCGAACATTGCCGAAAATAGCCGACAAAACAACATCCAAAATACGCAGCAACTGCTCTTTTACCTCAGCCAGGAGCGGAGTACGCCGGGCAGTATTAATTGTTTTATCACTAGATGTTTTTTTCACACCTGTGAAGTGTGACCAATTTAACTTCCACTGATTTTCTCAGTCGCTGTGGCTATAAGCTCCGGGACATACCGCAGTAAATCGAGGGGCAGATTCAGCGGAGCGCGCGACACCGACCCGCCACTTACCTTGGCCCCGTCACCAATCAAATACATCGCATCGACTCTGCCCCAGCGAAAGTGCCAAGTGTGATCCCGAATTGACTTGTACGGATAACCCCACTAGCCGGCCCCTAACGCTGTACTGAATTTGAGCGCAATTGGCCCAGCCGTTCCCCACATGAAGCGACCCCTGCACCTGCGCACGGGAGCAGTAACCGAACCATGATGCATGAAAATGCATCGCCCTGCGTTTGTCTACCGAAATATTAAGTTTGAGTGCAATCGGCCCAGTGATTGCTGAGTTATAATAGGAACAAACTTCCCAACTCTTCATTCTGCACATGGCACATGCGGTGGAATTCACCCACAATCCACCTTCAGCGAGAGCAGTCTTAAAGTTGGTAGAATGGATTACACCCCACAAAAACCTACAACAATCCTACAAAAAGCGCAAGTCAAGCGACCCATCAGTCGCTGAGATATAAGCCTCTCAGAAGCGTAGCCGACAGGTCGGGTTGCTGAAGGTCACGTGACCGAAAATAAGCTACACAATGCTGAACTTTCAGCTGACGCGTGCCAGGCTTTGTGAAAGCATGATCCGCTGTCCCAGCCAGGCAAGAGGTGGTAAGCAAACCAAATCACAGATACACTGCCGGGCCTGGCGCGCGTATACGTCATTTTTCGATCTTTTCGAAGCTGACGTATGTGCCAATTGTGTTCTAACGTGCAATCATGAACTCCGTTACTTAGGAATCAGACTTTTCTTCGCGCTTGCTCGCAATGACAAGTAACGGTTGTAAAAAAAATATGCTACATACGAGTACGTTAGTTTCAGAAAACGAAACATACTTTTTACCGCTCGGTTGCTCGTCACCCGCTGCGCCCCCTGCGTACCTTGGCGATGGCAACGGCGGCCGGCTCGCCGGACGCCAGGCGGTGGGCCGGCGACACGAGCACAGGTCCGTAGTCGTGGCCGGCAGAGTCGCGCGGCCGCTTCACCACCTTCACTGTGGACGCACCGGGCGGAGAGGGGGTCATAAGGGAGCCGAGGGCGAGAAGGGAGTAAAGCGACGGGTGGGAGATAGGAGTGGGCGCCCTAGACTACAACTCAGAAGGGTGACTAAATGCGCCATCGGAGGGTAAACAATGATCAAATAGAAATAAGATGGTCGCTTGGAAGAAATAAGAAACGGGTTAAAAAGAGCAGCATAATGGCGCACCACACAACGAAACTCGAGCTACAAGCACAACAATGACGAGCCTGGGTGCGCACAAGAACGTCGGGGACTGCTTGGCTTGGGGAGCCATAACAGTCAGGGAGTAACTACGAGTTAGTTGTGAATGACAGCCCGATCAATGGCACACTATATGATCTATTCTGGACGGTATCCATAGAGCCCGTGCTTAAGCGTCACCGGCGGATGAGTCTGGTCAGGAAATAAACGGTCGTCAATAAACGATCAAAGTCACTCCGAATTCGGCTATGATATAACCACTAACAAATAAAGAACGTATGCAGCTGCTGGTCTATTATACGCGTATACGCCAATGACTAATACCAAAAGCGAACACTTGAAGTTCGATGCGTCGACACTCGACAGCCAATGGATTGGATATCATTTTCCTCTGCAATGTGACCTCTACCTTCCTCAGCACTGCCCCATCCGTCCACTCACCTCGACAGCGGGCCGGGGTGGTCTCCGGTGCCGGCGGCTCCTGCACTATCATCAGCGGAGGCTCGCCGTCGGCCGGCTCATCCTCCCCCTCGGCAGCGGCGGCGGCGGCGGCGGCGGGGGCGGCAGCGGGGGCAGCCTGGGAGCCAGCCGGCGCGGCGCCGTCGCCGTCCCCTCCACTCGACAGGAGTCGCCGCGAGAGCAGCGGGAACAGGTCCGGGTTGGGTCCGCCATCGTCCGACTTGGGCCGGTTCTTGCTGCCCGGCGGACGGCCGACACCTGTACGGAAGGGCGAGGGGTTACAAAGCGGCGATACGGGGGTGAGGGATGCCGATTTGAACAGTAGGGGTAGCCGTACAATTGCGTGCGTGTTGGTAGACACAGGTGACCTGACACACAGACCCTTATGATCAAAGCTCATCGCCGGGGTCAAGTCATACTGACCAGTGACCAGGCAGACGGCTGCAGAAATACACAAAGCAGACCCGCCGACAGCCCCGGTGGGGACCACTGACCTCTGCCTCGGCGGCGTGGCGTGCCGCGCTGGGCGGGTGTCGCGGGCGGCGGGGGGTGCTGCACAGGTACCGCCGCCACGGCCGCCGCCTCCAGGCTCTCCGTGGAGCGCGGGTCTCCGCCGGGCCCCGGCGTCTCTACCGGCGCCGGGGACGGGGGCGGGGGCGGCCGGCGGGCCGGGCCGCGGCGCGGCGACTCCAGCAGCGGCTGCGGCGGGCCGCTGAGCGCCGTGGCCGCCGCCGTCCATGGCCGGTAGACCGAGGCCCGGGAGCCGAACGCCGAGGGCGCCTCCTGGACGCACGGCGAGCGCTTCAGCGCCTGGATCAGGTGCGGCCGGTACAGCGGGTCCACCGTCCACAGCGAGCCCTTGCCCGGACCCTGGCGGGGCAGCGGGCAGGGTCAGATGGTCGGTCGGTACGGCGGTCGGTGAGAGGGGAGGGCGACACGAATCATCAGGCAAACGGACAATAACAATAACGGAAGAGACCATGTGGATCAAGTAATCGGGAGATATCAAGTAAAAATTCTTGCGAGATTTTTCAAGGGCAACTTAAGTCCAAGGACGAAAGATACTAAAAAAAAAAAACACACACAAAACAGGAGCACAAAAAACTTCTTCGATCATCCCAGTGCTGTCCTAAGCTGCTACCATATATACTCCTCAGGAACCTTCAACGTCACTCACCGGCGACTTTTCTATCTTCCTGAAGCACTTGTTGAGCGACAGGTTGTGTCGCACAGAGTTCTTCCACCCGATTGGTGCCGTCTGGTAGAACGGAAAGTACTCCTGGATCCAGTTGTAGATCTCCTTCACGGGCATCGCCTTCTGTGGCGAGTCCTCGATCGACATGAAGATCAGACACGAGAACGAGAACGGCGGCTTGAAGTGGACGTGAACCTGCCGGGAGATGGACAGCTCTGGTCAGCTGATGGCGCGCTTCGAGAACACGGATCGATCTTGTAAGTCATGAATCATGTAGTGTGTGCCGTACATAACTTCTGATGCTGTGCTGCCACGCTGTGTAACATTAAAAAATCACAGGCAATTACTGGCAATTAAAACCTTGCTGGCAATGGGAGTTCAGTGCACCTGGATCAGCTCTGCAGGGATGATTTCGGCTTACATTATAAAAACGAACTGCGTACCACCCCGCATACTCCCGTCCCCTCTCACTAGCCCCCTTCCAGTGCCCCATTTTCCCCCATTCCTCCGCCTACCTTCGGGTCGTAGGGCAGGTGGGGCGGGTGCCGTTTGGTCTTCCCGAAGTTGAACGTGCCCAGGATCTGCGGCGGTCGGGGCAGGTCTCCGTTCCTGCCGACGGTGGCCACGGCTGCGGTGCGGGCCGCGCGGCCGCGGCCAGCCGGCGTGTCGGGCACATCCTCTAGGTAGTCGGAGGTGGGGGACTCCTCGCTGTGCTCAGCGACTCCCTCCTCGACCAGCAGCGGGGCGGCAGACATGGGCCCGAGCCGCCCCTCGGCCGCCGCCGACTCTGAGCTGACCGACGAGCGCTGCCGGAACTTGACGTCCGACGCTGCGCGGGCACAGGGTATGTCAAACAGCGGGACACGCGCACAGAGGTTCCTGTTACACGATACGTCAATGAAGCTGCTCGGAAAACAATAACTACTGGGCAGGACTTGTTGAACAATACGATAGCGATAAGACAAGGTTAGAATGAAGAAATATAGGCTAAGCAATATATTTTAAGAGACACTCAAACAAATATGCAAAACTGCAATGCTTAACATCTTTTTTTTTCACGCAAGACTCAAAGCAACAAGCAGTGTACTACGGATATACTACATCCCATCGCCTCCCCATCTGTCTCTGCCTCGACCATCATCCAGTTACCTTTGAGGAGGTTTTTACTGTGCAGCCAGGAGAGGGAGGTGAGGTCCTCATCGACCACGGCCTCGGCCTTTCCAGAGGCCAGCTCCACCTCCAGAAACTGGTCCGGGTCGATCATCTGCAACCAGCCACACGGGCTCCGTTAGATGGGTGCAGGACAGCGCGGCGCGGACAGCTACACCAGTACAGCGCGCGGTAATCAACGTGGATTGTTGCAGCGCCCCTCTACTCGTCACCAGCTTCCCTGATCAGTCCTTCCTCACTCTCCCCGGTCCCTCTCACCACGTCGAGACAGTCCTTCAACCCGTTCTACTAACCTTTTTCCATTCCTCCCTTCCTCTCCCCTCTCCCTCTTACCCCGTCATCATCCTCTGTCTCCGGCCCTTTCTCACCCCGTCGTCATCCTCTGTCTCCGGCCCTTTCTCACCCCGTCATCATCCTCTGTTTCCATCACGCTGACACTGACGTCCCCGGACTCCTCCTCGATCTTGATGGCGGCGGCGGCCTCCTTGTCACTGCCGTCGCCGCCAGAGCCGGTCCCGGCGCCGGAGACCAGTCCCAGGCTGCGGGCCACCTCCGGCGTCACCATCACCACCCGCTGGCCGTTCATGTTACCTGGCGGACAGTGACGAGTCAGTGACCATTGTCACCCGCTGGCCGTTCATGTTACCTGGCGGACGGCTGCGCGTCAGTGGGGTGTGGGTATGCACGGGCGGTTTAACGCGTCATGGGAAGAAAAAGTATGATGGAAATGCAATGTGGTTGGGTCAAAGCAAGCAGCGAGGTTCTGTATAGAGCGACACAAAAACTTGAGACGGTTCGGTTGGTTGGTTTCGTCAGGGTCATTGATTAGAATACAATCGTATATTCAAACATCACAAATTATAGATGGTGTATCCTGGCTACTGGAAATCCTACTTGAAATTAAATAGGATTCTCTATCATAACAGAGATTATTCAACATAACAAAACGGCTCATCCCTTAGATCCAAGCAAACAGCGTAACAAGTCCACTGTAGCGATCAAACGTCCGTTAAGCCCGTCACTTCAGCCCCAACCACCGATCATTCTTCACTCCCACTCTGACTCCCATCCGCCACTCACTGCTCTGGAACATCATCTGCTGGGCGGGCGTGAAGCCGAACGTGGCGCCGGCCTTGGTCGGCGGCGGGCTATCCCGCTCGGCGTCCGGCGCGCCGGCCATCTGTAGGTCGCCGGCCGCCATCAGCGGCTCAACGCGGGCGGCTCACCGGCTCACTGCGGGCGGCTCAGCGGCTCAGCAGGGGAGAGAACAGTCTGTGGGGAATACAGAGAGATACCAGTCAGCGAAACGGGTCAGCGACGTGATGGAACATAGCTCAGGGAAACAGGAGAGGAGCGACAATAGCCCTCTATAGGTCGGCACTTGGTGATAAGCCGAGGTATCCTTACACACAATTAACACTTGAAAAAAACTTTCGAGGTACGCGGGTAAGCCAGGCTTCAGTGTAGGCGCCACCCTTCTGATTTGTACCAGTTCAGATCGGAGACGCAGACCACAGTTACAGCAGCAGCCAGGGCTGCGGAGTCGGAGTCGGAGTCGACAGTTGTGACCGGAGTCGGAGTCGGAGTCGGAGTCGATTTTAGAAACTCGAGCCGGAGTCGGAGTCGGAGTCACCGAAAATCTGTCGACCCCACAGCCCTGCTAGGTCTGCGGAGTCGGAGTCGGAAGTTGGAGTCGGTCGGAGTCGACAATTCTGCCCGGAGTCGGAGTCGGAGCTGGTTTTTGAAAGCCGGAGTCGGAGTCGGAGTCACCGAAAAGCCATCGACTCCGCAGCCCTGGCAGCAGCCACACCAAGCTATTACCCATGCACAGCGTCTGCTGTCGGCGCGGGGGTGAGGCTACGCGGACAGACCTGCCGTTACAGCCGCCCACGGCGGACTCAATTGACTCCGGCCACAGTAACGGTAACAACATTACGGCGCGTCGCTATCTGCCGCTGCCAGGTGTTGGCGCTTCGGTTCCCATGGAAACGTAATCAGAATAGCCTAGTTTGTTTACGTTGCCGTGGAAACCAAAGCGCCAATGCCTGGCAGCGAAGGTAGTGGCATGATGTGAAACAGGGCCGAAAAGGACCGTTCTGATAGATACAGCGTCAAATCAGGAATAAGAAAAGTCATTCCATCATCAAAACACACAAGCTGATGACATACCACGGGCGAGCCATAGCATAGGGATTGACCAACACAGGGTTCAAAAGCTGAGCAGATTGATGAAATGACTCCACGCAGACACGAAGGACTTATGACAGGCTAAAACACGCACTAATGTACTGCATGGGAGATTAAATAGGGCGATACATATCATTGTTACTAGGCAATGCACGTTAAAAATTGCTGCATTAAAACGCTGAATGTGGTTTTCATTTGGGTCATAGCTCGCGGCTCTTACAGCCAGCTCCAATGGCAGGTGATGGGTTCAGTTTGCCGGTCGGGCAGCCGTCGCCCCTATCGGACGGGCCGACCACGCGCGGCCGGTTACCATGGGAACGGCGTCGGTGCGGCAGTCACGCCAGGGCGCTGATACAGACCGGACCAGCTGGGGGAGGGCTCAGCGGGCGAGGGCAGCGTGAAACACCCACTGGACACAGGCCTGGATGAGAGCGTGCGGAGTGACCACTAACAGGGCAGTCAGCGGCGAAACATGGCCGTGGTCGATCGGCGCCAATTCATCTATTGATGGCGGGTGGATCCTGGTTCACAGCACCCTGTCAACCGTTACTAGAGCTTTCTGTTTCAATGGAAACATCAGCAAAGTAGGACATTGCAAGCTGCAATGTGAGCGTCCCAGTACGTTGGTTTCCATAGCAAATGCGAATCTGCACTAGTAGCCGCTAGAGTCGTGCCACGAAACAGGACCCTGATCCCTCAACCTGCACATTGATCGAAAGAATACTCTTTGGTGTCAATCGATAAATCACACTATCAATTCAGACCAGATTCAACGTCATGTTCAAGGTAAAAAAACATGTCCCTTTTTTCCTCGAGGGTCTTTTCAGTTCTAAAGCAATGCTTGATGAATAGGAAAACCCATTTCATCAGCAAATTATTCATCCTCAAGTGAAAAACACTCCCCTCCCATAACCCCAGTGCTTCAAAGCCATTCCCATCAGGACAAATCCATAGCCCATTTCAACGCCCGTACCTCACAACCATCAACACCACACTACAGCCTGAACACCGTGACGCTACACAAATGGATGTGACGCAATCAGCGCAACTCCAATAGTGAGCTGCCCACACACGGGTTCAGTGCCGCGCGCCCGTCGCTAGGCCGCGTCAGACCGTACAGTCCAGAAGGCATGCCGCACAGTGCCGCGTCCTTACGGCTGTATTGTACCAGCATTCGAGACGGGCGAGCCGATGCGGCGGACCTGACCGACTCAAAGCCGGCGTCCAATCGACACGGCGGTGAACTCCATTACCAGCTTCAATGGGAGTGATACACCCGGGCCGGGGCAATAGGGGATGGTGCATGACCGGTGCAATCGTGTCGCGCCGTGACGCGACAAACCGCGCTGGAGGAGCAGGTACATAATGAGTGTCCTCGAGCCGACCACTTGCAGTTCCGGGGTGACCGCAATCAGGGCAGGCACGGCAGTCCGATCTTCCGGGTACACAGTAAACAGACAGCTCAGTGGCCTCAGAAGCCAGTAGACAGGAGGTCTGCTCAGCGGCTGAATACACAGAAGGCGAAGCAGAGTTCAGGCAGTGTTAGCAGCACTGCCGCTCTCCTCGCGCACGATGCGGCGCGCGGTCGTGTCCACCGTGCTGACGCTGCTGCTGGCCGCACCCTCAGTCGCCATCACCGTCCGCAGCTCGCTGCGGCTGACCTCGCGCTGGGAGCGGCGCACCGCCGGCTGCCAGCCCGTGTCGGCGCACCGGAGCGGTCTCAGTCGGCTCGGCTGCAGCCTGCTGGCGCTCGGAGTGGAGGCCTGGGGCTGGCGGTACGACCCTGCCGGCGCGCCCGCCGACCGCTGCCAGCTCTGCTGGAACAAACCCAAACCCTCCGACAACCCTCCGACCGACACCTTCCTGCGGGGCGAGCCGCACTACACGGGCGTCAGTGGCTTCTGCCACAGCCCCGACCAGTGCACGCTGGAGAACGGCGAGTGCGGCGAGGACGACCGCTGCCACTGCCTGCCCGGCTTCGACCACAGCTACCAGTGCCTCCACACCTGCTTCCTCAAGTACGACGGGTTCCGCGCCGAGACTGCCCCGCTCAACGCCACAAACGCCACGGTAACGCTCGACTGCGCCGCGGACGGCTCCAACGACCTGCTGACGGGGCTCAGCGTCAGCGCCGACGGTCGGCTGGAGGCCGTCAAGTGTCCGCAGTTCGCCAACGGCCTGCAGCTGGGCGCCCGGGTGGTGGAGCGGCCGCTGGGCGGCGACAACATCACCAACCCGGTGACCACGCGCTGCCCCAAGACGCACGTGGTGACCGGACTGACGGCGGCCGAGGACGGCAGCCCGCAGACGGTGCTCTGCCGGCCGCTGCAGCACCTCTGGGTCATCCACTCCAAGACGTGCGTCCTGCAGCCAGTGAGCGCCGCGCCCCTCTCCGAGCAGCAGCTGGCCAACGCCAGCATCCCCTGGCCGACTCAGTGTGATGAGGAGCACCAGCGGGCCGTCAAGGCCGTAATAACCTGGGATGGCGTCCTGGGGAAGATCCTCTGCTGCCGAATCATGGAGGACTGCTCTCCGCTGAAATAGGACCGGCCAGACCGGCCACTTCCCGCAAGATCTGATGTCTGTGACCAATAGCATGTTCATGCCACACATTTTGAAATAGTCTTATTAGCAAGCTTCCAGCGGGAGCTCTCCAAGCGTGTACACTCTGATTTGTCAATGCACGCCAGAATAAGGCTATCAAAGGATTCATGCACAGTGCACCCAACATCATGTCAAAATTCAGGGCTGTCTCATCCCAATCTTATTCATTTGTCGGGGTACACCAAGGTGATGTCACCGAATTAACCCGCGCCCGGGTGGGCCTCTCAGCCAAGTGAGCCAGCTTCGCCAAGGTGCGGGGCCTTTTTGGCCACACCAGATTATCTCAGAAAGTAAGGAAGCTAGATAGACACGGTAAAAAGCAATAGATAGCTTGCTTCGAGATCTTTCAGAAATACTTATTCATTTTTTATCAGGTCATCACTAAGGTCACTGGAGGTCACCAAAGGTAAAATTTTCATGAATATTTGTTTCCGATTTTGACAGCTTTTCACAAATCATCTAAAGTCAGGAACCAATAGAGCTACAGTGCTGCGGAAAAGAGCATTTCATAGCTCTTTCAAAGGGCTTTCTGAGTATTGTTCTCACATCTGACCTAAGATCAATGGTCTAGCCTCCAGAGGGCAAAAACTATCAAAATTTGACATTTTTTTCAGAAAAGGGTTTGTATAACTTCTGATTCAAAGCTTGTATGACACTGACTTTATCAGTATCGCATTTGTCTCGTTGAGATGCTCAAATTAACTATAAGTTGATGACCAACAACAGTCAACTTAAACATTTGAACTAAGGATCTGTAGACCTTTGCTGACCCAGGACCTTTGATCTCAGGTTGCAAGTCATTTGATTTGTATTGTTGAGCTGAACACATTCATGGTCAGTCGGGCGCACTGTGGTATCTCCGATTCATTTATGGAGACGTTTCTATTATTGGAAACGTTTCCAATTTTGACTACTCTTCTGTTCCAAAAATGGAAACGCTCGTTCCATAAATAGAAACGCTAACATCTCCGCACATATTTTCTTGCCAAGGGTGGCTGGATTCGATGTATAACAACTGTTTCGCGTAAAACAAGCTCAGATACACCAAAAGCACTTGTCTTCTTGCATGGAAAGCTGTCGTATGCATTAAAATTCACGTCTTTAAAATGCTCCTGAATCGTATCCATTTATGGAGACTTAGTTTCCAAAATGGAAACGCCGATGTTCCAAAAATAGAAACGCTGAAGTTCAAATGTGTGCAAACTTAGCTTAAATGTGTTTTTAAAATTCACATGCAACTAAAAATTTGATGTTTTGGGACTGGTTTAGCATCTCGGCTCTCGGCAGTTACCTTGGACGTCGGGTTCGATAATAATACCTTACGAGCCGCAACTTGAGCACATTCAAAAGTCAACTAAAACTAAGATTTCCCAGAAACTACTGGACAGATATGGTCCGAAGTGGGCAATACATAAAGCGTAGATATCATTTCAATATATAAAATTAATATCCATGTTACACATGAGCTAGAATGAATAAATTCATCATCAGAATGCAATGGTATTTGGTGTGACGACGGTGCAGACCTTATTTCCATCCTGCTTTTTACGTATTTGCACGGAGATTTACGTTGATCCGAGCCTACGATCATATCCAGCACATTTGAAATATCATAAAATGCCCACTTAAGTCTCCAAATAGGGCTTTGCAACAACTTTCATGCGATTTAATCAAAGATTGACGACCACCAGGCCGCTGGTACACCGGAAAACGCAGCGTGATAATGAATGAAAAACTGAAGTTCCCGGTGATGTGGTTGTTCCAATCAATGGGTCAGTCTTTCAGTAGTCTGTTAAAAACGTTATTTTTTTGTTCAAAACATTCATAAATGTTATTATTTTCGATTAGAAAAACGTGTGATTTTTTATCACGTGAACATGTTATAAGCATCGCCTCGTTCGTCGACTTTCGGTTTTCTGATCGGAAAGTCGGAGAACAGGAACATAAACTAGAATGCTGGCTGTCGATTGGTGGCATCCTGCACATGCCAAATTGCACCAATCAATGCCCAGTTTGCTTTAAAGGTAGCGATGCACACAGCGTCTCCATTTATGGAACAGATCGTTTCTATTTTTGGAAACGGCGTATCCATTTTGGAACATTGTTCCAAAAATGGAAACGTTTCCATAAATGGATCGGAAATACCACAGTGTGCCCGACTGTGGTGTTTTCAGCACTCTGCCCTGCTTCTATCTAAAGTTATTGTCAAAAACTGTTTGAGATGTTTCGTGGCCAAGTGACCATCCCACAGATTCTAAGGGGCTAATGCATTGGAATGCCCCCTTATAATTTGTGGTAGACGTCGGCGGAAATCTAACGATTTTTAAATCTTAGACTAAAACCATCGTTAACATGTGGTGGTATTCACCAGGGTATTCACTGCTTTCAGCGCAAGGTCTACCGCACTTTGAGGCTACCAAATTATTGCTTCCAAATAAGTTGCTAGGAGCAGCGGATATCCCAAAAAGTAAACAAAAGTAAAAGCCTAGTATCTTGAACACCAGTGGATATTTTTCGGTGAACTTTTGTAGGTATTCATTTTTTATCTTTCAGAACCAAGGGACATCACTTTTATGCCGATTGATTAGCTTTTTGAGGGTGGGAGGGTCCATTTAACGTTTGTTTTCTATAAACACTGCATTGCAGCCGCTCGGCCATTCATACCAGCGGCATTATTCTTTGCTTGGGCCTTACAAGCACATTTACTAACTTCGACCTTCGTCGATACACGAAAACCGCCACGTTTCGCAGTCTGGCTACTAGTTTTCATTTGAAGTGGCGAAGCTGCCACACGACTTATTCATACCTAACAGTCTTGAAAAGACGGTAAGAAGATCTTCATGGTGAGAGGCAAATAGCTTGGCTACTTTTCATCGACTATTTTTAAGAGAAGCATCCAAAACCACCACTCAAACACAACCGCCGAAAACAAAACACAAACAACCCACGCCGCATCCAACGACAAACGCGGGCGGAGACGAATGAGCAAAGTAGTTTACATTTTTAGTATGAATTGAGTTCTGCTCCAAAACGCTAGTATAAGTATACTGACTTTTCAGTATGATTGCTTTTCTGTTCAGATATATCTGTGGGCAAAGCCCAACAAATTCTTAAAAACTTCAAAATTTCAATCAAAATAATATTTAAATACCTATTTGAGGTAGTTTATTAGCAATTGAGATCTAAATGGCAATAAATTCTGCTGGAAAATGTAAGTGGAATTTGTGTATAGTAGGTTTTGGAGCAAAATAAAATAAACAAAACTGCAGCTGCGCCGGGAAAGGTTTCGTCAGCTAGAAGCACGCAGCTAAATTAAAACTCTTGTAGATACGTTTATTGTGGTCGCGTTAAAGTGGTTTTGATGATTCAGGAAGCAATCGTTCAGTAAACCTTCCTGATCGCAGTCTTCTAAAAAGCATATCGCATATCAGTTGTTTCGAATATATGTTACAAAATCATCGAACACCTTGCACACAACGCACTCAAAATGCAAGATGTTTAGGCCAGTTTCTCTTGCTGTAAAAGAGGGAGGGACCAGGACAGGTTATGGTGCGGCTTCGCTGTATGGCCATTGGCCTTGCCTTTGCTCAGCAAAGCACGAGCCGGACAGCGATTTTATCTAGGGATTTTGGAATGGAGCATGAACACCGCAACGATGGTCCTCGATCAGCACTCAGCAGACGACCGATACCTACCGGTCAAGCTTATTTCAACACCACGCCGTTCCGTGCTTCTATCCTCAGGATACAGAAATCCTTCTCCACGCCGCAACCCCCTCCGGGCTGGACAGGCAACTTTATCTCATGCCGGCTGCTCCCTTGGAGCGGCACCGCTGCTCCCGAGGGAGCGCACCCCGTAGCCGGGCGCAGTGAGTGCCTTGGGGCTGGGTGGCCTGTCCTCTGGACGGGCTCAGCCCCGGCGACTCACTAAGGTGCCTGCCCAGACCAATGCCTCCCCCTATATCCTATTATCCTCCCGGCTCTGAAATGGTCTCATTGGACCGAAAGGGCCTAACCCAACAAAACAAACAAAAAATCAACACCACATAGCCTGGTGAGCAAAGGACGTCGCATAACATGCGAATGTAGATGTCCAGTGTAGGCATCAGTTCACGTAAGGTCATCGTAACTTCAGAGCTAAGTCAGGTGTGGGCGTATACTGCTAGCCGGCCACATCGTTGACAATGCGCGGTCTGTTGGTAAACTAGGCGTAGTACATTCAGTAGAATATTTATTCCAAAATCAAACAAAAAATCTAATCGGTTCACTGGCTTTGCATCAAATATCGAAAACCAGGTATGCTGTTGATTTTTATCAGCCAAACGAGCATGCTAGGTACCTATCCCTAAACTGCTTCACCATTTAATTTAGGCAATTCAATATTCAGTGAAAGATGAGTATTTATCATTGAACCGTGCCGTGATTCACTGATGTCTTCACAAATACGCAGGGAAAACAAACCAACAGAATATGCTTCAAGCCTTTGATTGACAGATCAGGAACGGTGATCTACTGCGATCGACGACAAAGACCGACCGACGAGGGTCCAGGCAGTCCGTACAACACAAATCCGTAGAACACATATTGTCAACAGCTAGGGGAGTTGAAACTTCAATTACAACACATCCGACGAACAAAAGCCTGTGAAGCAACACGGGCAGCAATGCCACGCACCTTACAGGATGGACAAGAATACCGACATTTGGACCGCTAACGCATTACGTAATACACACAGCAAGCCAGCAACCTATCACCTGAAGTAACTGAACAACCACCGGTCCGAACAAACAGAGCTATTCACAGCTCTGTGACACAGCAGGGTTCAGACCGGATCACCTGGTAATTGGTATCTATCACAACTCTGCTCCCTGATTGCGCCACACCACACCGGGGTAGGGTGGGGAGAGGCGGACGCTGGCGCCTACCAACGTTTCGGAAAAAAAGTTCCTTCATGACACAAGAGCAAGTCGCTAACATCAACTTAGTTTTCTCTCTGGGATGGGTTATAAGGAATCAGTTGTGGTCGTTGATAAAAAACAATACTGATATTGTCGGAATATGCTAATAGGATCGGAGCAATGTTCATCGGACAGGATACGTAACAACGAATACGAGCGTATCAAACTATTGATAACATAGGTACTAAGTAAAACAGACCCACGTTGGCGGTGGTAAGAAGTTATCACACCGGTCCAACCAAACGACAATATTTACCTCATAATGTCGCATAATAATGCTGCAATATTTCCTAAAACATTCACACAAGAAATTTATACCCACCTAACATCACCTTCACACACACTCAGTTGCCGAGTGAAAACCGGTCTACAGTTAATACGGTCGACATAATCTTCAATATGGATGTTGTATATATTCCTTGGGAAAAATTAAAACAATCCCTGAACTTTTTAGCGCGTTTTAGTCATATCAGCAAGCAGCATTCATCAAATGGTTCCGTGACGACTTAGGGATATCAAACGCTTGGCTCTAATAAAGGGCAGCATTTCATTCCGTACTGATTGTGTCTCCACAATGCAATAAAATTAAGTAATACTACAAAATATTGAGCGAGAACAACATAGGAAGCGCACACCCACGACTTGGGATGAAGCCGAAGAGTGCCTGCTCCGATGTAGCA
Organism: Amphibalanus amphitrite; assembly: GCF_019059575.1. NCBI lineage: Eukaryota > Metazoa > Arthropoda > Thecostraca > Balanomorpha > Balanidae > Amphibalanus > Amphibalanus amphitrite. The sequence goes on along the minus strand of NW_024881613.1, from coordinate 175,509 downwards.
TTGTTCACTGATAAAATAAACTAGCCGGCGTGCCCCCCAGTGACGTCATCAGCGTTATCCAGTGACGTCATCACTCAGCCACCGACCGCTGGGCGTTGTCGTCTTCGTTGTCCCAAGAATTGGCGGCTCTCCTGCGCAGTACACACACCCGTTAGTGTATAAACGATACGGAGCGTATGTAACGTGCACATAAAACGCGCATTGTAATCCCCTGACATATCACCAGTAAAACGCTAATATACCGGATAATTTCGTCCTGTGCTGTGCGACAGTAGTCGCCGTGACTTAGTAGTGCAGCAGTGCTGATTATTAGACATAAACAATCCAACAACTACCCATAGCCTGCACAGTGCACATTCAAGATACGAGGGGCATTTCTACATAAACCATAACATCAAACCGAGTCTTACTTATGGTAAGTGTAACACATGCACCTAGCCCCCCCCCCCCCTTCAGACCTGTCTCGTGTCCCGCGGTGGGTCGGGGACGGCTGCTCACCTGAGTACAGACACGGGTACGGTGGCTGCCGTGCGCCACATGTACAGTCCGACCAGCAGGGACCAGGTGCGGAACGGGCCCAGCACGGCTGCCGTCAGGTCGTACGACCGGTAAAAGTTGATCGACTGCCGGCGGCAGAGGGAAAGGGAGGGTCAGTCAGCGGGGGACGGGGGGGGGGGGGTATAATCAGCGGTGAGCATGTGGTGTGCTTCGGGAAGGCCCGTGAACACACCGATACGACTAGCGGGTAAAGTTTGAGGGATCAAGCAGGCTGGCGCCCACAAGCAATACCCGCTCTACGACCATGATATCATGAGATTGCCAGTCACGGAGGCTGTACTACCAGCGTACATACAGTGTACACCTAAGCTTAACTCGCACATCAGACAGCCGCAGTCGGTCCCAGCAAGTCTGTATTAACGACATTGGTGGCTAGCATACTAGCTCAGTGTGCTCTCGACAGTACAGGGTGTCTGAAAAAAGTGTCACGGTTTTGAGCACCTCCCATTTCTTAATTACATGACCTACATCATTCAAATCCTCCAGATTTAGTGGCGATATTATGGTGGCAGAAATACAAGTTCCTAGGCAAAACGGTTTTTGCACAAAATAAAAAATATCGAATTTGGGTGCTGTAGGAGATGGTATAAATACGTCACGGTCTGCCGAAGATTTCGGTAAGACTTCGGCTTTCGCTTGTTGCACCCAGCAAAATGCTCTTCAATAATTTTCTACAAATATCAGAGACCAAAAACGCCGTACAAAACAGACAATGGTATGGTAATCACTCATTAGTCTCACGACAGCGCCGTTGCCATGCCTGACTCTTCCGTCAAAAGCTGCAGTTGCTAACACCGTGCAAAGGACTTCTGACACACTGCCACAATGCGCACACCCAGAAGCTGTGCAGTTGCACGTTTGAGTAGGAACTTTAAAATTGTCCATCAGCTAGTATCCTTTCTTCTCTTCATGTGTTTCGGAACAAAACCGAGTAGAGGATTTTGCCATCAAAGATACCGTCGAGGCATGGAAACTCGCGTCGTCTGAAAATCAATCATTGTTGATGTTGCCCATGTTTTGGCTGTTTCAGCTTGCTGCTGTGCTCCAGATGGTAGTTGTACACGGTGTTCTTACCTATAGTGTTTCAAAAATGTATTGATGAGCTTGTTTCTGCCTTCTGGATTCATCAAGCGAAAGGCGCCCAGACTGTTCAGGATCAACAACAGGCTGTGACGCACCAGATCTCCTACAGCCCGAAAAATGAGCTTTTTTATTTCTTGTTCTGGTGTAAAAACCATTCTGCCTAGGAACTTGTAATTTTACCGCATAAAATGTCAAAACATTACCACTAAATCTGGAAAATTTGAATGATGTAGGCCTTATGGTTACGAAACGGGAGATATTTAAAACCGTGACACTTTTTTAGACACCCTGTACACCTCTTTGCTCGGAACTTACGGCATACAGTTGAACTAGACAGGCAAGCAGCAGACATATGTGAGGCGGCCACACACTTCGTGAGCAGCACCGGCCTCCAGCGGTGTGGGCGGACAGCCTGTAAAGAAAGGGAGGGAGGGGAGAGAGGAGGTCAGACATACGTGGGGCGGCCACACACACCGTGAGCAGCACCAGCCACCTGTGTGAGTCTGAGCTGACAGTCTGCAAAGGAGCGTAAATACGTCAGTGTGGCGTCCAGAGACTCGCTACATGGACAAAACTGGACAGAAAGTCTCTGCACAAGACAGCAGACAGACACAGATTAATTACCCCATCACGGCAGTGGGTGCAGACTGCAACAAGTGGCTAAATATGTCTAGAGGGCAACGAGTATTACTCGTACACCTCAATTACTCCCGAATCACAATATCCCTCACTGACACGACAACACGCCTACAAAGCCATTACACCATTTCCCGTGCCCTCTCCAGCCACCCCCTCCGCGTGGCATGTGAGAGCTCCCCCCGCCTGTACCTCCTGTCGAGCAGGACGCAGGTTGCGGTCAGCAGCGGCAGGTGGAACAGCAGCAGCTGCACCAGGCCGAACGCATACTGTAGCAGGCCCGGGATGAACGCGCCGCCAATGAACGTGCCCCACGCGAACACGACGCCCGTGTAGCCGGTGATGACTTCACCGATCAGCCACGGACCTGGGGAGGGGTAAGAGGGGGTAACAATGTGATTGCCTCACCAAAATATAAACACGAACCAGCTATAGAGACTGGAGGAGCAGTTCGTCATTACGCAGATTAGGATAACAAGAAAACCAAATACGATGATCATTGCGAGGACGATTATTCCAGCTGCAAGAATCTCCAAATAATAACTACCTATATGAAATCGAAATGGTTGAAAAAGCAGCCAGCACGCTGCAGAATACGCTCAGTAACAGGACGCTTTCTATTAGGTCGTTCAATAAGTAACGAACAATCGGTCATAACTTTTTCATTTCTTTATTTAACACTTTCAAACTTTCACAGATTATAGATCAGACATTTCTGAATGCAGCCTATGCCTCAAACCAGTCGCCGCCCGCCTGCACACACTTCTCCCAGCGTTCCGGCCAACGCCGGAATTCCGCCCGGAAAAACGTGTTTTCCGTCTTTTTCACCCAGTTCATGACAGCGCACATGACTTCAGCGTCGGTCTCGAAGTGTTCACCATGGAGGCCATCCTTTAGGGGACCAAAGAGGTGAAAATCTGAAGGAGCCAGGTCCGGACTGTAGGGCGGCTGGGGCATGATATTCAGCCCTGTCACGCGATCTCCTCGCGCGTGGCGTGAGACAAGTGCGGTCGGGCGTTGTCATGGTGTATGGTGATGTTGTTGACATCCGACCCGCGCCTCTTCTTCAGGATTGCTTTTCTCAGTCTCCTGCAGGACTGTGATGTAGCGGCCCGCTGTCCATAGTCCGCCCAGGTTCAAGAAAGCCCACCAGGATGACACCATGACAACGCTCGTCCGCACATGTCTCACGCCACACGCGAGGAGATCGCGAGACAGGGCTGAATATCATGTCCCAGCCGCCCTACAGTCCGAACCTGGCTCCTTCAGATTTTCACCTCTTTGGTCCCCTGAAGGATGGCCTCCGTGGTGAACACTTCGAGACCGACGCTGAAGTCAGGTGCGCTGTCAAGAACTGGGTGAAAAAGACGGAAAACGCGTTTTTCCGGGCGGAATTCCAGCGTTGGCCGGAACGCTGGGAGAAGTGTGTGCAGGCGGGCGGCGACTGGTTTGAGGCAAAGGCTGCATTCAGAAATGTCTGATCTATAATCTGTGAAAGTTTGAAAGTGTTAAATAAAGAAATAAAGAAGTTATGACCGATTGTTCGTTACTTATTGAACGACCTAATACATTTGCTAATAACCTGCGTAGCCCACGAGCCGCTGCCTCCAGCTACCAAACCCAGTGCCCATGGCCACCCGACCAACTGATGCCTCACCGAGTGGCATGTAGAGCAGTACGACGACGTGCGGCCAGTAGAGACGGTCCACGGCAGAGAACAGGTGGATTCGCCGTAGCCAGCGGCGCACACAGCGGCTGGCGGGGCGGGGCGCACGCCACCGGCCCGCTGTAACACGGAACAGGGCCAGAGAACTGAGTCACAACCGAGAGCAGCAGGAGGCGGCGGACGCAGCGGCTAGCGGGGCGGGGAGCGCACCACCAGCCAGCTGGAATACGGGGCAGACGTCCGTCAGGGAACCGAATCAAGGCGATGGAATGATGGACTGTCTTTTGAAGGGTACACCCGGGATGATGCACAGCTTTTTTGGCACATGTTCATATCACATCAAGCAAATAAACTGTGGAATCCATGATCAGTAGTAGACTTATGGCTAAAGAAACATGCATTGCCATGTCATGTAAAATTATGTCGCACTTCCTTGAGCAAGCAACAACAGTGGTCTCAGTGACACACAATCCATTTTTTGATCTTCAGATATAGATGCCTGTCGAGCCTGTGAACGATGATCAGCTATCTGTGGTAGATGCGGTAGATGACCCACTGACCTGCCACCTTGGCGTGCGTCAGTCGGATGGCCACCGGCGGCAGCACACAGACCAACAGGCCGACGGCGAAACAGCACTGCAGCTGTAACACACAGCCACATCGGTAACAATGGTCTTTTAGGTGAGGTTGTGTTTGACACCCGGCTACGATTCGATTCACTAGGTTCATTAGATGCTTATTCGTTGACACACTAGTTTAAAACGTAGTAGGTATAAAAAACATTACACTTCAGCAACTGATTGAAGCATAGCGACGATGCTCGGACATGTGAGCGTGCCGTCACTGCGCCAATCTTCGTCGTGCATATGGTGCAAGCATGAGTGATAAAGCATATTCATGAACCATAGCGGCCGATAACGACAGATGACAGAAAGACCCTGCAGCAAAAAACATCATCTGTGCTGTTTACGTGTAAATACAGTTCTGTAGTCTGTACTCACCGCTGCCGAGGCGTCCAGCATGAGCGTGATGCGCGCGAGGAGCGGGAACGACACGGTGCTGCCATCTAGGGAGAACGTGTGAGACAGCTGACGGCGGAGACCGCCCTCGTCCTCAACAGAAACCTGGCGGCAGACCGTGGAACAACATGTGGGACAGACATAGGAACTAACGTGGGACGGGCGGCGAACTAACAGTGGGACAGACCACCCTCGTCCCCCACAGACACCTGGCGGCAGGCGGGAAAACTAGCGTGTGAGATAGACGGGGGAACTAACGTAGGACGGACGGGAAACTAACGAGTGATACAGATATTCGCACTTGTCCTCCAACGACACCAGTCGATGGATTTCAATCCGGCCATAAAAGTTAATGAGATCCCAACAGCCCCGAACTGCAAGCACCAATCAGACCCTCCTGTTACCCAACAGATATCTGCACGCTCCTAAGCTACTCCGCCCCAGGCCCCGGCGCTGGATGGCCAGTCATGTTGAAGTGCCATATGCTGAATATCTCCCACCTCCATGGTGTGCAGGCCGGTGCTGTAGTCGGCCGGTCGCCAGTCACACGTGAAGAGCGGCCCGCCGGCCGGCTGACAGGGCAGCCACGGGTCGCCGTCCCCGTCCAGTCGGACCCGCACCGAGGTGATGCGGTGCAGCGAAAACGCCAGGATCCTATCGGTCAGAGAACCACAGTTAGGGGACGCCTGGTGGACAGGGCACCACACGGCGAGGGAGAACTACGTCGGTAAGAGACAAACGAAGCACCGTTAAGAGAGGGGAATGCCAAGCCATGTCGGACCAACTGGGACCATACGGTAAAGGGAGAAAATTAAGAAAACGATAATCGGTACCCAGCCATTTTCTAATAACGAACATTCAGGCCTTATGCTTCGCATAATTATTATTTCAGGGACGGTCGTCCAGCGACCAGCTCGCTGCTCGCTCACCGAATGTGCGGAATCTCCCTCATACTCCAGAGCGGCTCGTTAAGTGGCATGTTGAGGTCGGCTCGCTTGGGGTTGGTTACCACGACGACCGGCCACTGGTCGGCAAACTCGACCTCCGAGATGGAGAACAGGCCGTGGTCGATCGCCAGCAAACGGTAGCTGCACAAAAAGAGAGGACGACCGTCATATATCGAGGTCAGCTCGCGGTACATGTGGAGAAAGGAACGGCGACCGGCGCACTGTCACTAGCACTCAGGCCGAGTTTGAGCAATTGAACTACGAGCTAAGAGAGCTTGAGAAGAGAAATAACATAATGGATATCTCTCCACTAATATCTACGATACCGTGCACAAAAAGATTACACCTTACGATCACAGATTATACTAGCAGTAGCACTTAGCAGAGTAGTCGATGATCACAAACACTCAGAAATAACGACTCATAAAAAATAAAAATAAAATAACAAAAACATAAGACAATAAAAATCAGTGAATGATCAGTGATCACACCCATGTTTCCGAAAAGAGCGACCTACCCAGTACACACCTCGACACGACAAACGTCCAGCCCACCACTATAATTCCCCTTCTACACGTACCGCCTCGACTCCCGCCAGTCGGCTAGCTCCAGTTCCAGCGTGCCGGACCGCTGCCGGGTGTACATATGCTTCACAAGCCCCGCCAGAGTGTGCAGGTGACCGCACAGGTAGGCCAGCGATCCGGCCATCAGAGAGCGTACCTCCGCCGCCGGGATCAGCGTCGAGCTCGGAAAGTGGCCGAACCTGGTGACAGGGGGACGGGGGGGGGGGGGGTGACGGTGGTCAGACGGTAGCGTGACGGTGTGGAGGGACAGGCCAAGCTACTGACATAAAGCAAGCGCGCAATCTTGATGGTGGGGTGGGTTATTGAGACAACTGTAGTCCCCAAAACTCGGAAAGCGATTTCAAAGGCGATGAAACACATCGCCTATATCGGTGTCGCATGCGACCGAATCCCCGGGAAATAATAAGAAATGTAGTGTCTGAGGGTGACATCTTGTGACTCTGGGAAATATCCATTTCAACACACTCATATAAAGAAAAAATACGGCGTAGATATTCACGATGCACACTCGTCAGACATCAGCCACCACTCCATCAGACATCACCCCTTCCTCAACTAGCTCTGTTCCCCCTTCCACCACTCTGCAGCCCTCACCAGATGACGTGGTCGGCGCGTCGCGCGCGCTCCGTGTACCCCCGCAGCGCGGCCAGCTCTCGCGGCGACACCACGCCGAAAAAGTTGAACGGCCGCCGCGGCCCGGGGTCGACGGTGGCATCGAGCGCGATGAACGCGTACCGCCGCCGGCCGCGCGTCAGCTCGTACAGGTAGGAGCGCGGGTGGGCGGCGCCCTGGACACCGTACTGACGGAACCAGTTGCGCGGGCTGTCCGCCGACGGCACGTCAAACACGTCTGCCGGAGGGAGGGGCCGTCAGATGGAGGGAGGGGCCGTCAGATGGAGGGAGGGGCCGTCAGATGGAGGGACGGCGCGTGCTCAGATGGCTGATCTGAGACAGGAGATGGCAGAAATGACAGGTGTTGATTAGTTGGCCAAAGAGTACTGGAGGCTACGGTGATGTAAAAGAGAGTTCATTTAGAACAAAAGTGACTTAACTGTTTGAATCTGGAACATTACATCTCTTCAAGAAAGGCATTGCCAGCACTGACAACCAACTGTGATTCTGACACCTTACATATAGTTATTAGCCTTAAATCATCAGTTTTAATTACCATGATTTCCTCTTAAGTCTAGCCAAAATGAGCTGTTGAAGACATTTCCTTTCACAAGGATATCCTTGTATATCTGCCACTCCTTTTCATACTGTAGTGATCCCACATTGTCCTCATTCTTGGCATCAGTCAAGTCACCTGCAAACAGAGTAACATACCTCAATTAAACAAATTTGTCAGCATAGACAGACTCAAAACAACTTGTACAGGAGTACCTAAAACTTACAGTTAGATGTAAAACAACTCCATAAACAGGTGAACCATCATTGTTACCATTTAGTTCATGCTATTTGCACATACCATGGTAGTTTTTATGTGATGAGCTTTCCAATTTCACCCCTTATTGGTAGGAGGATAAGACATTAGGAAGTTAGAACATTTGGGTCTATCACACAAAGGAGACTAAGAGGTAACATCCAACAAACACCAGTTTCACTCTGCACTAACAATGGTTACAAATTGCATAGCACAACAAACCTGTAGCCACAACCAGCTCTGGCTGGATGATGGGCAGTGATCCATTCACAAATTCTTTGAGCTGTTCAATGCGGCTTGGATCTTGAAAAATGCTGATATGCAAATCTGATACCTGAAAGTCAACCATATTTTGGTTGTGTTAGTGTGTAGTCTGAATGTGTACTGAAAAATGTACCATAATTTAAGCGAAAATGCTACCAAGGTGTATCAGTTCACAATTACAGTCAAAAACCAGAAATGAAATTCTATAGATTTTGACATTTCCTTTTTAAGTTAGCTGCTAGTTATTCAAAAAAATTAATCTCAAGGGCAGGCTGCAAATATAATTGTAAACACCAGTACAAACCCATGTTATCTGTTTTATTAATTCAAGTAAAATTAAGCATTAATTGCATAGGCTAGACCTAAAAAAGCTTGAAAACTTTAATATGATCCTACAGAGTATGACTAATGAGCTGTGAAATTGGAATAACCTTACCTGAATAAACCACATCAGGTCATCTGTAGAGCTGTAGGAAAAATCTACATTTGATGGTCTATTCCAGCCTGCATCATGGTGCTGTTCCGCAGAATTTCCATGGACCGGATGCAAATGCACATCTGCTATTTCAGGACTAGTGTCTATCAGCGCAGCAATCTTGCCACAAAACAATGAAGCAAATATTCCACATGCCACGATGAACATCATTATTGCAGGAGGAGACATTGTTTAACAGCAGCATCAAATCGTCTGTATCGCCCCATACACAAATTAAGTGAAAGGTGGGTGATTGGGGTACAATTTTGATATGATATTCCCAATCAAAGTGAACCAACCAACTTGCGATTGATTGAGATCGCAAAACTTGATGCAAAAAAGTACCTATATAGGTATAGGCTTATTTTTCGCTTTAGCAGACTCTCTTCACAATTTTCTTTTTATAAGACTGCACTGTTTTTACAAGAAAAATGATGAAACAAAACACAAATTGAATTATGTTACGTGCCTACCACTGAACTCTATGTGCCTACCAAATGTTCAATATAGGACCTATTCAATTTGAGTTAGGAGTTGTCCCCTTTTATGCTAGAGCGTCGTTGATTGGCGAGTTGACTGTCAATGACGTCATTTATATCTTGTGATGGCAAAAAATACGATTTTTGATTGGTGCGAGGCTGTTGCTATGGAAATATTAGCGCCAGCTGCTTCAAGTAAAAACATAAAGCTTTGTTTCTATTTCGTCATGAACGTCTATCTATTTTGATGCCATATCTAAAATTTTGCCTAGTGCTAAAATATTTTTTTGTTTCTCCTTCGCACTTCTTCGACACGATGTCCGACACGATTCCACACGTCTGTCCTCCACACGTGTTGTGAAAGGCGTTTTGTGATTTTTATGTAGCACATTCAGGATCTCCAGTATCTACAATGAAGCCTTTAGTCCCATCAACATGCGAAACAAATTCAGTGGTTGATGCTGTTAGCAAGGGAACGGTAAGCTGATAGCGATTATGGATAATATTCGTCCAGACGGTTTTGTGTGGCAGTGTTTAGGCTGCGTAGACCATAGGTAAATAAAAAGTGAACATTTCATCAACTTGCATGTTATTACATGAGCTGAAGCTTTAGCCAGTTCCGTCAATTTCCAAGGAGTTTGGTTAACAAGACGTAAGCTTGCCAAGACAGATTTGCCTGATTCCGGTATTTGATGCTTTTTTCAATTTATTTTTTATTGTTTATTTAATTTACTAATGGGTGAGAGAAATATAACCCCATTTACTTTATTAGCTCTTGCTAGGATATGACAGCAACATTTGGATGGTTGGTTTCAGGCTTTTGTATTCTCATTGATATACACACTCACATTTCATGCTTTTCTTGTTGAAACTTGAAGCTGTTTTACAGAGGCTGGATGGAAGAGAGCTACTGGATCACAGAGAGGCAACTATCCAGTTTGGCAGAGAATATGGAACCTGCCAAATCAGGCTTGGCAACACAAGGTAGTTTTTCAGTTGACAAAGATTAAATATGGTGAATGTTTCAATTCAATTTGGCTCATTTCATTTCAGTTTGGTCACCATTTTCAGTATTTTGCAAATATAATCCAAACTATACCTAATTTAAAACATTTCTGTCAAGCATTTCATAGCTACAGCTGTCTTTTGTTGTCACAATCCTACATATTCTTTGTCATTGGGGTAACACAGTTCCAAACACAGTGCTAAGGAGGCAACAGTGCTGCTTTTCACGCCTCACCAGTTAGAATAACTCTGCTACTTGTGTACTGTGTTCAAGTTTGATCAACACACCTCTGCTCCTCTGTGACTAACTATAGGTCCTCCTCCCCTGACCCCCTACCCCCTCCCCTCAGAGCGCTGGCCACCGTGCGCGCCGAGCTGGGCACCCCGCGGCCGTCCCGGCCCAACGAGGGCACCCTGCAGGTGGCTGTGGACGTCACACCCACGGCGGCACCCGGAGCGGACCGATCCAATGACCTGACCGTCGGCCTGGAGCGGCTGCTCGAGCGGTGTCTACGCGAGTCGCGCTGCGTCGACCAGGAGTCGCTCTGCGTCGTCGCCGACGAAAAGGTGCGGATAGAACAAGGAGGGAACGATGGGTAGACAGCGTAAATCGCGGGGCCGTGACGTTGTTCGTCATGTGTTCTACAGTTACTGTGCTGTTTTCAAATTGTTTGTATGTTGTGGATGGCAGTCGATCATCCATTTGCGCTTTGACCGTAGACCGCATTTGCGCACTGTATTCACGTGTGTCCCACGCACGTTCTCCCGTGACAACCCCCCGTCTCGCCGCCCCTTTTCCCGGTTGCCAGGTGTGGCAGCTGCGGCTGCACGTGGAGCTGCTGGACCTGGGCGGTAACGCGTGCGACGCGGCGGCGCTGGCCGCGCTGGCGGCGCTCTGTCACTTCCGTCGTCCGCACGTGTCGGTGACGGGCGGCGAGGTGCGCCTCTGTCCGGCCGACGAGGCCGAGCCCGTGCCGCTGGCCGTGCTCCACAAGCCGGTGCTGGTCACATTCGCCTTCTTCGGAGACGGGTAAGACGACGGCGTGGATAGGAATAGGAAGGACAATATGGAGGGAAAGGAAGGATGGTGGGTAAAAGTGGGATGTGCTTTAGGCAGGACTCTAAGAAAAATTGCCTGGTAGAAAGACCAGCATTTAGGGAAGTTGCTGATTTTACAGAGATGATCGAATTGTACGACTTTGTCTCAGTTTCTCCCAGCAGAACGTAACACTGATTTTGTTTTCTCGGCGATTTCAGTCAGCATTTCGTGGCGGATCCGACGGAGATCGAGGAGCGGGCCTCCGAGGGGCTGCTAACGGTCGGTATGAACTCGTACCGGGAGATCTGCACGCTGCACCTCACCGGAAAACTGCTGCTCAGCAAACAACAGGTGAGGCCACGGGCATAGCAGGCTAGACTGGTGCTCAGCGAAGAACAGGTGAGAAATTGGACTTAGGAGGCTCCCTCTCCTTGAGAAACAACTGTGTGCTCCTCACTGTAACAGTTGACTCGCCTCGCTCCCGAGAGGTGAGGCAACCCAGTTTACTACGCACTGTTGGGTAGTGTGAACTCGTGGCCTCAGCAGTTTATAGAGGAGCGTGACTCCAAGACGGCCTTTTCGCCGTGTAAATGAATTCTCGTGTGGGCTCTGTACGCTGCACCCCTCACATCCCTCCTCCCCACAGGTACTGGAGTGCACCGAGCTGGCGGCGGCGCGCGCCCGCTCACTGACCTCCCAGCTGCGGCGCGCGCTGACCGCTGACGAGGCGGAGCGGACCGCGCTACACCCGTTCCCGGGTCTGGCGCGAGTGGAGCTCGAGCGTATTGCCACGGCGGCGGCCAGCGTGCGGCTGAGCGGCGCCGTGCGCGGCCCGGCGCTCACCGCCCAACAGATCAGCGAGATGGAGAAGGAGGTGAGAGGAGGGACAGGGAACAGTGGACAGGGAACGGGGATGTGCTGGAGACAGGACGGTTACGGTGAGTCCCCACTGACCTATGGACTCACCGTAACAAGTCAGTGGGGACGGGTAGGGGTAGGTAGCAGGGGTAGATATGAGATGTAACGGATTGATATTGGATGGAACGGACTGGGATTGGATGGAAAGGCGCAGGCGGAGTTGGAGTTGGAGTTGGAGTGATGCGCTGGTGACGAGAGACGAGGTCGGGGCAGAACAGGCTGTGGAGAAGGATTGAGGAACTCGCAAGGCTTTGGGCCGATGACTGGTACAGTAACTGACATTCACTCCCCTACCTCCCCTACCTCCCTCTCTCTCTCTCTTTTTTTTTTTGCTGTCTGCTCAGGTGGACGAGAAGTTATCTGTGTTCCGGCACAAGGACATGGCGGCAGCGGCGGAGATCGGACAGGGAGGTGCCAGCCAGTGGGGACCGCCGTCAGATGACGAGGGCGATCAGGACGAGATGTGGCCGCGGACTGCAGAGACACCGGCCAAGACCGCGCCGGCAGGTCAGTAGAGGAGGCGAAATGTCGAGGAGAGCTGGTCACCGTGATAAATCAGTGGAGACAGGCAGGGCAGGGGTAGGTGGAGGGGTGGTTGGTAATCTCAACAGGTCAGGGGGACAGGCAGGGGTATGTGGTGGGTTGGGGAGGCGACGTGACAAGTCCGTGGAGCGGGCAGGGTATAGGGATGGGTGGTGAGATGGTAGGCCAACGTTACGAAGCATATTATGAGGCAGGCAGTGGTAAGGCGTAGAAGAGCAGGCTGGTTCGGACACAATCGGGAGATATGTAAGTCACCGACATTGCCGCTGGCTACCCGACCACATAGTCACATTGATATAAGCTGATAGTTCACAGCATCAGCTAAAAGCTGACCGAGCTGTGCGATTTCGCATAACGTTATTATCGGGGATGCGGAGCCGTGGAAATTTCAGACGGCTCCGGCTCCGGCTCCGGCTCCGGAGAAAAAATCGGCTCCGGCTCCGGCTCCGGCTCCAGGTGAAATGTCATGGCGGCTCCGGCTCCGGCTCCGGCTCCGAGTAAAATGATCCGGCTCCGGCGGCTCCGGCTCCGGCGGCTCCGGCTCCGGCGGCTCCGGCTCCGGCGGCTCCGGCTCCGGCTTCTACTCAGTACATCCCCTATGCGATCAATTAAATACGGGTGGAAGAAAAAAGGCGATGGGATTGGTACACGTTGCTTCTGTACCTATTTGTATAACAAGGCTATTTTGAATAACAGATTGTTTTACGCCTTGTACTGTCAAACCGAACTAGGTAAATAATTGTTTCCTCTTAACCCTCGCCCGCACATGGGGGGGGGGGGGGGGGGTTGCCACCCCCCAGGTAGTTTTTCTGCTCTGCACTCAACATTGTTAGAGCTAGGAGCCTGATTTTTGGTATAGCTGCTTCTCTATCCTTTTTTGATGTGCACTGAAAATTTCAAATATCTGTGGTTGTTGGTTTCGGAGATACGACCTTGTTATTCAGGTCATGCCATGACCCAAATGGCCCATTCTCAACATCTTGCGTTGGCTATGGGCCTTGTGAGCTTTTGACACCTTGATTTCGGCATTTTTTGCCAGTCTTACCTCCCACCTATCATGGAACATGTTGTTCGACGATTTACAGATGTCAAGGTCAGGGTCAAGGTCAACCTAGGTCATCAAAATAATTGCGTTTCAGGCAAGCTGAATTTACTTTTCGTGAAGTTTTTTGACTGCATTTTTGGTAAAAGCTTCTCAGATCATGATTTCATGTAATATGGACACATAAACACTCGGTGCACAGTGCACACATCAGTATACACACAGACACACACAGACATACAAACACATATAATTGACCTTTACCTAACTTGACCTGAAATGACCTCAGCAGCAAAATTATGGTCGGGTAGTGTTACAAAGAGGTTCTAGCTGGCTTGGCACCAGAAAACGTCATCGTCATCGGTATATGATAAGCAGCGCACTTGATATCCAACAGTGACCCAAAACAGCAACATTTTTTAGTTTGACCTGACCTGGAAGGTCAATGACTGACCTGAGAAGGTAAAACTGGGTATCATTGGATTCGTCTCTTCCCAAAGAATCTTTTTGGTGTTTACAGCGAAGCTCTATCTCCAACAGGAACGAAATGGCGCGGGGGTGTGTGTGGCAACCACCCCCCCCCCCCCATGTGCGTTCTAGGATGGGAAAATGGCATGTGCGGGCGAGGGTTAAGAAAAGGAGCCGGAGTCGCCCCCTTTTTTGACGGCTCCGGCTCCGGCTCCGGCTCCGGGCTATATTGTTTCACGGCTCCGGCTCCGGCTCCGGGCAAAATATGCCGGCTCCGGCGGCTCCGGCTCCGGCTCCGGCTCCGGCTCCGCATCCCTGGTTATTATTCTTAACAAACTGGTAAAATAAAAATTTACGGTGTTGCGATTGCGCGGACCGTGGTATGCATTTTCAATCTTATGCATCCGAAGTACTCCTATAATGCTCAATAGGCCTCACGCATCGACCAATATGCAAATGTTTTAAACCTCATTTCGCCTACATTCAGACTTGGTAAATCCCGTGAGCCTAGTTGAGCCGTCTATCCCTTCCAATAAGGCCGCTGCCGGAAAGATCAAGGCGAAAGATCTATCAGACTCCCGTAGTGGGTTTTCAGTGGCTGGCCGCATAAGGTTGATAATGCATGGCATGTATCGGCTCTCAGATGTGAAGAGGTGATTTCAATCGAACTTAGCTTGCCGGAACTCTAAGGAGCCATAATGGGCATCGGACATCCGCTAATTCCGATGGAAGTGATACCGCCATGGCGGATAGATCCAGCTACTAAATTCTATGAGATCAAGGTGGATGAGACGTCATGACGTCAGCTAATAGTGGGATTTGTTCAGTACTTATTCCTGTTCGGTCGGCAACATAAGATGTCAGACAGGTTAGTTGTATCCGGCTTTATACACACCTGTGGTACGCCAAGTAAGTGAACATCTGACGTTTCCCCAAGAAGCTATTATAATTGACGTATCTTCAGACCAACAATGACGTTACGGCTTTGATTTAGTTTCCGTCGCAACCCATGGAGCGCATTGTGCCAATATTTCATTATTTCACTACTCTCGTATAGCTTGCTCATATAGGTTATCTTCATTTTCATAAATTGATTTCACAGACCACTCATCCGTGACCTCTCACACCTCACGTTGACCTCTGACCCGTGACCTGTGACCTGTGTGCCGGCAGCTTCGGACTCGGACAGCGAGGGTGAGCAGACCGTGCTACACCCAGAGGACCTGGAGCCCCACGCCGAGCCCGGCACCGGCAAAGGCCTCCGGTGTCCCATGCCGGTCCGGTAGTGGGGTGGGGCCGGGGCGCGGGTGGGGGGTCACTGGGACGGGAAGCGGACGTGTAGGGGAGAGTGGGGCACATTCGTTTTCAGCAGTTTATGGGAACACGAGTGACTGCACGAGCTCAAGGTAAATTATGGAAATATGTCTATCATTGCCGCCCTTCGTTCACCGTAGAAGACAACACTGTACCTGCTGTCATGCTTGATAAAAACGCAAATTTGTAATATTCGTGAGCTTTCCAAACTTTTCTCATATCATCCATTTTCGTGATCCTGACTCGGAAATGTGGTTCAGCTTTTCAAAATTGGGGGTGAAGAAGCTCACTCTATTCACGGAACTGCTGCAAACTTGTTTGTTGAAAAAGTGTCATTTTTTCAAAAAGAAATTTTGAAATATATTACTAATAACGTTGTGGGGCAGGTTCGTGTACGCACTGCCTGGGGGCACATTCGTGCATATTTTTTTTTAGTTTTGCGATTTATGACTTTATCTGTAGTAGGTTTCTCTAATGACGCTCGCCTGACTCAGTCTCGACTGCTTGCGACGTCGTGACGAGCAATTCACGCGAACTTGGCGAGGTCACGGAGGCCGGCAGTTGGCACATTCTTGTTGGCCAGCCCATTCTTTCTACATATGTTGTGCAATGCATTCTTGTCGAAAGGAATCGAGTGAAATGACCCCCTGCCAATTTCCTTTGGTAAATTTCTGGTAATGCCCGGTAATTTCTCGAACTTTGCAGGGTGAACGGAAGTGCCCCACCTCTTGAACGAATGTGCACCATAGGTGGGGCAGTTTCGTGCAAATGTTCAGAGTTATTAAAAGTCATTTTTTCTAATGGAAGCAATAATTTTAGAGGATAACTTTTAAAGAGGAAAACTATTTGCAATAGTTCCTTTCCATACTACAATCAACAATTTTGCCATTGCACTAACCAAAGAATAGATATATGGGTTTATCCATTTTTTGCACGAATGTGCCCCACTCTCCCCTACTCAGCTGATGGTGTGTGTGGTGTAAAGGCCGTCAGCTGGGGGAATATGACGGCCAACAGTGTGTGAGCGTTGAGCGGCAAGGTGACCGCACCGCAGCGTCATATCGAACTAATGCGAGGCTCACCACAACTCTCATGTGTGCCGGTACGTAATTGTTGGCCTTTTTAAAATTGAGAACGTCTTTTGCCGTGATGGTTTCGTGAGGATGGCACGGGCGGGCGGCGAATTGCGAAGCGAGTGAAAAGCCGGTAGGTCATATCTTAAAAAGCCGGTAGGTGTCGCCGAGTCGCATGTGGCCCGTCATTCATTTGTGCTCCTTGTTCGCGAGGAACCGGCCTGTACTATGCACATTTGTGTTCGCCAATACACCGTTTCATTTAGACAGAGCTTACGGTCTACGGGATTTTCTGTCTAGCTGAAGTCTGTTACATAACCTAGTCGCAACCGGTATTTCATCATAAAGCTTTTATGTTCACCAATAAGGAAATTCACCGAGCAATGCTGCTATTTCCCTGGGTTTTATGTTAATGGATGCGTTTGGTTTCTTAAGCATGTCAATATGTGATCGTCTGATGTCACGGTATCGACACGATTACTGAACTGATAGCGAGCCAGAGCAAAGCGAGCGATTCCGCTGCCAGCAAAAACACTGGCTCCCGCCCTCTCTCTCCGCCCCTCTGCCTCTGCACACGTCCCCGTCGCCTCCCTCCCTCTGCCCACGGCCCCCGGCTCCCAGCGGCGGCGCCCCACCCCCTCTGCCGACCGTGACCCCACCGCGATCCGCCGCGCCGTGCGCAGTCGGAATCACCGCGCCGCGCCGCCGCCGGCGGAGGAAGACTCCGGCCGGCCGACGAGCTGCCAAGGCCGCGGCGGCCGCGCGGCGGGAGGTGTGCCGCGCGCCGGCCAACAGCGAGCTCCGTCTAACGGTGCCGCGGCTCGGCTCAGGCACGGTCGGACGGTCACAGCTAGCCCGGCCGGGAACGGACCGCGGCCGTAGTGAGTCCGGCTGGCAATGGTTCGGTAGATGGACCGCTGTAGGTCCGAGTGAGCCCTACTGGGCGGTGTGGGGTGTGACTGCGTTTGTTGTTGGCCCAGCGCCAACGGAAGACCTTAGCCACTTTAGGAGGAAATGAAACCCGAAGAAAGGCAGTATGCTAGCGCGTTATTGACAGTGAGGTTACTTTAAAACCTTTACAGTGTGGTCGTATTTAACTTTTAAAGAGTGAAATATATCAGCAACTACAACCAAGTCAGCGTCCGTGCTCGCAATTTCAGAATCTCTCTACCGCGCCGGCACCATTCCTGCATTCTATCGCGCCCTTCAAACGCAGCTCGATATTCACGTCTCTGTATTGCTGCTGCCGCGCGCGGCGGCGTAATGCGGCGAGTTGGCACAACTGCGGTACAAGATCTGCGCTAGGACGGGCCCATAGAGAACCCGGGGACAGGCCGGACACTGCTGTGGCAGGCCAGAGTCCGGCCGGCATCACGCCCATGGCCGTCCGTTCATAGGACTAAATGGCGTAAAACACAAATATACAATATACACCGGCATCACAATGAGTAGGGTGGTTACAGCTCCGCTCATCGAACAGCGAGTAGAGAGCGGTGGGACCGCGCGGCCCCGTACGGGACGCACGGCTAGTATACACGCAAACGGCTCACCGGATAAAGTCCAACAATCGGCCCATTAAAGCACTGTTGATACCGGCCGTGAGAGGCGAGTCGGTAGCTTGATAACGGGGGGGGGGGGGGGCGCACCCACAGACCAAATCGGGGTCGACACCGCGCCAGGCCAGTTGGGAGAGGAACAATACACCATTAAATGATATAATACTCGCTTCTGAATTCGGGATAAACACATCACATCGCAGTCAACTTCGAACGCGGGCCGTCAGAATCTCACCGTCCGCAGATCCTGTGTGACGTCACATAATATCACGTGCCGCGCGCCACGTGTTTCTCACCAGGTCATGTGTCATCCTCCCGCAGCATCCTCGCGCCGCGCAGTAGAGAGCGCAGTCATGGCACGCCGACCGACCTGGGCCGGCTCCCCGACATCCCGTGCCCACGTCATGATCCACATCACCGTCCAATATCACCGCACGTCAGTCGCGTCACCGACCGGGGCCGTCAGTGACGGTCCGCGGCCGGTCGGCCGGTCAGCAGAGCTCCACAAAGGTGGCCGGGAACAGGCCCGTCTTGCCCGTCTTCTCGTGAGTGCCCTTCATCCAGCCGTCGCTGCGCTTTTTGTGCACGAACACTATGTCGTTGGCACGGAGTTCCAGCTCCACGTCCGAGCTCGGGGGGTAGTCCATCGTACACCGGTACCTGGGGCAGGTCAGGTCGGGTCAGTTAGTGTGGAACCTGACCTCGATATTTGTCCGAGCACGGCTCGTAACTTTCACCGGCTCTTGGGTACCTAGTCAGGTCAAAACATCCCACATGGTGAGCGGTAAGTCGCACCAGACACAATACCAATACAATATAACACAATATGTACACAATATGTAGAGGCGTTCCACAGAACCCCCGACCCGCCATCGCTGCCAATCTACACATCCTGCCGTTCCTCCCAGCAGCGATAAAAATGGCCACCACTACAGCGTGGCTGATCTGAGCGCAAACGGTATTCACTCATGAAATGGCATGAAAATCACGTCACAACATTATGACGATAAGTAAGTAATACGCCGACACCAGTCAAAGAAGATCCGCATTGACGGCTGCAGGACGGCACAATATCCTGTTCCGGTTCGTGTCCGGTAACGCCAGTCTAACTGTGTAAGGACGCCAATATTTCCAATAACTCACCGTTGGCAATACGGGTGGTTTCGTGGATCGTATCATTGGAACATTTATAGTTCGTCCAGGATGACATGTAACACATACGCTAGGATCCTCAATCCTCATTGAAACACAAAGGTATCAATATCCACCAGGGATTCCTGGAATAACACGCCTCGTATAAGGAAAGGAGAGGAAATATTGTCTTCTGACTGGGTTAAATGCAGAGGGTAAACAGGTGAGAAAGAACGCACCCCATGGTAACGCAGGCGTCCTTTAGTGACCGGGTAATGGGTATCCAGAGCGGTGAATGACGCTTTGGACGCTCACCTTTGAATGACGAGCGGTGTGGGTGCCCGCGAGTGCTTCTTGGCGTCTGAATGTGCCCGCTCCGGTCTGAGGGCACACAGAGGTCACAGGTTAGTGCGGGTCAGAGCAGGTCAGACGTAAGACCAGGTCACAGGTCAGGTCACAGGCCAGGTCACCGGTACCGTAAAACACCCGGCACAGGCTACAAGTCATCAACAACACGGGAACAGGTTGTTATAGGCTTAAAACGGTACCGTCCTGCCACTGCTAGTCAGGGGTCACCATCCTCGCAGGTCAGCACAAAGGTCACGCCAGGTCAAACGCAGGGTCAGGACTGACCAGAGGTGGGGGTCATTGGCCACTAACGGGTGATTGGCAACGGGTGATCGGGTTACACCTCGACACAAGGCAATGAACTCCAAAACACCCTAGCTGTTCAGGCATTTGCCACGCTTGCATCATCTACGTTTGCGCGTCGCTATTCTCTAGCTAGATGATGCAATGTCTACGGCCGGGCCCTCTGGTCTCGACAAGAGCAGAACGTCTCTACTGTCCTTGGGGTCGGGCACGACGGTCCCATTTGCATTGGCTTAAATGCAAATACCGTGGGGTTTATAGGAGTTGTGTCCAGCCATGGGTGACTTAGACCTGACTGGAGTTGAGCGAGCGAATCGAAGGAACGAATGGTAATACCTACCTCGCACACCTGCGTCTTTAATGCTGATACGATTAATACGGCATCTTAAATACATGACGAAAAAACAGAGACAGCTATAAAATAGATTTTATAGCATTACCACTTACCAGCTGGTAATGCTCGCATTGAATAGTTATAATGGTTATAGTGGTTAGGTTGGCCCAGCCGGCATGCTTGCGAACGATTAACAACGAAATTAAGACTTTATTACGCCCTGATCACCCATCCGCAATGGCTCATTCGTGGTTAGAGAGAAAGATCAGCCAAATATACGCAGCTTGGTATTTTGACTATAACTGGCTGAACGGCCAGAAATAGCATTTGGAAAATATGAAAACAGTTGCCCAACCACGGAAACGGCTTGGTCGTTTTCGAGCCACTCCACAGGGTTACATATCTGCCAATGACCCTAGGATCTATGTAATAAAAGATATATCATAAAGATATGAAAGCACGTCGAACACAGCGGGGCATCGAGTCGTTGCCGTGTCAAGCGATAACGGTTTCGGCGGTAGCAGCCGACGCGGGCGGAAAACGTTCGACAAGGATGAGATTCGAACTCACGCGGGGAGACCCCATTGGATTAGCAGTCCAACGCCTTAACCACTCGGCCACCTTGTCCTGAGAGCACAAAGCGTCGCATTATGGTATAGTTTGGTGTTCGTGTTCCGGACTACCCTGACACGGTGGTATCAGCATCACGGTGTTACCTGGTGTTCCGGTTGGCGATGATGGTATTGCCGCCGCCGGCCGGTGAGCCGGAGCCCCACGATCGGACCCGCTGCAGCGGCCGGTGGGAGTTGGCGGACCGGCCGAGCGACGGACCCGACGGACTGCCAACAAATAACGGCAGGTCAGATGGTAACAGGGTAACGAAAGGTCAGACGGTAAGGGGTAACGGACAACGATGAAGTCACACGGTAACTGGTAATGGGTAACGGCGGGTCAGATGGTAACGGGTAATAAGTCAGACATTGACGGGTAACGGGTCACAGGTAACGGCAAGTCAGACGGACTGGTAACGGTTAACACCGGGTCAGACGGGAACGGGTAGCCGATAAGCCAGACGGACTGGTAACGGCAAGTCAGACGGACGGACACATCGCCATACACGGTGGAGAATCCACACGTCCAGCGGACCGTGGGTTGGCCTCAGTACGGCACCGAATACGGCCTGTCACCGTCACAATCCGTACCAAACGTTTGTTTGCAAACACTTAAACGGGCCGGTTACAAACGACTTCGACTCGGCATAACCGACACTAAGCAGTAACCAGCCACCTTTTAGCTCCAGTGTCGGCGTGGCGTTCAAACGCCTGAAACTGATACCCATTAGTTTTAGGAGACCTACTGGAGACCTATAAGGAGAAGTTTAATGAGATCTACGGTAGGCTGGCTGCCAATTCACGGAACAAACTGCTTTGGTAATTGATATCCTCACTTCTCATACAGCGACGTTCTTAAATCACTGCTCCCTCGTCTGATTGTTTCCCCAGTTGACGAGCTCTCCGTCGCTCACTAAGGAGACAAGTCCTCGCCAGGCCCAGGTAAGGCCATTCAGGTCAGTCGAGTAGGTCAGGTCAGTCCCTACTCCCTCTGACCTCAGGTGTATAGACGGCGGTTCGACCCCTCCCCACTGACCTGAGGTGTATGGGCGGCGGGTCGCCCATTCTCCACTGACCTGAGGTGTATGGGCGGCGGGTCGCCCCCTCCCCCTACACTGACCTCAGGTGTATAGGTGGCAGGTCGCCTCTCTCCCCCCCCCCCACCGACCTGAGGTGTATGGGCGGCGGTTCGACCCTTTCCCCCGCTCCCTCCCTACACTGACCTGAGGTGTATAGGCGGCGGATTGACCCCCCCCCCCCCACTGAGCTGAGGTGTATGGGCGGCGGTTTGACCCTTTCCCCCGCCCCCCTCCCTACACTGACCTGAGGTGTATGGGTGGCGGTCTGACCCTTTGCCCCGCTCCCACCTACACTGACCTGAGGTGTATGGGCGGCGGGTCAGCACTGCCCTCGGGTGCCGGCCGAGGGGTGGCCGGGGTCAGCCGCTGCTGGGCCGCCTTGCTCGCCGCCGGATCCCCCTGGCACACCGACACAAGAGGTTACGATATCGGGTGGGTAAGTACGATAATACAGGCCATTGCGTGTGATATTGGAGAATCGAGATTACAGCTCAGTGCTCTGATATCAGACTGATGGCATCAGTACATAAAGAAGCATGAGACTTGAAAGCGGATGACTCGAGAATCAGTTACAGCATGATATTTCACAATATGGTAATATGCCAAGAACAAGTATTTATCAGCAACGTCCAAAGATAAGTTTGGGGCGTAAAGCAAGCCAGTGCGAAAAACGCATATACTTTACACTGCAAAAACACCTCGGGAAGGAATGACGAACACAAGTTTAAGCTCTGAGGTGTCTGACGCGGAGCAAGCAGCCGCCTAGCGCCGTCATAAGGTGCTCACCTGGCCGCTCTGCGCCGAGGACACCGGCGGTGACGGCGGCGGCGGCTCACCCTCCCTGACCGACGGCCGCACATGCGCGCTGCCTGTGACAGGGGACGTGTTCATAGGTCAGCGGGACTGTACGGCGGGGAGCCGTGGCCAGGGCAGGGCGGAGTGGTACCCAGGGGCACAACCCGTCACAAAGGGCGCTAAAGGTGGAGACATTCCAGCAGCTTTTCTGGTGGATAGTAACACAAACTTCTTTATGTGGATGACGCTTGTAACCGGTCCCGCTTATATCCAGTAAAGCGTTACAGAGTGGCAAGCATGAGTAATCCATCATAAGATAAGAACCAAGAATGCTTGTGCAGTTACCAACAACAAGGCATGTTAGTAACGGATACTAAGACACGGGGTGGACGGATAATTTGTCATGCAAATCACAAGAAAAATAAAGGAACAAGAAGAAATCCTGTAACGTATTCTGCAAGATCTTAGCTTACTAGCCAAATTTTAGAAGCGCTTCTTTTGACATTTGGCATAATTCGTCTCTGAGTACTCCGCCAAAGCCGTGTGGTTTTTCCGGACGCATTAATCCCGCCCTGTCTCGGCTAAGTCGGTCCTCTCCGCTCGGTGGAACGCGTCTTACCGGGCGGTTTGGGGCGGTGCGGCCGGGGCGGCGCGGCGGGCGGCGGCTCGGCCCTCTGGGCGGGGGCGGGGGCGGGGGCGGTGGCCGCCCGCAGTCGCGCAGGCCGCGCCGGCAGCGGGGGCGGCAGCGGCGGCGGCAGAGGTGGTACTGTGCCCGGCGGCTTGGCGGCGGAAGACAGACTGGGAGGACGGCACAAGGGTCAGGCACAACGAGGAAACGAACGTGTGAAAACGACAGCAACTGCGCAGGCGAAAACTCCGTATGACAACGGCATTCTCATCTTCAACTGAGACAATTAACTGGCTATGGACATAAAACAGTGCAATATTTCTTCTAAACCTGTAAAATCACGTCGATATAAAACACTGCTACAAAGGTTCTTACACAAGTTATCAGTTAGCGAGCGAAGCTACATAACCACTAATTCTGAATAAACCAGGGTAACCCCGATAAAGGATCGGATGATAAGACGTTACGCTACACACCGGTCCATACCTATTCCTAAATCTACCAGGAGTAGCCGTCATATGCAGCCAGCACGCGCACGCCGCACATGGCGAGTGAGGGGGGGTGCATAGCAGTACTGTCTTCTGTCCAGTCCCGGAGGCCGGGACATCTGGGGCCCGCATCATACATCAGTTCTACACCTACGAACCGTTTCAGAAGCAACTCCCTAACGTAGCGACTATCACTGAAATCCTTTCGAAATCCTTATATTGATTACATAAATCAATTTAATTGACGTCTTATTAGAAAAAACATCCACTCGATTTCATGGTGGATGATCCACGACACGGTTAAGTTGCATCAGCCCGGTACATTTTGTGATATAACAGCGGCCAGCCGGGCGACTGTGCCGTGAGCGTCACTGGTAGGACCGTCCCGCACGCGAGGTCCGATCCTGTCCTAGCCCCTCCACCCCTCCCCACGGGAAACGGTGTATCGGAGTCGCATTCCGGTCGACCAGTCCGCCCAGTGCAGTGGCACGCCCACCAGCCCCGGCGGCGGCGCGGGGCGGTGGGGGCAGGGGCGGTAGTCGCTCACCATCCGTGCGTGCGCAGCATGCTCTGCGCCGGGCTGTTGGGCTCCACCAGGGTGAGAGGAAACACGCCGGTGCGGTGGCCGATCTTGCCCTCGGCCCAGATGGAGTCCACCGGTCGGATCAGCGTCACTATCTCACCCTGTCAGCGGCGGGGGACGCAGGCGGTCAGACTGGGCGACACGGGGTCAGAACGGGTCACAGGTTCAGGGTGGGTCACATAGGGTAAGGCGGGGTCACCGGCACCGATAAAAGAAGGCACTAGGCAGAGGCAGATCACAATCACTGATATGCCACAGCGGGTCAAAATAAAGTCACCGTGGCCTGGGCTACAACGGACTGCTAACGTTTCACTGCTCAGTTGTCAAAAAAGAAAGCTCACGAACAGAGACCGATTCACTTCGCTGTTCGCTCATGGTCAACCAAACAGCCTGGCTACCTCCACTTCAAACGTGAATGTATGATAGTACCTGTAGGCTCTTCAGCCATGCATACGCAACACCCCGATAAGCCTGTCCCAAGGCCGGACCGACCGTTCCCCACGGAAC
This sequence comes from Amphibalanus amphitrite, assembly GCF_019059575.1. Taxonomy (NCBI): domain Eukaryota; kingdom Metazoa; phylum Arthropoda; class Thecostraca; order Balanomorpha; family Balanidae; genus Amphibalanus; species Amphibalanus amphitrite. The sequence continues at coordinate 150,610 of NW_024881613.1, read as the reverse complement.
GTCACCATACATCGGGCCGCGTCGGGTAGTGCGGCAGTCACCGTCCGATTCTAGCCCAAGCACTACGGTTGCCCCTTCCCCAGTCTTGTTTCATGACACACCGGACACACCGATGCCCAGTCGTTACCAGGTGTTCGCGCTCGGTTTCCATGGAAACGTGAGAATAATTGTTCATTTGGCTTACGTTTCCATGGAAATTTAGCGTGGCTGCCAGTGCCGGTGTCTGTTGAGGGGTGGCGGGTAGTGTGTTCTACGATGGATTGTATGGTGGGTGATATGAAGGGTGGCGGATGGCTGGTGACGGTATGGTAGGTGACAAATGACGCATGGAAGATCAAGTGTGTTGGGCTTGGGTGTTATATGGCGCGTGATATCAAAGGCGGTGTTTCATGATGGTTGTGTGGTGGATAATCTACGGGGCGGCGGATGGTTACTTTTGCATGATAGTTGATGGATGGTGGGTGGTATGACGGGGGCCAGGATGGCTGGTGTGTGGTAGTTGGTTGACCAGTAATGGCCGAATGCCGATGGCTGTTGGGTGTCGGTATGACGGACGGTATGAGGGGTGGGTATCGCGTGCGATGTCAGGCGAGTCAGTCGATCGTCGTTTCCCGCCGCCCCGATAAGGCGCGCACCTAACGACCGGCCCGGCAGCCGACCTTCCCCGGTCCCTGGAACTGAGCCCACAGTGAGCCGCCTTTCCAGGCGCTCCAGACTTAAAATTGGGGCTCTTGTCGACCGGAATAGTGTTATCGATATTTTTGGAATATGGAACAACTTGCGACTTATACTTGTTCCCTTGTCTTCTTTCCAAAATTGCTGCACATAACGTAGCTGAACACGTTTTACAAGAAACCTGAGCATACAATTTAAAAATACATACAATCTATATAAAAATGATTTTGTGTTAAGTATTTAGCTTAAAGGTAGTGTGCCAGCTTTCTTGGACCGTATGGAGTTAATGGCCCAGATAAGGAGAACCGGATTTTTAGAACTTATCCATACCTTCAAAACTCATGGAAACGTCTTAAATTCTTCAAATTTTGAGTACCCCAGTGCGAAATTCGCCCCGACGGGTTGTCGGTCGTACCCCAACCACACTTCACACCACTATGAACAATAAATGCACACACTGAAATCGCTATTACCGATATGCTCATCCAATCAAGTTTCGATAAACCCGTTCATCATCATCTCCTGCGGTTTCGAACACGCCTGTTAGGTGGCTTCTGATGCTCGTCGAGGTCGGAATTTCCAAATACGCGTGGTGCGTCGGGCCGCGCGCTCTGACTTCGGCCAAGAAAAATGCGTCAGCTGATCATTGTCATTTCTGCCACTTGCGTGTGGTGAAATGGGGTCATAACTTATAAGACGGCTTTTTCATATCAATTATTTTACATAAAATCATATTTCAAACCATAAATAATGTTCGACAGCCAAATAAAAGAAACAATACAATACGGGCTTACAGTTAAAGGCTCGACATTGTGTTGTCTACGATTAGACAGCTGATAACTCATTCCCGTACAGTATATCTAAAAAGTATGTCCCCTGGTTTGGCTCTCCCACAGGAGGCGAATCGGTAACTTGGCTGAATCCCAGTTGCGGCACCCGGCCGCCAGGGTCGCTGCCGCGCGAGCGGCCTTGACCGCTCGCATGTCATTGGCAGTTCGGTCCCTCCCCGTCTATACCGAGGTGGGGAGGGGAGAAGAGGGGAAGAGAGGGGAGGGAGCGGCATCCGCTCGGCACTTGGCGATACCTGGCTGACCCCGCGCTCCCTCGCTGACCTTTGTCCTGCCCTCAGGCGAAGCCCGACTTCCTGGCCTGTAGCGGCCCAGCGGAAAACCGAGCTCCCGGGGCGCGACTCCATTGGCCCAATCTTATAAATGGAATGCTGTCGTATTCACGGCATTAGATAATATTAATAGTGATACCAGCAGTGGATGTGGTAAAATACAGTCCAAAATAAACGAAAGCACTCGATTCGTGCATAATGCGCCCTCCCATTCAAATAAGCCCACCCACTTCGATAGATGGTGTAGTTTCTTAGGGCGTAAAAGATGCAAAACACTACCGATGTTTTTAGCTCGGCCACTGGGACCGACAATATACAATTGACTGAAATGCATGAAAACCATTTTGTATTTAGGTAATAGCCGTTTTCTGCACCCAAACTTTAGCCAGTGACGCCCTGTCCATTCTAAAGCGTTTATAAGATTGGTCCCAGCACCCGATTTTATATGAGGAAGTCGTTTAAAAAGCATCTTATTTCTAACGAATTTATTATTATGGCCACTTTTACAGGACGTCTATAGAGCTTTGGCTTTTACATTTCTTCCTCGTTCAGGAGAAACGTTTTAACCCTCACCGGACCTTCAGGTTTTCTGAATACCGAGGGGACGTTGGGGGTTGGAAGTGAGGAAACAACCCCCTTCGCCGATTCGCCCCTAATTGAGCTAGAGCCTCACGAAAGAAACGATCGTGTGCGTCGTTACGAAATGCAGCGATTGGTCTCCGATTTAAGGACCAGGGTCAGCCGATGACTTCGGAGGTCAGGTCAAGTGGCCCAAGGCACAGGTTCGGTTTTTGGTGAATAACTTCGCTAAAAATGATCGCAGATCCGCGATTTTAGCAGCATCGTGTTTGTCTAGCTCAGGCCGTGTCGAATGGTATACTTTTTCTTCGGGTGAGATCAACTTAACCCTCGCCCGTATAGAGGGGGGGTCGAACGGACCCCCCTCCCTCGGTTTTTCGCGAATAACTCGCGTAAAAAGCGGCCGATCGCGACGAAACTTTCGTTACCCTCGCGTATATCAATTTTACACCCACCCTGAAATTCTAATGACCCTGACCTTAATGACCTTTGACCTGCGACCTACTTTTCGAGACCATGTTTGGCCGGAATCGCGATTCGGCGTATGTCGGCTCGCATTAGCGGCGCGTTTGCAGTCTTTTCGTGGTCTTAAGCGTTCAAACATGGGATATGATGTTGCTTCCATGCATTAGGGTGGGTGTCAAGGTCACCGGAAAGTCAGGTCAGGTGATTGACCTTTGATGACCTCGGTTCACTTTTTCGAGTTTTACATGTTTCTAGGCCAGTTTTAGGAGCTGAATTTGAATTTAGCAGCCATATGAACATTAACGAAGTATACTTCGTTAATATACGAGGGCACCAAAATACGAGGGCACCAAAACTATAGTTTTGGTGCCCTCGTAACATGTTGCGAAGCTGTCAGAGGCGGTTGCCACCTACTACGAATAGGGCAATTCCACGACAAATCACCTAATTTTTTTCCAATTGTTCACCATGACCTCTCCAATTTTGCTCAAATTTGGCATGTAAGTTGACCTATGGGCACTACTTCGTCCCATTAAATTTTTAGTCTCTAGGTCACAGGGGTCATGAGATATGGGTCATGCAAATTTTTAGGTTTTCCGGAACATTGAAATATAAAGTATTTTTTATCTCTGCAACGGTTCACCGGATCAAAAAAAGTTATATATGAAATAAGAAGCGCAAAGGCTGGTGCGTCTAGCAAAAATGTGAACGAAACCCCAAGGTCATTTTTTGACCCTTTGACCTCGTGACCTTTTCTTGACCCCGTGACCTTTCAAATTTGTCCTATTTTAAAAATTCTGTTTTTTTCTATCAGAGATGTCTTATCCATGCTCTTAATAGTGGTATGTGATTTGGTTGGTATATCGGACCCGTTGACCTCAAACTGAGGTCAACAATGTGGTCATGACCTGACATGAAAATGACATCTGCCGAGAACGTCGAGAATCATAGGCAATATGGGTGTCATATGAAAGCTTACTTCACGGAGAATACATTGGTGGTGTTTTTGAGTAGGTATGGGCCGGGTCAAGGTCACATTAGGTCAGTGACCTAACACAGCATTGTGTTCTTTGAAGGTGGCGTATTTAATTTGTTTGGTAAGCCCAGTGATCAGCACACAATAAAAAAGGAAACAAAACGTCATAAAACACCGTCTGTCTTTACTTTCAAAAAGCACAGATAAAATGCATTCACCCATATACACACACTCGCACAAACACACACACATACATACACCTTGTTCGAGGAAGATCTTTCAAACAAACCTCAGTAACACACGCGGTGTGAAGAACGAGTCTTAGAAGACTAGGAGAGCTTGAAGGCTGCTATGGTGTGGGAGTCGAGCGGTACAAAGCGGTGAAACGTCCTGGTACACTCGGGGGGCAGATTGATGTTCCACCACTCCCTACCCATCGGGCTCCCATGGATCAGCAGTGGCTGCTGCCAGTGTTGCCTGCCATCAGCACTGCTCAGCACTGCCTGCCAGTGCCAGTGCTGCCAGTGCTGCCACTGGCAGCAGCCAGTGCTGAGCCATGGGAGCCCGATGGGTATAGGGAGTGGTGGAACATCAATCTGCCCCCGAGTGTACCTACTACCTACCCTTCACCGTGCGGGCACTTGTGAACCGTTCTCTTTCATTTTCGTCTTCGTTCAATAGGCGTTGCCGAAACGAAGAAGAAATGCATTTTATCGGTAAGGTGGTCCTCACAGTATTACCAATACCATCGCATGCGCTTTTGCCATGCGAGGTGGCAAAAAAAATCCACTCACATTGAACACCGAAATCCTCGGCATGATGACATATATTTGCAAAATTGTATTTGTTCTTGTACTGGGACGCTGCTCGGACAGAGAAGTAGTGTATTTTTTAGTCTTGGGCATTCATTTCAAATGTGGGGAATAACCACTGCCTGAAATGCCGCTTCAGCTCCCGCGTCAGCTCCCGCAACGCAAATAGCAGAAACGAAGACAAAAATGAAAGAACGCTTCACAAGTGCCCGCATGGTGAAGGGTACCAGGACGTTTCACCGCTTTGTACTGTTCGACTCCAATACCATAGCAGCCTTCAAACTGTCCCGAGTCTTCTGAGACTCGTTCTTCACAGCGCGTGTGTCACTGGGGTTTGTTTGAAAGAACTTCCTCGAACAAGGTGTATGAATGTGTGTGTTTTTGCGAGTGTGTTTATATGGGTATGTGTGCATTTTATCTCTGCTTTTTGAATAAAAAAGACGTTTTATGACGTTTTGTTTCCTTTTTTATCGTGTGCTGACTGCTGATCACTGGGCTTACCAAACAAATTAAATACGCCACCTTCAAAGAACACAATGCTGTGTTAGGTCACTGACCTAATGTGACCTTGACCCGGCCCATACCTACTCAAAAACACCACCAATGTATTCTCCGTGAAGTAAGCTTTCATATGACACCCATATTGCCTATGATTCTCGACGTTCTTGGCAGATGTCATTTTCATGTCAGGTCATGACCACATTGTTGACCTCAGTTTGAGGTCAACGGGTCCGATATACCAACCAAATCACATACCACTATTAAGAGCATGGATAAGACATCTCTGATAGAAAAAATCAGAATTTTTAAAATAGGACAAATTTGAAAGGTCACGGGGTCAAGAAAAGGTCACGAGGTCAAAGGGTCAAAAAATGACCTTGGGGTTTCGTTCACATTTTTGCTAGACGCACCAGCCTTTGTGCTTTTTATTTCATATATAACTTTTTTTGATCCGGTGAACCGTTGCAGAGATAAAAAATACTTTATATTTCAATGTTCCGGAAAACCTAAAAATTTGCATGACCCATATCTCATGACCCCTGTGACCTAGAGATTAAAAATTTACTGGGACGAAGTAGTGCCCATAGGTCAACTTGCATGCCAAATTTGAGCAAAATCGGAGAGGTCATGGTGAACATGCCTAGGTGATCTGTCATGGAATTGCCCGAATACCCTTGCTGGTTGACCTGACCTGACCTGACCCGACCTGGCCTAAATGCATGAAGACATCATCTGTGATCAAAACTAACATGATATTCGTGATCAGCACCCCGAAAACCCCATAGCAGCCACGCTTTACCACTTTCTAACAGGCCCGATTTTCCCGACGTTTGGGTCATTGACCTGACCTGGAAAGTCAACCGATGACCTAGGACCTTAAAATTGGGTATCATCGACTTCCTCTCGTCACGGCCAACACGCTCGTTTTTTCCGCGAAGCTCCAGCTCGATCAGGGGCGAAACGGCAAGGGAGGGTCCAACGGACCCCCCCCCCCCTTATACGTTTGCGGCTGGAAAAACACCAATACGGGCGAGAGTTAAGGTGTTAACCTCGGGTCAAGGTCAGGTCACAGCCCGTCAGGTCACGAAGCTGGTCAAAGGAGGTCATATTGCATATCAATCGATTCGGCAGGTCTTTTCATGTCCATTAGTGGCTTTATCGCCTCGGTAGCTTTAGTTGATCGGGAGTTATTGACGAAAAACTGATTTGGTTACCACTGGTTACGTGACCATTGGTTACGTGATAAATGACGTCACGCAAGATCAACAAAGCAAAATTAAAGCATCAGACCTTGCAAGGAGCGCATGAAATCACGATTCCGTGTGCTTGAGAATTTGAGATAGTTGTATATCATTTCCGGACCAAACTAGCAATTTCCATATTCCCCTGACTTTTAATGGTGAGAGACTGACCTGATCTCAGGCGACCCTTCAGAAAATCCTAGATATACATTTATACAAGTTGTGAGACTCTCGATCATACTATAAGATCCTGTAAGTTTCATCTCCCTATGAAAGCTCTGCACTGAGGGTGTTGCGAAGTTGGAACATTTTAGGAGTGTGCACACAGTCTTAAAATGTTGAGGACAGTTTAGGACAGCTTCACACAGTTCATTTTAGGACTGCTCATTTATGACGTCATAGATCAGTGACCTGACTTGACTTAAAAATGCGGTTGGCGTAAAAAAACCGACTTATCAAATCCCGACTAAAAAAATCGACTTATAATCCGGTTAATCAAATCCCGACCATGTTTTTACCTGGCCATTAATGTTCTAGCCTTACAGGTGATTGTTTGAACGCGGAAGATGCTGAATCTTGGTTAACCCCATACTTATCGTATGATAAAGAACGTCAGTGCTAGAAAGTTGATTAACAATTTTATTTAGGATAGTTTAATTCAAGTGGGTATAATCCGACTTGACAATTTACTAGGAGGGTTTGGCAGCGCTATTAGTTCGGCATTTAATTATAAATCATTGCTTATTTCGATCCGGATATCGTTATTCAATGCTGGCCTTTATAGTCATGAAGGCTTGCATTGACCCATACTTTCCATTTTTTTCAGCACTATTATTCGCCGTAGTTGACCAGGTGTTTTTCTTCAGCTCTCCCCTGAATCCTTTGGCTTAGACCTGGCGTATCACCCGTGCATCGCAAGACGCACCTACCACACACAAGTTCATGATCCCCACGAACCCACATCAGCGTCCGTTCGCTTGGTGTGTGACCCCTTGACCTTTGGCCGCGACAACTGCCAGCTTGCTGGAGCATCCCTCTCTACACGCGCTGCCCCGCCCGCTCCCCTCTCCCCCCCCCCCCCCGGGGTCGTGTCACGAAGGTTCGGGCTTACGCTACTACCGGCCGCTGCGCAGCTGTCACCTAGCGCTTGGGAATGTGTGGTCTGGTGCGGATTCAGCCAACTACCGGCTCGCGACACCAGCGCCACGTAGTGGCGACGGTACATTCTTTTTAGACACACTGTACGTCGTATGGTCTTAACACTATAATGACCTTTGCTTATTGTCACAAGTGCGCCGCATTCGCGATTGTTGCCCGACGCCTGTTTGCAGGTGAGCCCACTACAGTTGTTATACATATCTAAAAACCGAAAAACTTTTAGGCGAAAAAGGCACTATTCCAGGCCCATTTTTGATTTTTTTTTTGCGATATTAGGTAAAAACAGAAGCTTCTTATCCTAGGAAAAATAAAATGGGAAATCTTTCAAAGGTGGCACACTACCTTTAACTGATGGTGTCCGGAACACAATCCGACAGAATGTTAACCCTCGCCCCGTTGGGGGGGGGGGCATTTTGGCCCCCCCCTGTGGTTTTTCCTGAATAGCAAGAAAACGGCGGCGCGCAGCGCCGCCAAATTTTCAGTACCTTCCCGGGCATCAATTTAACACCTTCACACCGAATTTCAAGTCTTAGGTCACCTTAGGTCAGGAGTTATTGAGGTCAAACTGAGGTCATGTTCGAGCAAAAATGAGCAAAAAACATGCAATCTTGAAACGCTCACCACATTTACAGTTACCAAGCAATTTCAAAGTTCTTTATATGGTCTAGTAGACAAAAAGCGGCGCTACAAAACCGCTATCTCGGATTTTCAAAATTTTGGGCTTTTGACCCCCAAAAAATAAAAAAAATGAATTTTTTTAGAAAAACTTTTAAAAATCCAAAAAAAATTCCGAATTTCGAAAAAAACCGGAATATATATGATAATCCCTGTGCTCTTCTATATTCATACCAAATTTCAGATCGATATCTCGTTTTTTGGCCAAGTTATAGCGAAAAAACTGTTCAAAAATGATGACGTCAAATTTTTTAACTCAATTTTTAGCGATTCTAGACCACGTAGGGCAAAACAAAGACCACCATTGAACTCCCCGTGACGAGCTGCATCGAATCGATACCCAGTTTATGCAAAAATATCAACTTTGAAATTTGACCTAATTTGACCTGACCTTGACCAAAACGTGACCTAAGCTGGTCCAAAAGTCTGCCTGACCCACATAATCGCATTTGTCATGTAAAATGGACCATAAAACACGTATCACACGACACTTTCATATTGTGACCCCCCCCCCCCCCCAGTGACCTGACCTCTGTGACCTGACCTGGTATCAGTGACCTCAAATAGCAAAATATGTGTTTGAAGAACATTTCCCCATCGATGATTTTCAATTAAAGCATTTTACTCGATTTTACAACGCATTTCTTGAAATGCCTGTAAACGGTGAAAATTCGACCTTTGACCTGACCTGTGACGTCATCGGTTTGACCTAGGTCAATAAAATTGGGTCACAAGGTAGTTCCCTGATAGGGCTATCCAACACCGTTTGCCGCTTGTCGCTAGGTTGCGTGGTTCTCGAGATCTTAGGGGGGGGGGCAAAATGCCCCCCCCCCCCAACGGGGCGCGTTGCTCGGCAGAGCCCAACGGGGCGCGGGTTAAGCTAAACTAATGAGTTTCCTAACGAAAACGAAAACCGGGTGAAAGAAGAATCGTAAGTGTTCACTGGAGCAACGGTACAAACCACTCCCTCATTTTAAACTTATCTCCAGCCTATTTCAGGCTGATTATCCAGTAAATGCACCGAATACTCTTGAAACTGAGAGAAGTTATAGCAGAACCGACCGGATACACAGACTTGCCAGAGATCCATTCGATCGAGTAGCATTCGGCGCATTCATGGCCCGATTCGGTGAGGCCCCTTGTTACATGACCTGCATGATCTCATCGTGCCAGAGCATTGCTATGCCGGGGGATGACGAAACGCATTGTGGATATTACATTTCATCAGACATACGGGACGTCGGTCAAACTTGATCACCGTATTTGTGGAAAAACGTTCACTACCAGGCTAACATGGGTTTGAAACTTTGAATATCTACACTAGGAGATCGGAAAGCAGCTATGCCCATTTCAGGACAAAGATCTTAGAGCGCATTAGATACCTAACAATCAGACAGACGAGCTATTATAAGCATAATAACTAATTCACTTCAACAACTGATCCCTTCCAGTTTCCATAAAGACCACAGATTTTCCAATTTTCTTGCTTGCTAACTTGTAGACCTAGCCAATAGCCATCCATCCACACCTCTCAGCCCTCACCCAGACTACACAGAACACAGCAGGTAGTAGGTACACATCCACCCCGCACCCGACCCTTATTCCTCGCGCCTCACCTTTTTGAATCTGAGGTAGGTCTTTCCGTCCTGGTCGGGGAAGGTGAACTGCGAGATGGCGCGGCACTGAGGGATGTGGTTGGCCAGTGGGGTGAGCACCGTCACCCGGTTGGCCGGGAACACGCCCGTGCGGCCGCCCAGCTGGCCCTCAAACCAGTCGAAGTCGATCCGTCGCCGCAGCTGGATGACGTCGCCCTCCTTGAACGCTAGGTCCCTGCGGCCGCGGACAGACCAGGGGGTTATGTGTGGTCCCTTCAGCGGGGCGAGGGTTATTAGAGTTCTTTGTGCTGGATACGAGGATTGCGAGAGGTAGCTAAGGCTAAGGAATGTGTATTCCGCACTAAAAGAGGCATCCGACGGACAAACGGAGTTACCATAGTTCTCTGCGTCAAAGAGCACAGTGGGCCTTCTGAGATGGAGAAGTGGAGGTTTCTCCGGCGTATCAGAGGTTAGGAAGTCTCGGAGATTGGGATGTAGATTGTTAACTCAGAGGAGGCCCCCTCCGGAGGGGACGGGAGCTATGACAAGCCCCTGCGGCTGGGACGTCCCATGAGAGGCCCCTACGAAGGGGACGGAGGTTATGGGAGGTCCCTGCGGCCTGGACGGGGACACGAGAGGTCACTTTGATAGACGAGCATTATGGAGGCGAGGGAGAATCTCCTCCGCCTCCAAAATCTCCAAGATATCCCACACTGCTGAGTGACTGAAATTGAGAGAAGCTGGGCAGTGGGCAGGCAACTGAGCTATACGAGAATGTCAGAACTCAGAGCCGTCAGAGGTGACGACGGGAGGCGGAAACCGGGTGTGATTGCGATGGGGCCCAGTACCCGCGGCGGCGGACGGACTGCCGCGGACGGCGGGGGCGAATCCGACGGAAGCCGAGGGATGATGCAGACACACGACGCGCCGTGAGGTTACTGACGATACATGGTGGCAAAACAAAGAAAGCGCCGCTGCAGTGCAAAACACCAACTCAACAGAACTGAAAACCAGACATAAGGTCGAGTCGCTGAGAGGAATCACGAGTGGAAATGAATAGAAATGAAAAAAAGGACTCTAGCGCAACACTCGAATGACGACATCGTGACGAAGTAACACGAAAACTGGCCCTGAAGAAGTCAACTTCAGGAACAGAAAGAAATTATATGCGGGTGAGCACACCTACTTTGACGTTAATTATGCTCCTCTGTTAATCATATGCCCCTTCTCTCACTCCTACCCCACAAGCTGAGCTGCAACTTACCCCTCCTGAGTGCCGGCATAGCTGAAGAGTGCCCTGGCGCAGGGTATGGCCTGCGGCGCCCGGCCGGGGGAGCTCTGCGCGGACACGGCGGGGGCGGGGGCGGGGGCGGCCGCCGGCGGCGTGGTGCGCCGCTGCAGCGGGTCGAACTCTGCCAGCAGCGAGGCTACCCTCTCCTCGGCGGTGAGCCCTCCGCCCTCGGGAGGCGCGGCCGGCGGCGGCGGCGGCGGCGGGCCGGCCGGCGGGCCCGCGCCCGCGCCCTCACTCAGGAACGGGTTGGTCTGAGAGGCGCGGCGCACGAACGGCGAGCCCTCGGCGAATCCGTCACACGACACGCCGCGCTCGAGCACGGGCCGCTGCGCGGGCGTGGGCGCGGCGCGCGCCGTCCTCAGCGTCTCCAGCAGGCGCACCAGCACTATGTTCTGCGGCAGCTCGGCCACCGGCGTCAGCACGGGAGTCCGGCACTCGGGACAGTGCAGCTCTCCGCCGCGAGAGGCCACCACGTCCAGCAGGCACTGCTGACAGAAGGTGTGCTGGCAGGGCAGCACCCGATTCGACTCGCTCAGCTGGTTCAGGCAGATGGCGCACTCGAGCGCGTCCAGCAGGCTGCTCTCCATGGCTGGCGCCGGCGGGGATGGAGCGCGCGCTGGCGGGGACGGAGCGCGCGCCGCCGCAGCTGATGGTGGTGACGTCACGCACGGGAAGGCGAGCGCCGCGCGACGCACAGCAGGCCTGCCGGTACAGACAGACAGAGTCAGAGGGGAAGGAGATAAGGCAGATACGAGATGAGATAAGAGCGAGGTCGTAAAAAGAGATAAGATAGGAGTAAGATAAAAACGAATGGAATAACACAGAGTTAAGCGTTTAGGCAAGAGGAGTGAGGTAAGAGGAGTGAGGTAAGAGGAGTGAGGTAAGAGGAGTGAGGTAAGAGGAGTGAGGTAAAATAGAGGAGTGAGCTATGAGAAAGTGGGGCAAGAGGAAGAAGGTAAGGGAGGTATAGAGGTAATAAAGGAGTAAGGAGAATGATCAATGAGGAGTGAGGTGAGAAGGAAGTGAGTTATGATGGAAATTAGTTCAATGAGATGAGGAGGGAGGTAAGACAGGCCTGAGGAAAGGGGAGTGAGGTAAGAGAGGAATTAAATCAGAGAGAAACAAGTATAGATAACAGACAGGCCAGAGGTGAGAAATTGGCAGTGACAATCTGGATCATGACACACATGATCATGATTCACATGTTTCTGTCACAGTCACAGGTAGTGAAAGGGAAAACAAATAACAAACATGTATGCTGGTCATTCTGAATGGATGCCCTGTACTTTTTCTATTACTATACTTAGATGACAAAGGTATTATAATAGAAGCATTCCAAAGTCTAACTTTAGATAAGAAGCACTATGGCCACTGGTGTGAGCCTGCACTGAGGAAAATCCATGATCAAGAGAATAGGCCTTTGCAAATTATAATAATATATTATAATAATATATACAAATATAAAGAATGTCATTGCTCATAAGGCTACCATGCAGAAGCCACCAGCCAACATCAACTGTGAAGAACTCACACTAATAAATTTCACTGACTTAGCAATAGAAATGTAGCTGTGGCAAAATAATGCCAAAGGCAGGGAGATGGAGATAAAAAGAGAGGGAGAGGAGAAAAAAGAGATAAGCAGAAGGATAAATGGGAGGAAGGGAAGGGAGGAAAAGGGGGAAGTGAGGAAAAGTAAGTCACTTTGAAAGTGAATGTAAGTCACTTTGAAATTGAAGGACAGGAGGTACAAATGAATAAAATTTGAAGCAAATAATGAAAGGAATGCCAAAACTTAAATGGCTAATGGCTAGGCAACCAAATAAATATAAATAGGTAAATGAAAGCTTTAGGAACTCTGTACCCATCATTTCAAGAATAAAATTGTGCATTTGAATGGTTAAGCTATAGAAATATAAATTGATACACAAATAAATCTCATCAAAACATCTACCAGAAGGACAGGTCAAATATGTCGAACTTTCCAACAAACAAGTTTCTAACTTATTTCCAATTCAAGGCATATGATACATAACCCGTAAGCGGCTTGCGCCACTTTCAAGAATTTATTTTGTTTACTGATGAAACTGCGCACCTGCATGTATAGGTACTGGTCATATTTCATACATATTCTAAGATTTTTTTTCAATTGCAAAAATTGATGTAAGGCATGCACAACCAAATTTTACAACAATGCATATTTTCACTTTGATTTCAATTCCTGGTATTTTTCACCGACACCAACAGATCACTTGAGTCTGTTATATCATAATTATGAAAAATTATCACGCTATTGTCATTCTAAAGTGCAATATACATAATTTAGATTCGGTGGCACACATACAAAATACCAACACTTTCAATGAAAGCAAATGTTTTAAGCTTAGTTGTAGTGGAGCTGAATAGACTGATCAAGATACACAGCACGCACACCCCACACAGCAGCGATCACCTTTACACGACGCGACGCCCACTGTGACGATGTAGGCGTTGCCTCCCAAAGGCCGCGGTCGACACCAAATCCCGGATGCGGAATGCGGGACACGGTCACGGGCCGAACGCGGACGGACACGGACGCGGGGAGGGGGGGGGGGGGCGGAGAAGCGCCTGTCGTGAGGGCGATGCTGGCGATTACAGCGCCACCTATAACACTGCCAGTTGCTACCATATGTGGTGGGTGGAGTTTTTCCCTACCGTATGAGAGTCGATTACGAAAATGCACTACGATTTACAAATGCACTACATATGCCTGAATGATGACTCGTGATGACTTGATCACTTGAGTTGACACTTGTGAGTGTTGTGACTTGTGACTTGATCAAACGAATTCATATGCACTAATACCAAATCAGGGAAGGTAAGATACATCATGGCTCATTCGGTCTTATCCAACCATTCCTATCCTTGTTGAGGTCAACTTGAGTGTTGACCTCAGTCAGGCCAGTTTAGGTCAAAGCCACAGTCAGGTCACCGAAGCTGTTCGAATGTCCGTACCTATCGCATATCATGGCATGTCGTTCCGGGTGGCTTTCCTGAATCGCTATCCCAGTTCGATCGAGTGTTATTGACGAAAAACTCCGATGACCTTAGTGGCGTCATATAGGTACAACGTCACGCAAGATCAACAATGTTCCTAACAGTCAGTTACGCATCCTGATCCGACCTTTCAAGGAGTCTACACCATTAGATCAAATCTGCTTTGATAGTCTTCGATACTTTCCGGTGCCAAAATAACGGCCTATCCATATTCTCCAGACTCCAACTGACTTTGGAAGGTAGGAACTAGGAATGGTGAGGTCATGTGACCGACCTAACCTCAGGTGACCAGTTATGAAAAATTCGAGAAGTGCACAATTTGTAAGGGCTCAGTGGCGCAGCCAGGGGGGGTGAAAGGGGTGAGATCTCACCCCCATCTCTTATCCTAGGGGCCCACCGTCGATTCGAACTGTAACGTTATGCAGCCTGACATTTTTTTTTATCATAATGTCAAGGTCCGTCATAGGACTGAAAAACAGTTTTCAGGCCTGATAGCCCCCCCCCCTTAGGATTTATAGTCCCATTTTATGATTTAACCCGCGCGGGGCTGGGGTCTCCAGCCGAACGCGCGGGGCTGGGGGGGGGGGGTAAATTTTACCCCCCCCCCCCTGTTATCTCCCGAACTAATGGTCCGATTTGGAAAATTCAAACGCCAATCGAAAGCTCTCATCACGAACTACTAAAAACATGTACTTAATTTAAAGTTTGAGGTCAAGGTCAAGGTCAGGTCAAGGGTACAAATTGCAAGTTTCTACAGTATCGGCCTTGCACCGTAGTTGCCGAAGAATGGAGTCATGGACTGAGACTGATCGCCCAAAACGTGTTCTTAGGCTACCAAGACAATATTCGTTGCATACAATATCATTCAGAGGTCAAGGTCAAGGTCAGGTCAGGTCAGGTCAGGTCACCAAAAAACAAAATATAGAAAAGGGCATGTGCGGCACATGTTTTATGGGTCATTTTACTCATAGAATTCAATAGGCACACTCAATAAGTGATATGGACCACCTCTGGATGAATTTCGTCGAGGTCAGGTCAAGGTCAGGTCAAGTGAGGTCAAATTTTGAAGTTGGTTGTTAAGGCCTAAAAAGGTGTCTATCTGATGCAGTTTTTCACGGCGAATCGAATGGTGCTATTTTTGTTTCCGTACGAGGTCTAGAACTTCCAAAAAAGTCATTTTTCAAAAATTTTGTGTGTCGTGACGTCATAAAATTTTGAATAACTCCCACATTTTTGAACCGATTCTTCTAAAATTTGGTATGTAGGTGCACATAGACCACTTCTCTGACATATATTCCGGTTTTTTCGATAGACTCATAATTTTGGATTTTATAATGATTTTCCCAAAAAAGTCAGTTTTTTGAAAAAATTTAGGCCAAAATCCAACATTTTCAAAAAACCGAGATAGCCATTTGATAGACAAAGTAAAATTACGTATAACCTTTTTTGTTACGTCTTGATTCCTTTAAAAATGAAGATGTTAGCGGCGTTTGAACTTTTGCCGTTTTTGAGGCGAAAATGGCGAACATGACGTCACTAAAACGTCAATTTCTCAAAATTTTTCCGACGGATTTCGCTCAAAGTTTCAGGGAACGTGTCAAATTGATGTAAGAAAAGGTACTGAAAGTTTGGCGGCGCTGCGCGCCGCCGTTTTTGAGATATCGCAAAAATTCGCGAGGGGGGATAAAATTTACCCCCCCCAGCCCCGCGCGGGTTAAGAGGGTACATCCAACCGATTGAACTAATCCATTATCCAAGGCCTAGGAGGGCCCGTTCCATGGCATGAGAGGGTCATTTCAGGCCTGAGAGGGCCCATTTCAGGTCTGTGAGGGCCCATTTCAGGCCTGAAGGGGCCTATTTGAAGCTTGAGAGGGCCCATTTCAGGCCCTAGAGGGCCTGTTTGAGGCCTGAGAGGGGCCCATTTCAGGCCTGAGAGGGCCATTTGATGCTGTGAGGGCCCATTTTAGGCCTGAAGGGATCCATTTCAGGCCCTAAAGGGCATGTTTGAGGCCTGATAGGGCCCATTTCAGGCCTGAGAGGGGCCCATTTCAGGCCTGAGGGGGCCCATTTCAAGCTTGAGAGGGCCCATTTCATGCCCTAGAGGGCCTGTTTGAGGCTAGAGAGGGCCCGTTTGAGGCCAGAGAGGGCCCGTTTGAGGCCAGAGAGGGCCCGTTTGAGGGCTGAGAGGGGCCCAGTTCAGGCATAAGAGGCACCATTTCAGACCTGAGAGGGCCCAGTTACGGTATGAGGGGGCCCTTTTTCGACATGATAGGGACCATTTCCGGGCTGAGGGGGCCCATTTCAGGTCTGAGAGGGCCAATTTCATGTCTGAGAGGGCTAATGTCAGGCCTGAGAGGGCCCATTTCAGGCCCTTGATGACCTAGCTGAGGCCTGAGAGGGGCCCATTTGAGGTCTGAAAGGGCAAATGTCAGGCCTGAGAGGGCAAATGTCAGGCCTGAGAAGGCCAATTTCAGGCCCTAGAGGACCTATTTGAGGCATGAGAGTTTACTTCAGGCCTGAGAAGGGTCCATTTCAGGTCTGAGAGGGCCCAGTTCAGGCCTGAGGAGACATCCCAGGAATGAAAGGATCATCCTATGTGTGGGAGAGTCCGTACTCCGTGCCTGGTCTGGGTCTGAGAGGGCCTACCCCAATCCTGATTGAGCCGATATCATGTTTGATATAGGTCAACTCACCACATGCATATTGATGGCCCAGTTCATGTCTAATGGGCCCATCTCAAGACTCAGAGATTTTATGCTTCAGGAAGCCTACCCCAAGCGTGAGGGGGCCCATAGAGGTTTTTGAGGCTCATGGAGGTCAGAAGCGGCGGAACACCTTCAATTAAGGGGGGGGGGGGGGCACTGCCGACTTTCGGTCCCATTCTTTCCATGCAACGCCCATAGGGCTAATGTTAAAATGCCAAAATCAAAGGGGGCACGGTGCCCCGGTGCCCTCCCCGTTCCGCCGGCTATGATGGAGGTCCCGCAGTACGATATGTCAGCCTCTGAGAAAGCCATGCAGGGCCCTGCCAAGCCGACATCTGAAACTCTTCTCAGGCCTGTGCCTGCCTCATCGCCCGGCCCCACCCCGACGTCTAGGGGTTTGACGCCTAGGTATTTATCAGGACCCCACACCGGTCCATGATGGCTCCAAACGGCTGACACCTGAGGCTCCTGCACCGGCTTTTGAGGGGCCCACCGACCTCTGATAGCCACCACGCATGACGCAGGCCTCAAAAGACCATGTCGATTGTCGATATCTAAATCCCGAAGTCTTGGAAGGCCTGTGCTCTATGCAGATTCTTGAGGGCTTTACGTGGGCTTGTAAATATCCCAAACTGGCTCTAGCCTAGCTCGACCGCGCCCGCAGAGCAGGGCCCCAGGCTTTCCAGTTTAACGCCCCTGAGGCCTGAGGGGTGTTTGAATATCCCCTTCTAACCTGACTCCAGGGTCACGTAGCGACAAGTGCGGTGGTAGGCGGCTTTCTAAAGAGCGTCGAAAATCATGGAGAAATTGCTTCAGTCATATTGCAGTTCAGACCAAAGTACACGTTATCATGTTCATCGAAGGAAAAGTTTCGCCTATTTCGACACTCGAGGACATAAAAAGCTATAGCGCGCTGAAAGTGGGTTCGATAGCTCTCTAACTCGTGCAATCAGCCATGGGGGGGGGGGGGCGTATCGGCCAAACCCGATCATAATTTAAGACGGCTAAAAAGACGAGAAAAGCAACGGATAGCTATAGGATGCTTCAGAATCGTATTGGTCATTTTTCGATTAGGTCATCGCTGAGGTCATTGAAGATGAAATTATGATAAAATTATGATAAACACAAAGACAAGATTACGACGAAAAATTCTTGTTTTTATATTTTTCACAAATGACCGTATAACTCGTGAACCAAAGAGCTAGAGCTTTGCGGAACAACTCATTCGATAGGCCTTTCAAAACGCTTTCGCTTTTAACCCTCGCCGGACCTATTGGTTTTCTACATACGCGCCGGCCGAGGGGGGGGGGGGCGGGTACGACCCCCCCTCGCCGTTTCGCCCCTGGTGGAGCTAGCGCGTCGCGGAAAAAACGAGCGTGTGCGCCGTTACGAGACGCAGAGATTGGTACCCGATTTTAAGGTCCTAGGTCAACCGGTGACCTCTGAGGTCAGGTCAAGTGCCCCAAGGTACGGTTCAGTTTTTGGTGAATAACTTCGCAAAAAACGGCCGCACAGCGCCGATTTTGGCAGCATCGTGTTCGTCACGCTCAGGCGCGTCGAATGATATACTTTTTGTCCGGGTCAGGTCAACTTTGGGTGTTGACCTCAGGTCAAGGTCAGGTCAGCACCCCCAGGTCACGAAGTTGGTCGAAAGAGATCATGTCGCATATCATTCGATTCGGCAGGTCTTCCTGAGTCCATTGGTGGCTTTCCCGACTCGCTAGCTCAATTTGATCAAGAGCTATTGACGAAAAACTAATATGACCTTGATGACGTCATAAATGACGTCACGCAAGGTCAACATTGCAAAAGTGACGCAAGGAGTGCATCAAATCACGATTCTGTGTGCTTGAGATAGTTGGAGATCGTTCCCGGCGCCAAAATAGCAGTTTGAATTTTTCCCCATTGACTTATAATGGTGAGGTCACGAAAATGACCTGACCTCATATGACCTTTAGGAAAAATCCGAGATATATAAGTTGTGGGACTCATAATGGATACTAGATCCTGCAAGTTTCATTTCCCTGTGACATCTCCTCTGGCAGTGAGGGCGTTGCGAAGTTGCGACATCTGAAGACCGTGCAGAGGTTCACTTATGACGTCATAGGTCAGTGACCTGACCTGACCCAAAAATGTGGTTGGTTTCAAAAGATCTGGCTTGGATCAAAGGTCAGGTATGCCAAGTTTCAGCTCTCTATCGCCAGCGTGTTCGGAGCTATCGCGAAAAAAACCTATGGGGGGGCGGCACCCGCCCCCCCCCCCCCTCGGCCGGCGAGGGTTAAGATTTGACCTCAATGCCTCATGTCAATGGTTTGGCAACAGAGCAGAGGGTAAAACCGGCAAAACCATCTAAATAGTCGCATTTTACCAAAACAGTTTTGCTAATAATTTTTGCAAGGACTTTGGTGAGAAAAACTATGAGACACTTACTTTGTCATCATTCTCTTGTTAACATGCATCGAATGAGCTACCTATAATTTCACATAAAAAGCTCAACTTCAAAAGGTGACCGCAGATCAAGGTCATGCCCTTACTTGAGAAGTTCATGATGGTCATCAACCGATCCGTATGGATGATTAACACCTTCAAGACAATGTCATAACGATAACTCTACCTCCTCTCCTATATCAAAAGTAACAGTCGAAAAACTGATGTTGAGCTTTTTTAAAAGCCTTTTGACCTAGCCCGACCCTTTGAGTGGCCGCTGGCCATCAATTGCACGCTGTTCATCAGATATGGGCAGAATGGTCGTGTTTCTGTAAATATGCTGTTGTTTTTTACGTGCCTCTTCAGATCAAGAGATATTTGTCCTTTTCTCCGATTTGGTAATAATGACAATGATCTGAACTTTCGTTGTTGGTAAGGGGCCCCCATTTGGTTGAGGGGGCCCACTTTGCTGGGGGGCCCATCGCGAACGTCTCTCACCCCCGTCGCCAGAGTTCTGGCTGCGCCACTGTAAGGGCTCAAAAGGCTACTAAGCCCTGGGAGCTTCATCTCCCTGCGAAAAGCTCCCTGGTGTGTAAGAACTAAGAA
Source organism: Amphibalanus amphitrite (assembly GCF_019059575.1). Taxonomy (NCBI): domain Eukaryota; kingdom Metazoa; phylum Arthropoda; class Thecostraca; order Balanomorpha; family Balanidae; genus Amphibalanus; species Amphibalanus amphitrite. The sequence continues at coordinate 130,751 of NW_024881613.1, read as the reverse complement.
TGTTCCTCTTCAGGTGACCTTGACATCCACCCAAATGCATGGGAGCAGCATCAGATCACATTTTTGAACGTTTGAAACCACGAGAAGCTTGCAAACGCGCGGCTAATGCGAGCCGACATACGCCGAATCGCGATTCCGGCCAAACATGGCCTCGAGAAATGGCCAGGTCAAAGGTCACTTGGGTCAGGGTCATGAAATGCAGTGGCGTAGCCAGAAATCAGCGAAAGGGGGGGGGGGCATGGTGCTCGAGGGGGCGACTTTTTCCCTTGAGAGGGGCGCCATAGTGAGCTAGTGACAGGGGGTCAGTCTAAAATGTAGCGTCATATATTCATGCATGATTTACTAGGTGTTCCTACGGAACCGGCACGAGTATCAGAACCAGGTTTCGCTGATTTTTCATGAAATCCAATTAATGCAATTTGCAGCTCAGTGTTTTTTATCAAAAGCGATAAAAAATCTTTATGCATATTTAGCACGATATAGGAAACGAGCTCAGGCTACGGACATGTTATTCTCATAATACACACCCATTGGAATTCGAAACGGTAAAATATGCGTTGATCGATTGGCACAATCTTTATTCTTTGCAAAAAAAAAACATACAGGTTCACTCACTGAACCAAAATGACCTGTGGACTGCAGCCTCTCACTATCTTCATTGAGGGCCAGTTCAATTTTGCTACCTCTCTATAAGTACCTATAAGTTACCGATTACCTATAAGTTAACCCGCGCCCAGATGGGGTCTGCCGAGCAACGCGGTCTGATGGGGGGGGGGGGGCCATTTTGGCCCCCCCTCAGATCTCGAGAACCACGCAACATAGCGACAAGCGGTAAACGGTGTTGGATAGCCCCAACGGGGAACTACCTTGTGACCCAATTTCATTGACCTCGGTCAAACCGATGACGTCACAGGTCAGGTCAAAGGTCGAATTTTCACCGTTTACAGGCATTTCAAGAAATGCGTTGTAAAATCGTGTAAAATGCATTTCATTGAAAATCATCGATGGGGAAATGTTCTTCAAACACATATTTTGCTATTTGAGGTCACTGATACCAGGTCAGGTCACAGAGGTCAGGTCACTGGGGGGTCACAATATGAAAGTGTCGTGTGATACATGTTTTATGGTCCATTTTACATGACAAATGCGATTATGTGGGTCAGACAGACTTTAGGGCCAGCTTAGGTCACGTTTTGGTCAAGGTCAGGTCAAGGTCAGGTCAAGGTCAGGTCAAATTAGGTCAAATTTCAAAGTTGATATTTTTGCATAAGATGGGTATCGATTCGATGCAGCTCGTCACGGGGAGTTCAATGGTGGTCTCCGTTTTGCGCTACGAGGTCTAGAATTGCTAAAAATTGAGTTCAAAAATTTGACGTCTTCAATTTTTAACAGTTTTTTCGCTATAACTTGGCCAAAAAAAAGAGGTATCGATCTAAAATTTGGTATGTATATCGAAGAGCGCAGGCACTATCACATATATTCCGGTTTTTTCGAAATTCGAAAATAAATTTGGAAATTTTTTGAGTTTTTCTAAAAAAATCAATTTTTTTGATTTTTGGGCGTCAAAAACCCAAAATTTCGAAAATCCGAGAGAGCAGTTTTGTAGCGCCGTCTTTTGTCTACCCAACCACATAAAGAACTTTAAAATTGCTTGTTAACTGTAGAATTGGTGAGCGTTTCAAGATGTCATGTTTTTTGCTCATTTTTACTCGAACATGACCTCAGTTTGACCTCAATAACTCCTGACCTGAGGTGACCTGTGACTTGAAATTTTGTGTGAAGGTGTCAAATTGATGTCCGGTAAGGTACCCAAAATTTGGCGGCGCTGCGCGCCGCCGTTTTCTCGCTATTTAAGAAAAACCACAGGGGGGGGGGGGCCAAAATGGCCCCCCCCATCAGGGCGCGGGTTAACCCGCGCCGTGCTGGTGGCCTGTGCTTTCCGTGTCGTGCTGGGGGGGGGGGGGGGTGTTTTCACGTCCCCCCTCTAACTCGGCTCCTGGGCCACGTAGCGACACGCGGAAAGGGGAAATCGAAAGAGCGTCAAAAATAATGACGGAAAGACTTCGTTTCAATTTTTAGGTCAGGTCAAAGGTCAGGTCACCAGAGGTCATCAAAGGTAAAATTGAGTCCATTTCAACAATTTTGGAAACTGCCAACGGCTAACTCGGGAACCAATAGAGCTACAGCGCCGCGGAAAAGCGCATTCGATAGCCCTTTTACAGGCTTTTCTGAATATTGCTCTCGGATTTGATCTCAGGTCAATGGTTAAGCCTCCAGCCAGAGGGCAAAAATTCCAAAAATAACAGTTTTTATGAAAAGCGTTTTTCTGCAATAACATTTGGTTCAAGACAGTGACGATATTTCTTTTGCCTGCCTCGTGTTCCTCTCGTCGAGACGCGTCGAATGAACTATACGTTGACCTTGAAAGGTTATTTTAAAAGTTTGACCGCAGGTCAAGGTCATGACCTGACCGTAAAGGGCCATTCTGCAGATCAGTCGATCCGTATCGTCGAGCTGACCACATCTGACGTGTTTTCACCGCTCTAGCACGTCTCCATTAAAAGATGAAGCCAAAAAACCGTTTATGGTGATAAAATAGGTGACCGCTTATGACCTGAGATGACCTCAAGGGCACATAAAAGGACACATGTGCATTTTTACGATTCAGTGTGCTATGTTTACCTATGAACCGATGTTTAAGGGGTTTTAAACGACATTCGTCCAAAAGAGGCGCATTTCACTTTTCTCCCACTGACTTGAGGTCCCAAAATTGACCTGACCTTAGGTCACAGACATAAAAAGTCCGAGATGAACATTTTATGCATATTGTTAGTCTTATCAATCTCTAAAAGTTTCAAAAGTGATCGTTCTGTCGGTGTAGCTATAGCGGGTCTTTTAACTTTTTTTAGGTAAGGTCACTTGACGTGCCCTAGTGACCTGACCTTGAACGACCCTCATCTGAAATTTAACGAGCTGTGTAGAAAAGATGTATGAACAGGTGTACCAAAGACAGCGGAGGCGCTGCGCGACGCCGTTTTTGAGATGTTCGCGAGGAAAAAACCTAAGGGGGCGTACCCCCCCCCCCCTCCAGCACGGCGCGGATCAATGGGAGACAGTTGAAATGCTCTTCTTCTGAACGAAAACAACCTCAACCATCGGGATGCAGGTAAATATGACACATTTAATCGGTAAATGTCACTCGTGATGTGACCACTTTTATGTTACTGAGGTCATCTCAGGTCATGAAAGGTCTCCAGTAGATTTTGGACAATAACTTTTGATAGAGATATGGTAGAGCAATGAAACACCCTATATAATTATTTTCCTTCTCGAAAGTATGGATCGACTAATATGCAATATGACCTTTACCGGTTAGGTTATGACCTTTACCTTAGGTCAAATTCTCAAATGCCCTTTTAATGTCAAATTCTAGTTCATTTGACTTGTCTGTCTCGAAAAATGGAACACGATGCTGGTTGAACTAATCTCATGCAGGTCTGAGCAAAATGTAAACGTCCTCCGCGAAAACGTATATTTTGAGGCTAAAACGTTTACCTTAGGTCAAATCTGAGATAATCAATAAGAGAGAGCATAAAAAAGAGCTATCGAATATGCGCTTTGCTGCGGCGCTGTAGTTCAATCTCTTTCTGAATCCTGACTTATGCGCCGCTTTGTCAAAAAATGTCAACATCGGCGAAATTTGATTTTCGGTTGTCGCTGGTGACCTGACCTTCGACCAGTTCGACCTAGCCTTAAAATGATCTAAGTAGTTTTGTAATAGTTTTTGACGCTCTTTCGAACGCCGCCTACTGCGTGTCTCGACGTGGCCCACAAGCTGAGTTAGAAGTGGGTGTTCGAACACCCCCAGCAGGTTCAATAAAAAAACGCTTACGCTGGGGGCGGCACCCCACTGCTAGGCGCTGTCGGCATCGCAATAATGGGCGGCACAGCGCTGAGGGGCGCAACTTGCATTGAGGGGTGGCATTGTACGGTGAAGGGGCAGCGTCGCGTTGAGGGGCGGTATCGCAACGAGGGTGGCACTTACAAGGCTGCCTAATAAGGAACGCTTCGCTTGGCACATCCAAGCCCAGCTCGGCGCCGCCTAGCTGCTGCATCTTGAAAAGGGCCCTTGGTGTCGATGAGAAAGCCCCATTGTCAAAAAATTGCCTAGCGTCAGTGGTTTCGGGGGGGGGGGGCGACCGAAGTATCCAATTCAGTTTCGCGTCAGTGACTACTGGAGGGCGTCAACGACCTCGGATAGGGCGAATGTGATCTTCAGAAGGGCACCGGGTGCTCTAGAGGGGTGCAATGCTTGGATGGGGTCACTGCTGCCTTCAGTAGGGCATCGGACGCTCTGGAGGGGCGCCATTGATCTCGGATGGTCCGACTGGGATTTTCAGAGGAGCATCAGTGGTTTCAGAGGGGCGCCATTGATCAAGGATGGGCCGACTGAAGCCCCGGTTCAGGTGAGCGCCAGTGGCTCTTGAGGGGCGCCAGCGACCTCGGATTGATGGGGCGACTGTGATCTTTAGAACGGCGTTGAGGGGCGCCATTGGGCATGGATGGGGCCACTGTTGCCTTCAGCAGGGCGCCGCAGGGAGGCTCTGGAGGGGCTTGAGCTTGGGTGGGCCGACTCATGTAGTCTCCAGGGGCGTTGTCTCGGATGGGGCGAATGTGATTTTCAGAGGGGTGCCGGGTAGTCTAGAAGGGCGCCATTGGTTTCAGAGGGCTGCCATCGATCTTAAGATGGGGCAGCTGTAACCTTCGTTTAGATGGGCGTGATCTTCAGAAGCGCGCCGGACGCTCTGGAGGGGCGTCATTGGGCTTGAATGGGGCGACTTTAGTCTCAAGCGGGACGACTTCAGTCTCAAGGGGGTGGGGCGCTAGTGGCTCTTGAGGGCGCTATTGATCTCGGGTAGGGCGACTGTGATCTTGAGAAGAATGCGGGTGCTTTAGAGGGGCGCCAGTGGTTTCAGGGATCGATCTTGGATGGGTCGATTGGGGCAGCTGTGAACTTCAGAGGGGCGCCGGGTGCTCGAGGGGCGCCATCAAGCTTTAATGGGGCGACTGTTCCGTTTAGGTGGGTGCCAGCGGCTCTTCAGGGGCGCCATCGACCCTGGGGGTTCGGAATATTCTGGTTTCCGGAGGGGCGCCCTTCAACATTTGGGGGCTCAGGTCGTATTTGGGGGTGCCCTGGAGATTATTTAGGTGTCCAGGCACCCCCAAAGAGATATTGAGTTCGATCCCTGCCTGCACATCACTTTTTAATTCATGTTCTCTCTGTAAAACGGCATCAGCCTAGTCGGCGCTAATTGGGGCGCCATTTGGGCGGCTGGGCGGAAAGGGGGGCCATGGCCCCCATGGCCCCCCCTGTCTACGCCACTGCGGCCGAGGGTACTGAAAGTTTCGTCGCGATTGGCCGCTTTTTGCGCGAGTTATTCGCGAAAAACCATGGGGGGGGGGGTCCATCCGACCCCCCTACAGGGGAAGTGGGGGTAACACCGCCCCCCTAAGCTTTTCGCCAAAATGAGAGGATATGTGTGTAGTAGTCTCTTGGTAGTTATTGTCTTGGTTACAATATTTAAACATTTTCTCGTGTTTTAGGCACTAATTTTGCATGCTCCTAAAAGGTTTTCATGTATCACGACTTTTAAAAATACCTTGCATATTTGCCACCTACAAATTGTGTGGGTAACCCCGCCACCGGTGTTGATGTTAACCCAACACCCATCCCTACGAAAGCTTTTCATCGTTCAGAGATCGCGTGCGATGAGTTTCCTGTCGGTGTGGTAATTTTCGCAAATAATCGGTAATGGACACATAAATAGGTAGGTATAGGTTCATCAGCTGTTTGCCAGTTTTATACAGGTGGCAAGTGCTTGGTCGGGATGCATGAAAAATATAAAGTAAAAAAATCACTAATAAGCTGCTTATTCCCGACTTAGGAACATCTACGAACAAAAATAAAGCATGTCTTTGGAGTTTCATCACTTATCACGCTGCGAACAGGAAACACCGCAACCTCAATTGGGGGAACACCGCCACGGGGTGGCGGTGTTCCCCCAATAGGTAAGTGATCACAAGCAAAAATCGCCAGCGGCAAGAATGTACTACACGGTTCAAGCAAACCTATCTTACTGGACAAAGCCGATCAGTTATTTTTCGACGTAATCAAGTAAATCAAAATGAGTCTCTACTTAAAGACATTCAAAAGTGCTCCCAACTCATCGAATTTTTATAAGAGAATGTGCATTTTTCTTTAAATGCCCACATTGAGCCTCGATTACACTGAAACACCGGAACACAAATCAGAAGACAAGACGCTTGCCTTCGTGCGATTAATAGGAAATAACGGATTTTCACACTTAATAGTTCATACTTTCGCCGCCAGATGGGGTGGCGGTGTTTCCCACAGTGGCGGTGTTCCCCCCGCTTCCCCCACATGCGAGGGTTAAAGGGACCCTCCCACCTTAACATTAGATTTGAGTTGAGATAGCCAAAATGGGGTCCCTGGCTCACAATTACCGGTTTCGGCACTAACAACATCGAGAAATGCCTTAAATCGGAAATATTGAATTTCAAAATTGCAGCATTTTGATTCAGAGGGGCTAATGCATAGGAATACCCCTCTGAATGTGTGACGTCAGCGCAGATATCTAACGATTTTTACATGTTTGACTAAAACGTTTTGTAGCACGCGGTGGTATATGCTGCTTTGCGCGCAACAAGTGCCGCACTTTCAGCTGCCAAACTATTGCTTCCAAATAAAGTCGCTAGGAACAGCGGTGATCCCGAAAAGTAAACAAAAGTAAAAGTCTAATATCTTGAAAACCGGTGAATATTTTTCGGTGAAATTTGGTAGATATTCGTTTTTGCTCTTTCTGAACCGAGCGACATCACTTTCATGCCAATTCATAAACTTTTTTGAAGGTGGGAGGGTCCCTTTAAGAGTGACCGAGAACAAAAGCTTTAAGCTGATCTGACCTTGACATGACCTCCTGACCCAACCTTAGATTAGGTGTAGCCTGTAGGTAGATAAGCAAGATCATTTTACCCACAATCATTTTTTTAATTTTAATCACACAAACTATTAGAATGGATTGGTATTGGGGCATTGAAATGATAATATTTCAGTTCCACAACTAATTTGCATACCTAAGATATTAAAATGATTAGACGTAAGTGCTTCATCACTACACATACATGACCACAGACAATAACGCCTGGGGCCCTTCAGAGCGGCGTTCTGATTGGTCGCTGCTCCGTGTCGGCGCCGGTGATTGGCCGCGGCCCGGCGGCGGAACGGTAACGGTGTCGGGTCGGCCGCGAGGGGCTGCTGCCGCGCTCCGGACGTCTCGTGTGACCTGGCGGGCAGCGAGGCGCCGCGGAGCGCGCAGGGCAGATCAGACGGGCGGCTCGGCTCGGCTGCTGTGGAGTGGCGAGAGGTGGTGCCTCGTGGTGTGGTGCTCTGTGAGAGGCAGGGAGAGCGCTGAGCTCCGTGTCTGAGTGTGGAGAGCCGAGTTGAGCCGGCTGAGTTTGGCTGTGTTGAGCTGTGCGGAGCGGAGTGGGGCGGCCGTGGAGGCACATTAGCCGAGTTGGTTCTAGCAGCAAGCGTCTTTTGGAGCAGCCTTGGTCAGAGATAAAACAATGACGACATTGTTGGGAATGCGGAGGTGAGTGCCATGCGGAAAATCCGCACAGAATCACCATGCTGCAACCGTCAATTTGATTGTTGTAGCCGGATTAGTTAGCATCACTGACTTCCATAACGTTTTAGTAAGACTGTTTAAACTCCAACCGTGACACTCGGGTCTCGCTCAATACTTACACTTGGAGGGGACCACTAGTCTCCGTTGTCACCAGCACGGCCGAGCGAACAGGTCACTGAACCTGTCAGGACACTCGGAGCGGCGCTCGGGAGACTTTATGCGGCACTCAGCCACTCATGGGTGCACTCAGGGCACCCATGGCTGCACTCAGTAGCCAGGATAATCGAGGTCACTCTCGGGACATTGCCAGTGGACCGTCAGACACCGTCGTCACCAGGGGTCACTAACCCGGCGACCGCCACACCGAAGGCCAGCCGTACCTATATGGGTCAGCACGTGCCCCACCGTGCTGTATTCAGATCAACACCTCCGTGTGTGCTGACTATTCGCAGTCCTGTGTGTAACGGCTATTTGCGACCCGGTGTGGCAAGATCCCGATTACCATACACGGGGTCAAATACCTACCGCTCTAAGACCGGCAGTGTGCGGACCTGTGCGGTGTGAAGACGGAACGGATCATCGAGAGCACCCCTGGATCACACATAAGTCACAGGCACCGTGACTTAAAACACGGCTCATGGCTTCCTTCCTCCCACCATATCCGTCCGTTTCCGGCCGTAGACTGCTTCCGTGACACGCTCAGCGCACGACCTATTTCTCACCGCACGGCGCCGGCGGCCGAACACTCCAACGGAATCCAAAGCAATCACTCGGCGGTTTCTGTATACGAACAGCTGACCACCAGCTGACGCCCAACATTCAAACGGTCTGAATATCGTGAGCAGCGAGTCATGTCTCGCGAGGCGGCAGACCGTGCCTCGCGCGGCAGCGCGCGTCGGCTTCGCTGTGTCGCGCTCTGGCGGCAGCGCCGGCGGCCGGTGTTACCGTTATATCCTGGCAGTGCAGTCTCCGGCGGCCGGCCGGGCGGGCGGCCCGCCGAATAGGCACAGCGCGGACACCGTGACGCCCCGTGACGTCATGCCTCTGATGACGTCACCGGCGCCACGTGCCGCGGCAGCAGACGGTGTGACGTGTAGACGACGAACCGTAACACTGCGTGTCCAACGGTTCCCACTTGCCTAATGACGGAAATGTGGCCTGGTCGACATTACCACGGACCGCGCTGGTGGTCAGTTATTTATTCCAAACGCGAGTGAAATACGACAGAAATCAACACACTGACGTGCTGTGCCTTTGATCATCCCCAGTTTCTAATTTTACCAATTACCTAAACTTGTCAATTGCAAACCCCCTAACCTCCCCTTGAGGTCTATGCTCTTCTTGCCGAGCCATTCCGAAAACCAGGCGCCTTCTTGGTCATCACTAACTTGACTAGATATCAGAGCAGAAAGTCTGCAGTTTGTTTGCTGTTGGAAGCTAAGCCGCTTTCGTGACGCTTGACCGAGTGACTCTCGACCGCTGTCAGTTGACCGAGTGACACTTCTGCGTGGTGCCTGACTGCGTGAGTTGCAGTTTCCATGGTGACACATCTGCTGCCCTGGCTGCCCCGCCTCTCCTCTATTCGAGATATCCAGAGCGGTGGCGAGATACGCTCTCTGGAGTAGAGTTTCCTGATTTTTTTTGGCGGGTGGGGGTGGGGGGTGGGGGCGTGATAAAATTTGTTGGACAGGCAGGCGCGCGTTTGCTGAACATTAACAACTATAAATACCAACTTGTTTTACAACAAGGCCTGCATTATTTTTGGCAGAACTTTCTCATCAGCACTAAACACAGTAATTTGCATTGCTTGCCCCGATGTGAGATAAAATTAATTACATAAAAATGCATCTCGCACTTGCAAGCGAGCTGCCAGCTAGGCTCCTTGGCTTTTTACGAGTGAGTAAGAACATCTTGAATTTGTTTACTTATAGGTCTAATGGCGAATATCTCGTAAAAATAGATAAATTGCAATGATGTTTTCAGTAGAAGCCCTATAAGAATGTTGCAGCTCTTACCATTATGAGTTATGACCGCAGTGGCGGATCCAGAGGGGGCCATGGGGGCCATGCCCCCCTCCTAGGGCCTCCCGGGGGCACCATCACTGATTTTTTTTAATTCATCACGGAGGTCACCGACGGGGGCTTCAACCCAGAGGGGTCTCCCAAAGTGGGCACCATCCAGGTCTATCGGAATAGGGTACCATTTTCGGGGTCTCCCGGAGGCCCATTTCTGTCCCTTGCTTCGGGTGGGGCTATTTCCATCCCCAGGTCCGCGGAAGCACCATCTCGAGTTCTCCGGGGGCACTATCCCGAGTTCTCCGTGGGCACCATCCCAAGGTCGGAGGGGGCACCATCTCGAGGGTCCCGGGGCACCATCGCGAGGTCTGGGGGCACCATCCCGAGGTCTGAGGGCAGAGGGGCACCATCCCGAAGTCTCCGGGGGCACCATCCCGAAGTCTGTCTCCAGAGGCACCATTTCAAGGTCTCCGGGGGCACCATTCCAAGTTTCCAGGGGCACCATTCCGAAATCCGAGGTCTGAAGGAGCACTCTCCCCGGGTCTGAGGGGGCACCATGCCGAAAAGTAAGTGGCCGAAATCCGTGGATTTTTAGGGGGTGGGGCACCAAATGCCAGTGGGGCACCACAATACCGTATTCCTCCCCCTTGACGAAATCCTGGATCTGTCACTGACCGTTTACCTGGAATATCATCCTAAAGACTAGGTAATAGGGCCAGAATGGCGATCTAACGAATTCAGTCAAACGTTTGTCAGGACCCATCACACGGCATGCGTTTCCAAAACTTACTTAATTTGAGCATATTTATGAGATGGTGTTTCTTCCTCAGATTGTTTTAGTGAGTGCCAATTATTTTTTTTTTTTAGCTTCACATCGATAACGGCACGCGCCACGCAAGACAGTTTATTGTGTGCATTTACTTGGCTCATCCATCTGAAGTGAATGTGAATTTTCTTTGAAGTATTTTGCTGGGTTAAATGAAAATCCTTTCGGTATTACTTGACCATTTCAGGACCATTGGATGAAAGGATAGGGGAGATACGAGCACAGAGCTCATTCGACCTCCGCGACCGGCTGGTGGCCGCAGCGACTGAGCTCGTCCCATCTTGGTCAACCGGTGGCCTCGTTAGGACAGGCCAGCTAGCAGCTCAAACGATTACGGTCCCTCCAATCCAAATGGGCGTGCTAGTTAGTATTGGATCTGAGCTCGCCAGATGCCAAATCAGTCTCCGTTATTCTGAGTCAGGGAAGGACGATCAGTATTATTTGTGGTTTTGTACTCCAGTATTACCTATGTACTACTTACCTATCGGCCCTTCCACATTGTTATTTGTTGTATTTGATCTTCACAGGTAATCTGTTAGTTATAGGTATCTACTTTACATGAAACCTGTGCGTGACGGCAAGAGTTTCGTATCGTGACACAAATTATGTCGTGTTTGTCGTCACTGACCTTGCTGAAGTCGCCTGTTACGCCATGGTAATGTCGCTCGGGACCATTTTTACTCATTGTCCAGTTATGGGTAAACAATAATGCAAGGTAAACCGAGTGCTATAAGGTAAACTACAGCATTCGTTCACCAAACATACGTCATGATTGCATGTCTCGCCCGTTGTTTTTACTGTTAACATTTTTTGGTCACCTTCTCCCATCACCGGTGGACCGGTCATATTTTCTTTGAATATTTACATTTCTACGCATGCCCGCTCATTAGTTTTATTAATTACTTTGCTAATGTATCCAAGGATCCGATTACGCTCATTATTAGTAAAATATAACATATATCCTCCCAAACTCAGCAAGTTAACTACAATATGAACAACACGTCACACGTGTACAACTTTTGGCATGCGAAATGACCTCGGCAGGTTATGCGCTCTAATTCATCATCACGATAGAAAACATGGTGACTGCCTCAAACGTGACATTGGGAAAGAATAGGTATAAAGGATTTCACAGCTCGCTTCAAGCCCCGTCGTGCACCTACCCTTTTGGTCGCATCTCGGGTCCCGCGGTGCTGCTCGAGCACTGCCCTAGTCCTCTGGCCGGTGACCCCTGCCGGCGGACGACCTTCTCAGTCACCTCACTCACTGACCTCCCTCTCACACACCCAAGCACCACTCCACTCGCCTCCGAGTTACGACCGGCGCCTGCCCCCACCACCACCGCCACCGGCCACCACCGCTCTATGAATGAACCGGCGAGCCAGGCAAACCGGATCCGAATACATTACGGCTCAGCGGCACCGGCGAGCAGGACACAGAGCCGCGCCGCGCCGCGGGTCGGCTGGACACGACCGTCGCCGCCGGCACCGGGGGACAAATGGCTTCTGCTCGCCGGCCGGCCCGAGTGCCGGACGGTGGACGAGCCGTGCTGGAGATAGAGACAGAGACAGAGGAGACTCGGTGGAGACAGAGGACACACCGTGGAGACAAAGGAGACACGGTGGAGACAATGCCGGTACACGGGGGAGACAAAGGGACATTCGAATAGAGACAAGAACCAAGGAAGGAAAATAACACCAGCACACGACAAGTGGGGGCGTGACATAATAACAGAGAGGGATATGGCTATGAGACTCATTTATGGAGACAATATGCGTGAAAAGAGGCCTCTGCCATATGCTCAAGACATAACTGCGTAAAACTGAGCGTCAATTATCTCATGTGCGTAACTGAAGAAAATTGCTGTCGATAGGACCCAAACCAGCTGAGATCACCCGTTCCTGTCAGTATACCCGCTGCCCAGTGTGGCGGCGGTCTGGGCAGGCCGTCCCGCTGCGATCCAGCGCCGTCTGACAGTCGTGCCGGTGCGATGGATTGCCGTCTGTCGTGTCCCGACCGTGCACGGATGGACTGATCTGCAGAGATGAGCCGCTATGGTGTGTCCGGGATCCGGGACAGGTCTGTCCGCGGACCCCTCCCCCCTGCAGCGGGGAGGGGGACACGCAGCGGAGACCTCACTGACCCCCCGGGGAGAGGTCCCACGGTCCGCCGAGGCCGGGCGAGGGACTGTAGGACCGATAGAGCGGTTATACGGACTAGCGGCGGCCAGTGGTCAAGTAAGCATGCCAAGTGCCAAGGATGCCACCTACAATTCATTCTGGTACTGGAAGATCCGGATGGGATAAGCAGCTATAGGTGAACGCTTGGCGCTAATAGCCATTCTGTGAACAACTAAACCATGCTCGGCAGTCGCGCTCTTATAAATAATAACGAAACCTAACTAATAGTCTTGTTCCAGAAATTGGTCATTACACGAACAGTTTAAACACTATAGGGGAAGCCGGGGGAAGCCCGGCATAGTAAGCTCTTTTTCATTTTTATTACATACCATACGTGCTGTATAAAATGTTGATATCCTGCTAGCTAGCTAAGTTCATTGGCCGTGTTTTCCCAAAAATTCGGTTTCGTGGAATAAGTATAAGGTTGAGAAAATCGAGTTTTAAAAAAGTGTTGATTTTTCTGGGGTAAGCCCGGCATAGGGGTAACGCCGGCCACCTCCCCAGCGCTTTACAACGAGTTGATGAAACCATTATGTGTTTTCCAAATATTAACGGAAAGTGAAATATTAAGGTACTGATTAGCCCTGGACATCTTAGAGTTTATGTTACTACTGGTATTTTAGCTAACGTCTACTGCATATACAGTACAGGTCGATGAAAATCCTGATGCAAAATTGACAGAAAATGTGTATTTCAAAATTCCTTAAAATTTATTTTTCTTTTTACCTTAATGCATCATATTGCATATCATTCGACTCGGCTGATGAAGAAGAACACAACGACACCATTTTTGAAGCTCTAGCTTCATTGTCTGTCGCGTTATCTGCAAAAACGTAGTTTGACCCTAGTTGACCTTAACCCTATTCCTGGCGGGGGGGCCTCAGGAGCCCCCCCTGAGGTTTTTTGGTTATTTCTCCCAAACGCGTTGAGCTAGGAAGCTCAAATTTTGTGACTTTTCCTAAAAGGCTTCTACGCAACAGGTCTGAAAATTTTGAGTTGATCTGACCTCAGGTCAGGTCACCAGAGGCGGTTTGGTGACCCTACCTCAAAAAAGTTTGTAATCACGCCAGAGCTAGAGTTTTTGACCGATCAATTTCTTCTCTTCAGGCTTTAGTTAGGGTACCAGTATGTGCAATTTGTATATCTCGGAATTTTGATATCGGTGACCTAAGGTCAGGTCAGTTTCGCGACCTCCCCATTATAAGTCAATGGGGGAAAAATCAACTCCCTGTTTTTACCACTAAAACGGGTCGGAATGGCCCCATATACCATACATGACTTCATATACGATCAACCTTCACTACCTTGAGGTCTGTTTTGCTGTTGGGCAGCTGTGAGGTCATGTGACGTCATCAAAGGTCACCAAAGGTTTTTGGCCAATAACTCCGTACAGGAACAAGATACAGACGCGTGGATGGTCTCATTGTGTTCAGCTCGTCAAGACGCATCGAATGATATACATGATGACCTCGAGGTCACGTGACCTGAGGTCAACCTTTGACCTTGACCTTTCGAGGTCAACATATATATCATTCGATGCGGATTGACGAGAGGATCACGATGATGCCCTTAGTTTGTTCCTATCTTGACTAATTCGAAAGTTATTCGAAAAAACTCTCTCCATATCTAGCGCCGCCATTTTGACTTTTTCGACCCCTGTGACGTCATCTTTGACCTGACCTGAAAATGACCTCAGTAAAAATTGTAGATCTTGGCTGTGCGTATCCGATGCCGTTTACCGCTTGTCGCTATCTTGCTTCGTTCTCGAGATCTCAGGGGGGAGGGCCGAATCGGCCCCCCCCCCGCCAGTTTCTTGTCCCGGCGGAGCCCGCCAGGAATAGGGTTAAGTGACATGACTGGCTTTGTCTATGATAACATGTTTATTGTCGAAATTCATCTTTGATCTAGGTGTAAACCAAACCTGCTCAGTACCTATTATCTCATGGAAAACAGTGGTTTAGTGGCATTGCTCTCGGTTGGGGGTAAGCTTGGCCACTCGCCCGGGGTTACCCCAATGTGCTAATTTTTATTTTAGAACAGCGATATTTGGAAACAATGTCATACTTAGGCCAGCCTGCCTCATCACCCCTCACTACAAACACTTAAACGATCCTTTCATAGCATTCGTATAAATATTAGTACTGTATGGTATAACATTAACAGTGCAAGATATCTCACTTTTTAGCTAAAAACCCTTAAAATATCATTTTTGCGCTATAACTTTAACAATATGCAATTTTTGTCAGCCTTAACTTTTTTGCTGGCGTTACCTTAGCTGCCACGCTGAAAGGACAAACAGTTGAGCATCTTATTGTGAATAATTTAGCCGGAAACGGGGTGGCCGGGCTTCCCCCGCGCCCGGGCTTCCCCCGGCTTCCCCTAATCGTGGGCTATTTTTTTGTGTAAGCAGGCATAACTTCCACCAGCTTTGAAAACCGCATGACTGAAGGATTTGTCAATCGAGCTATAAATTGTCAGCCAGTTCTGATCAGCTCACTTATTTAAACAGCTCACGAAGATTCATTAGTCATTGTCATCTGATTTTATTTGTCATCTGGCATCTGTCATTCACCATTTCATGTGCCAACCTCCATAAATAATCGTTTCTCTTCAGCTAAACTAAGCTCCAGGACAATGCTTCAAAGAACAATACATACATTAACTTGCAGTCATAGCAACTTAAAATATGTAATTTATTTGTTTCATAGTTCCATTTTTACACTTAAAGGGACTATCCCACCTTTAACATGGGGTTTGAGTTGAGATAGCCAAGTTTGCGGCGAGGTTCAGAAACCACTATCTATCTAGGTTGCAACCCCCGCGGCCTCTTGGTGTTGAAGAAATTCGTTCCCTTCATTTGAAAATGGGCCTTGTACAAGGCCCTATCTTCAACATGGAGCGACCGTTAGTGTGACGTCACCTCGTTTAGTCATTCTGATTTAAATGGGTTTGTTCGTTGAAAAATCGCTTAAAACTTGGTCTGAACTATGTTGTGGTGCCTACAGAGTAAAAAGAATCAGCTTTATGACAGTAATGCGGCCTGGGGAAGGAGGTAATTTTGGGCTGTGACGTCACATATTTGAAAGTTTGTGTTTGGAATATGGGAAGCCTAAGATGTTTAATGAAAAATAAATGCCAGAACCGTGTTCCTGGTCATCCAATCTATAAAGTCGGACACAATTTAACTGGTTTTAACAACATTTTAGAAGGTGGGATAGTCCCTTTAAGCTTTACCAACAATGATTTATGAACGCTAATGCGACAAGCATGGAATCAAATGCGAGGATTTCGGTCACCGTATGAAATAATCCACTTCATTCCGCTGACTATTTCAGTTCAAGCCATCCAACCCACAACATCAACCGTGTTTCAGATCGATATGTGTAACCTAATCTACTCCAAATTCTCTGTGTTTGAGTTTGACGCACCTTATCATCTCCTTTCGCTGTGTTTCAGACTTTCAGTTCGTACTGCTAACACGCTGTGCCCGTTATGCTTCAGCTCGATTTAAGCTAGCTGACTTCACATTCGCTGTGTTTCAGGTCGATGCAGCTGACCCTCTCCATTTCGCCGCGTTTCAGCTCGATATAGCTAAACCACTCCATCCGCTGTGTTCCAGGTCTACGGACATGGCCTCTGGCGTGCTGATCTGCGTCGCCTGCCTGCTCTTCATCCAGTCGTCCAGCCTGCGCTCCTCCATCGACGAGATCGCGCTCTCAGCGCCCTCCAGCGCCGGTGGTACGTTCGAGCGTCGCTGTCCCGCCGGCCACCCGGGCCATTTAGCGGCTCTATTAGTGGCAGGCTCCTGGCTACCCCATATTAGTGGCAGGGGGGGGGGGGGGCTGTTTACGACCCCCCCTTGATATCTCGAGATCTAACCGGCCGATTTTCAAAATTCAAACGGCATTCGATTTGGCTCAACGAGATCTACATTTCTAAAAAAAAATAAAATTAAAAAATGTCAATAGGGGGGTAGAGGGGGGTAAAAACGGGCAAATTGCAGATACATTTTAGACTGTTTATCACGGCCAGGTTTCTGAACCAATCTTAACGCAACTTTTGCCGATCGATAGAGAATGAACCAGGAATTCACATGGATCCTAAAAATATGCATTTTCAAAAATCATAGGCGGATACAGATCATTGAGATTGGGGGTACACAAAAAGTATAGTAAATAAGGTTTTTGTTGGTACTGTTTCTAAAAAGGGTGGCAATGGTCTTGTTATGTTACAATTTTCTTATGAGAGAACGACTAAAATTGTATTGGTCATGCATAGGCGGTGTCAGGGCACCTATGTTGGGAGGTAAAAAATAACCCCCCTTTTTGGACGCCTGGATCCGCCTATTATAGAAAAAACGTGTCAAAAGAGGATGCACAATAACTTTGTATATGTTATCACATGATACCTTTCATTCACTGTTCGTAAAACTGGTGCAGCATCGTGATCTTCGCCCAAATGACTCGCTTCACGAATAGGACCCCCAATTCCCAGTGCTCTGGAGCCGCCCCTGGTAAAGTTATGAACTTGAAATTTTCAGGGAATGTGCCCAATTTAGTTTTAGGAAAAGTCAGAAAATTTCAGCATCGTAGCTATAGCGGTTTCGGAGATATTCCCGAAAAACCTAAGGGGTGGATAAAAACAACCCCCCTGCCACTAATAGGGTTAAGAGCAGTAGGAATCGTAAGATTAGGTACTGTATCGAATTCATTATGATCAGACCGGTTTCGGTGTATTAACCCTCGCCCATGTAGGGGGGGGGGTTGGTGCAACCCCCCCCTGAGGTTTTTCGGAAATAGTGCAAAAACGGCGGCGCGCAGCGCCGCCAAATTTTGGGTACCTTATGGGGCAAACCTTGCGCATCTTTTGATAAAAAAAAAATTTGACCGGGTCATGTCAGGTCACGGAGTTATGACGTCACAAAGGGAACAGCCTCCGGCCGGATTTTCACAAACTGAGTGCCAACGCCCGAGGTTTCCTGCCGGTGGTACGGACATCGGTTGATGGATCGTGATGAAACTTCCCATGCATGTTGGGGCAAGTATTGACTATCATATGGTATAAGAAACTTGACCGGGTCAGGTCAGGTCACGGAGCTATGACGTCACAAGAGGAACAGCGTCCGGTACTATTTTTGAAAAGCGCCCGAACCACTATTTTGCTAATTCTTGTCACCTCAATGGGAATATGCAGCAATATTAGCTTCTATAGGGAGCAAATGGACCTTCCAAATCCAAAAATACAATCAGATTTCAAAAATTTAAATTTTGATTTTTCGAATTTCTGCCGCCGACTGTGACCTTGCCGACTTCCGGCGCTCCCAACGCGCCATTTTTAGAGCTAGGGAAACGAAATACATACCAAACGATAGAGAATTGATCAAGGAACACGATAGTGAAGGTTTCAAGTCGATATCTACCACCGTTTTGCCGCAATCGCCGCGGAAAGTTGAAAAAAGTCTATTTTTCCGAAAATTTGACCTTTGACCGGTCAAAAGTAGGTCAAATGTTGACCTAGGACCAAAAAATATACCACCAATCGCGAGATCTCGGCGAGAGCAATCCGTTGGTCTTTTCCGCTAAGCTCTACGACGCTCCGTTTTCAAACGCCAAGGGGGGGGGTCGCACCAACCCCCCCCCTGCATGGGCGAAGGTGGCAGATCGCCGTTTACGGGCGAGGGTTAACACCATCATCAGTGAGTAAAAGTATTTAGCGGCTCTGCCGACCGCTCGGGGTCAGGCAGCGGCTTATAGCGGTCTTATCCCCTATTCTTCATCGGCTCATTACAGATAAGTGTTCTGTTTATGCCGTCCATATGGGGAAGGCCGGCAGAGTGGACTAACAGGTCTGTTTCAGTGGCTTCATTCATGCGTGTTAGATGCTAGAGCGGGCACAGTCAAGGGATTTCACTGAAGGACCGGGTTTAGGTATACGTAGCGCAGTGATCTGGAACTTTACGACTTTCATTGAAGTGTGACTCTGCTGTTGAAATTATTTTCTTTCTCAAAAATTTATACAAGGTACACATTTCCCTATAATCTAGTTACAACGGAGCAGTCGACTTGTTGGCTTGGGCGTTGGCATCGAAAACTTGACGAATGACTAAATTTTAACACCATTTCGATATTCTTTTACGTCGCAGTTAAATGATTAATAACACCGAGACATTATCCCGCGCCCCAGTGGCGGTCTCAGCCAACTTCGCCCTAGTGGGGGGGGGGGGGGGGCATACCTCTAACTCAAAAACTAAGAGGGCTAGAAAGACGCGGTAAAAAGCAGTCGATAGCTCTTAATGCGTACGTTTGAAAGTATTTCAGTCATTTTTCACCTTAGAGCAATATTGGGGTCACCCGAGGTCATCAAAGGTCAAAATTTGCGAATTGTCATTATATTTTTCAGAAAACATGCCGCTATCTCAGGAACTATGGTAGCTAGAAAAACGCATGGAAGAGCAATCAATAGTTTTTGAACTCTTCTTTTGAAAAGGTCACTATCAATATTGACCTCAGGTCAACGGTTTAGCCTCCAGAGGGCAAAAACTTCAAAAATAGCTGTTTTTACGAAAAGTGTTTTTCGACAATAACTTTCGACTACAAAAAGCCACGACATTTCTATTGCCAGAATCGTGTTCCCCTCGCCGAGACGCGTCGTATGAACTATAATTTGACCTTCAAAAGTCAAGTTGAAAATTTGACCTCAGGTCAAGGTCATGACCTGACCAAAAAAGGTCATGTTGCATATCAGTCGATGCGTCTCAACAAGACAAACACAATGAGACCATCCCCAGCGTTCTATCTCTTTCCAATCGCGAGTTATTGGCAAAAAAACTGTGTGTAGCTTCAAATGACCTCGGATGACCTTTCTAGAGGCTATCAGCAAAAATGACACCTTGGTCATCACGAGTGGACTAAATTATTGTGATTCTGAAATATTTGGACTGTTCCTATGCGTACACACGGATCTAGAGGCATTTTCATTTTTCTCCGTTGACTTGTAATGGAAAGGTCACGCCACTGACCTGACCTTAGGTCACGGATATAAAAAATCCGAGATATACAAATTGTAGGCGCCCATAACATCATGCAATCCACCAAGTTTAACACCTTTCTGACAAACACTGCAGGCTGGACATGATTGCAAACTTGTTTAGGCTTGGTCAGTTAACTTGACCTGGTGACCTGAACTGACATGACCTGGGGTCAAAAAGTTCACACATTGTCCAAAATTGATGTACCAAAAGCTACCCGAAGCGGCGCGGCGCTACGCGCCGCGGTTTTTTTATTCACACGCAAAAAACGCGACAGGGTGGTAACATATGCCCCCCCCCACTGGGGCGAAGGTTTCCCGCATGATGTATGCAATATACATATAAAGATATGCATATTGCGCATGAATAGGCTGAATCACGCATCTCGCTGTCCTTCAAATTGGACCGGGGAGTCTGCACAGACTGGCGGTCGATCCTTTTGCTCGTTCGATGGCTCAGGGAGGCTCTGTCTCCGGGAGAATCAAACTCCGGTGGATCCAAGTTCCAACTCCGTGCGATCCAGCTCCGAAAGGATCAAACTCCGGGAGGAACCAACTCCGTGCGATCCAACTCCGGACCGCGGAGCGGCCCTCCTGTGGCTGGCTAACCATCACGTATGCAGTCGGACGGCCGCGCACCGGGCATGACACAATCCGTCCCGAGCTGCTGGCGGGCCAGTGACGTCATTTTATTGCCGGCAGTGGTGGATCGGCCTCAGCCGGTTGGGCATTCATCTATGCATATATGGTGACTTATGTGCCTGGGCAGTCGAGTGTTTGCATCGAGAGGGATGGCTTGGTAACAGGTGCTGAACTAATAGCGGATTATGCAGCTCACAATGGATTAGTGAATGAGTTAATTTGACGAATCTGACGCATAATGTTGAAGGGGCATGATTTATTGTACCTTTTATGTGCATTAACCGAAATTATTTAAGTTCGCTTTTATGCTTGATTCGTTCTATTCTCATGTCATTGCACTACATTTCTTCGTAAAAACCGTCTACATAGTTGCAAAAAAAGTCTACAAATGCTGGAAAATATATACAAGACAATGACAAAATTAGAGCCACTCCAAAGTTTTTCTCACACAGCGACAGGTGCCCAAAGTGGCCAGTCACCTATCTCGCCGGAGGATCGGCGGTCATCGTCACGAGTTGTGACGTCATCACGTCACGGAGCAGACAGCCGACATGGCCGCTCCCCGATATATACAACTGCGCGGGCAGCTCCGCTCATGAATACGCATGGCGGCTGGTTTCCCGAACTGCTGGAAATCGACTGCCGGGCGGACAGATGGGAAGGGGCTCGGTGTCACGAACTGTTCTCGGAACATAGCTCCGTTCTGTTCTGGACGCTCGTGTTCTGCAAACACCACTGAGATCATCACAGAGTCGTGACTGCCACGTGGGACGTAGACGGAACCCAGAAACATGCAGCGATATAAACGTGCATCCCGATGGACCACGTAACAAAAGCTATAGCAAATGACCGGGATGCAAAAACTGGCCTTACAGTTGACCCGCATCTTACAGTTAACCCGTGATGGTGGTCTGAATTTTCCGTGTCGTGCTGGGGGGGGGGGGGGGACGTTTTCACGTTCCCCGTCTAAATCGGCTCCTGGGCCACGTAGCGACACACGGTAATCGGCATTCGAAAGAGCGTCAAACATAATGACGGAAATACCCCATTCATTTTTAGATCAGGTCAAAGGCCAGGTCACCAGAGGTCATCGAAGGTAAAATACTTCTATTTCAACTATTTTTGAAATGCCTTACTCATAAATCCGGAATTAATAGAGCTACAGCGCCGCAGAGAAAAGCGAATTCGATATCTCTTTCACAGACCTTTCTGAATTTGCTCTCAAATTTGAACTGAGGTGAACGGTTTAGCCTTCAGTGGCCGTATTCACAATCAGGGATTAAGGGTACGGGTAGGAGTAACGGGTAACGGGTTATTTTTGTGGCGGTATTCACAATCGAAGTTTACCCCTGATGCTCGCCCGTCGCCCAGCGCCACGCAGACGGCACTCATACTCTGGACGGCACCTGGCCTGCGGGGTATTGTCTGCGTGGCGCGGGGCGAGCATCAGGGGTAAACTTCGATTGTGAATACCGCCACAAAAATAACCTGTCAACGTTTACTCCTACCCCTAACCTTAACCCCTGATTGTGAATCTTGTTCATCTCGTCGAGACGCGTCGAATGAACAATAAGTTGACCTTAAAAAGTCTTTTTGAAAATTTGACCTCAGGCCAAGGTCATGACCTGACCGGAAAGGGTCAGATGCATATAAGTCGATCCGTATCGTCAAGCCCAACACATCTGGGCCCAATCTCACCAAGTGCGGTAAACTCAATTTGGGGTAAAATACCAAACTACCCCACTCCGTAACTACAAAAATACTGTCCCAAAATTAAGTTTACATAACTTGGTGAGATTGGGCCAAGTGCCCAACCTCACCAAGCTAGTTTAACTAATTTCGGGGTAGTATTTTTGTAGTTATGGAGTGGGGTAGTTTGGTATTTTACCCCAAATTGAGTTTACCGTCAAAACACATCAACACGTCAAAAGTTATAGTAAAAAAGCTGCTGGTGACCTTTCATGACCTGAGATGGCCTCAGGGGTGCACAGAGGAGCCACGGGTGCAATTTGACAATTGAGTGTGTCATGTTAACCTATACATCGACTTGAGAATATTTAGAACGACATTCGTCCAGAAGAGGTGCACTTCAACTTACTCCCATTGACATCAGGTAGGTGCAATGGAGAGTCGCAAAATTGATCCAACCTTATGTCACAGATTTCTAAATTCCGCGATATTCATTTTATACATACCTAATGTTACTCTTATCAATCGCTGAAAGTTTCAAAGTGATCGTTCAGTCGGTGTAGCTACAGCGAGCCTTTGAACTTTTCTAAGGTAAGGTCACTTGACGTGACCTGGTGACCTGACCCTGAACGATCGGGGTCTGAAATTTTCACATGTGCAGAAAAGATGTATAAACAGCTGTAATAAGAACGTCGGAGCTGCGCGCCGCCATTTTTGAGATATTCGCGGAAACCCTGAGGGGGGGGGGCGTAACCCCCCAGCACGGCGCGGGTTAGAAGTTTAAAACCATTACTCTTTGTTATCTCTAGCTGTCCATGGCTGCGAAAGAAGCAAGAAAGTGTTTGGTGGTGTGCGTAAAGCCTTGTTTTCGTTTTCCATTTCTGACAGGAGCGGTCCTGTATCATTGCTGTATCGTTTTCTTTTTCTTTCCAACAGGAGCAGCGTTATCCGAGGTCAGCGTCCCCTCCCGCCGGACCACAGCATCCAGTGTGCGCGGCTCCGCCAGCAGGCGGCTGGCAGCGCCCCCCAACAGAACAGCCGAGGCGCAGCAGCAGGGCCTGCTCGTCTTTACAAAGGTCAGTGACGTCATTAGTTCTGATGGCAACAAATGCTGTCTTATCACACACAAACGGTACGTCAAGTCAGTCCTTACAGCTGCATTGCTTTTCAATGCACAGTGTACATATGTACAAACTCTCGGGGAGCTACAGGTTTTGGAATACGTTCCAAAGTACGGCAACAATGCCGCTGATCAGACAAGCTGTGTCAGGTTACATGTATGTAAACACGTTGGACCGATGTGCAGCCTCCGTCTCAGCAGCGTAAATCTTACAGCCTACGGGACTCAGCGACTGTGAGATTCGGTTTCCGAAACGAAATTTGCATCTGTTCGGTGTGTGCGTATGGAAAGGCTGTTGAAATGCTGTCTAAAGCTCCGTCTGTAATCACTTCGAAGCCGGCTCGTAGTGCTTAGCTGAAGTGATCACAGTGACACTGCGCGTATCAGTACAGAGCCATTGAACCATTTTCTTATCATTTTTGATCCGCCATTTCTTACGAACAGATAGAGCCTTAAAAGACCAACCTATAACCGAAGAGGCTATATGTAACGACTGTTTTCGGATTACAATGCACATATTCTCTTCAACTGAGAGCCAACATTACAATAAAACCGGAATCAAACCTGAAGCATCCGCTCAGGTTCCGCTTTAATATTCCAAGAAATGCAACCAATATGCAAGAGACCCACTGTAACAATGAAATGTGCAATGCATAATCATACAACCATGCCTGATTTGATAATCAGCTCTATTGGACGGTAATACTGAAGTCGCTTTTAGCGAAATATGCCCCAGGCGTGTGTGGAAGCGGCACTTCCTGGGCTACTTAGGGCTGGGGTTCTCGGAAAATCGAGCGCGCTAACTTCGTTTTGCGAACTGCCGTTTGACAGCAGTTCCGAGTTCGCAGTACTTGTCCGAAGAGGACTCGCTCGTAACTAGATAAGAATTCTGCTCGGGTAAATTGGGATGGCGAGGCCGAATAATTGAGTAGCCTCATTTTAATATCGTCTCCTACGCTCAAACCGTCATGGATACCATAAAAAAGCGTGCGTGCGCATCCGAATAATCAGGGATAATTTTCCGGGATCACCGGGATCATTCGGTCACGGTGTTTTAGGCTGACACCGTGCACAGCGGTCATGACAACGAGCTTAAGAGCCATTCGTGAAGCCATACAGAGGTCTATATAGAGGTCTATGGTGAAGCAAAATCAATCTAAAAAAGTGACTAATTTCATCAATGGTCCCTGCAATACCAAATAATTACCGGTGATCCCGGATAATTATCCCTCATTTTCCAGATGCCGAATAAACGCCAAAGGCGATGTCGAACAGTAATCAATTTCTACCAGCTAAGTCACACGAAATTGTCGTGAATATTGCCCAATGTCCAATCAACGGAGCAGTGTTTAGTGCGATAACTTTTAATTTAAGATTTGTTGCCATTGTAGCCTAATACTATGGATAGATAGGTGCGCATTTTTCGCCGTTAAGGAGCACCTACTACGGTTAAAGAATCACATGGAATGAGAGCAGGAAAAAGAAGAAATTAAAACGGAATTACTTTATCGTTATTTCCATTCAAAGGTCTCCAACTACCTCATTCAGCGAGAAGACCATAACAACAAATCAAAACAAAAATGGCCAACATAAAGTTTCTAGATACACCGTGTTACACATTTTACAACTATGTAGTGATTTGACAGAAGTTATAGCTTAGGGTTTTTAACAGAAATGACGATAAAGAGATATATTCATTATTCAAGCAAACCAAATGAGCTGCTGGCATGGTAATCAATAGGCAAAACAGCAAAGTGATTTGTGTAACAGGTGCAGCAATATAGTGCACGTTATCAGTGAATTGCGTCCTATTGCAAGGATTTTAATGAATAATGCATGAGCTGGTATCAAGAAACAGGCAAATCGGGTTTTTCAGTTCTCCATGCCAGTAGAAAAGATAAATGCATCGATTTGTTAGCACATGATGTGACTGTGGCGTGTTGACTCTCTCTCTCTCTCTCTCTCTCTCTCTCTCTCTCTCTCTCTCTCTCTCTCTCTCTCTCTCTCTCTCTCTCTCTCTCTCTCTCTCTCTCTCTCTCTCTCTCTCTCTCTCTCTCTCTCTCTCTCTCTCTCTCTCTCTCTCTCTCTCTCTCTCTCTCTCTCTCTCTCTCTCTCTCTCTCTCTCTCTCTCTCGCTCTTAGTCATCCCTTGTATCTCCCGTCGCTGTCTGATTGCTCTTATCACTCCCTCTCCCTCTCCCAGCCTGTACCTCCCGCTGCACCCATCACACCTTTATCCTCTCTCAGCCTGTACCTCCCGCTGCACCCGTCGCCCCCTCTCTCCCAGCCTGTATCTCCCGATGCACCCGTCGCCCCCTCTATCCTCTCTCAGCCTGTATCTCCCGCTGCACCCGTCGCCCTCCCTCTGTCGTCTCGGTCCGATCGAACTGGATCACAGAGCCGCCGTCCAGGTGGTACCGACAGGCGGTCGGTAATCTGACGGTGTCTGCCGACCGCATCGGTCACCGGGTCCATACTGCTGTTACCAGGCGCGGGCAGCCTGATGGCATATGACAGGGATGAACTTGTCGTGACAGTTCATGACAGTTGTCATGACAGGGATGACAGGGCGTCGTGGATATGGTCTGTGCGCTGATGTGGATAAACGGGGAAATACATATACAGTATATATTATACAGCTCCAAGACAGATAGTTATCAGTCAGATCAGCCGATTAGGCGATTTCGATGGGCGGCCTCATGTGGGCTGTAGCAAAATGAAGTAAGCTATGTAAGGAACATTTTTAGAACTGCATCGTTATGAATATTCTAATAATTAATTACAAAGCTTCCGAACCTTATTGAGGAACAATTTTCAACGCGATTCGCACCACCATGTTGTACGATTTCCATTGGAAATGAATGCGGTCTTCGACTTAGGTCGAAACACTCAGCAACAGGTTGACAGGACAGTTTCAAGCTATCAAACGCCGTTTTATTGTATTATTATTTTTAATGGGGGAGGGTCTGTAGAGGGAAATCTGTAGAGCCTCCCCCTGCACCCCCACAAAATCAACTCCACCCTCCCCCCCCCCACCCACACAAAACCAGCTCCACCCATGCGCATGCAAATAACCTTCCTCTTTGTTTGTATTATATCACTATGGTCTATGCGGCAGGCAGTTCTGAAAATAACACATATTACGGTGTGATGACAAGTGATATGCAATATGCATACTAACAAGACAAGTGCTTCATGCCATAACGGAGTGTTTCCAGAAAGGTCGATTCCGGAAATTTCTTTATGAATTTAAGTGTACGGTGCGAGGCATTCCATTAATTATAAAGACATCTGGCGAAAAGTGCGTCGAACTCTGAACACGTGTCCGATGGCTGTGATCACAGCTGAACAGTTGGCCAACTTTTTACCAACAAACAGTTGAATTAATAACTGCACCAGCTCCCACTGCGCGTGTCTCTATAGTGACATCTGTGCCGTACGGCCCGCTCTCTATTGATTGGGTCCTCGCTCCAGACACCAACTTTGGCACCGGCGTCAGCCCGAAATCCTAAGACCGTGGCCAGATATTGAGTTAGGAGAGTTTGATATTCCTTGGATCAGTGTGTTGTTTAATCGGGGCTACCCAACTCCGAACGGTGCTGGGCGTAATTACGCGCTGTAGCGTTGTGTCAAAGCACCTGATCCATCGGGGCTCGGGTCTTAATTAAAAAAAGCCGCTCAGCAGTTTCATTTCTCTGTATAAGTGTATAAGTGTGACGTAAAGCGTACACACATGCTCCATAGTTGCAATAACCTTTGTGATTTGATCCCTAATTCGATATCTCTGGTGTGCAGGTCACTGGTGGTCTGTTTTACTGACCGACTGTTAACAAACACACAGATGCTCGTGCACTCCCACACTGTCCTGGTGGTAGCTCCCGGAGTGTGGCTATACAACGTGCCGTCTGAAAACTCTGTTTGGTCCTTGTAACAACAGTCTAAAGTCTTATTAGGTCCGCGGTGTCCAATTGAAAGTTGAAACGCTGTTCCGGTCTGTGTGACGTTGTCCTTTCTATTCTGTTCTGGTCCTTTCTAACTGTCCACTCCTTTCTGCATATCCGAGCTGTCCACGTGATTCTTAGCGTTGTTTATCACTTACATAAAGTTGTCTGTTGTTATGCCTCGTCTGCTGCACTCTCAACAGATCCACGGTAACCGTGTGAAGCGCTGTTTAGGTCTGTATGCAGTGTGTGATTGCTGTCTGCTCTGCCTTCTTTCAGATCCCGCGGTGTGGTAGCACTGCCGTCGGCCACATCCTCCACGAGCTGTCGCGCTCCAGAGGCTTCTCGGTGTGGGACGAGCCTCCGTACCGAGTGCGGCGGCTGCTGCCGGAGACCGAGCAGCTGGCGGTAAGATCTCCCGCCTCACGGTCCTTCCCATCACTGCACTGTTCCGCGCCGCCGTTTTTGGTACACCTTATCATACATCAATTCAACACATGTTGTGAAAATTTCAGACTAAGGTCATTCAAGGTCAGGTCACCAGGTCACTTGAAGTGACCTCACCTCATAAAAAATTTCAATGTCTGTCATAGCTACACCGAGTGACCGATCGCTTTGAAACTTTCAGCGATTGCTAAGAGCAATAGCATATACAAAATGTATAGCTCAGAATTTTGATATCGATGACCTAAGGTCAGGTCAATTTTGCGACCTCCCCATTATAAGTCAATGGGAGAAAATTGAAATGCGCCTCTTTTGGACGAAAGACATAATAAACACTCCCAAACACCGAATTACAAGTGGTTTAGACACACTGAACATGAAAATGGTGTCCGTGACCCTTGTTTGTGCCCTGAGGTCATCATAGGTCACGAATGGTATCTAAAGTTTTTCGCAAATAACTTTTGATAGAGGCATGCTAGAGCGATGAAAACGCCTTATATGTGTTCAGCTCGACGATACAGATCGACTGCTATGAAACATGACCCTTTTCGGTCAGGTCATGACCTTGACCTGAGGTCAAATTTTCAAGTTGACCTTTCAAGGTCAAGTTATAATTCATTCGATGCGTCTTGACGAGAGGAACACGATGCCGGTGAAAGTAAGCTCGCACAAGACTTGGGTCAAAAGTTATTGCAGAAAAACTGTTTCCGAAAAAGTCGGTTATTTTTGCAGTTTTTGCCCCCTGCAGGCAAAACCGTTGACGTTAGGTCAAATCTGAGAGGATTGCTCAGAAAGGGCGTTAATAGGGCTATCGAATGCACTTTTCCGCGGCGCTGTAGCTCTATTGGTTCCCGAGTTATGCGTTGGCTTCTTGGAAATTTTCGACATTCGACCTGGAAATCGGCGAAATTTTGCCTTCAATGACCTCTGGTGACCTCACCTTTGACCTGCCCAAAAAATTGACCGAAGTGATTTCGTCATTATTTTTTACGCTCTTTCGAACGCCACCTTCCGCGTATCGCTACGTGGCCCAGGAGCCGAGTTACAAGGGGGGAGGGTGTTCAAACACCCCCCAGCAGGGCGTGGAAATCCAGGACCCCCAGCCGGGCGCGGGTTAAACAATTCATTCGAGTGCATAACGCAGCCTCATGTTTTATGTCGGCTGAAAATAAACTAAGGCAGAATTATGAATTTTCTCATAAGAATTAGGTTGTATTTTTTACGTGTAGGTACTCACCAATATTCCAAACAAAATCTGGAGAAGGTCCGTATCAACTCTAAGCGATGTCCCCATGCAGCGTTATATGCAATTGGGTATGCGTAATTTTTCTCACAGAGTAAAAGCAATAAAGATGTAGATTAGTTATAATTCTACTTTTAATTTTACTCAACCTTGAACAGCATCGTAACTCAACGCAAGCCGTTGAGATCATTTTCTCCCTTTGGACAAACATTTCCAAGTGCTGCCGGCCTTGCATCTCGGAACTCCGGTAAGACCAGCACTCCGGCTAGGCTGCGAGAAATTCACCGGCCTGTCGTCGCCACTCAACACTTTGATGTTGAATGTTTCTGCGACCGGCAGCCCGCGCTAGCCGATGAGTAGGCGGCAGGAGCAGCTCCGCTAACTTTGCGGTCACGGCACCGGAGACTTCTTCATTGCCGTTACGTGCGACTGGGCCCGGCCAGAAGTGGTCGCAGCGCTGTTATTGGGGCCTGACGATGAAAATAAATAACTATGGTCCACCTTCTTTATAATTCTTAATTAGATTTTCGACGCAAAAGGATATTTATGAACTGTGTTCGGATTCTTGAAATGGAGTCACCGACGACACTGTGCTCTCTTTGTATTCAAAGGAAAGTTCCTCTCAAATTATGTTTTCCTTATATGTAAATCAAAGGAGTCAGAATTGAAGCAGTTGAGACCAAGTAACTATTTCTAATAGCCGTGCTGAGGCAAGGCTGATTTCGTATATTTTTTACCTATGTAAGGAATGTTTAAAATATAATTTTGAATGTGCATATTTTCACCATTACAAGAGCCTTAGTTTCTTTTATGAAGGAAGAATCGATTTATGTGATAATCGGGATCGACGAGAGTCACAAGTGCAAGAGGCTAGAATTGTGAGGCCAGCACGCCTTGGGGGCGTTTGACGCCTGAGGTATAGGCTGTGCCGCCCTACTTATCTGTATTGCGGCACAGCATACCTACGCAGCAGATTGCCGCAGAGGCGCAGAGCAGGGACCGCCATCCGGCGACAGAGACACGATCACACTGAACGATATATGTGATATGCTCAATTGACAAACAATGATAACCAATGCGTGTAGCCAGTTTGAGTCTACTTTTGTTGTAGAGAACGATCGTTTTTATGAACGTTCTTAATAATCCATTCTATCTGAAGTTGGATGAGGTGTCAGAGAAATAATCGGTGTAATATCACTCGGCATCTCGTATGATTTACCTGCTCATTTGAAGTCAAAACAATAATTACCTACTTGTGTTTTAGTGAACTTGTCAGTGCTCGACATTACTGTGAACTAACTCTGCTTTTATATTTGTTCAGTTAAAGGCTGTCAAGGAAATCAGTCAAGTTCCGAAACCAGCGGTGGTTATCAAGGAAAAGAGCTACATTGATTTCTCCAGGTAAGCTATTCCAGCATACCTTGCTAAGATCAAGTCCAACAAGGCAAAGATCACATTAGGACCCATACAATTCGGCTGCGGCACCATCCAACAACGCCTAATCGAAGGACGGGTGGTATGCTCCACCACGATCTCTTGTCTCATTGAGCCGTGGTTGTATTCTGTCGGTGATTCTGTCCCTTTGCTATCCCAACGTACACTGCCCCCCGTCCCGTGTGCCCCTCCCCGTCCGGATGTACCCCACCAGTAACCCGTGACCTGCTCTCGTTCCAGACACGGCCATCAGAAGCCCATCTATGTCAGCATGGTGCGCGACCCTCTGGAGCACGTCAACTCGTGGTTCTACTGGCTGCGAGCGCCGTTCGCTGTGGTCGAGAGGGCCCTCTCCTTCGGCAAGGACAACGCAGTCAGCCACCTGCCCAAGGCGCCCTTCCTGAAAAAGGTACGTGTATAGGCACTGGCGTGAAAACAGTAATTTGTTCGTGTCCAAACAAACTGTTTGATTTACTGTCTGTACAAACTGTCTGTATTTGATTTAAGCTTAAATGGACGCACAGCATTTGCCTTGTATGCTGAGTCTGAAGCGGGCAAAAGGAATCATTTAAGAGGAAAGTAAAAGTGCATATTATTGCCTGACTGCTCTATTTTTGGCACCTGTTTACTTGATAAAGATAGAAAATGCACATCTTCTTCACCTGAAACCCTGCGCCGACCGCCACGCGATGAAAAAATAGCTAGATTCTTTCTCCCGTATATATTCTGTGGGCATCTCGAAGTCGGATTTTATGTAATACAGCCGGTAGCGACTCGTCCAAAAAGATAATACAGGGTGTCCCAGAAGTCTTGAAGCTTTTTTATTTTTGTCGTGTGACCTTGCTATGCCACCGATTAAGGCGAATCATGCCTCAAACGAAAGAGAATGAACTGAAATTTTGTATTTTCATGCGTAGAGCACCACTTTAGTCAGGTGGCCCCGTTGTGAGTCGCACAAGAACGAGCGCGAGAGATCACGTCTTTCGCTGCCGCCAAGATCTCCCGGCTTGCGAAACACCGGTGTCGCCATGCCCGTTTCTTGTCAGCTTCAGAGTCTTATTTCCTGAAGCGAGCGACATAATATTAGCGACATATATTTGCGACGGGTTGATATTTGTTTTAGCACCATAATAATGCGACGAATCAAAGGATTACAACGGGCTGTTGCTTAGCGCGCTCAAGCAGCTGAGCCTTATTTCCGTAATGGATGCGTGCAAACATGTCAGGAGACTTTCTGATCAGTAAATCATTATGTTGCTAATGTTTTCTCGGAGATCCAATACTCTGTTTCCTGGCTCGCTTCATGAAATAAGGCTCTGAAGCTGACCAGAAACGGGCATGGCGACACCGGTGTTTCGCAAACCGGGAGATCTTGGCGGCAGCGAAGAACGTGATCTCTCGTGCTCAATCTTGTGCGACTCACAACGGGGGCCACCTGACTTAAGTGGTGCTCTAGGCATGAAAATACAAAACTTCAGAATCAGTTCATTCTCTTTCGTTTGAGGCGTCATTTGTCTTAATCAGTGGCATAGCAAGGTCACACGACAAAAATAAAAAAGCTTCAAGACTTCTGGGACACCCTGTACAGGCCGTGTAAAGAGAAAGGCGATTTTGAGCCATTGTACCATTTAATCATTTTACCACTACAAAAAAAAACGTAGGCAAAAGGCCAAATGCACTGCGATTTATTGAATAAATTTATTAAAGGTATTGGCCAAATGGCACGATTGAGGTTACCAAAGATCGTCGGCATGATTTCCCTCTCGTAACTTGTCATTATCTAAAATGTGATGCTAAAAATGACAATGTGCATGAAATCAATGTAAACTGTACAATATTTCATATATCAACTTCTTGACTTTAACCCTATTAGTGGCAGGCTCCTGGCTACCCCATATTAGTGGCAGGGGGGGGGGCTGTTTACGACCCCCCCTTGATATCTCGAGATCTAACCGGCCGATTTTCAAAATTCAAACGGCATTCGATTCGGCTCAACGAGATCTACATTTCTAAAAAAATAAAATTAAAAAATGTCAATAGGGGGGTAGAGGGGGGTAAAAACGTGCAAATTGCAGATACATTTTAGACTGTTTATCACGGCCAGGTTTCTGAACCAATCTTAACGCAACTTTTGCCGATCGATAGAGAATGAACCAGGAATTCACATGGATCCTAAAAATATGCATTTTCAAAAATCATAGGCGGATACAGATCATTGAGATTGGGGGTACACAAAAAGTATAGTAAATAAGGTTTTTGTTGGTACTGTTTCTAAAAAGGATGGCAATGGTCTTGTTATGTTACAATTTTCTTATGAGAGAACGACTAAAATTGTATTGGTCATGCATAGGCGGTGTCAGGGCACCTATGTTGGGAGGTAAAAAATAACCCTCCTTTTTGGACGCCTGGATCCGCCTATTATAGCAAAAACGTGTCAAAAGAGGATGCACAATAACTTTGTATATGTTATCACATGATACCTTTCATTCACTGTTCGTAAAACTGGTGCAGCATCGTGATCTTCGCCCAAATGACTCGCTTCACGAATAGGACCCCCAATTCCCAGTGCTCTGGAGCCGCCCCTGGTAAAGTTATGAACTTGAAATTTTCAGGGAATATGCCCAATTTAGTTTTAGGAAAAGTCAGAAAATTTCAGCATCGTAGCTTCAGCGGTTTCGGAGATATTCCCGAAAAACCTGAGGGGTGGATAAAAACAACCCCCCCTGCCACTAATAGGGTTAACCCGCGCCCCAGTGGCGGTCTCGGCCAACTTCGCCCTAGTGAGGGGGGGCATATGTTACCACCCACCTCTAACTCAAAAACTAAGAGGGCTAGAAAGACGCGGTAAAAAGCAGTCGATAGCTCTCAATGCGTACGTTTGAAAGTATTTCGGTCATTTTTCACCTTAGAGCAATATTAGGGTCACCAGAGGTCATCAAAGGTCACAATTTGCCAATTGTCATTATATTTTTCAGAACACATGCCGCTATCTCAGGAACTATGGTAGCTAGGAAAACGCATGATAGAACAATCGATAGCTTTTGAACTCTTCTTTTGAAAAGGTCATTATCAATATTGACCTCAGGTCAACGGTTTAGCCTCCAGAGGGCAAAAACTCCAAAAATAGCTGTTTTTACGTAAAGTGTTTTTGGCCAATAACTTTCGACTACAAAAAGCCACGACATTTCTATTGCCAGAATCGTGTTCCCCTCACCAAGACGCGTCGAATGAACTATAACTTGACCTTGAAAGGTCAACTTGAAAATTTGACCTCAGGTCAAGGTCATGACCTGACCGGGAAAGGTCATGTTGCATATCAGTCGATGCGTCTCAACAAGACAAACACAATGGGACCATCCCCAGCGTTCTATCTCTTTCCAATCGCGAGTTATTGGCAAAAAACTGTTTATAGCCTCAAATGACCTCGGATGACCTTTCTAGAGGCTATCAGCAAAAATGACACCTTGGTCATCACGAGTGGACTAAACCATTGTGATTCTGAAATATTTGGACTGTTCCTATGCGTACACACGGATCTAGAGGCATTTTCATTTTTCTCCATTGACTTGTAATGGAAAGGTCATGCCACTGACCTGACCTTAGGTCACGGATATAAAAAATCCGAGATATACAAATTGTAGGCACTCATAACAGCATGCAATCCACCAAGTTTCAAACCTTTCTGACAAACACTGCAGGCTGGACATGATTGCAAACTTTTTTTAAGGCTTGGTCAGTTAACTTGACCTGGTGACCTGACCTGACATGACCTGGGGTCAAAAATTTCACACATTATCCAAAATTGATGTACCAAAAGCTACCCCAAGCGGCGCGGCGCTACGCGCCGCGGTTTTTTATTTACACGCAAAAAACGTGACAGGGTGGTAACATATGCCCCCCCCCCCCCACTGGGGCGAAGGTTAATATAAGCGCAGCTGCTGCGCATGAGAAGGCCAGGGACAGTGGGAGGAACAGAATCCTTGATCTGCCGCTCCGACACGCTGAACGCTCAGTCTCTAACATTGTTCCGCTAGATTCGCAAAGGAAACAAACAAACAACATCGATGTCGCGCTGCGACTCGTTGGTATAAAATATCTCCCCTTGATGTATGTTTCCAGATGGGTGACGTCCTGTGCTTTTCTTGGCGTAGTCCTGCTCCCCATGTGTTATTCACTCCAGGGACACGAATACCACGGGTCTATCAATAAACAGACACGCTATGCAAAAAGATGCCTCAGTAACGGGCTCTCATTCAATATTTCATAACAAAATACCATCGTAGATAAATTCATGAGTTTAGATATTCAAAATTGACTCATACAAAAAAATGTAAGTTAGACTAACTTGCTTTAGTCACTCGATACTTTAAATTATTATTCAGAGATAAAGTGTGAAATGTTTGTAATTTTTTTTATGCCATTCACAATAGTTAAGATATTATTAAATGCTGAAACATCACATCTCTGACGCTACACGACACCTGAAAAATTATTATAAAAGCATGTGTTTCGGCTTATTCTTTCCATAGTCCATACAACGTCCATAGGGCTAATGTAAAAATAGCAAAATCAAGGGGGCACGGTGCCCCGGTGCCCCCCCCCCCCCCGTTCTGCCGCCTATGTATTTGACTACCTGCGCTTGAATAGACAGAGGTGCATCTCTTCAAATATGACACATGCTGAGAGATAAGGCTAGAATTGAGAACCACGGTGAAATTAAAACGTTACGAGCGTCGGACGACCAATTCACACGCTCCTCACTGATGATGTTGATGTGCAGTGTGCACTTATTATCAAAAGGATAATCTTTTCATGTTTATCACTTTCTAACCCATTCTTTGATGCTCGAATGTGAGCTAGAACGCCACAAACTAACAGACCTTCTCATCCACAGAACTTCGAAACGTGCCACGAGTCGAAGGACCCTGAATGCAACTATGACGAGGGCACCAGCCGTATCGGCCACCCGACGCAGGCGTTCTGCACCTACTCTTCAGAGTGCGCGTGAGTTCGGTGGATGGGGACCATCGGGCAAGGATAAACGCTAAGGATTGGCCACTTTTACAATTACATGGGATTGTTGCTAGTGATCATGGAAAATGCTCCACATGAGTACTTATTCACTGCAAACGGCATAACATTCTTAGCCGCTAAAGTCACGGATTTCCATAGGTAGAAAACAGACACATTTTTTTTTTTTACCTTCCGATCCAGACGAGCTATCTTTTTTAGTATTTCCCCCTGTCCCCTCACAAGTTCTTGTGCACCGTAACTCAATTTTTCCGGCCCAAACACCGCACCATTACCCCAAATAACTTACCCCAAATATCAGCCCCTACCTCTGATAACTGGGCCTATCCCGCCTCGCCTCCCGGTAGTCACGCGATAATTCCATTCACCTCAGACGGGATACCTGAACGCTGCCTCCGATATTTAGTTACCTGAGCGCTGCCAAGCTCATTTGCCTCGTTTTTGTATATTTTCAATATCTTTATATTTTGACCGGTGACGGAGTTGCGAAACAAAGCAAAGCAAACATTTCAAGCCATTCACTTTAATATTCAGTTCCGGCCCATCTTTCGTATCCCGCTAATCTACTTTCATCACAACAGTCAAGATACTTTTGAGTTTATTGCCCCTGACTCTGAAAATTCAACTCCCCCAATGACTCAAGTCTCGAAGGTCGTTCTTTGTCCTTGCTGGAACAACGACATTTTGCCTTAAACACAACAGTTTGTTACCTACTATCTGCAGCATAACGAGTGTCCTGTTGAGGCCGGCTTATTAACACCCATTTCTGTGTCACAGACCCCGCGGCTCGCAATTTAGTAGATCTCAGGAAATCGTGACAAAAATGTAGCTCTCGATTCGTTACTCACAACCATGGTGATATGCGTTATGACTCGTAACTCATGACTCTTAGTCTTGACTCTTGGTATTTCATTGATCATAACTCCTATGATCCTGGACCCATCTACCGTGATTGACGGCTTTATTCACTGATCTTGACCTTTGCCCACTAAATTAGCTCTCACAACCTCAGAGAGTTTGCGGCTCGTGACACATAATCCGTTAGAGCAGAGCAGGAAGCTGTAGCAAGTTACGTTTCAGCTGACTGGTGAGCTGAAACTGGTGACCTTTGACCTCGACACCGGAGACAATCACCTGCCGTCGCTGGTCCCTCCGTATGTCGCTGGCCGCTGATCTTTCTAGTGATTCGATCACCCATCGCATATAACCCACTTACTCGCTAGTTGATATAGAAACTGCTGGAAAATATCGAGCGCCGATCTGTCGTTGACACTGATTTGCTATATCCTCAGACGGCTGGGCAGCCAGGCCGCCCTGCAGGAGGCCAAGCGGGTCGTGGAGGAGCAATACGCGGTCGTTGGCCTGCTTGAGGATTGGGACGTCTCGCTCGCAGTCATGGAGCGGCTGGTGCCGCGCTTCTTCGCCGGAGCCAGTGACATCTACCGGGGTGAGTTGGTACTGCGCCGCTGAGACCGTCCAGCGCACAGGACCGGTGGATGGTCTGTTTTAGCGGAATAATTGATCAACAAGTGGGGACATACTTCTAGATATTGGGTATAGATTACCGACATTTCTTAAACTTTATTCACGCGTTATGAATTTTTATGAACCGAGCTTATTAATAAACTGTATCGGGCCAAATTTATATGTTATTCATTGCCAATGCGCCAATGCCAATGCCATTTAACAATGCGACGTTATATACAGCTCATTTCATTGAACTTTCTAAACAATGCATGCATTTTAGTGCATATGTGTATTCGACCATAAGTTATCCTGTTATTACTTAGTTTTTGCTAAGCTCAGAAGGTACTTACTACACTTCAGAGTTCAGCTGATGGGCATGTCATTTAGTTAATTGTCGCGTTTATGCGATATCTATTACACCATTTACATTGATGTCCCACTTACCGGCTACTTGACACGAGATGCACCCTCCTTTCATGAATGGCTAAAGCTGATGCAGCTTCTCGTATAAGGCCAGCAGTATGCTGTCATCTTCTAAACGATGATACCTTGTAAGCTGGGGAGGGCCAATTTCCATTCACGCAATCTCGCGTCGCGGCCTTGCGCGCCTCTGATGCTGTCACTATGGGAGCTGACGAGGGTTATATCGTCAGCTCGCTGAAAGGCGGCTCGACCGTTAGTGCGCTGTTATCTGCTTTTGGACTGTATTGGACCGCGCCGCTCTCCATCCAGAGCTCAGCTGGTCATGCATACAAATACCGAAGGAATATATTATTTTATTTCAAATGTTCTGGGCTTCGATTGTACCTGTAACTGCTGACTGCTCTAGACATGCTCGTGATGAGATAAGATTTGAGGATAATTCTTTTAAGATTAACTTGATGAATAATTATATTTAATACATACTTTACGGTGCGTTCACTGGAGATTAACCGTGCGTTAATTCGAAGGTAGCCGTGCACCAATTTAAATTGGTGCACGCGCGTGCAGTGATGAATTTCTCGACTGAAGTTTTTCGGAAGGGTCATTGACTTTATTCTAAGATTTCCCATAAAGGGCCCTTTTTAGTGGCATGGATTAGGTTTAATTTTAATTTAAATTCGCACCGTTAAGCATGTATTAATTAGTTTAACACATGGTTTCCGTGCATAAATGGTTTTAACGCACTCGTGGATGGAATGGAGCACTTGTGCGTTAATGCACTCGTTTCACTCGTGCATTAACACACTCGTGCTCCAATCCATCCACGTCGTGCGTTAAAACCATTTACGCACGGGAAACCATGTGTTAATATATATTAACGTATCGATTGATAATCAGCAGCAGCGCACATTAATTTTATACCGATTGGAGCGAGCCTGGAACATCGACCAATCGGCGATGGCGTGCGGCCCGACCCGGAGGTCGCCCACTCCCTCCGCGGCGTCATCTCTGCGCCGATATGGGCGCGACAGCCGGCACCGATCGGGGTCGGGTCGCGTCAGCTGGTGTGACGTCATACATTATGCGCTCCATCAGAGAGTGCCGGATCGACCGCTTCGACCGGGGACGAGGTGTGTTGACAGTGTCGGCTGTAGATGGAAGGTCAACAGAAAACAGCGCTCTCTTCGCCGGCTGCCGATCCGCCGACCGGGGATTTGGACTGGCAGAGCGCTCTTAGGTATATCACGTCTTTCCATTTGACGGTACCGACCAAACGTTTTCTGTGTACGGTTGATAGACATTTTCTATGTTATTCTAGAGATATAACATACAAATTATAAGAAGAATGTCGAGTTTTCTCGTGTTCGCCAAAGGTTATAATTACTTCTGCAATGCTACGCAAAATTTATAAGCCGGTAAATTTGAATTAGACTGCTTAGCCACATTATTAAAATGAGCCACCTCAGTGCTACGTCAGTCTGTAGCAATGTCTATTTCTGGTGCGTCGCCACAATTTCATACGGCGGTGGGCAGAAACAGCGCAGTTTCTGCTGAAACATTCAGCACCGCGTGTCAGGAGCCGAAAGTTACTCGGTAACGTGATTCGGCGGGCACCGCCGAAACTTCTCCACCACTCGGCCACGCCGTGCACCTGGGCAGACTCCTCGACGAGCATCATCTGCGTCTTTTAACTTCACATTGACGGATCCATTTTTATTCCAGAAAAGCTGGCCAG
The DNA here is from genome assembly GCF_019059575.1 of Amphibalanus amphitrite. NCBI lineage: Eukaryota > Metazoa > Arthropoda > Thecostraca > Balanomorpha > Balanidae > Amphibalanus > Amphibalanus amphitrite. The sequence goes on along the minus strand of NW_024881613.1, from coordinate 91,827 downwards.
GAATCGCACGCTGCGAAATGAGAACTTCTACAAGCCCAAGTTGAGAGCAGCTCTCCGACAGAAAATGGTGAAGAGCTTCCAGGCCGAAATTGAGTTTTATGATTTCGTGAAACAGAGGCTGTATAACCAGTATGAATCACTCAAGGACTAGCGTGGACCGCCCAGGAATGACGCAACGTGTGCGAGGAATATATTTTAATGGGCGCGCTTTGCCTGTTCTGCGTGTTAGTTTATGAACACAGCATGTCGGCAAAGTCCGGTTGAATATTCACGGACGCATCTGCCCAGTTTTGGTGCATAACAGTACCGAAGGGATATTATTTATTTGTTCCTGTGCATAATTGAAAAATGTAGCCTCACAATGAGCTCCCATGCATACAGATACATCGGTTAAGATGTTTTAAAAAGTCCACTGACTTGTAAGGTCACGGCACTAAACACTGTGCGTCATTCAGGATCAGATGGCACGGCGCTGTTTTTATGTGTGTTTTGATTCGTTTGATTGTATTTTCGGTATGTTTAATGAATCCAGTATTTGGTTTAGCGAATATAACATTAGAAAACCGGTTACGCGTCGACTTGTCAAGACGATGCTCGCACAATGATGATGTAACCGCTGAGCTTTCCGTACATTTATTCGCATTAGTATCTGCAAATATTGCACTTGATCCCTCTTCAGATTCAACCTACAAAGACGAAGTATTTATTGCCTTTATACCATTTGGTGACGAGCTGTCGAGGAGATGAGCTGAGCGCTTACCTCATCGGCATTTTCCGTTATTTTTGCACTATTCCTAGAGTTGGCCTGCTGCACAACACTGCAGTGTTGTTTGAATGTGATTGCTGAGCAATCGTGCTGGCCAATCTCTTTGCACTAGTTATACCATGTGCGATGCCTTTACGTCACTGTATACCATGTTTCCAGGTGTGCTGATCGCTGATAGTGGTGTACTGAGTTGTTGGCTGTTGCCTTCCCGCCACAAGTCATTTTCACCGTATTTGTCTTCTTGTTGTAGCCCCGCAGTGCATTACGTTTTTGTCTGTACGACCAATACCCGCAGTGAATTACTTTTTTGTCTGTACGACCAATAAAGCTGACCAATAAAGCGGCAAATACGATTGTCAATAAAGCTGACGTTATGGAAACTATTTTCAATATTCGACTGCTTGGTTTCCATTAGGTCACTGTTATGCTGCGGTGTCTGACATTCCAAAGGAATCATAGGACCGCAGTTCACATCAGCGGTCGCTGCCGCCGCCATATACGGCTCTATAACTCATGGCAGCTATGCAAACGACCCTTCCCGTCAGATGGACTGAGCTCAGCTCGGCTCGGTCAAACGACCCGGCCAGGATCCGCGTGGTGACGGAGCTGTCATTCAGATGCGGGATATCAAGCTCCCGTCGACATGCGTAGCAGTTGGTGGATTGAGTAGCCCGAGAGTAATTGAAATCGAGCCGCCGGGTCGTTTCCCAAATGAGACTATCACGCGTGAGTAGCACTTTCGGTGCGGGTTATAAGCCAGGGCTTCAGGACAGAAGCCTCACAACTGTAGCTTCTGTGCAGCCAACGCCGCTTTAGGTCGACAAGGGAGGTCGGGGTTCCGTTGAGGTTACATCGGTCTTTCTGGGCCAGCAAGATAGGTGATGTGTCCGTCGCAGTGAGGTCACATTAGTAGCTCTGGGTCAGCAGGGAGGTGTTGCGGTCACGGGGCTACAGGCCAGGGCATGCCAGGCGGCTCCGTAGTCAGTGGACGGCGTTCGGGGTCATTGGCGGATAAAAAGAAAGCGGTTTGGAACGCTGCAGATCGATAATTTTTCATGGCAATAGCTCGAATGCTGCGGGAGGGGCGAATGTCCAAATGTCTCTCCCCTCTGGATTCGTCAGTAACCGTGGCCCGCTATCTTTGAGACGACTTGTTATGCAAACTAGAAAATATCGCTGAGGGCCTGGAAATATGTTCGCAGTTTATGCATTTATGTGATTTGTACTTCCTTGATGTACGCAGAAAGGCCACATTGCCGGCGACGGTTAAAACACACCCTGTCGGAGTAGTAGCGCGGGCCCTCTCACGGCCGAAGCACCACCACTACCACCACCACCACCAGCACCATCCACAATCCGTTCTGCGCAGCGGGCGCCTCCGATTCCCGGTATAGGCGCCGGGTAATGTTATTTGTGGCCACAAGCCCGCTCGAGGAGAGCAGGGCGCCCTGATCACCGTGAGTATTGTTTCCGGCCATGCGCCGACTGGTGATTGGCTAGGCAGCATCGTTTCCCCACTTTGGTCGGTGTGATGCGTGCCACTGAATGGAACTGCAGAGGGGCGCGAGAAATATATCCCTCGTCGGACCTATTGGTTTTCTACATACGCGCCGGCCGAGGGCGGGGGGGGGGGGGGGGGGGTACGACCCCCTCGCCGTTTCGCCCCTGGTGGAGCTAGCGCGTCGCGGAAAAACGAGCGTGTGCGCCGTTACGAGACGCAGAGATTGATACCTGATTTTAAGGTCCTAGGTCAACCGGTGACCTCTGAGGTCAGGTCAAGTGCCCCAAGGTATGGTTCAGTTTTTGGTCAATAAGTTCGCAAAAAAACGGCCGCAGAGCCGCGATCTTGGCAGCATCGTGCTCGCATCTCTCAGCCACGTCGAATGATATACATACTTTTTTTGGGTGAGGTCAACTTAGGGTGTTGACCTCAGGTCACGGTCAGGTCAGCGCCCCCAGGTCACGAAGCTCGTCGAAAGAGGTCATGTCGCTATCATTCGATTCGGCAGGTCTTCCTGAGTCCATTGGTAGCTTTCCCCACTCGCTAGCTCAATTTGATCGGAAGTTATTGACGAAAAACTAATATGACCTTGATGACGTCATAAATGACGTCACGTAAGGTCAACATTGCAAAAATGACGCTTCTTATCTTGCAAAGAGTACATCAAATCACGATTCTGTATGCTTGAGGTAGTTGGAGATCGTTCCCTACGCCAGAATTGCAGTTTTCATTTTTCCCCATTGACTTAACCCGGCACCGCCTGGGCTATTTCCGTACCCACATCAGCCTGGGGGGGGGGGGTCGGATCCGACCCCCCCCCCTGTTATCTCGAGAACCAATGGTCGTATCGAGCCCCGCGAGGCGGCGTTCGAAAGGTCTCTACGAGACCTTCCCAAAGCACTTTTAAGATTTTAAGATAGAGGTCAACTTTCGGGTCAAGGTCAGGTCAAAGGTCAAATTCAGGGGTTTTGCATGATTAGGCTTACGGACAGCGGAATCGATAGCTGCTGCTCGAAACTCACCACAAATGACCTCAAAGACCTAGTGAAGGTACCATGTGCGTATAGGGGTCATACTAAGTACGGGTCAAGGTCAGGTCAGGTCACGAAAGATCACGGTTTTCACTTTCTGCTACATGGGCGTGCGACACATGTTTTATGGCTTATTTTTCACGCCAAATCCGATGGTAACGGTTATATGTGACCCCAAGTCACTGTGCTGGTGATAAGTGTGCATTGAAAGCATAAAAAATCGTTTATACCATACATAACTAAACGAGGGCTAAGAAAAAAAGTCAATTTTTCAACTTTTTATTTTTGACATAAAAATGCACTTTTCTAGACGAGCTTTGTCCCAGGAATCTAGTGGTGCCATTTGTATTCACATGCGATGTTCAGAAGTGCCTCTAATTCGCGAAAATGCTTATGACGTCACCATGCCCTATGCATGTTGGAGCTATTTTTTACAATTTGGGGGTCAAAAATCAAGATAGAAAGTTGAAATTTGGGACATCTAATGTTCTAATAGAGCTTTATAACATATATTCCGGTTTTTTGGAAATTCTCAAAATTTTGGATTTTATTAGCTGTTTTCCAAAAAAATATAGTTTTTTGAATTTTTAGGGGTAAAAAACGCATGTTATGGAAAATCCGAGATAGCCATTTTAAAGAACTCGTTGAGCTGCGTCTTTTCATGTCCTTAATTTGCAATTTGCTTAAAACCTCGATTTTTGGCGATTTTTCAAACATTTATCATTTTTTGACTGAAAACGCCATGTAGTTACATCACTAAAATCGATATATCTCAGAAATTTTTGAAAATTTTTTCTTAAAAATTGCACAGGAGACGTCAAATTGATGGGGGAGAAGGTATGCGAAGTTTCAAGTTGATAGCGCAAGCGGTTCATGAGTTATTCAAGAAAAACGGAGGGGGGGTCGGATCCGACCCCCCCCCCAGGCGGTCGCGGGTTAAAGGTAGTGTGCCACCTTTGAAAGATTTCCCATTTTATTTTTCCTAGGATAAGAAGCTTCTGTTTTTACCTAATATCGCAAAAAAATCAAAAATGGGCCTGGAATAGTGCCTTTTTCGCCTAAAAGTTAATCGGTTTTTAAATATGTATAACAACTGTAGTGGGCTCACCTGCAAACAGGCGTCGGGCAACAATCGCGAATGCGGCGCACTTGTGACAATAAGCAAAGGTCATTATAGTGTTACGACCATACGACGTACGGGAATGAGTTATCAGCTGTCTAATCGTAGACAACACAATGTCGAGCCTTAAACTGTAAACCCGTATTGGTACTGTTTCTTTTATTTGGCTGTCGAACATTATTTATGGTTTGAAATATGATTTTATGTAAAATAATTGATATGAAAAAGCCGTCTTATAAGTTATGACCAGTTATGACCCCATTTCACCACACGCAAGTGGCAGAAATGACAATGATTAGCTGACGCATTTTTATTGGCCGAAGTCAGAGCGCGCGGCCCGACGCACCACGCGTGTTTGGAAATTCCGACCTCGACGAGCATCAGAAGCCACCTAACAGGCGTGTTCGAAACCGCAGGAGATGATGATGAACGGGTTTATCGAAACTTGATTGGATGAGCATATCGGTAATAGCGATTTCAGTGTGTGCATTTATTGTTCATAGTGGTGTGAAATGTGGTTGGGGTACGACCGACAACCCGTCGGGGCGAATTTCGCACTGGGGTACTCAAAATTTGAAGAATTTAAGACGTTTCCATGAGTTTTGAAGGTATGGATAAGTTCTAAAAATCCGGTTCTCCTTATCTGGGCCATTAACTCCATACGGTCCAAGAAAGCTGGCACACTACCTTTAATGGTGAGGTTACGAAAATGACCTGACCTCATATGACCTTAAGGAAAAATCCGAGATATACAAGTTGTGAGACTCCTAATGGATACTAGATCCTGCAAGTTTCATTTCCCTGTGAAAGCTCCTCTGGCTGTGAGGGCGTTGCGAAGTTGCGACATCTGAAGACCGTGCAGAGGTTCACTTATGCCGTCATAGGTCAGTGACCTGACCTGACTCGAAAATGCGGTTGGTGTCAAAAGATCCGGCTTGAATCAAAGTTTAGGTATGCCAAGTTTCAGCTCTCTATCGCCAGTGTGTTCGGGGCTATCGCGAAAAACCCCATGGGGAGCGACACCGCCCCCTCCCCTCGGCCGGCGAGGGATATACGATATTGTGTCAGTGTTTATCGGGAAGTAAAAAAGGTGAAAATTTATGCCTAGTCCTTATATCTATGCTGCATGCAGGGCAACGAGATGCGAACATGTTCATCTGAAAGTTCCCAAATAGGCAATATCAAATGGCAGTTAGGTACAATATGTTATAAAACTATACCAGGGTCATTTCATGCCAACTAAACCACTGGTGTACACGGTACCACCTCAGATGTTAACGAAAATAATTGATAAGGGGCTCTTCACCGCCCTGATTCCGAATATCGGACCTAAATTGGTCTCAAGTCAACAATGTAGCAGGTAGCTGTTACAGTTACGTCAGTTTATGACGTCATGCGGTGTTCAACAATATTCGAGGCGACTTTTTCCGAAAGTTGATGAGATATTTGAAATCGGTCAACGGTGTTAAACATTTGATTTATCCATGTAATTTGTGCTATGCTTTTTATTTCAAATGTTTGAAGATTTTTATATATATAAGATATATAAGCGAACCAAGTTAAATAGACATCAGCATTACTTCTCAGATGTTCAAATGGGTCCTTAACCCGCGCGGGGCTGGGGGGGGGGGGGTAAATTTTACCCCCCCTGTTATCTCCCGAACTAATGGTCCGATTTGGAAAATTCAAACGCCAATCGAAAGCTCTCATCACGAACTACTAAAAACATGTACTTAATTTAAAGTTTGAGGTCAAGGTCAAGGTCAGGTCAAGGGTACAAATTGCAAGTTTCTACAGTATCGGCCTTGCACCGTAGTTGCCGAAGAATGGAGTCATGGACTGAGACTGATCGCCCAAAACGTGTTCTTAGGCTACCAAGACAATATTCGTTGCATACAATATCATTCAGAGGTCAAGGTCAAGGTCAGGTCAGGTCAGGTCAGGTCACCAAAAAACAAAATATAGAAAAGGGCATGTGCGACACATGTTTTATGGGTCATTTTACTCATAGAATTCAATAGGCACACTCAATAAGTGATATGGACCACCTCTGGATGAATTTCAGGTCGAGGTCAGGTCAAGGTCAGGTCAAGTGAGGTCAAATTTTGAAGTTGGTTGTTAAGGCCTAAAAAGGTGTCTATCTGATGCCGTTTTTCACGGCGAATCGAATGGTGCTATTTTTGTTTCCGTACGAGGTCTAGAACTTCCAAAAAATTCATTTTTCAAAAAAATTGTGTGTCGTGACGTCATAAAATTTTGAATAACTCCCACATTTTTGAACCGATTCTTCTAAAATTTGGTATGTAGGTGCACATAGACCACTTCTCTGACATATATTCTGGTTTTATCGATAGACTCAAAATTTTGGATTTTATAATAATTTTCCCAAAAAAGTCAGTTTTTTGAAAAAAATTAGGCCAAAATCCAAAATTTTCAAAAAACGAGATAGCCATTTGATAGACAAAGTAAAATTACGTATAACCTTTTATGTTACGTCTTGATTCCTTTAAAAATGAAGATGTTAGCGGCGTTTGAACTTTTGCCGTTTTTGAGGCGAAAATGGTGAACATGACGTCACTAAAACGTCAATTTCTCAAAAAGTTTCCGACGGATTTCGCTCAAATTATCAGGGAACGTGTCAAATTGATGTAAGAAAAGGTACTGAAAGTTTGGCGGCGCTGCGCGCCGCCGTTTTTGAGATATCGCAAAAATTCGCGAGGGGGGGGGGTAAAATTTACCCCCCCAGCCCCGCGCGGGTTAAATCGAAATCAGTTCCAAAAGCTACCATAAAAACTTGATAAGCTGGAAAGTGAACCAAGGTCAATTGAGGTCAATGACTTTGACCTGACCTTCAGGTGACCTTGGTATCTATCATAATTTATTACGACGAGCATCAATTCACATGCTGGCACGTTTATAATCACGAATAGCCCGGAAACGTGACTCGGCGTCGGCCCGGACGGCGCCATAGTGCGTCCCAGTTCGCAGGGGAGAACGGGATACGTTAGGATATGTTGTTATTCGATGCCCATTATTCACCTCTGTGTCATGTTCACCTGCCCCTGCGTCCCGACATTTAAGGGTGTTTACGGCCAAAAGGAAAGCATTTCAATTTTCTCCCATTGACTTATAATGGAGAGGTCACAAAATTGGCCCCTGACCTTAGGTCACCGATACCGAAATTCTGAGACATGCACATTGTTGGTACTAATTGCCTCATGCAACAACCTAAGTTTCAAACTTCTGGGATGTATGTACATACATTGTAGGTACATATATACTGAAAAAAGGACTGAATAACAGTTTTTTTTAGAGGCATGGTCACTTCACCTGGTGACATGACCTTATGTGACCTTGGGTCAAAAATATTACACACAATGCGAAATTGATGTAGCATAAGCTACACCAAGTTTTGCGGACCTGTGCCCCGCGGTTTTCTTTGCACTCGCAAAAAAACTGGCAGGTGTGGCCAAAAACGCCCGGGTGGAGGGCATCCGGGCGATCATGATAAAAATTATGATTTAATTTAAAAAGTGCGTAGCAGCCTGGTGCATTTTTCCATCAGGCATATTTATCAAACGTCCACGGCGATGCGCTTATTAAGGACGGCTCTAATTATCGTCCAATTAACGCACAGTTAATGAGTTTTGCCTCTCAGCCACTCCAAAGTCCACCGCTACTCAGCGCCATACTTGTGTCGCCATCTATGCTAGTTGATGGGCCCTTCCACCTACCAGTTACCATAATGGTCTAACCCTCGCCAATGTAGGGGGGGGGGGGGGGTTGGTGCAACCCCCCCTGAGGTTTTTCTTAGCTACACGCCGAACCGTTTCAGATAGCCTGCTCAAATTTTCAGTACCCTATGGGGCATTCTTTGCGCAACTTTTGGTATTTTTTTGTCAAGGTCATGTCAGGTCACGGAGTTATGACGTCATAAAGGGAACAACCTCCGGCCAGATTTACGCTAAATTGGAGATTGCTTCACATTGGTATAAATGCCGACTGACCTGACACACTGATGGATTGTTTTAGAATCATGACTGGCTGATTTGACATTGGCACAATGTCCGTTGACCTTTTCAAGGTTACTAAAGGTCAAGGTCAGGTCAGTGACCTCGGTTGACCTGTAATGACTTCTTGCACTTGTATGCCTTTTCGGGGTATTTTGATGCCCTGAATTCGAATTTGCTATCCATTTCAAGCATCGTCGGTTGTTTCTTGTAGTCCATTTTGGGTCAGGGTCAGGTCAGTGACGTCACACGCCTGACGTGACCCAATGCGCAAATGACCTTGCAGACTTCCAATGCTCCCAACGCATCATTTTTAGAGTTATGACATCGAAATACACACCAAACGATAGAGAATTGATCAAGGATCACGATAGTGAAGGTTTCAAGTCGATATCTCTTACCGTTTTGCCGCAATCGGCGCGGAAATCTGAAAAAGTGAGATTTTTCCGAAAATTTGACCTTTGACCGGTCATAAGTAGGTCAAATGTTGACCTAGGACCAAAAAATATACCACCAATCGCGAGATCTCGTTGAGAGCAACCCGTTGGTTTTTCCGCTAAGCTCTACGACGCTCCGTTTTCAAACGCCAGGGGGGGGGGGGGTCGCACCACCACCCCCCTGCATGGGCGAAGGTGGCAAAACACCGTTTACGGGCGAGGGCTAATGTATAATTCGCATTGTGTTTTGTAAAATAATGTGTACTCACTGCCTTGGACTGCTCATTTCAGCTAAGGGCCAGCATATGAATGCATGTGAAAGTGCGATCCTGCCATAGATGATCCCACGGTGAATTCGGTTTTCCGGCAGTGCTAAGTTAACGCAGTTCGTAGCTACAGCTATGGTCTAAGACCATTCCTGGTCAGTGCGGTTGGCCCTGGCCTCCCAATTTCGCCCGCGGCGGACAGCTGTGAATGGACATTGGTCAAGTTTGTGCTGAAGGTGCAAGGAAACGGTCTCGGTGCAGTGGTCTGGGAAGTTCGTGGGAAAGAGCACGGCACTCTGCTGCGAAACTACACATGGCGTCCCTCGGCCTCTCAGACTCCCTCCACACCACCGCGTATGCCGTGAACGGCATACGGTGCTGAATCGATGTGAATCGGCGATGTCATGGCGAAGGTCTGGGAAGGACAATGATTGGTAAGGTTGTATTTCCTGAAAATCGTGTTGACCACAAGTGCTCCCAACTCTCATCCAATCTCAATTCAATGTCGAAACATCTTGCTAAATGCATAGGAAACTCGATTTTAAACATAATACAACATACATTCTCTGGCAATGGCGAGAGCTACCTAAAATACATTGCATGAAATATCCAAAAACAGAACACCATGCACTCATGATGAGTTGTTGTTGGTTACAAGAAAATATCTATTGCGCAGTTACCCCCCAATGGACTTCCACATAGAAGGCCCATTAAATATTTATTCGAATATCTATATGTAAATCGATTTTAATTATACATCCATGAAATTTGTACAGAGTATTGGTTGAACTCCGTTAATATATCACAGGGTTGTGTTAAAATTTTATCGGGTATCCACCAGTGCAGGTGAGTGACAAGATGTGGGTTTGTTTGATTATCCAAAGTTTGTCAAGGTGATGGCTGATTAGCCGCCTTGGTGTGCGAAGGCAAAGTTTCTTAATCAAGAAGAGGACGTCTCATTTAAATATGATGCTCCGAATGCCTTGGAGCGGACTCTGCGTATTTATCAGGCCTCTCCGAACACTGCTGAAGGCTTGAGCAGTGAGTTATCCAATTTAAAAAAGTGATTAGCAACTTTCAGAGAAGAAGGCGAATATAAGTGGACAGATTTAGAAAGTAACTCGAGATTAAGCGAGCTACGCAGTGAATTATGGAAGCGTTGGAAAAATAAAGTCTAAGCCTGCTTTGATATTGGCGCCTTCCGAAATTCCCACTCCATAACTCGACTGAAGGATCGCTGCTCTTATCTAAGGTCACTTCCTTCAGGCACCACTACCTCTCCTTTCCTGGCCGCTGCCCGCTTCAGTCCAGTTTGCGCACGCTGGTGAGGCGGTAGCAGCTGCCGCTGGCGGTCCGCTTGGTCTCCAGCCGGTACTCGGTCTTGTGCTCGGGACAGTAGACGTTCTCGACGTCGTGGAACTCGCTGCCTCCCTGCAGGCGGCCCGAGGCGCTGGCGCAGCGTGGTCCGCGCGCCTCCATCGCCGCCTTGTACGACTTGGCGTAGAGGACGGACATGTCGCGCGTGTGGACCACGGGCGGGTAGTGGCCGGCCGGCCGGCCCTCGGCACGGTGCTGGCGCCGCTTCTCCGCCAGCCAGCACTCGTAGGCGCGCTCACTGGCGGCGCGCGACCGCTTCTGCACCAGCTGGCGGCGCTCCTTGCGCTGCAGCCGATACCGGCGCCTCTCCATCTTCAGCTGCTGCTTCTTGTACTGCAGCCACGTGCAGAACGCCTCCTGGGCCTTCTTCTGTCGGACGGCGTCCTGGCGCCGCTTCTTGGCCGCCTCGTGCGACTTGGGCTGCTCTTTGCGCTTTTCGTAGTCGGCCGTCACCCAGGCCTTGTAGTAGGCGTTCATCTCATCGATGGTCGCCTTGTTCTTGTTCTTTGCCGCCAGCTCCGCCTCAGCCTTCTTCCTCCTCTCGCGAAGGATGTCCTTGAACTTCTTCTCATACTGCATCGATATGTCACCAGCGACATCGACCTCTCCAGCATCGCCCGCGGGCGGTGGAGGCGGCGCGGACTTCTTCTTGGGCTTGGGTTTCGGCGGCGGCGGCGGCGGCGCTTCCTCCGCCTCGTCCTCCCCTCCTCCTCCTTCCTCCGCCTCCCCTCCGTCGGCCTCCTTGGTGTCCGAGGTGGTGGTGGGGCTCGAGTCGGGGCTGCCGTCGGTGGTCGAAGACTCCTTCTTCACGGAGCTGCTCGACTCGGAGGTGCTGGCCGACCCGGAGGCGGCGCCGCTCGTTGTGTCCTCCGTGGAGCCGGTCCCGGCCGTCGAGGTCGTCTTGATCTCCGACTCCGTGGTCGGCACTTCGGTGGATGGGAGCTCGCTGTCCGCCTCATCGTTGATCGATGGCGTAGACATGGCTGGCTCTGCGGACAAATAGCTCGAATCTGTTCAAACATGATCCTCTAGGCTCTAGGCATATATTGTTTCGTTGGAAGCAATCGTTTGACGATTTATGTTAAAGTGTTTGATTTCAAATGCATTTTATGGTTCGTCAATATTATCTAAAAAAACTGTAGTTTATGAAATAGGTGAATCATTGAATGGATTGCACGATATAAGCCATAATTGAGCATAAACACCAACTATACAATACAGCTTCTTTAATTATCATAAGAAAATAAGTAATAACCCTATGTTTTAAAGTTTAACACACTTTACTATCAATGCTTATTGCTTATCTATCCATATACCCACAAGCTTTTTAAATCCCGCTCAAGATTTTAACCCCCGCCCCTGAAGCATTGCTACCAATTCTTTCACAAATCGGTCTTACCTTTTCAATAAATGTTTTACATGTGAGCTGGAAATTTCGTCTGGGATTTTCTGATAATAAACTACGACATTATGATGGTATAAAAACCAAACAATATCAACTAAACAATTTATCCACAGCAAATTTAGATACTTCACACTCCAATTTTGACAGGTAATCGGCACTGAATTTTTGTCGAAATGGACTGGTAATGAAATTGAATTTTGATTTACGAAATGCATGCCCGAGTGCACCTGTCTATCCTTCACAGTGGAGATGCGTTCGGTCTATCTTTGTAGTGGCATGGGTGATGAGAGATTTAGCGCTCCAAATAATAGTATGTTTAGAGGAAAGATACCTTTTAACATGGCTGAAGGCCCTCTAGCATGGTTAGAGAGCTATTATCACAACAATTATAAAAATATTGGTCAGCATGCTGCCCGTACGGTCAATGGCGCTTTTAGCGTACCTATTGTTGCGGCCTATGTCGTAATGACTAATGCGTTACCTACTGAGATGATCCCGAAGAGTGAAGAATTTCGGAAGTGGAACAGCTGAGCATTGAGTGTTGCACTGTTGTATTGCATAATGCATTGTTGTACGGCTACGTAGCCTTGCTTGAGCATTAATTAACGTTTCGCAAGCACTCGTCATGAGTCATGACGGTGCTGACGCGTCATAAATTCGAAATCCGCAGCTATACTTTATTCGATAAGGCCGTATGCTTCCGTTCACTAGCCTATTTTAGTAAATCTGTATCCGTTGTTTATTATTCGCTTATAACGGATTTGCCAGTCTGCCCTAGTCTGTCTTCTTAGTCATCACACAGTTGGGCAGTTTCTAACTTCCCCTGGTGACCTGGCGAGCCCCGAATGACCAGCCAGCCGCCGCCCATTCGTCAGTATGCAGCCACCGCTGCCAGCCGGGCCCGCGCTGTCCAACTAGTTAGTGCCGGGCTGCTGCCCAGCCGACCGAGCGCAGGTGACCGACTGTTAGGCGCCTCGTCGACTTCGCTCGCCATGAATGGCGCACTTAGCTGCCGCTGACGTCTGCCCAAAGTGGCACTGGTCCAGCGGCCGGTGACAGCCGGGAGCCGCGCGTCCGCCGGCCGAATTGATGCCGCTCCACCCGGTCACGGAGTGTTGATCCCACACAGATGGAGCCCTGGCCGGCACATATTAAAGCTCGTCGTACGTGCTCACGGTGGCCGGGCGCCCGGCGCCGGTTCAGAAATAGTGAGCGGTAGAGCGCTGCGCCGCCCGCCGTGAGAGCCTGTCCGCCGGCCCGGCCCCGGTGGAACCCCGGGCCGGGCGAGTCACCAGCCGCCGGCAGCGACATCGGCAGGGAAGTGTTCTATCCATCATCAGTCGGTGACGGCTGGGGGGAGGGAGCTGATTCCAGTCAGACGAGTATTTTACCCAATGTTTTCAACGTGTGTTAGTAAACGTTTGACAGATGTTTTAATATTTTGACGATAACCCTGATTTAATTTGACTATCAACACCAGCTATTTTATTGACGATGTTTACCGAGATCTGAAACATTTAAGAGTCGGTACCGTCTATCGAAATGTTTCACTTTTTAGATTGTCTGTCTTTTTACGAAAAGACTTAAGTCGGTCTTAAATCGGTCGATTGACCTTGTATGATTTACGAGCAAAACAACATCATTTGGTTTTGCGCAAAAAGCCCTAAGACATATGTAGTTCCGAGAAAATGGCTTCCATATACAGCTTCGGCTCATTTTCTGAGTTAAAATGCAACTAGATCCCGCCTTTGAAGGAGTGAAGTCGCATCGGTCCTAAAAAAACTGATGCGATAACATCGAAACCACGTAAGTGACATTGTATATCGACATGTGGCGTAATTCATGCGTTTTTTAAATGGGACGCTGTAGACTGAACTTTAATAAAATATTTACTTTTACTTTATGTTCTAACGACAAAAATTTCCGTTGAAATCACCAAAAAGTTGTCTATGACAAAGCAAGTCGATTCGCTATTGCCATCATAGGCGGAGACAGTGGACGGGAAAGCTAACAGACACGCGAACAGTGAATTACACAAGAACCGTTTTCATGATAGGTAACTGGTACACAATTGGTAGACATTTGGTCCAGATACGGTGCCGATTTGATCAAATTATCAGACATTATTTTCGATTAAAACACTGAAATAGGTATATGATATGAAGATATGAAAAAGAGATTTGGTGCAAATTTGGTCACTGTTTGATGCATTCGCCAGATCACCTGTCATGAAAACGATTAAGGAGTCCTTTTACACCCTCTCACGGCAGTGTGATTCGTTACAATACAAAACTGAAGGCCCACCTTTCACACAACGACAGGCTGACCAGAAGATGGATCGGTCTGGGATGCCATTTAATGCAGCCGCTCTGGTATTGGCGCCGTCCCTTTGGAGTGCTATTTCAGTATACAGCATAGGCATTATGGTATACGTGCATATTATGAACGAAATATTGGAGTAAATACATTCGTTTCTGGCGCAGAGGAGAGGATATTGGCCTCTAAACATTTTTAATTATCGCACACTTTATTCAAAATGTCATTGATCATTTTCCATCAATATAATATGCGCGAAGCTCATTGCTCATTTGCATGCATATTGCGTATGCTCTTTACTATTTTGACAATATTGTTTTGAGTAAAATCCATTAGCGTGCTGGAATAAGGCACGAAGCCTGAGTTGCATAGTTTATTGATGAACGTGGCCAAACAGTGACAGATGAAAATGATATTTTGTACGTCATTTTGGAAGATTAGGATATACTGGTGAGCTGCTTCTTATTTAGATGCTCACATATTGCGACTCTGTACCATCGGTCCTTCAAATGGAAGTTCGTCAGTTTAAGGTAAATGTATGGATGGTGATGGTTATAGTTGGAAGCATTGCAGTATATTGCGTAAATTGCGTTTCCGCAGCTGCTCTAGATATAACGAGTCTTGGCTGAAAGCTGAATAAAGCAATAATTTCATTTCTTTGCCAGATCAAGAGACGTAATTTCTCGCCATGCAGCATGTGTCGCCGACAGGTTTCCAAGAACACACTGGCCAAGTTTGGCCATTACCGTATGATAGGTTCCTCGTGGGTGGACGCCCTGATGGGCCCACCGGTCCCAGTAAAACCCTCCAGATCCCTCCGGCCGCCCTGGTCTTCTCCACCCACCTGCGGTCAACGTTCGTGACCTGGCAGACACCAGAAAAACGGCGACGGGACGGGACGATGACAGCAGCCGCGGCGCGGTGTCCCTGGCACTCCGTGTGGGGTCTGGCAGTCGGCGGCCGCATATAGGTGGGCGTCTCGGCGGCGGCTGTGGCCTGCCCGATTCGGCGCGGCGCCGACAGGTCACGCTGGTACTGGACAGCTGCTGACGCGGTGAGGTCGACACTGAACGAGACGCGGCCACCGCCGCTGCTCTGTGAGTTCTTGGAATTCGGCTACTGTGTTCAACTGAAGCGCAGTTCAAAAGAAACCCAGAGTCCAGAGCTGAATACGACCAAGTTTATTTCATACCTTCCGTTGATTTGGCGTCCTGTTGTAAATGAAAGCGAACGCAAAGTTGACTTTTATAACAAAGAACCAGAATGAGGAATTTGAAAAATGAAAGATTGCATTTCTGTCGAGGAACTGTATGCTTTTCATTCAATGCAGGACATGGACTCTCAAAGGAACACGTCTTTTGGCACGGAAGAACACTAAACGGGTTTCATCATTGCATTTGTATAGTGAAACCACACAAAAAAGAGCATACAAAGAAAAACTTTTTGTCGATAAACACGTAACTGTTAAAAAGCAGTTGCCTGTATTTCACACTGACGGACCTCTGAAAGCTTCAGCAAATATGTTAGTTTTAACAACACCTACCAACATCTCGGTTAATTACAAATAGTTATGTAAATTGTAAGCACATTTAACAATGTGTATTTTGCTAAGGAAAACCTTGTCGGACTGATACGTCTTCTCGGATTCCATTCCATTCCATATGTACCTGCATAGCGGAAATAGCAAATCGTAAGCTATAACCTGTATGGAATGAACGTTAACGCAAGAATTATAGTTCGTTTTTTTTTTTCAAAAGGACGCTGGCTCCAAGTTCCTTATCGAACCTCTCACGTGAGTTTTGGCAGCTTCAGCGTCTGGCCAAGAATTTCTTACCGAAAAAATATTCGATTTCAAATTGTGCACGGTAAGTACCCGGAAATTGTGTCTGGAAAAATTAGCATACTATGATGACGTCACTGGTGGCAGCAGGCACCCAATGTCCGTACGATGGGACAAAGTTTCGACGGTTTTGGGGGAAACTTCGTTTTTCACTGTTGCCGAGGTTATAATCGAGTAAGCGGTTTCGTCCATGATAGTTATACGTTACATTGCAATACAAGTTTGACAGCATGACGTCACCACTGTTCCCATATCTGGTTCCAAAATGCACGTATGAAAATTATTGGGAATATTTCACATGTTAAAATAAGGCGACGTTCGAGTTTCTCAGGTTCAGTTTTTGCTCGTTTTGGTCGCCAAAACGCGTGCTTTTTCGAAAAACGTACTTGGAGCCAGAGTCCTTTTGAAAAAAAACGAACTATAGCATCGATTTTCCATTTCCATCGGTGCATTGAACGGTAAACTCATCTGCGCATTGCTGTCACCGACCGATAAGCTGGAAGCCAAGGTCGCAGGTATAACTGAGTGCCACATAAAAGTTTTATCTCCAGCTTCCAAACCAAAGCGGATGACAGCGAACGTACTCGAGGTCATATTCCGACGCATGCGAGGTACAAAATCCGATGGTACCGTACGATCCCAGGAATTTGACTCTTTTTTTAACGTGGTAGAGTGGCAAGACTATTTGTATTTAATGATCGTTGTCAGAAGTAAACAGAGTCTCGAAGTACATAGGTACGTTATACAATATACAAGTGAAATGTGAATTGGGTTTAGGTTAAAGCTAGAATTTCTTATCCATGGAATTATGCACTTATCAATATATTCACTAATGGTACGAATGTTGGAGCATTACGACAAGTAAGTGTTGTTTCACTTCCTTTGTTTACTTCTGCTTGTGTTGACACCTGTCTTATCAATAGATACCTGAGTTACCGTATTATTGATAGTCGCTCCCCAGTCTGTGGTCGGCTGGTAACCGCTCTGTCGATTTTTCTCGGTCAAACGACCGTAGCCGACTGGGAATCCCTATTTAGTGTTTAAAACACACGACAGCCGCTACTGCCGTCCTCCAAACACGGTTCTACAGACGGCACAGAGGGCGGAGGGCACACAGCTCCTGTGGTACAGGACCCCCGCCCCGGCGACTGGCTCATTACCTGTGCCGTACAGGCCAAACAACAATGGCACAATGCACAATTATATGTGACGTGAGGTAAATCACACGTGAAACATAAACGCCTATTAGACATTGAGGACGAAACTTGGCAGGGAGCGATCAGCTCGGTACCACTTACGAAGGTCATGAGTGGCTGTTTGCAGTGCAGACGACACTGCTGGGGTGCAGCTCATGCCTCATCTATTGGTGGGAACAGTGAGTGATTGACTGACGCATTCCCGACTGTCCCTGACTGTGACTGCAGTAGCACAGTGAGAGCGTCCCTGAACAGTAGCCATGGGGGCCCATCGGCCGCCACCTGGCTAAGCCCGGCACAAGTGTCACGAAATGTGCCTTATCTCTGTCCATCAGTCTGGCTTTGTGGAGCCAGATCTCGGTGGATCCTGGCTGGTTAGCGTCCTGTCAGCCATGACTTACGAGCACTGTAATTAGCGCATGGCGTCCGAAACACATTGGCGTGAGAGCGCGGAACTCTGCAAACTGTGCGCTGGCTAACTCTGTTTTTTTTTTTTGCTTGCTCAGTTATATCACGCATATATATGTACATATTATTTAAATTAATGGATGTGTGTACCTACCAGAAAGAAAAGTGTGCAGACATTTTCGTTCGCAATAGCGTCATTTGCAGCAGGCATCAGCGTGGGACTCTGGTATATGAGGCTACAAATTGTTTCGCATTTGGCAAAAGTTAAAGCGATGCGATTATCTCGTTTGGGGCTTGCGTGTTGTAAGTGTGAAAGCATCCTCTGATGGCATAAGCTGTCATTTAGTTATTTGGAAAATGAGCCAAATACCATAAAAACATTTTGTAAAATCAAAGCGGCAGATGAAGTATTCTCGCGATCATAGACTTTTCAACAGCCCATTATGAAGACGACGGCAATTGTGGCAATATTTATCATTTCAGCAATCATCTCATCTTCTCCTGAGAAGTTTGCACTATGGAAACACACATTTTGCATCAACTATAATATGTAGACTGTACGAGTAAAACAAAAAGCCACAAAAGTTTGTCTATGGGACATGGGTGCAGCCAAATGACTCGTGCTGTATCACCCAGCACCGGTACCGTATCACCCATCACCCGGCAGGAGGTGCCCTGTTCGACACCGGCAGTAGATCACCCAGCCGTCAGCAGCTCTGCGGGGACAGCGACTTGAACGGAGCGACAGCGGCGTGCTGACAGTCCGACGAACACACGTGTCCCGCTGTGTATCAGAACATGCCCCACCAACACCGTCCGTCTCCCGCCCTGCCCTTTTGTATATTTGTTTATTTTTTTCTCTGCTGAAAATCTTCTGTCCCTAGATTCTTTGGTCTCTCTGTTCCCCTGTCCTATATCCCCTGCCCCCTGTTCTCTGTCCTCTGTCCCTCAGTCGTCTATTCCTCTATCCTCTGTCCCCCTGTCCTCTGTCCTTTATCTTCTGTCTTTAGTCCTCCAAACTCTTCATCCCCTGTCCTCTATCCCCCTGTCCTCAGTCTTCAATCCCTCCGTCCCCTGTCCTCCGTTCTTCTCCCCTCCCCTCAATCCCCCTGTCCTCTGTCATCTACCCTCTATCCCTCTATCTTCTGTCCTCAGTCCTTCCTCCACCTCCGTCCCCTGTCCCCTGT
Source organism: Amphibalanus amphitrite (assembly GCF_019059575.1). Lineage (NCBI taxonomy): Eukaryota > Metazoa > Arthropoda > Thecostraca > Balanomorpha > Balanidae > Amphibalanus > Amphibalanus amphitrite. Next base: position 72,967 of record NW_024881613.1, on the reverse strand, counting down.
CCTCTCCCCCGCTCCAGGGCAGCGTCGGGGCGTCTCGTCCCCGGCGCAGCGGGCAGACGGCGGCAGCGGCAGTAGCGCGCCAGCCGTCGGCGGGGAAGGGACAGTCTCTGTGGATTATCCACCGTCCGCGACGAACGTGCGTGTCCGACGCTGTGACTCTCAGCCAACGGGAGCGGGGTGACCAGTGTCACAGACACTACCGTCACGGTGTGACCAGCACCACAGGTGCTACCGTCACAGCCGTATCGTCACAGTTTTCTACCGTCACAGCCGTCTACCGTCACAGTCTGCTACCGTCACAGCCGTCTCGCCTCACAGCTGTCTCCTCCGTGTTTACTGGAATCAGGTGAGCAATAAAGAATGATCACTGTGACCATGTGACCCAATCATATCGACACACGCCATTCTGTTTATCAGTCCCTTCCAGACAAACTGACAGACGTCACGTGACAAATGACAAGTTGTGTCGATCGCTTGTTTCAATGACAACAACATCGATATGCTTTTGATACGGATGACAACCATACGCATCCAAATAGTGTCATCATGTCCACCACGGATGATCCAGCGCTATACAGGATCAATAGCTTAAAGATCGATATGTGAGCTTTTTACGTTTATACCAATTTAGGGAGAATATCATCGACAACAGATTACGCTGCGTTCAGCGTTCAACCACTTAGTCTCTAGGTAAGCCCAATAATAACGCCTAACATACTTTCGATGTCATAGGTGACATTTAGGTGCTATCTAAATCGACAGATGACCACGTCTGACACCGAAATGACCTCGAATGAGACAAATGAGCACGCACTCTGCGAGCTGGCTGAGGCTCAAACGGCGTTTGCGTAGCGCCGGGTTGGTGCTGAATGAGCTTTGAATCTTGGCTGTCACCTCAGTCGAGAGGTTTGCGCCTGTCACTAAGAGGAAAAATGTTTACACAGTGCCGTTCGTGCGGCAGAAGCTGAAAATGTTCACCTAATGGCCGACAGGAGCTATTAATCCCTCACTCTGCTGAGGCGTAAAGCCGCAATTACAGCAGACGGGCAGGAGTAACATTGAAAAGCTTGAGCTACAGCGATGTCACTTGGCGTGGTGCAAACTGACATCAAAAGGAAATTAGCAGCATGCTGGTTGACTGATGTTAGCTCGTGTGTGCTTTGCTCGTGTCTAGTTTGCTTTTGTTTTATAAAAATAAATGTTCTCCGAATGATACAATTGGTTTAATTTCATTTACCTTTAACCATCTGGACAGATATTTTATGAAGATCAATGCATAGTGTAATCTTTAAACTACGTTTACAGCTCAAATCATTTTGCGTCCCTGCATGTTTAATTCTGCTGAACTCTTGCATAAAAGTTTATTCGTGCATATACGCGTAACCAAATTTATCACATGAGAATGTCTTCTTATTGCTAGCCAAATGAGGTTTCTGCCTATTGCCAGCAAAATGAGGCTTCGTCAAAAACCTTGCAAGCTGTTAGCGCCGAAGTTTCTACAGCAGTGTTCTACGTTTTAGGTGGAGCAGCCAGCAGAAGTGCAAACATGCCTAAAGGGCTGGGTGATGGCCGTTCACTCTCAGCACCGTAAACAGACACCTCGTGTTAGCACTAGGCCAGTTTAGAGCACTCAACCTCTAGCCTGTTAGCGCAAATTATGCGATAATCCCGGCAATGGTGGCTTCGCGGCCCTTTAAACTTTCGAGGCGGTCACACTAAACTATGCGTTGTTTATTTTTGGGGTCATATTATACTTCTGGTCAGTATGGCAAAGTGTAAACGAACCCGAGATGATGTCACTCCGTATTTCCCGGACACTGTTCCGCATCTAACCACATATAATCGCTCACTATACATGACCATGAAGCGCACAGTCGTCACTTGGCTGAGCGACCCGACCTCGTCAGGAACGTTCCATGAGTCGATGAAACGCCCGAGCCCCACACTTCAGAGAAGAATAGATGAATGTAAACGAAATTTTACCCAAGTGCGAGAAACGAGAGCACGTTCAATGCTTTAATTCAGTTTTATTTTACTAAAGTTTATCAAAACACTGAGTCTTCATGGGTAATTATGTTGAATAAGTGCGACTTAAAAATACACTTTCGAGAGGAAGAGACGGAGATCGAAATTTGTTCTGTGCCTTTTGTTTGTGGATAACATTAGCTTGAATGTGATTACGTTTGATACCTACTAAGAAAGCCATTGACAATGCGTGGTTAAACATCACCACATATGATTGATATGTGGTTAAACGTCACCAAAAGTAAATGCCTTGCTGAACCATGAAATTATGTGTTTGGTAGTAGTGATAAGATATTCTCTTTGGACTTTGAATATCTATTTAATTTTTTAAACTTTGACAAAGTCAACATAACCATTTATCACTGTTGTGGCTTCAGTGGTTTATTAGGTTGTTAGTCACGGTTAGACTCCTAATTGTCAAGCTATCATTAATTTTCGCTGGGATTTTATACAGCAGAGATTCAGCCTATGATGAGTTCGATAAACCAAGGGCAACACCGCGCATCATTGAGCTGCCAGCAATGCCGATGCAATCCCTTCCAAGACGGTGGGTTAATATTTTACCTATTGGTAATTAGCCTTTATGCTGCTCGACTAATGGAACGTCTCGGTCACCATGCAACCATTATATAAACAAGCGGATTTGGCTCGCTTGAGATGCGCCTGTGTTCGGAGCAAAGTCCAGTATTTTACCGTGACAGCTCATCCATTGTTACAGTACGGCTGTTTTCAATAACCCATTGTGGCACTATAGTACACGCGGTTTACTTGTTAGCAGCATCCATGTCGGCCGCAATTAAGACCGACGTGATAAAGTGTGATCTATATTGGCCGCGCTAATCAGACTAATATCGACCAGGGAGATGATTTAGTCTGCACCTGAGTCTGCTATCGGGCCCGCGGGACAGCGTAATGACGTCACTGGTCCAAATATATAAACGGGTAACGATGCGCACCCAACAGTTATTGGAAACCTGTCCTGGTAAAGGTCAGCACATCTTGCTTTATTGTCTAAAGTGAAGAACATAGAAGAAGGGTAATAAAATGTGATTTTCATGTGTCCATTTAGTTTAATAGCTTTAAATATATATTTCAGTGTTATTAGAGAGAAATGAGATAAAAGGTAAATTAATTCAATATTAATTAGCCCTCCTTATAATGTTTATTGTGTTGAACTTTGTTGTAGTTTATATTACTTATTATCGCAGAAAGCATAACAAGAGCTTGCTGTCGATTAAAAATGTTAAGTCTTTGCAAACTTGCACAACTGTCGGCAGCATTGATTCCGTATCGATCGTTCTTTCTTTTGATTAAGAAACGATAAGAGTGGTTTAGCTCTGCTCACATTTTATAGATGGGTCTGCTCTGTTGTGATAGTTTCGATAGCTAAATTTACTTCCGATCGCTGACTGTGCACTATAAGCTCTACATGCAGGGCTCGTGTTTCCTCATCATCGACCGGCACTTTTTCTATAGCGCGGAGTTTTCATCACGACGGTAAATGCACTATAGGGCGTTGCGCACCTGCAGCGATTGACAAGAGAGACAGCCCTACCTTACAGGGCCTAGCCAAAAACGCGGCACCTTTTCGTGACATGAATGGATGGTACATTTGTAATGCTTAGCGCGACTGCTACTGGAAACAGATGAAATCAGGAGTCCTGAACTATCGCTAAAGGTTTTCTTTACCAGCCGACCAAACTTTTGTTTTAAGCTCACATGTAGTCATTTAAATTATGCAAAGCAGTCTATTCTATGTCACAAGCGGAAGCAAAAGTAGTAAATGAATTAAAAAAAGTGAAATACAGTTGCAGTAATGAGTCTGCGTTACTGAGTGACGATAGGCCAAGATGACATACATGGACCCATTTTCAGCTATACACGTCGTCACCGTCTGCATGTTTACCTCATTATTTTCAAGTCTGGCAGCGCCTCTAAGCATCGGAATGCATCTGTGAGCGCCTACCCATTCCACCTCTCCTTTTGTCTGGTACCCTGCCAGCGGTGGTGCCCGCTGCTGAAGGATTGATGTGTGACACCTCTATGGACCTGTCGTTACCGTCGTAAGGCCCGACTCACTCCTCACGGCTGATATCCACCGCGGCGCCCATGAGACGGTCCCATAATATACACGGGACCGTCTTGTACCGCATGAGGCCGCCCCATACAATATGAGGCCGTTCATACATGAGGCCAATACATAGGTACCACATTGAAACCCCTACACTACACGAGACTGTCCTATACGACATGAGACAGCGCGCCGCACCGTATGCTACAAATTCCCCCCCCCCCCAAATTTGGGCCAACTGTGAAAATCAATTAGACTCGTGAATAATTCCCGTTTCTGTCGTTTGTCCCTCTATGAACGAACATCCGTTCAAAGAAAAGACCATGGGGACTGGCCGGATACCCCAGCCAATGTCGTGTCATTGGGACGTCATCTTTCTAGCACTTTTCGAATCCGGCCCTTGAAAATGAGGCCGGAAATTCCGTCCAGTGCTAGTCATGTTCCACTCAGTTCATAACAAATACCGGCTGATTAATTCGGCCATGTCACCCTTCGTGGCTGCCCGGAGCTTCGAGGTGGTCGACAGCTATAATTGAGATTTCTTGTAGCGCCAGTCCGCCGTCAATAATCAGACATGTGACGCTCCAAATTCAATTGGTCGTGACACGCTAACAAACCGCACTGCTATGTAGCCCCATATAAAGCACCATGTTCTAGGCTGTTTTCATTTTAGACGTCGCTCCATGGAAGCTGCTGTTAGATTGCCAAGAGTGCATTAACCGCTTGAAAAATTATTTTATAAAAGTTGTGATGCAGTTCGCTCCCCAAAAAAGAACGTATATTTGCTGTGACCCAACAACGTGGTCATGAAGTGAGAATGACGTCCGAGGGTCGTTCATGACGACTGCCTGCAGCATGCGATGGCTTGCACACAAATAAGTAGGTATTTCACACGGTAAACCAGGTAAGAACGTGAAAGGACGTGACCTATCCCCACATCGCCATATGCAATTATTTGCTTTGTCAGGGCCTTTATCTTCTATTCCTAGCAACAATAATGACGCAGATGACGAGGGATGGACGTTAATCGTTCGTGGGATATCATATAACATGGCACAGAGAGCCATCACGAGCCGTGGAGAAAGACGTCACCATTAGCTAACGCAGCCGCATAAGCTGACCGTGGCTTCAGCTGCGCTGCCAGGTATTCTATCATCAGGTGCTATGGGCACAGTCTGAGAGATAATCTGAACTCCACTGAGGTAGGTATCCGTGGTCCGGTCGCCGCCAGACCTTCCTCTGCATTGCATCGGTTGACCCAGAGGACGGACGTATTTCTGTCAGAGCCAGTTCAGGGTCAGGTCAAATGTGCTGGACACAACGGCCCATATATGATTATCTACGGCGCTCCGCTGGGCAGCGCTCCGGGTTATGGGCAGCGATGTTGTCAGTTTTCAGCCAAATTTGTCAACTGTACATGACGTGAGTTTGATGTTCCCATATATTGCCTGCTCCACATATTTATTCTCATTTCACTGAACGTAGAGCTGACGAAAATGAAGCTAGTAGGTAATAATTTGACTATGCAGTTCGAAACATTTTGTGGTAACTGTTATGCATCACATGAACAGCGGAAAAACCTTTATATCATTTCCTGATGACTGCAGTTTCTCTTTCAGATCCCGATGTTTCGATTTTGTGTTTGTGATGTGGTTATTAACCCGCGCATGACTGGGGTATTTTCCATAACGCGAGTGACTAGGGGGGGGGGGGGGGGCTCTCCAGAGCCCCCCTCCTATCTCCGAAAATACTGGGCCGATCGTCAAAATTCAAACAGCGTCTGATAGCCCTGGAAAAACTATCGAACGAAACCTATTTTCATTGACCTCAAGGTAACCGATGACGTCACAGGTCAGGTCAAAGTAAAAATTATCGACATTTTTGTTAGTTCACAATTTAGGCTCTGACCACCGGACCGCCGGTTCAACCAGGCTCATTTTTGGTTTACGCACTCCTTGTCGGATGCCTTAGATACCCTGAGGGTACCGAACTTTTACTTCGAATTTTTAAGGTCAAGGCCAGGTCATCCTAGGTCACGAAAATTGTATATCATGTATCGGTCACGTGACGCATGTTTTATGGTCCATTTTACTCGTAGATTTAGAAAATAGTGTCTTCTGTGTCATTTGAGGTCATTGTCAGCTGAATTTACCGAAGGTCAGGTCACTTTCAGGTCAGAAAAGGTCAAATTTTGAAAATGAAATTTTTTCAATAAAAAGGGTGCCTATCAGATGCAGTTTGAGCTCAGGAACACGATGGTGCCATTTATATTGCTGTACAACGTCTAAAACGTACTGAAAAATGGATTTGAAAAACATAAAATTGTAAAATTTTGACAATAATGCGAATAACTTGGCTATTTTTACAGATATTGGGCTAAAACTTGCAAATGTAGTTCATAAGTGTGTGTTCTATCACATATATTCCGGTTTTTGCGAAAAGTCAAAAACTGTTTGAAATAAAATCAAAAAATATTTATTTTGTAATTGTAAATAAATATTTTTCAAAATTTTCAAAATTTCGAAAGTTCGAGATAGCAGTTCGATAGCTACGTGTATTTGTAGTCCACTCATGCAAAGAAAATGGATCTAGCTTTAAAACTGAGCTCTTGAGAGCGTTTGCCGTATTTCAGTATTTGGCATGAAAATCGGCCGACATGACGTCACTCTGACGTCATTTCCGGCTAAACTATGGTAGCTAGAAAGTTGAAATTTTAACACAAGATGTCAAATTGATGCCTCTGAGGGTACCGCAAGTTTCGTGTTGATCCGTCAAACGGTTTAGAAGATATTGCTGAAAAACATGAGGGGGGCTCTGTAGAGCCCCCCCAGTCATGCGCGGGTTAACCCTATTCCTGGCGGGGGGGGGGGGGCCTCAGGAGCCCCCCCTGAGGTTTTTTGGTTATTTCTCCCAAACGCGTTGAGCTAGGAAGCTCAAATTTTCTGACTTTTCCTAAAAGGCTTCTACGCAATATGTCTGAAAATTTTGAGTTGATCTGACCTCAGGTCAGGTCACCAGAGGCGGTTTGGTGACCCTACCTCAGAAAAGTTTGCAATCACGCCAGAGCTAGAGTTTTTGACCGATCAATTTCTTCTCTTCAGGCTTTAGTTAGGGTACCAGTATGTGCAATTTGTATATCTCGGAATTTTGATATCGGTGACCTAAGGTCAGGTCAGTTTCGCGACCTCCCCATTATAAGTCAATGGGGGAAAATCAACTCCCTGTTTTTACCACTAAAACGGGTCGGAATGGCCCCATATACCATACATGACTTCATATACGATCAACCTTCACTACCTTGAGGTCTGTTTTGCTGTTGGGCAGCTGTGAGGTCATGTGACGTCATCAAAGGTCACCAAAGGTTTTTGGCCAATAACTCCGTACAGGAACAAGATACAGACGCGTGGATGGTCTCATTGTGTTCAGCTCGTCAAGACGCATCGAATGATATACATGATGACCTCGAGGTCACGTGACCTGAGGTCAACCTTTGACCTTGACCTTTCGAGGTCAACATATATATCATTCGATGCGGATTGACAAGAGGATCACGATGATGCCCTTAGTTTGTTCCTATCTTGACTAATTCGAAAGTTATTCGAGAAAAACTCTCCATATCTAGCGCCGCCATTTTGACTTTTTCGACCCCTGTGACGTCATCTTTGACCTGACCTGAAAATGACCTTTGTAAAAATTGTAGATCTTGGCCGTGCGTATCCGATGCCGTTTACCGCTTGTCGCTATCTTGCTTCGTTCTCGGGATCTCAGGGGGGGGCCGAATCGGCCCCCCGCCAGTTTCTTGTCCCGGCGGAGCCCGCCAGGAATAGGGTTAAGCGAAACACCTTATATATCACAGAAGTAGCTCTGGCTATTATACGGATCAGGTGACTGCAGTGGGTCCGCGGAGCGAATTTGCGGACAGCGCTGCTCGTCCAATTTTACACATATCTCTTGTGCAATAGAACGGATCTAGATAAGAGCTCCGCTACTTAATAATACCGATAAGCTTCTGCTTAATTTCTGAATATCCTTCTCAATCCTCATTACGAGCGTTCCATTTTCGAGATGTGCGTATCTGCGTATCTACTGCGATTTTACGTCTCTCGGGAGCCACCGGCTGGCGTTTGGTCCAGCAGTGGCGCATTCCGCGGAGCGCCGTAGCCGAACGGTCAGGGTCGCCGCGTGACGCGTTCCGCTGACCGTCCCCGAACCGACCCGACTGCCCGGGAGGTCGTCCATCCGCAGCGGGCTGCAGATCCGAGTTGCGGCACTGCGCGGCGCAGTACAGCCGACTAACTGACGTAAATCACTCAGCCTGTCGTCAGGCTGGGATCAGAAGCTGTCCTCTGTTTAGTCCTTTATTGAATGACAATTCATTCTCCCCTAATGCATCCTGAAAGGTCATATTTTAGCGACGGTTAAAAAATCCCATATCTTTGGAATCACGGTTGCTTTAACCCGTCTGATGCCGTCAGTCTGTGTCAATAGGATGCGTGATGTACGGACGCGGCCATTCATCAGCCCACCAGACGACAAGGCCATTAGCAGCAATCATTTATCTCGGCGTCCCAGGGCGGCACTCGGGAGCGGCTGTCGGCCGGATCCATCGCAGCACAACACGGCGCGCACCTTCGGACAGGCGCGGCGCTCCAGTTCACACCGCGCTCCGCCGGCCTCCGGGGAACGGCGCGGCGGCGCGCGCGGCAGCGTTTTTCTCGTGTCGCCGCCGTGACTGGCAGCGCGGCGGTGGACGCCGACGGCTCAGCTCCGGCGGGCAATTTACGGTTGTCCGCGCCGCCGGAGGATCGACGGCGGTGGCACAGACCGGTTCCGGCGCCTTCCATAGAGCGGCGCCGTCTTAAATGGAAGCCCGGTGATCGGCGCGCGGGGGCGGCACGGATCGGTGACAGGCCGTCCTGATAGGCACACGGTGACAGCGGAGGCCGGGTGGTGCATGATACCGGCACTTCTAGGAGAGCCTTTACAGCCTGCTGCTTAGCATAAGTTGACAATTGAGCTCGCCTGACCTATACCACGTAGCGCAGTCCGCTTATGCGAAGTGGTTATTTACAAATAGGTACAGAAGACTTACGAATCAATTATCTTATATAAGCGCGGTGCTTCTTTCTCTCACTAGTTTGCGTTCCGTTGGCGTGAACGTTCCAGCAGCTAATTAACACCCCAGTGCGCTGGAAACTGGAGATGACAAGAAGTTGAGCAAGGAGATGAGACGGTGAGCTGACAAGATTAGCCAGGTGGATATAACCTATGTATAACCCACCAACCCTCCTTGTATGAATTGACATCCTGTGTGGACACTGGACAGTGATCGTGGCTAACTGTGCTTCAAACTTTTATCCGCCGTCTAACATCCATTCTGATGACAACTTTGCACTGGTGGTAGGCCTCAGGAAATTCATCGGAAAATAAAGACGCTTTTTTACATACTATTACGTCGGCTAGCCATGGAACATGACCGTCAGACCGTATTCATGAAATAAAATGCTATTCCTTTGAAGGCCTGCGGTTCAGTTCAGAAGAATGCACCATTCTTGCAGGTGCACTCTTGTAAGTACAACTGAAGGACGTTTATTTGTTTACGAAATTAATGCATGCCTTTCAACCTCATGAGGCATACATTATTCCAGGAATCGATGTTTCTATTTTGGGATTGGTCTGTTTTTTTTTTATTATTCTTGAAGCACCTCATTGTCCTTTAGCCTTTTTGTGTGAGCGGTAGACCTTAGCTTTGACAGATGACTATTATGAAACTGAGGCGTAATAGCTACCGCCAAACGGCTGACAGCTGGCCGAAATGTGTCCTCTCTAGCCCCGTTTACGGTGGCTGACCCCAAATGGCAGGGGGAGGGACATTTGGTCTGGAAGGGTGTCATCCAGATTGTGCTGGACGCCCGCCTCCCATCAGCCGGCGGCCAATCATTTATTGACCCGACTGTCGCGGCACGGGGCCACGAAGATGAGACAAGTTCGGTGACATTGGAAATCGTTGCGTCATCGCCCGCACTTAGCTGGAAAGTGTGTCTGGTAAATGCTTGCTATGGAAATAAGTAGGAGCATCACATCAAACTGAATGCTTGCGTTGATATGAATGAGAAATGTAAAAGCGGTGACTTCCAAAATCCAAAGTTTCTTGGCCGTTAATTTATGGATTGTGTAGCAGATCTGTAATGCTTTTACACGACAAAAAGCTGTCGTTTTTGCGATTCACCCGTCTGGTAGCAATCAGAGCCCATTGTGCCTTCCATTGACCAAACAAACTACGCAAACTTGCGGAATAAATCGCTAACCGACAACGCGGCGGTTACCCATTCAAAAAGTGTTCAGCCTTCCATCCAATGGACCGACTGCCGCACAGTCACCGGCCATAATAGTCGGATGGCCATTTCCGATCTCATCATTTATGCAAATGGCTACAAATCGCAGTCTCTAATGCCTTTGAAGTCCCGGATCTGGAAAATGCCTCAATATGACGGACCGTTGCTCACATATGACAAGCGCGCAGCTGATCAAAATATCGACACTTCCTGTCGACATATATCTCACGAAATATGATCATTTCACACAATAAAGACTGATGAATGCACGCTATTCATACAAAACAGTCGTCCTTTGTCACATATTGTGTGGATGGTAGCATGCGAATACAATATTTCATTGGCCTGGTATAACATCCCACAAAGTGATGAATTTTATCAATGCTGAACTTAAACTTACAATGAACAATGGATGCAGGCATTCAAGTTATTTATCAGAAATAATTCCAAAGCAACTTTCTGCATACCTTCAAGAGCCCTTACGGACAGAAAATAATTGTTTTATATTTATTCTTATTTTTTTCAGGAACAGTTATGAAGAGCAAAATGCTGAAATGTGAAAAAGGTAGGTGCCTGAATTTTCCCATTGTGACATACCTACGCCTTTGTGAGCTGAACGTAATTAGATGCAAGCCCGAAGAAGCGAAGCAAAAGATTTTTATAGGAATTTAATTTGCGTAAGCTCTGGTCACTGGCAGTGTTTATTCCATCGGCCACATCCTGTTTGTGTTTGCGTCGGGAAGGGTGAGTTTAATTTTTGTGACGCAATAACACGCTTTGGATGATATGCTCTCCACCCTGCCAACCAACAACACGGTAGTTACACATTCGAAAAAAACAGAACCTGCTTTCCAATATCACGAAAAATATTCAATATCTGCTGGTCTTTGTTCTTCAACAAATACGCCGTCATAAAAAACGGATCTTTCATCCTGTACTTCTTAAACTGATTTAGGCATTGAAATATTCTAGGCTAGACGCTTCAACGATCTAGAAAGAGAAAGACAAACGTGGTACGTTGGTAACGCCGGGTCTCTGTTGCTTATTTACCAATATCCCAGTAGAGAGGAAAATCGACACAAGCTGATGGACTAGCCCACCGTGGTAATGGACGAGCTTCCTTAACACGGGATGCGTGCCATGCTACTCATCTGTACAAGGTCTGCGGCTCAAGCCCCGACGGCGGCGGGAGTTTTTCTCAGCCTGATGACGTTCCGATGGCGTTCCCAAAGGTACTCTGTTTTAGTCATTCATGCTAATGTGGAGCAAAAGGTGATTGCTGACGGATTATATTCAAACCAGCCATGGGATGAAGCTAATAACTATGAACTATGTTGATGATATTGCCTTCCGAACTTAAAAAAGCTTAGCATTTCACTATGTATTCGTGCAGCCAAGACTACTCTCATTAAAAACCCACGTAAAAGGTTACGCTTAACATTAAATGTCGATCACTGAACAATATTGCATGGCTTTGTCTTTGTATTTATCCTCATCTCACCAATAAACAACTCATTACTGCCAAATAGTGGCAATGTCGTGTGTATAAAGAACAGCTTAGAGCCACTAATGGGAAATTATCACTATCATTACCTCGTAGATTGTGTGTTTCTCTGTCTGCTCGATGAGTCCAGCATCTGTGGACAAAACATGATTTGGCCACAAAACCGCGCAAAGTATCCGGTCTGACGACAAAGCCGGCTTGTTCTACACCGTCAATTAGTTTGGCTCGACCAGCTTAAATGCCCGATCTGACGCTTGTCACAGATAGCATCTGCACCACAACAGGGTACCTATCCGTGGCGCGACGAGCTCTCAGCGATTGGCGGTGTGGTGCGGCACTACTGTGTGACTGAGGTACCTCCGTGTGGCTCCGCGGACGGGCTGCGGTTAAAGACCGGTTCACACGACCACTTACGCTCCTGACGGCTGGTTTAGACAAACCAGGGGACTTTACATGAATGGCCATGGGGACCGACCGGGAGACTTTGACAACATGTTGATAGGCTGGAGAGTCTCATTTTAGGGAGATCTTGGACGGACTAGGGTTCGGACAGACCTACATATTCCGCGTATCTTCTTCCGAATCCTTCCAATCAATCCTTCCAATCAATTATCAATCAATCAATCAATCAACAACAGGAGCTTGATTGATAGGAATTTTCGGACACAATGGGCACCATACAGACTAGCAGTCTCACACAGGTAAGGAGTCTGAGGCAGCCCACCCGTCTTATGGTTAGGGCAATCTCACTCTGGGAGCGAGGTGAGCCACCCGCCCTGTCTGTTCGTGGGGACAGGGCGGCCGCAGCGCCCGCGTCCGCCCGGAGCTGGCGGCGAGACGGATACTAATTTGGACAGCTGCCACGTCGCCGCGGCGCCGCCGAAACTTTTTGCAGAGGGATAATTTCGCCCCCGCTGATCCTGTGACAAATCTAATATTTTCCTCGGCTGTAATCCTTACTCGTAGAACTTACCGTCAGGATAAAATGAAAATTAAATGAGTGAAAACCTTAAAAGTTACAGTTGCAATTTAAGTTGCAGGCAGGTAAACGTGTTTAAGCTTTTCATGTTGAATTTGTATACATATATGACTATTCAGTATTCAGTATTCCGGCTTTAGAGCAAACTAGATTCTGAGCTCAATTTCATTCATGTACGGTGCTGGATTTGCATTTGACGTCAGTTGTTGAGCGTTGAAAAGATACGGCAATCTTTTGAAAAGTAACTGAGTTTTCCGTTTCTGTATACAACTGAAGGGGTTCTAATGTTTTATGGTGCCAGACATTCCAGCATTCCGCCCATCCCGGTTGTTTCTGCATTTTACATTGCGGGTGCCTACTTTGCTTCAAAATGTAATTTGTATTTTAACCCTCGCCCTGGCAGGGCATTTTTCATAACACGGCCTGGCAGGGGGGGGGTCGATGCGACCCCCCCCCCCCTCGCGATTGGCTCCTATGGCACCTAGAAACACCAAATTTGGTAGGTAGGTGGGCCCCCTGGAGTTCTCGCCCCTGTGCAAATTTGGTTGCTCTAGGTCAATATTTAGGGGGGTTTTGGGGGGTATAAATGTAAAAATTTCGCTAAAAACAGGTCAAAAGTTTTTCGCTTATAACTTTTGATCTAATCAAGATAGAGCAAAAAGAAAAGCACCAGTGAACTCAGCACGTCAAGGCGCGTCGAATGATATACTTTTTAGATTGCTCAAGTGTACTTAAAGTTTTTCTTAAATTTTAAGTAAACTTAAATTAATAAATTAAGTTAAAGCTAACCAAATTGCATCATATCGCATATCATTCGATTCGGCTGATCACCAGGAACACAATGATACCATTTTTTAAGCTCTAGCGTCATTATGTGCCAAGTTATTGGCAAAAACGTCATTTGACCTCAGTTGACCTCATTTGACCTGACCCATGGATAAGTACACCAAACAAAGAAGCACCAAGTGACCTGCTGTTAAGTACTGTGGTTTCAAAGCACAAAAGTGATAGAACGAAGCGGATATCTCCAGTATTTTCCGAATTTAGTATTTTCCCATAGGCTTAACATTACGACGTTATGACCTCTAACTGACCTCAGGTCAGTGACCTCAAAAAACCCGAACTATATGTTATAAAACTCGGTGACCTTAGCACATCCTGAAAGTTTGAAGGAAATCAGTGAAAAACTGTGAGTTGGACAGGTGCAAAAAGAAAATTGAAATTTGACCATGACCTTGTACCGGTTTTTCTGACCTGGTGACCTGACCCAAGGTCACCCGGACCTGAAATTTTCAGGTCATATGTAAAAAGGTTGCCCCATAGGCTGTGCCAAATTTGGCGGCGCTGCGCGCCGCCGTTTTTACGCTATCCTCGAAAAACCTTAGGGGGGGGTCGCATCGACCCCCCCCCTGCCAGGGCGAGGGTTAAGGCCAACTTGACAACGGGACAAAAAGGCTCAGCTCATTTGCTTTTATATAATTTGCTATGACAACGAACCGTTTAACAAAAGTAACTTATCTAGGCTAACCGTTGAGTGCTAGGTAGCCATAATAGAAAAATGAAATCCCAAATAAGAATATTTTACCCATTAGCGATGCGGGATTACGTTTGCCTGAACGTTGTTGAATGTAAAACTATCGAAGTTGTAAATATAAATCATCACTATTACTACTCGAATGCCTGTGTCATTTTCGATGTTCACTTGCAATACAAGCGCAAAACACGCCAACTGTGCTAATGAAAAGTACTTTCATGAGTCAAATTTCAGCGCCTTGGGTTCAGCATGACATACATACCAGGCGGTGACCCATGGGGCAAAGCGTAACTCGTGCCACCTTTATTGCTATGCGCCTGGCTCAATGTCTACGCGCCCTTATGAGGTTATGACTTTGCAGTGACTAATAAGCTAATGGAATCTTATTACTGTGAATAGGTCGTAAAAGTTAATATGAAGTTTTAATCCTGGGCGTTGCTGGGTATCACTGCCACACTAAATTTACAAATCTTCCACGACGACATCATACACGTACGAGTATATGTGTCCGCCTGTCGTGTCTGTCTGTCTGTCTGTCTGTCTGTCTGTCTGTCTGTCTGTCTGTCTGGCACACCCGTCACATTATTTTTTCCCGCCTGTCATAACTGACCCTCCTGCCCGTCTGTCCGGCAGTGTCCCACATCAGGGCTCGTTGCGCTATCAGTGACCGGTCGTCGCCGCCATGAGCCTCCCGAGTCACCTCCCGACCCACGCCGCTCTTCTGCTGACCGTTCTCTGCGCGGTGTTCCCCGCCTGCCGCGGTCAGGCCGCCTGGACAGCGCGCACGCCGCCCAGCAGCGCCGACCCGTTCGAGGCGCTCCGCTCTGGCGAGGTGTTCACCCTGTTAGAGATGTCGGACCGCGTGGGTCAGCACGCGCCTTCGCCGCCGGCCGCGCCTCCCCCGCCTCCGCCGTCCTCTGCGGAGCGTCCTCCGTTCGGGCAGCTGCAGCACCGGCTGCCGCTGCGGCAGCTGATGGCGCGCTGGGCGTGCTGTCGGCTCTCTGAGGACCTGGTGACGTGGCGCGACCAGTGTAGTCCGCCCGAGAGGCCCGCCCACGGCGGCTGGCTCACCCTGCAGCCCGGCTGCGCGTGCTGTAACTCCACCGACAGCGCTGCCGACCAGCTGCTCGAGTGTATCTGCCACGGCGCCAACATCACGGCCGTGCCGCAGACGCTGCCCGGCGCCGTCAGCCTCATGTGAGTATCCAGACCGTAAGCCTCGTGTGAGTACCGCAGGCCGTCTCATGTAAGAACTTGAACTAAGAACCCACACCGTTATTCGTAAGTGAGCACCGCAGAACGTCAGCCTCATGTGAGTACCGGGGCAGTCAATCTCATTTGAGAACCTATGTGGCTCCCTTTGTCTCATGTGGTTACTGGGACCGTCAGTCTCATACCTCATGAGACTATTCAACTCACATTTACCAATCTATCTTTGTGAAATTTCATACGTAAACACTCACTGATTGCTCGATATTCTTACGTTAGGTTGACGTTGTCTCATTAGCAAAGTGGCAGAACGTATCACATTCATTATTCAATTCAAATGTTTTCACTTTATCGCTTGACCTCACTCCTTTGTTATTCAAATAAATGATTTTGGAAGCGGAACGCCTCGACGAATCACCCTCAGTCCTTATTCAACCTTGTTGAATGAATGCTGAATGTCTTCCGAGAACCATCGATTGCGTTTTTATGTTCGTGGATTGTTGATCGTTTTTCCGGGCATAGATAAAGCAGTTCGATCTGATTCACATGGTCATTCAGCATTTATGACACCTTTGACCTCAGACTTGATAATAGAGAACAATGGGCTGCTGTCGCGATCTCATGGGCCTTGGACGACACTACACGCATTATTCGATGCGAATGTGATGGACCCTGACATTCCAAGGCAATGCTACCTTTTTTTCCTGTGTCAAATGATTTGTGACAGCACAATGGTGATAACATTGGATTCTCTTTTTTGATTCACGATGTCCGAAATTGCTAAAGGTCTTATCGATTTTGATATTTTGATTATACCTGTTGTTAAATATTTCGTTCTCGTACCGGCATCATCACTGCTAATTTAGTTACTGCTGCTGAACTTCTTTGTCTGGGGGCCGAAATCAAGCGAGCATGGGTGTAGCAGACTGATTCGGCTGTAGGTATGTTTCTTTCCTACGACTATCCATAATTCATTGCTTGACGACATCGGCTTCGTCGAGCGACCGGCAACAGTCGGCGATGTCTATCCTGGCCACACAGCTGCGCGTTACCACGCACGTGCGCACGTGCGCACGTGCGCAGCTGCCATCGAGCGATATCACTCAACATATCCGAATACACACGGTGACACGTCGATGACACGCCAGTGACACACCGATAACACGCCAGTGACACGCGCGGCGCGATACATCAGCTGTTCAACGTGGCTGCAACACTGCCATAACCCCTAGCAAGCCTGAGGGAACGACAGCCGCAGCAGTTTCTGACGCCCGCCCGCTGTTCCGATGGTAAAAAACAGAACAAAACAAATGCCGTCCGCGCGGTGTTGGGCAGCTAGAGATGATCTGGCGAGACCCATGGCTTATTCGGCAGGGCATCACCACTGCCAACGAGGAATCGATGCTTGGCTTGTGATCGACAGGCATTTGTGATTGACTGCCAGACACTCGCGGAAGCGATGCCCAGGATGTAAATATAGACAGCAGCTCGTAAAGCACACAAAATCCAACACAACGGTCAACATTTCACAGACTGCATTGCAGCTTGTGAAATCCCGAGTCTCTGCCATGGGCGCAGTCCACTGATTCCTCTGAGAATTATGCGCGCCACTGAACCCTTCCGACAGCGTGAAGCCAGCTGTCGTGATGGTGCCGCCCGCGAGCTCAGCAGAGAGGATCATTATAACTCACCAGAAAGGCACAGTGCTTATCGCCATGTGCCACTCGGCGGGTCAGGGGTCAGACTCACGGCGCTCGTCGAGCCACAGAACCCCGCCGTTAGGTTCAGCGCGACGAAATTACCGAGACTATCTCTCTCTGACGAGACGTCTCTCTTCTCTCTCACTACACGGACGCCGTGCGGCAGGCATGAAACTTCATCGCCTCATTCATAAGCCTTCAGGGGATTATCTCGGCTAGACTCTGGCCGTGTCATCTCAGAGCTATTTGGCACAGCGGGGTAACGACGGGCGCTACCGACACTCCGTTTAGTGGCGGATTAGTTTGGTGGCTCGCGAGACCACAAGCCTGTCGTCCGGCGCGCATTCTGCACAGTATCCGGGATCGAGGCCTGGACTTGTCCCAACTCCGAAACATTTGTCCAAAAATGGCCGGCATCGCCAGGTATGCGCGTCGAGGAAGCACAACCAATGAAACCGCATGTTGTAAAAGCACATTTGCTTTTTCTTGTTGATGTTTTTGGGTGGTTCACATATCGTTACATAAGCATATTCGAACTCGTCGTTAGAATATCTCTGATATAGGGCTGACCTATGACCCAGCTTGGCCGTGCAGTAAACGTTACAGCCAGCGGACTACCCGTCGCCCTGTGCATGCATGCATGTATGTATGTATGGTCAATTGGTTAAGAATCATGATGCATGTCTTTATGATCATGTCAACCCGTGCTGCCCCAGCTTCCTTTCTGGTGCACTCTTGAAAGGTCTCCGACGGCGTGACTGGTCCGCAAAAGCCCCCTGACACCGGGCGCCGCCCTGACGTGCAGGCGCGCGCAGGCGACTTGGCCCGACCGGCCGCAGGGGAGCCGCCGAGCGCGATTTTATGCCGATTGACGCCGAGTGGAAACCCATTCATCTGAGGCACCTGACGTGTGAAAATCAATGTGCAGTCGACTGAACGCTATCTTCAAGCGCAGATCGTTAGAGAAGGGCGTTGAAAACGCCGAAATATTTCAAGCATGCAGTAGAGATGTGTGGGTAGGCGATCACAGACTAACAATTTTGTTGTCATCGTGGTTTCAATGTCCTGCAGCGTCGAACGATGTACCTACTTTTATGGGAAACGCTAAAAATGAGTGCTCACCTAAGTTCGAGGTCGGATTCAATCTGATCGGTTCAGGGTGGTGTGTCCTTTGCTAAAGAGGATTGAAGTTGGTCAGAGAATGAGCTGACCTGGTCATTTTCTGGTCATTCTCTGGTTGGTTGAGTCTGACTTGGTCTCAGAAAATGACAAAAGCCTGGTGGTTCACCACTCACCAGAGATATCTCCCGCGTATATCTAATCTATATGTAAGTACATCTCCCACTTATCGGTGTTCTGCAGTTGGCTCTTAAATAATGTATGGGCATGTGAGTCACATATGTAGATTTTGAGCATATTGCCTGTATTTTGATCACGCTCGCCAATCTCCCTGCGGGAGCATCCAAAAGAAGCTGCATGCTATGTCATACATAGCTTCTGAGTGCATAGATGGCTTGTTGACTGTATAACTATTCCGGCCCAATGCATATCATCGTGACTCGGGAAATGCTATTCACAGGTCTTTCAACTATTTACTCCTGCATTTTTTAGTCATACAACCATTGAACATATTATTCTGCTCCGTATTTCTCTCATTAGTGAGGATATATACCTTCACACCAACAATGGGTTAAAACCCTATTGTCTCACCCCTTTGCTTTAACTTTATGCTATGAATTCTACCATTATTGTGCTATACCACTTTGTCTTCTGTTACCATTTATCTATACTGCACTATCCGCTTCTGCCAAGTCACTCATGGCCGTCACTTCTCGTCAGATAGTTGTCACTATCAATGCCTAGCATTTATCAAAGAAATTATGCGGTTCTGCCACACTATGTATTTAGACCCTAGAACTACACTGAATGTCCATAACACTTTGCTCTCAAGCCAGACAAAAGACAACATCGGGTCCACACAGCTGCTCTCAAGCAGGACAAAAGAACACGTCGGGTTTGCGCGGCGCCCGTGCATTGACGGACTATCCCCGGTAGCATATGCGCCGCGGCCATGATGGACCATCCCTCGCGCGTTGCCGGGTCGCCTAAGCGATCCCCGTAATGGCTGTCGTCAGCGAGATACAACACGGGGACTGATGGCCACCCAACAAACAGTCATCATCGCAGCTGACCGCGTGCCAAAGTGCACCGACATCCGTCATCAGCCGGGTGACCGGGAGTGTCTCATTTTTTTTTCTGCCGTATGTATAGCAAAAACATACTCCACCCGGGTGGATGTTCTACCGAGCAGCCATGTTAGACATTTCTGGCTACACATTTATAGTACACAGGAATCAATGTTCTTGTGAACAGCTACATTACATAGACGTCTTTGGCTTCAGGAACTGTGGAAGATTAGATGTCTCCGGCTTCAGGAACCAATGTTCTGGCTAGAACCCGCGCTAGACGTCTTTGCAAGGAAAGTGTTCCAGTGAACGGCTGCGCTGGACGTTTCTTATTACAGGCACCTGATCCATGTGCCCGGAGCACTGTAATGTGACCGGATACGAGCGAGTGCCGATACACACATGGTAATATGACACACGCCAGCCGCACGCCCGGCGCCATCTCTCTCTCTCTCTCTCTCTCTCTCTCTCTCTCTCTCTCTCTCTCTCTCTCTCTCTCTCTCTCTCTCTCTCTCTCTCTCTCTCTCTCTCTCTCTCCTCTCTCTCTTCTCTCTCTCTCTCTCTCCTCTCTCTCTCTCTCTCTCTCTCTCTCTCTCTCTCTCTCTCTCTCTCTCTCTCTCTCTATCACCGGTGACACAAAGCTCCAGGCTTGCACTTTTGCCGAGGTGATTCAAAAGCAATACAACTTTTAAATCCTTCACAAAGTGAGACACAAACAACACAAACAGGGCTGGCAAAACTCTCTGAATGAAAAACCCTATTTCATCTAACTTTTCAACAATGACACCGCTTCCAAGATTGCTTTAACCGCTTCCACTAGGGAATGCATGCAATTTGTCTCTACCTGCGTTACAAAAATGGCTCAGTCTCGATCCGAATCAGAAATAGGTTTAGTTGACAGCATGCACATTACACACTCACCTCTATCCGCCAATGGTGACAGGTGTACGCAGCGCTTACAGTCTATAGTCCGCGCACCTGGATGCACAAACATGAAACCATCTTTTGCTTGACTTGAAAGTAAATACGAGGGGGTATCGAAAAGTTCTGATCATCACATAGAAGATATAGACCGATTTTGATGGCTTTTGGATGGTATGATATTTGGTTCTTAAGAACAATGCTCCCGCAAAGAGAATCCTGAGAAGTGGTTTTATCTTATGTAGGAGAGACTTAGAAGTAAAAAAGATTAGTATTGGGCCGATTGAGGACCGAACCGTCATCCAACTAATGCATTTGAAACGGTATCACACTGAGAAAATGCATCAAGAACGTGAAATTAGTTTATGGCGAGGAAAGCCTATATTTCCAGTGGCGCTCCAGTGGCGCAGTTGGTAAAGCGTCGGTTCTGTGGTCGGGAGGACCCGGGTTCGATCCCCGGTGCCGCCCGGCTTCCGGACTGGCGTCCCCAACTGTGTCACTGGGGGGTGGGGTGGGCTCCCGCCTTGCACCGTAGCCCTGAGGAGGAGCAGGAGCCCTCCCATAAATGGGAAAACATATCCCGTGTGGAGGACGAGGAATAAATAAAAAAAAAATCTCATGCACTTACCGAAAATGAAGAAATAATTTTCAACTTGGTTGCATGGCCCTTGCAGGGGAGTCAAGAAGTGAGTGACTACCAATGACTGACAAGGTGGTAACTGTGAAGGAAGTGGAGGACCTCATCCTTACAGATCGTCGTGTGACCTTTTAGATGATTGTGCAACAGAAAGGTTTCAATATTGGCAGTGCCTGAAAATATTATCAGCGAAGAACTACAGACGATGAAGGAGTCAGCCCGCTTAGAAGTTCGTGTGTCTACTTTGTTCAAGAGAAAAATGCGTCTTGGGCTTTCGAAATGAAAACTAGGCCTTTTTAGGAAATTGAAGACATCTTCGATCATTTGATGACTTGTGACGAATGCTGGGTCTATGTGTATGATCCAGAGACAAAAAGATGATCAAGAAGTTTAAGCACGGCACATCTGTCCTTCTTAAAAGGCGAAGATGCAGAAGCCGATATGGAAGGTCAATGCTATCATTGTTCTGGATCTGGCGAAGGATAGTCATTACCGACTGTCTTGATGATGGTCGGATAATGATAAGCAAGCACTACTGCTCACTTTTGAAGAAGTTGCGAGATGGCCTCAAGCAGAATCGCCGCAAAAAAGCCCAAGAAAGATGTTTTATCCGCACCGACAGCGCCCCCGCCCATTCGTCCTGAGCAGCGATTGAAGAAACAACATGATGTGGACATTAAATCCTACCGCATCTAATAAATGCACCTGACCAGGCATTAACTGACTCTTGATTGTTACGGGAGATGAAGAATCCACACTATGGCCGGTGTTTTAAGGACGGAAATGACGTCATTGATGAGGTGGAGCAGTGATTTACGGGACAGTGCGAAGGTCCTACAATGACCGCCTGAGGCAGCTGAAGAAACGATGCAATAAGTTTGCGGTCGTGTGTGGTGACTTGTAAAGGAGTAATGAACATCATGTAAAAAAATCAAATTTCTATCACATCTAATTCATGGTGATGATCAGAACTTTTCGATACCCCCTCGTACTTTCTCTCCATGAATAAATAAAATTTTGTTTCGGAAGTAGCGGCTCATGATTTTAGCATGGTTGCATGCCTCGTTATTCTATTGCTAATTTGCATCCGAAGTCTTATGAAGTTACCATTGACATAAACTAAGCCTAGCATGCCTAAAGCCTAGCCTAAAGCCTAGCCTAAAGTCTAGCCTAAAGTCTAGCCTAAAGCCTAGCCTAAAGCCTAGCCTAAAGCCTAGCATGCATATTTTGTGTGCTCAAGACTAGCTCAGCCGGGCTTTTCGTTACCAGCAGCAGAAAAGGTGTCTTCAAAGCAACCGATCTAGAATGAAATATTTGAATCGAGTTTCATATTTTAAGGGTTGCATATCATGGACCTGGTAGCTGAGTGCCCATCAGCCAATAACATAGCTTAGTTAAATGCTTTTGCATTCATGTTGCTTTGAACTCTAAACTAAATAGCACGTTCAGAGCAAGGGTTGCCGTGCTCGGGTAATATCGTGAATGTTCACTGTTCAGCCAACAAGACAAGAAACTCAAACTTCTCAGATGTTAGTTGATATTAGGATATGTTTTCCCTCAAAATTCCCTCGCTTTTCGCAAGTAATTTAATTTCCCTCGTTTTTCACAAAAAAATGGCCTAGCGTAACAAAATTTTCAGTACCTTAGAGCTATTCAATTTTGCACCTACCCTGAAAATCGATTCGATTTTCAGCCTTCCATTATCCCGCCCCGTGCTGGCGGCCTGAGTTTTCCGTGTCGTGCGGGGGGAGGGGTAGGGCGTTTTCACGCCCCCCGTCTAACTCGGCTCCTGGACCATGTAGCGACATGCAGTAAGCGGCATTCAAAAGAGCGTAAAAAATAATGACGGACATTTTCGGCCATTTTTAGGTCAGGTCTAAGGTCAGGTCACCAGAGGTCATCAAAGGTCAAATTTAGCCTCTTTCAGCAATTTTCGAAACACCCTACGTATAACTCGGGAACCAATTAGAGCTACAGCGCCGCGAAAAGCGCATTCGATAGCCCTTTTAGAGACCTTTCTGAGCACTGCTCTCAGATTTGACCTCAGGTCAACGATTTAGCCTCCAGAGGGCAAAAACTCTAAAAAAAATAGCCGTTTAAAAATGTTTTTTGATGTTAATTTTTGACTCATGAAAGCCCCGACACTGCTTTTGCCAGCAACGTGTTCCTCTCGTCGTGATGCGGGGAAGAATTTAGATATAAGTTGACCTTGAAAGGTCACTTTGGAAATTTGACCTCAGGTCAAGGTCATGACCTGACCTGAAAGAGTTATGCTGCATATCAGTCGATCCGTATCGTCGAGCTGAACACGTCTGATGTGTTCTCAACGCTCTAGCACGCCTCTATGAAAAGTTATAGTAAAAAAAATTGTTGGCAACCTTTCATGACCTGAGATGACCTCAGGGCCACAGAGATGGATCACGGGTACAATTTTTCCATTCAGTGTGTCATGTTTACCTATAAACCGATGTTTGAGTGTTTACAACGACATTCGTCCAAAAGAGGCGCATTTCAATTTTCTCCCATTGACTTTGTATAATGGAGAGGTCGCAAAATTGATCTGACCTTAGGTCACAAATATCAAGATTCCGAGATATTCATTTTATATATAATGTTATATTCTTATCTCTTATCAATCGCTGAAAGTTTCAAAGCGATCGCTCAGTCGGTGTAGCTACAGAGAGCTTTTGACGTTTTTCTGAAGTAAGGTCACTTGACGTGACCTGGTGACCTGACCTTGAAGGACTGGGGTCTGAAATTTTTACAAGATGGGTGAAAAGATGTATGAGCAAGTGCATCAAAAATAGTGGCGCTGCGTGTCGCCGTTTTCGATATTTTTGAGAAACATCTGACGGAGGCGTGAAAACGCCCCCCCCCCCTCCCCAGCATGGCGAGGGCTAAGCCACCACGCCACGAGTACGCATCATTACATCGGCTCTAAAAGGGTTTGCTCCGTATTGAAAATACCCTGGTTTTGTTGTCATTTTTGTTTGTTTGGTTTCGGTGTTACATAAGGATCTCCACCAATCACTGATATCTACCTTCTCTTCTCAGTTCTCCAAGTTGCTATAGTTGATACCTATTTAGTTTATCAATAATTAATTATACATTGATCTGATTTAGGTACTTTGCATTTTAGTTTGACATCTTCTATCCTGAATCTCGATGTAGATTGAAATCAGTCCGACGATATGAAGAACCCTCTTTACTGAAACCCACCTTGGTTCACCTCCAACGCCCAGTAAATTCAGCTTGCATTGACCGAGCTCTCGGAAGTGATTACCATCTGAAATACGGAGCTATCCCACTCTAATGACATGATCGATGGCTTTAATATCGCCCTAAGAGTGGCCAATTTGGCGGATTTTGCTCCGGGCAATCCCAGGTGACTGAACACCGCGGCGGCGGGATTCGTACCAGTGACGTCACCACTGTAAAAATATTGACTAGCCCTTCGTCAAATGATTCTCAACGCTAAATGTCGGGGGTACAGACTAGTTTTGCATCCTACTTTTGACACACGCTGCGAGCCCCTGGCTTGTTTTGTGTTCGTCAGATGACAGTTACCAGGTGTCGGTTAGTTTTTACCACGTCCCAAAAATAGCTGGAGCGTTTCTGCCTTGTTTTGGAAGCAGGTCCTCGTTAATGCTGTGTATGATAACAAAGTACCTAGTAACAATAATAACGAAAAACAATGTCAAAACGAGGGCGGCTTGTTTAGTGACGATGCTCAAAAGAAGCATCGTCTTGTTCCTACTTAACGAATGAAGCTCAAACTAAGTCAAAACTAACGTATTGCTCAACCCATAGTCAGATGACCAGCAGATCCTACGCCGCCCAACCCAGTCATCGAATTTGCCAGCGAATTCGTTTGAAGACCATCATATTATTAAATATCGGTGGTCTTCAAACGAAATCCCTTATCAGTTTGATGACGAATTCATCCGGCCCATTCCAAAAACGCTCAAGATAAAATGAAAGTGTATTTCTGAAATAATGTGCTTTCTTGCAATGCACCTTTCGTATATCAAGCGAATCTTTCACTTCCAGCGCCCGTTTACAGTTATCAATCGAATCAGAAGCATGCACATACCTATCGATAGATCTGAACCTAAGAACACAGAAGACATTTTGTAGAGTATCTGTCTGAGCCTATGCAGTGGAGCCCGTGAGCCGCCCAACCGCAGCTGCCTCATGAGCTTGATGATAGGTCTGAACCTCAGATTGGCCAGAGCTTGGCCGTCAATAACCAGCTTATTTATATCCACAGTTGTAGTGACTTAGGGTTTGGAATTTGCCAAACCTAAGTTTTGATTACCAAGAGAAGTTTTGTACTTCTTGCACTTGCCCTTTCTTCATAACTTTGGCGGAAATCGTCGAAGTGAAACTTCAGTGTTCCGTTAGCTGTCGGTTCTTGAGAGAGTTGGCCAGGCCGGACACCGGGGGCGGCTCCACAACTTTCGAAAAATTAAACCTAAGTCCTATTGCACTGCATGGAGAGCAATTCATTTAAAATCGCTCTTGTTCCCCCCCCCCTTGACAACTTTGCAAACGTCTCTGCGCGATTTGGTTGAGAATAATGGCTTATGGCAAGTTATTGAATCAGAACGTCGATCACTGCAGGTCATATATCGGCAAGCAATTCTTCATAACTAGACACTGCACAAATGGAAACGATACAGGTTTGCCCAGTGATAAACACTCGCACTGCACAGACTCGCGCACCCCCGACCGAACGCGGCACGGCACAGCGCAACAGCTGGCGCCGAGAAGCCGGGAACGCATTAAGTGAAGGATTCACAGGTGCGCAACTTTATTGCGAACAATAAAACCTACCGCAAACGATTAAAAAAAAAGTTTTAGGGCAATCGGAAATACAAATGTATTGACTTATAGAAATAAAATTGTCATTCACCTTCCAAATAACCCAACAATTTATTTGCCGTAAAAAGTGTCTGGAAATGGAAAGTTGCTAACATGATTCAGCAAGTAGGGAAACGCAGCCGCTACCTGGCGAATAATCTCAGGCTGGTTTAGTGACGAGTGCATTGCTACGGCTTGTTCCTCAACCTTCACAGATTACTATGACAAAACTACCCCTAGTATTTTGATCATCCTGAGGCTGGCTTTCACCTAATAATTTGATGAGGGTCTTCCTCGTTTCGGATTGAGGCGAAAACAAACGTCAAACAACCTTGATAGTTAATTCAGCACTTCAAAACAAAGGTACACCTAGGTATCATTACAATACCGGATCATAACGATCTGGATAGTTCTCAGCCTGTAAGCGAACTAAGCGGTAACTAGTCAAGTGGTAGGTACCGGAAGCATTGACAACCTGGTGACTGTTTCGAGACCCTTGTTTTGACACATAGCTCGTCAATATTTTTTACAGTGTGCAGCCCATCCGCCAATCACGAGCCACCGAGCGAGGCGATCAAGTGGCAATACCTGGCAATACCTTTGCCGCACAGAAAGTCACAGAGCAATCTTCACCGCCCCGCCAGCACATTCGGTGAACCCAGCGCAGACAAATCTTGCAAACTCAGACATTTATTCTCACTTCTAGAAATCTCGCAGTTGCATTTCTTTCTTGGATCTGCTTGCGGTGGCAGCGTGCCCCGATCGACACCACTCGCGACGGCACATTTGTCATGCCGCCATCCGACGGGCGACTGTGTTGACGATCGGGCAGAAAGCACCAGTATATATTGAGGATAGCGCCCTCCAGTCGATGATGCCGTAGTGTCGAGTGTGTGCCGCGCTGATTGTAGCGGGAGAGGCGCTGATAGGCTGAGAGTCATGCTGACGGCTCTGAGATGCGAGACGAGCTGACGGCGATGGTAGCTGACTGAAGGATGCTGAGATGTGAGCTGAGTTGCTGAGAGCGGGTTATACGAGTGAAATGGAGTCAGTCTGCTTGACGATGGCTCTGGTGAAGACACCGAGCTCGCTGAGTTGAGAGCCGCTGCCGCTGTAGACAAGTTTTCATACTGAGCTGGGAGCCGTTTGAGCTGATCGATACTTACCCTGCACTGCCACCGGGACCCTGTCTAAGAGGCGGATGTCCGCAGTGCACGGGACCGCAGGACGTCGCAGCCGACGTCCGGCAGTGTCCGAATGGACGTCCGGTCCGTCCCTGATGACACCCAACGCCAACCCCACCCCACGGTAGTCGTCCATCGGGACGGGATGGGGAGACCTGGGTCGGAATGACGGCTGCCGAGTAAACGACTGGCGATTCCGGCCACTGCACGAGGCTGACTCGAGGCCAGGCACACGGCCGCACTCTGCGGACCCGCGTCCGGGCACCGTTTGACCTCCCCCGTCAGGAGCGGCTGATCGCGCGGGCAGATCGGCCTCGGAAGGTCACCGGGGCGGCGTATAGGGGCGGCACACCGCCTCCAGACCGAGCAATCCCGGCCGCAATCACTGCCGAATGGCGCCGCTTTCCGTGACACAGGGCCGCCGAGCCGCCTTACCGATGGCAGCAGGCCAGCCAGATGATTGGACCGATCGAGGTGATTGTTCGAACGTGGTCTCTTCAGATCTCACCACAGACTGAGACGTGCCGCGCGAGCATCTCAGCGGAACAATGCATTGTCTTCTGAATTTCTCAATTGTGAGTATCTGGGTGAAAATCTTTCACCTGATCATAAGAAATGAATAATCTTAAAATATCCTTTGACAGATATTTTGAAAATGTTGTATTGCAAATAGAAATTTCAATAGATGTTCTGATATATATTTAGCTACAGATACCTAATCTACGAAATACAACATCACGTCAATGTCATCAGAGATATGCAATAATCATGCATATATGCATGTGTCATATTCTTTGGGAAAATACAATATCTCTTTCCATGCCATCTGTCCCATCAGTCCTCTATATGTTTTCATTTATGAGGACTCTGGGGGCGATGAATCTAGGCAGTCTGACGTGTCGATTGCACTCCAGCAAGTTAATCTGCAATCACTTTGTTGTCAGTTTGTAAGAATTGTGTCCATTGTTGGTATTGTGTGGGGCGTAGGCCCTGCACTCATCAAATACGCTTCTCTGAACGATGACCACCGAGAACGACGGCTGCGTCTCATGCATAGGCCTTATCTCCCTTGGCGCTGCTAAGTGCTTCCTCTGCCTACATTTACTATTTCAATTTTCTGCCTTGATCCGCTCCCCTCCATCTCTCTCTCTCTCTCTCTCTCTCTCTCTCTCTCTCTCTCTCTCTCTCTCTCTCTCTCTCTCTCTCTCTCTCTCTCTCTCTCTCTCTCTCTCTCTCTCTCTCCCTCTCTCCCTCTCTCCCTCTCTCCCTCTCTCTGTATCTCTCTCTCTCTCTCCCTCTCTCTCTCTCTCTCTCTCTCTCTCTCTCTCTCTCTCTCTCTCTCTCTCTCTCTCTCTCTGTTCTTCTTGTTCTTCCCTCCCCGCGTTCTGGAGGCGGAGGACAGATGGCGTGCTGTGGGGCAGCGAGCGCTTCAGTGCAGGACGGGAATTGTGGTGTGCGCTTATCCTTTGAATACCCGATTTGGAGAAGGTCCAGGAATAGGCTAACAGGCGAAAAGAACGTCAAGACGAGCGTGGACCTGTTCAGGGGGCAACTGACAGTGGACGAGCGCCCAACCCAGAGGCGGGTATCCGGGTAAGCATCTGATTTGGGCGCTGAGCAATTCTGACCGGGCCGACTGCTGACCTGTATAGGGCTGACGGGTGACCGTCCATCCTTGTGACTTATGCAGCGTCTCTGGCAGCCGGCCGCGGGGCCGATTATCGCCGATCCGAGCCGGTTAATCAGGTGATTTGGAGCCAGTCAGGGGACCTTCGGCACCCCTGTCAGCCGGCCGGGGCCGCCGGGGAGGGGGAGGAGGGGAGGGGAGGGGGAGGATGACAGCGCCCGAGGGGGCAGTCACCGGCCGTTTGGGTTGGCACCCGGGGCACAGCCGTCCGGTGGTCATTTTACTGATGGGTGTAAGTGGAGACAGGGTAAAGTGGAGTGGTTTGACCTCGGGGTATTTTGCATTCAGTTACTTTTCTTTTTATGATTTGCTGAAATCTCTTATGGTAAGCAAATCCAGAAATCACATATAGCTGGAGCAAATGCATGGGGATGGATGCTGGTGAGCCTTGTCAAAACTGGATAGGATGCAGCTCGTGAAGCAACAGCACATTCGTGCTGTGTTTTGGAAGTGGCTTTTGCTGTACTGGTGCCAGTTTTGGCGCAGTACACCGGTAGACACGTCCCGTGGCATGGCTGGTTAGCCGCTCACATACGTGAGCTCATCACCAAGAGCCATTCGTACATTTAAAGCCCGTACAAAAGTGGGGGCCTCGAAACCATGACCCGTATAGCTGTATTGTGATAAGATTTGATCCCAGCTGCGGGCACAGTTGAAGACGATTCCCAGCTCTGTTGAACGGCGGATGTCCACAGTTGTTGGGAGGAGCGAGCGACCACAATCAGTGGAAGTTGGGCAGAGCGACCGCAATCAGTGTAACTCGGAGAACGGAGTAGGCCGAGACTTCCAGTGGGGCCAGACCAAACTTTGACTTGTAAATTCTTGTGACTGTCCAGAACTTGCGATCGAACGGCTAAGGTCAGAGCGTACAAAACACATTATCTCTAACATGCACTCTCAGGTTTTCAAATTATTCTTAGATCCCTTAGATTCCATATCAGCTAAACTGAAAATATGGCCTTTGAACAGTTCTGCCAATGCTTTGGTCTGTGATGTCGAACACTTGAACCAATATCAGATTGCGATTATTTGCTGAAATTAAGAATACCATGTATAATGCAGCTATATTCACCATAGCCAACACCGACGCACGAAAATTGCACTGCTGTTTATACGATCATCAATTCAAACTGGAATATTTTGAACGTCGTAGAAGCCGAGCTCAGAAAACACCATCGTCCAGACGGTAATTCTCAGTCCCTGCCTGGGCGCGGTTTAATGCCCAGTTGCACTTTAAAGAGCCCAGCCCGTTTCAGCAGCCAGAAGCAATCCAATTATACGGGTGAGTAGGCAGACTGAGGCCGGGTTTTCGCCGCCACCCGGCGATCTCTGCAGGCATTTAGTCCGGTTCCACGGCGCTCTCCAGTATGGTTCTGGACCGGCCTTCTTAGGCGGGTGTCGTCGGGGCCGTGCCGGACGGGTGTCGCTAAAATACCGGCGCTCGCCCGCCGCGGAGGAGGCGACACGGATAAATTACCGAGTGCCGCCGGACTGCGCCGCCCCGGCAGACTCGGTCCCCGCAGACGACGCTCACTGTGTGTGTGTGTGTCTGTGTGCGTCAGACACTGCTGTCTGCTGCAGACAATAGCGCGCGGGCCGAGACGCAGTACACCTTGTTTGTAGTCTGGACCGGATATCTGCGATGAAAGGAAATGTTATCATATCCAGAGAGGAAGTTTCGGCTCAGGTGAAATTGCAGTTCACTTTAGGACAAAATAGCATATGCGCATAACAGCATCATAGCGACAAATAACAAAGCGCACTGACAAAACACAAACTGAACAAAAAGTGAACAAAACACAAAGCACACTTCTTTCATAGCATTGGCTTTTGGAAGAGGTAGTAAACATCGCCGATTCACATAGTTCGGTACTTTGCTTATTACCGCGTTTTATTGTGAATTTCAGCATGTCTGACACGGACGAGCCAAAAACTCTCTTCACATTTATCTATTTATTTTTTATCTTCACATTTAAAATCATGGGTTCAGACTGTAGTTTTATTTGCCGTTAACTCGGTGGTTTAATGCGCTTTTTCACCGAGTGAGCCGTCAACTCCACAAAAACTGTGGAGCGGCCGGTCACCGCCTCAGGAGAATCACAAGTCACCGGCGCAGGGGCGTGTCACGGGTCACCGGTGCAGGGGCGTAGCGAGGGGCGATGGCCAGTCGGCGGCATGGGTTCGGGTGCCATGCCAAGCAGTGCTTGTTGCAAATGATATCACATGCCCACCACCCTACGTTGCTTGCGCTCGGTTCATCGGTGATAATTTTAGTTGAATGTTTACCGTACCGTACATGTATGGTGACACGGTCCTCGTAGCTCTAGGGTGGCCATCTCTCGCCAGCTACCTACCAGCTGGCTGAATATACATAGAACCCCAGGTCAAACAACGCGGAACTCTCTGGCTGCGAACTCGCTGCCACCGAGCTCGGTGGCAGCGATAAGGCGTCGGTGTACGGACGCCTTATCCATTAGGCCTCAGGATGACGCTTCCATAGAGCCACTCGGAGGCCTCAAATTGTCCCCACATTGGTGTAAAATAATGTAACTGGAATTAAGACAAACAGGTAGCATGGCGGCTGATAACTGCAATGACGCCGGCTGATATTGCAAGGACTTACGACATGCTCTGGGAATTCTGTCTGCGAGCTCGCTGTGTTGGCTGGACACTGATAAGTGTCCGGCTGATTGATAAGCTGGTAGCCATTCGTGCTCCCTGGTGTGGGGTCGACGGATTTCGCCAGAAACCATAAGGCACTGTTGGTAGCCCGGAGTGGAAATTTATGAGGCGCTGATATTTTTGGCCTCTCGTCATGTCGACGCCGCCACACCAATGCCAACCGATAACAGGCTGTATTTCAGCCAGATTTATCAACATAAACAGCAGCTTGACTATGTGCGAACTTCCAGCATGAGCTTTCAATGAAAATATTAAATGAATGTTCGTATATTGTTGCAAGCAACATTCACAACCAAATTTGTTATTTATAGCCAAAGATGATGCACTTTGAATGCTAAATTTGTCAGCAAGGACATGATTTGTTAAAACAGCATATCGTTGTGAACCGGGGAGAGCTGTAGGTTATCTCCCAGCCGGGGGAGATCTGTAGATTGTAAAACCTCGCCGGCCCGGGAGAAGCTATAGCATGCCTCCCTGACGCTCCAGACAGTCCGCCAGCCCCCGCCCGCACCACCCAGACACCCAGGTTGATGGGCGGCGTCCCCTCGACCCGACAGGTCGGCTCTCCGCACGGCCGGCCGGCCGACCGACCCACCTTAGAGAAGGGGCTGGTCCCGGGTTGGCCAGGATGCGTCGTAGTGGCGGGGCGGGGCGGTTCTATTCGATCACAGGAAATCCATATTGCTATATCGCGTAGGTCATTGGAAACATATAAAAAAGACGACAAAAGGCGACCTCGACAATGTTACAAGTATCGATAAGATAGAAGTGTACCTTGCTAGCGTTATTGCTAAGCAATTTTCCTGCACTTGTCATATTGCGCTCTCTTTCGCTACACTGACCAGTGCTGACTCAATAGTGAACGACAAAGTCCCAACAATATAATCTAATAAGAGAAAGAAGCACTGAAACTTACAGAAGCTGCCTTTTCAGAACGCGTTGCTGCTATGCAGCACGCCCAGTCATCCGTTTTAGGCGGCCCTGTCTCCCGCGCTTTATAACGGTCTCTGATTGAATCAGCTACCGTCGAGCGTCCGGTATTGACTGCACCGATGCTGTGGCGATCCAATTAGAAGGCCGATAGCGGCCGGGCTGTCAGAATCGGTCACCGGGTGGGTCCGGTGGCAGTGGCGGGCCGTCGGCCCCGGCCCCGTCCGTGCCGTACCCGGCGACACTGGGTGGTGGTGGGAGCTCCCGGACGGACACGGCCGCCAATATTATAGAGACGTTGAGTGTCATCGACGCGCACTGCCGAGTCGGGAAAAAAATCGGCGCTCCAATGCTACTGCAGTGCTGGTTCGAGGTCACCAGCAGTGTGCGGTGTTCGCTAGTGATAGAAAGTCGCTATAACGAAAGAATGGTATTTATTTACTGTTAAATTGCTTAGATAATATTTCAAATTTATGAATATCTCTTGTGAAATAGGTAATCATCCAGAGTTGAAAGCATGTCTTTCATTATAATCATTATCTCGCTACTTTTGAAATGTTTTGTGAACCTTTTTTTCTTACCTGCCGAGCTACATTTAAAATTTCATTTTCTTTCGCCAAAAATCGACAGAATATCATATTCGTTCCGTCGGAAGACTGTCCTCGTCTGCGAGTGCTAAATCAGAATTAATTTCGTAGCCTAAAGAACAGGAAAATATGCGACAAAACACTGATTTAGCAGTTTTTGTCACCCGCTGATTGGATGCGAGACACACCCAACTAGAACCTGATTTGTCAGATCTCTCTCAGTTGTCGAGTCGGGTGCTGAAGCATCTCGCTGCCATTTGTCAGATCTCTCTCAGTTGTCCAGTCGGGCGCTGAATTGTCATCGTTATCTGTCCAAAAAGGAACCGAATATAATGAGAGAGCTACGCACGCATCTTCTTGGATTTTTGGAATTGCTGCAATCGCCATAGGCATAATACTCTATACAGTTTTGAGCTCTGTTGTTCGTTTCCACATTCAGCAGCCATTCTTTGGTAGCATGGCTCTTGACTTTCCATAAGGTTAGAACTTCATGAGTGATATAAATCGGTATGTATTTTCCCAGCTGAAATGTCGGAAGCAGTTCTTAGAGCTGCCAGCGAGTCGCAGGCACAAAGCCCGAGCTGCCAGTCACGGCTTTAGTCCATTAACTTCATTTCGATAATGTCAGCGGCCTATGGGCTTGGCAGAAAGGTTTTCCATCGGATCCATGGCAGGCGTAACCGGGCCGTTCAAATCTGACCTGGTCACCGCAGATGGACGACCGGCGGCTGACTGCGGGGGCACACAATGCGCCGCCGACTGTCGCCGCCGCGCCAATCGCGTCGCGCTCGCCCAGACTGATGACCGGGCGCTGAGAGCCGTCTGGCGACCGGTACCGTGTCACTGCCGATCCCGCGGCGCGCCGAGCCGCTCTGCCGGGCAGCGTGCGCCGTACCCGGCCCAGGGCCCTGCCAAGAATCATTGTCCGTTCCGACGAGTGACAGAGACCCTGGCAAACAAGGTGACCCGGTGACCGGCCGAGGTGCACGCCCCGCTGACCTTCGGCCGGGCGCAGCGCTGACCGATTCCAGGCGGCCGCCGGCCATCGATTCGTCTCCGGGAAAAGAGCACAAACACTGACGCCAGTCCGGGCAATCCGTCAGGTGTTGGTCTCAGTTGTGATTCCTTTCAGACGTTTTGTACGATTCAATTTCAGACGGTGAGCGCTGCTCTCGTGTCACACAAGGCCATCAATTTTCGTTTTCTTCGAAAAACTACCTTGACTCAGCGCTAGCTGTTTTTACCATCTGCATTTCAATATATCACTTTATGTTTTATTGGATTTTGAGAAAATGTAGTGTACACAGGTGTGGTATATAAGGATCATTTACTCGAAAAGTTCAATGTGGCGGCACTATGCAGTCACATTATGTTGGGTTGTAATACATCAGCCTCCTTTTAAGCAAAACATGACATCAAGGACAAGTGGGCTAGACGTGCAAAACAAACTATGCGCACACACCATGGCGAAGCAATCACGTGTAAATTCTCCTAAATATTCAGATGTTTTGGCGAAGAAACTACCTGTGTCAGCCACTACTTTTGCAAGACATTTTGTTCTGAGTTGACAAAGTGCAATAGCTTCGTTTTTGTACTTACAGTCACCCCTCGCCCACATCATTGAAAGCTTAGAACTTTCAATTACCTACACTGAAAAAAGTTTTTACCATCAATTTACTAAGTTACTAGCTTTGGTAAATTTTACCATCAGCCTACCATCATATTACTACCAGCCTACTATGGTGCTGAATACTATCCTGCCTTGACATGTTGATATTACCATGGTTACGTTTATCAGGGGTGGTTTTGTACCCCAGTTTACAAGGTGGTAACCACCTGAGGCTAGTAGATACCCTCGTAAGCTAATATTCCCTACCATAGTAAAATCAACCTTTCCACGGGCGGATCCAGCAGGTGAATTCGGCGATCAAGTCTCCTCCTTTCCATAGAGGTGTTTGCCAATTTTTGATATGTTGGAAGGAGCGTCATCCAAGGACTAGCTGAGACCCTGAGCAATTAATAGTTTTATGGACGAAAGGCCAGAAATTTCTTGCAACAGTTCCCTGGGTGTGCTTCTGCTGCTATGGTAAGGTATACCATGGCAACACCATGACAACACTACACCCTTACTAACAATCCACGTGCGTCTGACTCTGCTGCAGCGGCGCCGCCATGTCAGTTCCGGCCGCGCGCCGGCGTTGTGAAGGTGCTCCGTGGTTTTAAATATTTGAACGGTGATTGTGTGGGTGGTTAGCGTAGCTGACGGTGGAGGATACTCGGAAATAACAAGTAAGTCGTTGTATCTTCAGCATAATAATACTTATCTCACGAGTGCCATTTCCAGCAAAGATCGCAGCCTTTGTTTCGGTTCATGTTGTTGAATTTCCTTGAGACCCTGTTGGACCGGGTAGGGGGAGGGTGGTGGGGTGGGTATCGTTGCGGGCATTTCCCAGCGTCGGAAATCAACGTGTTTTTTTATTTGTTAACCCACGCCTCACTGGGGTATGTGCTCTAACGCGCCCCACAGCACGTTACAGCACGTTACAGTGGGGGGGGGGGGGGCTCCTAACTCCGAAACTACTGGGCCGATTGTCAAAATTCAAACGGCCCCTGGTAGCCCTGGAAATATTGTTGAGCGAAGCCTAATGTCATTGACCTCGAGGTCATCGATGACGTCACAGGTCAGGTCAAAGTAAAAATATCAGCGTCTTGGCACTCTGGGCGCCGGCCAACAAATCAGATCAGGCTCATTTTTTGTTTGCACACTCGTGAATATATGCGTAACATAACCTGAGGGTACCGAACTTGTACTTCGAATTTTTCAGGTCAAGGCCATCTCATCCCAGGTCACGAAAGCTTTATATCGTGCATCGGTGACGTGAGACATGTTTTATGGTTCATGTAGGCCATATATATCGAAATCAGTGTTGTATGTGTCAGTTTAGGCCATTTTAGCTGAATATAGCTGAGGTCAGGTCAGGTCACTTTAGGTCAAAAATGGTCAAATTTTGAAGTTGACATTTTTCAACAAAAAAGGTGTTTGTCAGATGAAGTTCACATATATTCAACGCATATGTGTTCAAACACATATAGACCCCGTTTCCATGGGCATCACTGATCCGGATCAGCAAACTTAAATCGTATTATATTTCTCGAACTCTTCGTTACATGATATAATTCCAAGTGGATTAGGCTTATATAATCAGTTAATCCCTTATTTTCATTTTCATATATTGTCTAACTATACTGGATTAGCTAATCCATTTTTACTGATCCGGATCAGTGATGCCCATGGAAACGTGGTCATATTCTGCTTTTTTTCATTCAGAAACGTATATGTAAAAAAATAAAAAATACAATTTCTGAGTTTTTATATTTATAATTTTCAAAATATTCAACATTTCGAAAGTCCGAAATCAGTTTGGTAGCCCTGTAGAGTCCACCCATGCAAAAAAAAGGATCTAGCTTAACCCTCAAGGCGGTGGGGGGGGGGGGCATTTTTTGCATCCATCTTTAGTTTTTTTTTCGATATATCTCCAGAACCGCTGCGCCGATCTTCACCAAACTTTCAGTACCCTTTTGCACATTGTGACCAAATTTTTTTTCCAAAGGCTATGATAAGTTGGCCGCTACGTCGGAGTGACGTCATTTCTGCCATTGTCGACCAAAAAAAAAAGCTTCGCGGGAAGAGCTGTCAGGTCTATAAATTTGATTATGCATAAAAATGTTCAAGACATGAAATGTGTAGAATTACCAGGGCTACTATACTGTTCTCTCGATTTTGTTTTTGAAGTTGACCCCAAAAATAAAAAGAAATAGATATAATAGCCAAAAAATCCCAAAAGTTTTTCGATTTTCGAAACAAACGGAATATATGTAATAGCCACTATGGACTTCTATTCACATTCCAAGTATTAGATCGATAACTCCTTTTTGCCAAGTTATAACAAAAAAAAACTGTTCAAAATTAATGACGTCAAATTTTCAAACTCGATTTTGGCAATTCTAGACCACAAAGCGCAAAACAAAGACCACCATTAGACTCGCCGTGACGAGTGGCATCGAATCAATACCAATTTTATGCGAAACTATCAACTTTGACCTGAAATTTGACCTTTTTGACCTGACATTGACCTGACCTCCACCAGAAAGTGACCAAAAAACCGTCCCTGATGGTCTTATAACCAACACCATTGAGGCGAATATGAAAAATTGGCCATAAAACATGCATCGCACAACCCTACTTAGTAAAGATAGGTTCATGTGCTGACCCTTGGTGATCGGACCTGGTATTATCAGTGACCTCCAATAGCAACATATGCTCGTATAATAGGCAACTCACGCCCTATCGCTGATTTTTGACAAAATGCCCTTTACTCGATGTTGCAGCGCATTCCTTAAAAGACCCGTGAACGGTGAAACATTTTATCTTTGACTTGGCCTGTGATGTCATCGGTGACCCCGAGGTCAATGAAATTGAAGTTCCCTCGACAAATTTAACAAGGCTATCGAACGCCATTTAAATTTTACCGATCCGTCATAGTAGCTTCGGAGATTCGGGGGGGGGGGGGTCAAAAATCCCCCCCCCCCTCCCACCGCGCGGAAGGTAGCCGGGAGGCCCACCGCTTGCCGGGTTAAAACTCAGATCTTGAGAGCGATTACCGTTGTTCAATGCTTTGCATCAAAATCGGCCGAACATGATGTCACTCTGGCGTCATTTCCGGCCGATCTATAGTAGCTACGAAAATTTTATTAGTGCACAAGGTGTCAAATAAATTGATGCAGCCGAAGGTCCTAAAAGCTTTGTTTTGATACGTCCAGCGGTTTTAAAGATATTGCGTAAACACGAGAGGGGCTATGAATAGCCCTCCCCACAGTAGGGTGGGGGTTAACCCTCGCCCGTATTGGTGTTTTTCAGCCACGAACGTTTAAGGGGGGGTCCGTTGAACCCCCTCCTTGCCGTTTCGCCCCTGATTGAGCTAGAGCTTCGCGGAAAAAAACGAGCGTGCTGCCCGTGACGAGAGAAAGCCGATGGTACCCAATTTTATCCTAGGTCGTCGGTCCTAGGTCATCGGTTGACCTTCCAGGTCAGGTCAATGACCCAAAAGTGGGGAAAACTGGGACCTGTTAGAACGTCGTAAAACGTGGCTGCTATTGGGTTTTTTAGGGAACTGATCACGAATATCATGTTAGCTATGATCATAGATGATGTCTTCATGCATTTAGGCCAGGTCGGGTCAGGTCAGGTCAGGTCAACCAGTAAGGGTTTTGCCGGGTATTCGTAGTAGGTGCACTAGGTGGCAACCGCCTCTGACAGCTTCGTAACATGTTACGAAGGCACCAAAACTACTTCGTAAATGTTCATATATGGTTGTTAAATTCGAAATCAGCTAAAAAAACTAGCCTAGAAAGATGCTGATAAAACTCGAAAAAGTAAACCGAGGTCATCAAAGGTCAATGAACTGACCTGACCTTCTGGTGACCTTGACATCCACCCTAATGCATGGGAGCAGCATCATATCCCATGTTTGAACGCTTGAAACCACGAAAGGACTGCAAACGCGCGGCAAATGCGAGCCGACATACGCCGAATCGCGATTCCGGCCAAACATGGTCTCGAAAAGTAGGTCACAGGTCAAAGGTCATTAGTCAGGGCCATTACATTTTTTAGGGTAGGTGTAAAATTGATTATAACTCGAGGGTACTGAAAGCTTCGTTGCGGTCGGCCGCTTTTTACGCGAGGTATTCGCGAAAAACCGAGGGGGAGTCCGTTCGACCCCCCCCCCCTATACGGGGGAGGGTTAACAAGCCAAAACGTTGCTAATTTTTATTTTGATCTGACCTGTGACGTCAACGGTGATCTCGAGGTCAATAAAATTAGGTTTTGCTCGACAGTTTTTCCAGGGCTATCAGACGCCGTTTCAGTTTTGACAATCGGCCCAGTAGTTTCGGAGTTGGAGCGGGGGGGGGGGGGGTTCTATAAATAGCCCCCGCCTCCCCCAGTGGAGTGCGTTACAGAACATACCCCAGTGGGGCGCTGGTTAAGAGTAGAATTTTTGAATTATTGCCAACACTCAACACTGCACCTCATGGCAATTAATTCATTATAGGGCATTTTACCTGAACCAGCCTCTGGCCTAATGTCCCAAATTTGCTAAATTCCTCACCCTACAAATCCCCTGTTTTATTAGATGCTGCCATTTTTTTAAAACAACTTATCTTAAATCCTTGTTTCATCAAACTGGGAGCTAGGTCACGGGACACTGCGAGTCAAGGTGGGAGGGGTAGGAGATAGAGTGTCACTGCAGCACACACAATCAATCTTTCCATTGGTTTATCTTATATCAATGCCTGCTCTTTTCCAGAGCTGGCTTTCGAAGTTCGAACCTTCGGTATATGGCTACCAATGCCCTTGGAGAAGGTGTTGCGTGATAAATCGCTGGAAGGGCGACATTCAACGATTGTGTGAAAAGAGACCGATTGCATTGTGATGATAAAGTGAACTGTAATAATTGTTGTTCATGCGCGTTGTTTGGTTATGTGCAGACGTAACTTTGTTTGTGGCCAAATGCTTTTTATGTGTGAAATATTTCATGTAGGTTACTAGGTAGATGCTTTGGAAAAGTGAAGAGCTGCTTTGTCGACTGCTAGGTAGATACTGTCATGCATGCTGTTGTGCATCAGTAAGTGGCTGTCGTAATGATAAACAAATTTGGCATGGATAGGCTAAAGCACAGCATATGAAGCATGCTGGTTGATGACTAGTAAGATCCTGTTAACCGACTGGTAATATCACAATAAATGTCACATAGTAAACTATTGTTTTACGATGGTTGGCCAGCAAAGCAAAGCTGGTATCCAGATGACAAAAGGATGGTTTTACCATGATAAGTCATTAGTAAGCATTACCAGGGAGTAGCTAACGATAGTAAAGTCCTAGTTTCGTGCTAGTATCACGTGGGTTTTTGGGCATGGTATGACGACATATAGTTACCGTGTTAATACCATGGTAATTTTTACTGGCATTGGTATTCACATGGTTTTACATTCATATTAGGCCTAGTATTTGGGTCGTAAGTTAGTTTACCATAGGTAAGAGGCTGTTCAAAATATGACCACCACTCGAAAACTAACTAGGGTGGTATTTTTCTTAGTAGGCG
This sequence comes from Amphibalanus amphitrite, assembly GCF_019059575.1. Taxonomy (NCBI): domain Eukaryota; kingdom Metazoa; phylum Arthropoda; class Thecostraca; order Balanomorpha; family Balanidae; genus Amphibalanus; species Amphibalanus amphitrite. Next base: position 32,773 of record NW_024881613.1, on the reverse strand, counting down.
GTACCAGGATAATACTAGCGTTAGTAGAGCTTTGGTTTCTTATTAGTTATGCTTTAGTTTCAAGGTAGTATGATGAAAAAATATTACCGTACTAAGACCATGGTATTTTGATGAGCATTGGTAGTTGCATAGTATTCCTTTGATATTGGGCCTAGTATTTGGATCGTAAACTGGTTTACCATAAGTAAAAGGCTGTTCAAAATATGACCACCACCCAAAAACTAACTAGGGTGGTATTTTTTTATTTCAGTGTAGTGTTTTATGAAGGGGTATGTGCAGAACTTAGAACTGTAATGCAATGAATGGTGTTCTTTTCCGTATTGAAGAGGTCCCTAGAGACTTGAGATATGCAAACTCATTCAATAATATCGGAAAGTAATTAGGTTCAAGTTGGCTGTAAGCATGTATGGTATAGCACCTGGACTTGAATAGCTTCAATGTAAGCGATGAATGAGGATCAACTCTAACTTATAAATGCAAGAAGTTGATAAAACATACTTTTGGTTGCTAGATTATTCCGAATGGCGGAGGTTTATAACGTCAGCAGCTGCAAACACTGCCTTTGGTGGAGACTGGAGACTAGAGAGTGATCTCAGCTATGGTAATGTGTGTTATTGTGCAGCACAATGCACATTGCTGCAACTTCCATTGAAAGCATGTGACTCACACAATGCCAACCAATGACTTTACATCAAAAAATCAAATCTTTCAACGGCCTCCTGTTGTGCCTCAAAAACAGTCACAGTAGCCGTTTTCCGACGGCCATCAGGTACAGATTTGGTGCAATTAGGTGTACATTTGTTGCAGATTTGGTCAAATTAGGCTGATTGTTTTTCTTACAAGTTGTCCGTTTGATATAACTCATTTTTCAAGTTATCAGACATCATGTTCGATTAAAACCTTGAAAATTCATTGTTTGAAGATATATTTTATAAAAGAGATCAGGTGCAGGTTTTGTCAAATTCATTTGCACTCATTCATTCATTCATTGATTCATTCATTCATTCGCATTCGCCAGATAGCCGGTGTGAAAACGGCTAGTGACGCCAAGTGAGTCACTGAAACAGAATCCAAGACCACCAGTGGGTCATTGATACCATCGATGACTCAAGATGAGCCTCAGTGACACATTAACCCGGCAGGCGGTGGGCCTACCATACCCTGGGGCCTACCAGCCACCTTCCGCGCGGTGTGTGTGTGTGTGGGGGGGGGGGCACTTTTTTGCCCCCCCCCCGTATCTCCAAAACTACTGGACGGATCCGGAAAATTCAAACGGCGTTCGATAGCCCTGTCAAATTTGTTGAGGGAAACCAAATTTCATTGACCTCGGGGTCACCGATGACGTCACAGGTCAGGTCAAAGATAAAATGTTTCACCGTTCACGGGGCTTCCAGGGAAAGCGCTATAACACCGAGTAAAACGCATTTTGTCGAAAATCAGCGATAAGGCGTCAGTTGTCTAGTACATATGTTGCTATTAGAGGTCACTGGTCATACCAGGTCAGGTCACAGGTCAGGTCACCAAAGGTCACCAAGGGTCACCACATGAGCCCAACTTTACTAAGGTTATGCGATGCATGTTTTATGGCCAGTTTTTCATTTCCAACTCAATGGTGTTGGTTATAAGACCATCAGGTGCGGTTTAGGTCACTTTCTGGTGGAGGTCAGGTCAAGGTCAGGTTAAAAAGGTCAAATTTCAAAGTTAATACTTTTGCATAAAATGGGTATCGATTCGATGCAGCTCGTCACGGGGAGTCTAATGGTGGTCTTTGTTTTGCGCTACGAGGTCTAGAATTGCTAAAAATTAAGTTTGAAAATTTGACGTCATCAATTTTGAGGTTTTTTTCGCTATAACTTGGCCAAAAAAGAGGTATCGATCTCAAATTTGGTATGTAGATAGAAGGCGGTAGGGGCTATCACATATATTCCGTTTTTTCGAAATTCAAAAAACTTTTTGGATTTTTTGGCTATTATATTCAAAAAATCTATTTTTTTATTTTTGGGGGTCAAAATCCAAAAAAAATTCGATAAACCGAAAAAGCAGTTTTGTAGCCCTTTTAATTCCACACCTTTTATGTGGAAACATTTTTCTGTATCCCTAAAGCTGTAGGCCTGACAGCTCTTCCCGCGAAACCCTTTTTTTTGGGTCGAAAATGACAAAAATGACGTCACTCTGACGTCATTAGCGGCTAACCTATCATAGCCTTTGGAAAATTTTTGGTCACCATGTGCGCTAGCTGCTTTCGGGAGGCTACTGAAAGTTTGGTGACGATCGGCGCAGCGGTTCTCGAGATATATCAAAAAAAACTAAAGGGGGGGGGGCAAAAAAATGCCCCCCCACCGCCTGGAAGGTTAATACCAGTGCCACCACCGCTACTATCCAGATGGAAACACACAGATTGCGAGTTTCCGTGGTGTCTCGGCGTTTCCGCTGCAGAGTCCGGCAGCCCGTGCCGCAGTTGGTGAACCAACTGACGGGACGGACTGTAGTCGCGTGTTCACGGACCGCTATTCCCTACTTCCACCGGGCTCAGAACGGTGGTCACGTGGTCACGAAACGTGCCTCGAGGGCGACGACCCGTGACGGGGCCGGGGAGAGAGGGAGAGAGGGAGAGAGCAGAGGGAGAGACTTGTCTGACCTGATTGGAGTCTGTCAGCGGTGGCTTCGAATGAAAAATTAATCTGTCGGCTTGCGACTTGCCAATTACTCTTATCCGACTGAAGGCTGGAAGGTTAACTAGGTTCTTGGGATCGAAGTGCCTTGATCTTTAATGGTCCACTGTTTGATTGTGGAATATGCCTTTCCTATGTGTAATAGGGACCCTTACTTGGATGCCATTGCAAAAAAAAAAAATCGCCAGCACCCACTAAATGATTACCTCCACTATTTACCAGTTGAAGAGGATAATTAATGATATTGTAACTATTTCTCGTGGCCGAATGTAAGGCCTCGGTGTTATTGATTCAACGAAAAAAAAAATATCATTCTGTTTTTCCTGGTGAGCAAACATGCTTGCCTGTGTCCCTTATCCATGCAACTTTGCCCATTTCACCCATGGCACTGTTATTTTTGCCGATAAGTGTATTGAGTTCGTTCATTGAGTGAGCATTGAGCTCGTTCATTTCATTCTAGCCGCTCATTTTATTTCGATCCTAGCTTCCGCACACCACATACGATACGTATGTGATAAATTTATGCTACCATCGAACTGCGGTTACTGTTTGTGCCAATTACTAAACTTTTACCACTTTGATATCAATTCGCTATTTCATCTCACGACAGATCTTTTTGATAGCTCCTTACGTTTACCGTGAACCAAGCTTGTAATTTGGAGCCACGACATCTGAGGAGCGTAACAATCTATAAATTATATTCCGTTAAAAAAGGAGGGACAGGGCATATCACGTTAGCATTCTGGTTTTGCGTTGCCTGAAACTTGTATAACATAATGTTTTAAAAACATCAAAGCTGTGAAGCTCATGACGCAGTACTCACCGTATATAACTAGCATTCAGTTATTTGTTTATACTCGCCGCAATATGCAGTAGAACTGGCCATAACAGTCAGTTGTAGGTAGGTACTCGCCCTAACATTCAGTTGTAATTGCTCGCCCTAACATTCAGTTGAACTCACCGTAGCATCAAATTGTACTTGCCCGTAACATTCACTGGTGACCGTCTGCACGTAATCTTCTCCGGTATGTACGTACATACGTGTAGTTCCCTCATGTCGTCTCTATGACTTGTCCTACGTCTCTCTCTGTCTCTTATATATGTCTTTCTGCACCCAGCTGGCATTGTCGTCGGCGATTGTTTGTCTCTTTTCCGCTGCAGCTGTGTCGGAGGCGACTCTATCGTCGGCGGTGACAGTACCATTCTCCCTCGATAATGCATTGCGGTCGCCGCTGATACCACGGAGACCAACATTAAGAAATGCGAGTCACGACATCGTAACTAGATCCGCATTCATATTTACAGTAAATGAATACCGATTGGGGTAAAATGACTGTCTTGACATTGCTGATAATGCAGTTTTTGTTCGGCAAAACTGGCAGAAAATGTTTTAGTTTCTAGGCTGCTTTGAACGCATATTATTGGCGTTTGTTATTCGTGTTACTGCATTCATATTATTTGCTTCCATTTCCTATACGGACTACCAACTATTGTCTATCTTTTTACCATTGCCTTGCTGTTCATTCTGATACCCGATTTACTGGCTGCGACATTTATTCCGGAGTCCCATTTTCCTTCATTCGCCGGGCTATTTCTCCGAGTCAGACGACGTTGGCCGTTTTTACATGAGCTCATCGGTCACCGGGCGCTGTCATTTATCGTCAATTACGCCGGGAACACACAGACCGTCCCTTCGTCACAGCAGTTCGGTCGTCTCAGCTCACTCTCGGCCAATGCTGACGGCTCGGTTGATGGGCGCGGCACCTCACCGCTGTTAAATATGTATATATAGTCGACTACAGAATGATGTTCCACTCCTCAGAAGCTATCAGTTGACCGGAGCGCTAAGTTGTGCCGTTTATCACGCAATTAAGCGTGTCGATTGTGAGCATTGAGACAAAGCCATAACTTAGCCCGTGTGATGCGGCACAGCCTACCACTCCAGGAAAATAATTGTCTGTGAAAAGTGGAACATCATTCTGTAGTCGAATATACGGCATACGCACGCACGGAGGTCGTGAGCACGTGCCGGGATTTTGTGATGGCGGGCCGGCTGACCTGCCAGTGACCGCCGGTGACCGGTCTCGCTGCTCGGACCAATATCGCCGCGAGCGGTCACCGGAAGTGAGCGGCGATTGATCAGCGGCGATTCGTCTCCCGAGGCGACGCGGGGCGGCCGGTGTCACCGGCGTCATGCCGCCTGGATATGGCGCGCCGACGCCTGTGTCAGCAGCCGGTGACAGGCGCGGAGGGTGCCAGTGTGGGGGAGTCAGCGTGTGGCCTCCGCGAGTCGGCGCTTAGCTAATCCGCGCGGAAAGCATGGGATACTGCAAGGATTTATCGTGACTCTGATCACAGATATCTACTGTGACTCTGATAACAGATATTTATCGTGTCCCCGATCACATTTGGTTTGGTCAGAACAGTTTTATTTGGGTGGTTGGGGATATTGAAACTAACATCAAACGCGAGTGTTTTCTACGCAAGCAATTTATAACCAAGTTTGATTGCGTGTAGCCTAATTCAGTTTTATTACCAACCAAACAAATATAACAACGACAGAAGTCGATTTCCAGGTTAAAAGCCTAGCTAAAACATCGACTGTTCCATTTCTGAGCCTGGTGTCATTTCAGTGGTGCGGGCGGGCATTGTGAGTCGGACCTCTCCAGATTGGCTGGGCTCGCGGTAAGATAACTGTGCGGTGCAAAAAGTGCGCTCCGTCATCCGTCGCCGGAGCTCCGTCAGTCCTCACTGAATGGATGGTGGGAGAGGTGGCTGGTGCCGCCGGGAAGGCTGGGGGTGTTCGCGGCAGGGGGGTCTGACCACTGACCACTGACCAGCGCGGTCCTGGATTGGCACAGGGGTGGCAGGGAGGGAGTGGACCGCTGGCTGAGCGGGGGGGGGGGGGAGGCAGAGGCTGGAACAGTGGGGAGGATCGGTGCTGGAAGAGCGAGAGAACGGGAACATGAGAGGATGGGTGGTACTGCGTTTTGCGCAATGCGCATTATGTAGCTTGGCTGTTTTCCGTATGCTTAGACCAATGCCACGCACGTTACACATTGCACAATCCCATGCACACATAGGATTTCATTCGGTATCGGTTTCGGTATTCATTCGGTATCGTTCGTTTTTTTTTTGTCTTGTTTTTGCAATAATGCTTCTGCTCTCAAGCACATTCCGCGCTTATTGCTTTGCTTAGCTGCCAACCTTTTTACTACCAACCAGTGGATGGTGGGCTTTAATGAAAACCAGTGGGCATCATCCCTTCTCCCACGAAAAGGAGAACGGAAAGAATTTATTCATCGATAAACTGCTTTAGGAAAATTATTGGGCATCTGGACTGGGGATGGTTCAGGGCAACGTTATATAATACTGCTACATGTCTCATTTATCGTGCAGTCTTTTCACGCCAAAGTGTCTCTCAGCAACCTCTTATAAACAATTTAGCCTGACCGGACTCATTTGTTTTCTCTCAGCAGCTAGCCGTCCAAGCAGCATGACTTCTAAATGCTCCTTTAATTAGCTTGGTCGTCTGCTTATTACTTTTCTGAAGCCCCATGGTCCACTTTGTATTTATTGTTGTACTTTCTTGCTCAACGCTCAGTTGTTCATTTCTCCTTTATTTCTGTCACCGAGCCATCCAATTTCTTTTAATAAATTCTAACATTAACTTCATGTCAAATCCCAATGTTCAATATTGGAATTAAAGTACCTACGAATCATCTATCAGCGGCTTACCTATATGTTTCGGCACCAGCCAATATGTGTCTGCAATGGCAATGACGAATGACGACTCATTTTGACACCGATAAAATCCAAGCGTTATAAAACAAACCAACTTTCCAGTAGGTATGCCGCGACCTGCAATGTTCACGACTGCAGGAAACAAGCCAAAAAAGACTCTCTAAGGTGAAAGAAGCATGCGTACCCTTTTTTACTTCATCCTCCCTTCATCCGGTGACCACCTCGACCTCTGTTTTCATAACGGCACTTACCAGACCACGAGTCAAAAGGAGCATAGCAACAGATTATTCGTTAGCTACCTATATCGCTGATCCATGAAAAGGAAACTAATGGGCTTTAGATAAGCTCCAATTGATATTTCTGAGTTAAATGTATTATCGTTTTTCATTTTCGGAGTAATTCACTGTTCTTATGGAAGAAAATGGATGAGGCCCCAACTCAAATCCATTCATCCCACAATTGCTTTATTTTCACATGTTTTTTTCTCTGTACAGGTGTTTTGCGGGACTGTGGTCGTAAGGCTAAATTGAAATAGTGACATGCATGAAAGGGAATCAGGTGGAAGATAGCAATAATTATTAGAGCCTTACCTGAATGGATTTGCACATCATGTTAATACGCGCATTTACGTTTACTCGCATTTAATTTTAGCATGCATTGAGGAATATTGAATAGCATATAGGTATGCATCCGTAAGCCATTCAGCTTTGCCAATGATCAGTGGTTCTTTTCATACATCAAGTATGGTTCCTTAAAAGTTTTAATGGAGCATAGGAATCAAAGTTGTTCACACAGCTTTTGACCAACATCCAGCACCAAGATGTTCAATAAACCCTTTTGTGTTTTGTATGCTGCGTCGTCAGCAAAGCCATACAAAATACCAGCCGATCAGCTTCCTTTCAGCATGTTCTTATAGCACCTAATGGTGAGCGATGAACGCCATTGCGTAGCGTCCGATCACATGGTATGCAGACCTTCATGTCCACGCAGCCTGGGCGTGAACTCATTTATACCACAACAGCCTCACAGAAAAAGTTCTGTGAGCGGTCATGCTTATGATGGATCGGGTGTCGGAGGTTCGGAAATCCATCGGCTCCTCGCGGTTCGCTGCTGGTGGTTAACAATTCGGTACCACATCGCGGAGGGAGCCTGCGCGGCGCCCTGGCACCGACTCCCAGTGGCGAGCGAGCAGCGCCCCGGCACAGCCCGGCACCGACCCCAGCGGAGAGGAACACTGCGGCACCGACCCGCCAGCGGAGAGCAGTGCCGACCGGGCGGCTCACACGCTGACCCCATGTCGGCTGTTCGCGCGCTGCTGTACAGCTGCTTCCTGGTGGCCTGCGCCGGCCTGCTGGCCCTCCAGTGTCACGAGCTGGCCGTGCTGTTCGTCTCGGAGCCGACGGCCCTGATCCGCAGCACAGAGCCGGCAGACTCCATGACTGTGCCGGGTATGACTGTCTGTCCCAGCACCCGGCTCCGCGGGGACGTGCTGGCCGACTGGGGAATACTGGCCGACAACGGACGCTGGCCCGACTGGTACCGCTTCCCGGAGAACCGCACGCTCGACGAGCTCTGGATGGAGGCGGCAGTCGATCTGAACGAGCTGGTGCGCGGCTGTCTGGGAGGAGAATGCGACTCACAGCACCCCCGCGGTGGGCCCGGCGTGGTGCGTGGCCACTGGACGCCCGTGCTGAACGAGATGGGTGTGTGCTACACTCTGCGGCTCAACCGGCTCATGGACATCGAGGGCTCCTACTTCAAGCTGCACTTCTACCACAGCCACCTGCACACGCTGGTCGGCGAGTCGGGCGCGGTGCACGTGTTTCTGCACGGCGAGGAGCCGCCGGTGGTGGAGGCCGGCGACTGGCTGCGGCCCGGCCTGGTGCTGCCCCACCCGCACGTCACCATCCACCCGGGAGAGCGGCTCGACGTCGAGGCGCGCGGCGAGCTCGAGGTGTCGCCGAGCCTGCGGCGGCGGCCGTGCCAGCCGCGGCGCCGCTACAGCCGCCCCTTCTGCCGGCAGCAGTGCATCCGGCACCTGCAGGCTGGGCGGCTCGGCTGCCGCGCGCCCTGGATGCCCGGACCGGCTGAGCAGGGCTGCCGATCGCGGAACGAGGTGCTCGCGTTCATCGTACCGCCGGAGGTGACCCCCGGCCAGGTCCGTCGCCACTGCCACTGTGACCCCGGCTGCACGCGCGAGCGCTGGACCCTGACCGAGCTGGAGCGGAAGGTGGTGGAGGGCGGCCGGCTCTACAACGTCTCCTTCCTGACTGTGCGCTGGGCCGAGTGGGTGCGTGTCACGCGCGAGCAGCTGACCTACGGCACCAGCTCGCTGCTCTCCGACATCGGCGGCATCGTCGGCATCCTGTTCGGCGCCTCGCTGCTGGGGGTGGTCCAGGCGGCCGAGCAGTGGCTGCCGACCGCGCTGCCCGCGCGCTGGAGACGGCGGAACGGACAGCAGCCGCAGGCCAGGGGGAAGAGGATGGCGGCCCAACAGCTGGGCGACGGGACCGGCGCGGACGGGGTTAAGGGAGAAGACGCAGCCGGGAACGGAGCCAAGGGGAGAGCGAATGTCTGGGTACTGCCAGAGTAGCTCATCATCTCTGCCGCCATCCGGACAAAAGCTGCTCTGCCTGAGTGCCTCTGTCCACTCTCGTATCGGATTTCCATACGTCCAACCAATCCGAGTTAATCCTATTACCAGCGAGACATACGTCACTGATGGAATGTCATTTCGGTAACTGGTGACTTGCTGCTCCCCCTCCCAAGCACATCTCGTTTGGGGAACTACAGCCGCATTTACTGAATCATCAATGACAGCTACTTTTCCTTTATCGAGATTCACGGTCTGATAAACTACATACAGTCTGCGCACAGAGATCCTAATTAGGTCTAGTATTGTCGGCCGCTGTGCAGAGGATTAACTCAGGCGTGGAATTATCATTAACGTTCTATCTAAGCGTAAGATATCTTGCATCCCGTGCAAATGACACGCGCCGTAATCTGTCCTGAAGGACTTTTTCAATATCTAATTCGACTCATTAGACACTTAGCTCAGCTGCAATAGGTTACAGGCTACAATTATTCAAATCACTAAAATGTATTACAACAGTATACTTCAATGTTGCACGCTGGTGCGCCGCGTATTTGGAATTTCCGACCTTGACGAGCGTCTGTGGTAGAAAACCACCACTTTGGTAGGGGAAACTACTGCTGTCTGCTACCATTTGCACTGCATGTGTCGCTATCGCTGCGACATCTATGCATATACATGTAAACCACGACATCTGTGTGCGCTGATTCTAGTAAGCGATTAGCTAGGGCGATTTTAGGACTAAAGTACGTATCGCTAAAGTACGTAGGACAAAAGTACGTATGCAAATGTTCGTACGCAAATATACGTAGGCGATAAAGTTCGTATGCCAAAAGTACGTACGCAAATGTTCGTACGCAAAAGAACGTATGCAAAAGTACGTAGTGTATAAAGTACGTATGTCAAAAGTACGTACGCAAATGTTCGTACGCAAAAGTACGTATGAAAAAGTACGTAGTGCATAAAGTACGCATGCCAAAAGTACGTACGCAAATGTTCGTGCGCAAAAGTACGTATGCAAAAGTACGTAGTGTAAAATGTACGTATGCCAAAAGTACGTACGCAAATGTTCGTACGCAAAAGTTCGTATGCAAAAGTACGTAGTGTATAAAGTACCTATGCCAAAAGTACGTACGCAAGTGTTCGTACGCAAAAGTACGTATGCAAAAGTACGTAGTGTATAAAGTACGTATGCCAAAAGTACGTACGCAAATGTTCGTACGCAAAAGTTCGTATGCAAAAGTACGTAGTGTAAAAAGTACGTATGCCAAAAGTACGTACGGTTCGTATGCCAAAGTACGTAGTGTATAAAGTACGTATGTTAGAAGTAGGGTATAGTCGTGTAAGTTGGGCCACTTTTTCTTTATTGCTGCTCTGTTGCCATACTGCAGGGAATTCATGATAAATTCATATACCAAATAATATAGCTTTGTCCATTTCGCCCATTTACTCATCAATAAATTTTGCTATGCCTTGTAACAAATGCTCATTAAATAAAGAATCAGAAAGGTATTACACATTGATCAACTTAACCCAAGGGTGGGGTACGTACTTAATACCCTACGTACATTTGCTATACGTACTTTTGTCCGTGACGTACTTTTGTCCACACGTAGGGTAGACCGGGGCAAGTCGCCCCGCCGAGGTAAAACGCCTCACCGATGTTTCTCGGAACTGGCAGGGTTCTGGGGAAAGATCCTCTCTTCTGTTAATCTAGTGCAGGGGTCGACAAATGGTGGGGCATGCCCCCTTTGGCGGTAATGGAGCCCTTTCGGTGGGGGTAATGAGGGATTCTGAGAAAGCCTATAGGGGTGTCGTTTTCCGAAAATGATTGGTAGGGCCCAAAGGCGGCGGCCGGCCACATGTGGCGGGGCTTAAAAGGTAGGGTACCCCCAAATCTGCCTTTCTCATCGGATTTCGGCCACTTATTTTTTCGCCCTGGTCATTGACAAGACAAACCAAAATTAAAAAAAAAACATTTTGGAAGTCTAGGTGCTCAACGAGCTCCATGCACAAAACGTGCAGTTAAATAGGCAGTTATAATAGTGTCGGAGGAATGCACGCCATTCTGAAAGAGGCCCACGCCGACTTAAAAGCACGGCTGTGCTGAAAGGGGCCAGGGACGGTTCTGATGGCCCAAGCCGAATGAAAAAGACGGCTACGGGGCCAGGAACGGCTTTGAAGGCCCACGCCAATCGCAGGGTTCGACAACTAACGAGGTCTCGAAACACCACGATAATTAGAAAGACCTGCTTGCCAAAATAAAAGGATGACGGTACAAGCCGGCATTCAGAAAGTTACATGCCCGACCATGAAGAAGCAGAGAGATACGTCATCGACTTATTAGACAAAAAAGTTCATTTATTCAAATAACCACCGCTAAGACAAACACATTTCGCGCAGCGCTTCGGCCTTCGGGAGAGCCCTCAAAGTCTCCATAATCAATTGGGTTTTGGACCCATCCCACGTCCAAGACGGCTGCTTTAGTCTCCCTGCAGTCAGCGAAGCTGCCACTGCTAATTTCCTTATGTTGGGGAAGAGGTGGCAACCAGAGGGTGCAGGGTTCGGAAAAAAAGTGGATGCGACAACAACTCGAAGCCACATTTCATCACTTAACTTATCGTCACCCCGCGCAAGTACGCAGGTGCGTGGCCGTGGATCAGTTGCACACTTTATGTCAGCTTCCCTATAGCCTCTCCTCGATGTCTATCGAATGGACGCACATCATCAATTGTGCGCCCCTGTTTTAGAAAGTTGACAAGCAGAGCCCCGTCGGCATACCAAAATGTAACCAGTGGCCGTTACTCGGTGTGCACTGCACTTCCACTTGCGCAACTCGGCACGGTGTCCCTTAGTGTCAACGTGTGACGCCCACAATTCCTTTACGGTGACAAGTCAATGATATCTTCTAGATATTCGATAAGGGGCCAAACACCCCGCTAAGCCTCCTTTCGAGCTTGCCTTTTCTCTGCAGTGTCAGCAAACGGGGGATACATCTTGCAGAGATCACATAGCATGATAGATTCCAGTGGCGTAGCCAAGTGGGGGGGGGGGGGCACAGGGGGCGCGTGCCCCTCCCAGCGGGTCCAGGGGGCCCTTCGGGTCCCTGCGGCGCCAATCGGCCGCTGAGGGTCCACGCTGGCCATATTTCGTCTCAAAGGGACCCCACAGGGCTCGTCAGAGCATCTCATGGGCCCCTAAGTGGCGTATTAAGATCTTCGTAAGTGCCCCACGCCGGCTTCTTAGAGCCCTTGTCACCAGTTAAGGCCCTAAGAGGCCGCCAAGGGCCCCTTACCAGCCTGCCCCTCACGGTCTCTGAGAATCTCTTGCTGGCCTCTGAGGGCCCATTGATGGCCTTGGCTCTGAGGGCGCATTGGTGGGGCTTTCAGAGGCGCCGGAATGGGACCTGCACAGTCGCCGGTGAGGGCCCTCTTAAGCGCCGTTTCGGGGCCCTCAGATACACTGGTTTATGGCCATCACAGATATGCGTGGGACCCTTAGAGCTGCTGAGCTGAGTGCTGGTGCGGGCCCTTCATAGGACGACAAGGGGACCTCAGAGCCCAGAGGTCGGTGGTGCCTTCAGGAGCGCCGAGGGGGTCCCTTTAGACCAGAATAGTATTCTCAGACGCCACTGGGACCCTCAGAGTCACCAGTGTGGACTCAGTGGAGCCGTCAGAGTCGCTGGTGTAGGGCCTTAGGAGCCTCTGATGAAGACCCTCAGAACTGGGGGAGAAGGGGCCTCAGAAACGCCGGCGTGGGCTCTCAGAAACGCCGGTGTGGGCTATCAGAGGCACTCCTCACAGTTATTGGGGCCCTAAGAGAATTGGTGTTGGACCATCACAGGCGGGCATGCAGCTCGTAGAGCCGGCTCCTAATAGGCCGGTAAGGGCCCTCAGAGGCCACCAATAGGCCCTCAGAGCCGAGGTCACACATATGCATCTGACGGACACCCACCAGTGACTTTTGCGTGGCCCACACCGGCAATTCTGAGGATCCCACCGGAGTCTGAGAGTACCGTGCCGTTCTCTAAGGACCCCACTGAACTTCTGAAGGTGCTGCCGGCCTCTGAAGACCCTTTGCCGGCCTGAGGAGTGAGGACACCTTGCCGTTCCCTAAGAATCCCCTGCCGGCTTGCGAAGGGTTCGCGACAGCAGCTCCTACGGCCCACAGGCCACACACATCTGTGACGAATGTACATATATGCTTATTTGCTTATCTGTTTATTTTGATTTTTTACCAAGTGACAAAAGATTGATAGAGCTCAGCGAACACTGGTAGGGCCCAAATAAACATTGGTAGGGCTCGGGCCCTACCAGGCCTATACAAAACGACGCCCCTGCAGCCTATCTTTTTAGAGTTTGTAGCTCCAGTGATGGAGCCATCGTGACTGTTGCATCCCAGGGTTCAAAGATTAGCCCAGGCCAAAGGCACAGCACACTATTGATTAGATACCAACTTTCACGTATGTACCTGCTCGCCTCACCATCTCACCCCTCCGTACAGTCGTTCAAAAGCAGCTGCAACTTTTAACCGTCGCCCGTCTGTTGGCGTTTCAACAGCCGCCGTAAGGGGGAGGAGTCGATCGGACCCCCGCGGCCTCTCGGACTCTGATATGGAGCTGTGCATAAAAAAGACGAGCGTGCTACCCGTGACCATAGGAAGCCGCTGCTGCCCATTTTTAACCCTCGCCCTGGCAGGGCATTTTTCATAACACGGCCTGGCAGGGGGGGGGGGGGGTCGATGCGACCCCCCCCCTCGCGATTGGCTCCTATGGCACCTAGAAACACCAAATTTGGTAGGTAGGTGGGCCCCCTGGAGTTCTCGCCCCTGTGCAAATTTGGTTGCTCTAGGTCAATATTTAGGGGGGTTTTGGGGGGTATAAATGTAAAAATTTCGCTAAAAACAGGTCAAAAGTTTTTCGCTTATAACTTTTGATCTAATTAAGATAGAGCAAAAAGAAAGGCACCAGTGAACTCAGCACGTCAAGGCGCGTCGAATGATATACTTTTTAGCTTGCTTAAGTGTACTTATAGTTTTTCTTAAATTTTAAGTAAACTTAAATTAATAAATTAAGTTCAACTTAACCAAATTGCGTCATATCGTATATCATTCGATTCGGCTAATCACCAGGAACACAATGATGCCATTTTTTAAGCTCTAGCGTCATTGTGTGCCAGGTTATTGGCAAAAACGTCGTTTGACCTCAGTTGACCTCATTTGACCAGACCCATGGATAAGTACACCAAACAAAGAAGCACCAAGTGACCTGCTGTTAAGTACTGTGGTTTCAAAGCACAAAAATGATAGAACGAAGCGGATATCTCCAGTATTTTCCGAATTTAGTATTTTCCCATAGGCTTAACATTACGACGTAATGACCTCTAACTGACCTCAGGTCAGTGACCTCAAAAAACCCGAACTATATGTTATACAACTCGGTGAACTTAGCACATCCTGAAAGTTTGAAGGAAATCAGTGAAAAACTGTGAGTTGGACAGGTGCAAAAAGAAAATTGAAATTTGACCATGACCTTGTACCGGTTTTTCTGACCTGGTGACCTGACCCAAGGTCACCCGGACCTGAAATTTTCAGGTCATATGTAAAAAGGTTGCCCCATAGGCTGTGCCAAATTTGGCGGCGCTGCGCGCCGCCGTTTTTACGCTATCTTCGAAAAACCTTAGGGGGGGGGGGTCGCATCGACCCCCCCTGCCAGGGCGAGGGTTAAGGTCCTTGGTCATTCCGTCTCATTCAAGAGGGCAATGATAAGTGTCGAGAAAATCGGGACCCGCTATAACTTCTTGAAGTGAGATTTTATGGCTCAAGATGATCTCCATAAAAAGCTCATAAGCCAACGGTCATTATGGGTCCAGAGGCCAGTTTTACCAACAGAAAAATAGCCGCCTGCCGGAATTTTTGCCTAAAGATCGTTTCACATATGGAGCGTAAACGGTAAAGCCCTATCCGCTTACGAGCCCATCGCGTTTACGCTCCGTATGTGAAGCGGTCTTGAGGCAAAAATTCCGGCAGGCGGTTATTTTTCTGTTGGTAAAACTGGTCTCAGGTCATATTTTCCGGGCTGGTGAAAAAAAAAAAAAAATGATGGGCTCGAGGGTACAATTTGGTCGTGATCCAATGCCTTTTACGTGAGCTTTTAACCCTATTAGTGGCAGGGGGGTTGTTTTTATCCACCCCTCAGGTTTTTCGGGAATATCTCCGAAGTCCGAAACCGCTGAAGCTATGATGCTGAAATTTTCTGACTTTTCCTAAAACTAAATTGGGCACATTCCCTGAAAATTTCAAGTTCATAACTTTACCAGGGGCGGCTCCAGAGCACTGGGAATCGGGGGGTCCTATTCGTGAAGCGAGTCATTTGGGCGAAGATCACGATGCTGCACCAGTTTTACGACAGTGAATGAAAGGTATCATGTGATAACATATACAAAGTCATTGTGCATCCTCTTTTGACACGTTTTTGCTATAATAGGCGGATCCAGGCGTCCAAATAGGGGGGTTATTTTTTACCTCCCAACATAGGTGCCCTGACACCGCCTATGCATGACCAATACAATTTTAGTCGTTCTCTCATAAGAAAATTGTAACATAACAAGACCATTGCCACCCTTTTTAGAAACAGTACCAACAAAAACCTTATTTACTATACTTTTTGTGTACCCCCAATCTCAATGATCTGTATCCGCCTATGATTTTTGAAAATGCATATTTTTAGGATCCATGTGAATTCCTGGTTCATTCTCTATCGATCGGCAAAAGTTGCGTTAAGATTGGTTCAGAAACCTGGCCGTGATAAACAGTCTAAAATGTATCTGCAATTTGCCCGTTTTTACCCCCCTCTACCCCACTATTGACATTTTTTAATTTTATTTTTTTTAGAAATGTAGATCTCCTTGAGCCAAATCGAATGCCGTTTGAATTTTGAAAATCGGCCGGTTAGATCTCGAGATATCAAGGGGGGGGGGGGTCGTAAACAGCCCCCCCCCCCCTGCCACTAATATGGGGTAGCCAGGAGCCTGCCACTAATAGGGTTAACGAAAAACCACCCGCCGCCCCTATACGTACAAGGGTTAAATGGGATATAGCATAGGCGGCGGAACGGGGAGGGCACCGGGGCACCGTGCACCCTTTGATTTTTGCATTTTAACATTAGCCCTATGGGCGTTGCATGGAAAGAATGGGACCAAAGGTCGGCAGTGCTCCCCCCTCCCCCTTAATTGAAGGTGTTCCGCCGCTACTGGGATATAGGCATTAAATGTTTTGTGGAGGAAGTGTCATGTTTTAAATTTGATGCATTGGAAATGCACAAATACCCAAAGAGTTCCAGGACGGTATGGAATTTCAGTAAACATAGTTGTGTCAGCAATGGGGTCTGGTAGGTGGGGGCAATGGCCCTGCCTGGCGCCCAAAAAGGGGGCACGACCCCGAATGACCTGCCGACCACTGATCTAGTGTATGCCATGGGGCTTCTTGCCTCAGGCCGTGGGGTGTTTTGCCCTGGGGTTGGGGAAAATGCCCCATTTGCAGTTGCCTCACAAAGCACTTGCTAGCTGGGAGTCCGATCATAAGTGAATGAATTTGAGGGGTGGAATTTAAAGTAAAATGTCCAAAGAACACATTGAGCACAAATTTGGCCTTCCAGGTGATGTGAGACAAAAGTAGGTAGTAGGTACCTATGTAGCAAAATAAATTATCTGTGGCGTCTTGCTCAAGGCTACCCTACTTTATACCCTACGTACATTTGCTATGCGTAGGCTTTTGTACGTGACGTACTTTTGTCCATACGTACTTTATACCCTACGTACTTCTGCGATACGTACTTTTGTCCGTGACGTACTTTTGTCCATACGTACTTTTTACCCTACGTACATTAGCTATACGTACTTTTGTCCGTGACGTACTTTTGTCCATACGTACTTTATACCCTACGTACTTTTGCGATACGTACTTTTGTCCCTGACGTACTTTTGTCCATACGTACTTTATACCCTACGTACTTTTGCGATACGTACTTTTGTCCCTGACGTACTTTTGTCCATACGTACTTTATACTGTACGTACTTCTGCGATACGTACTTTTGTCCTTGACGTACTTTTGTCCATACGTACTTTATATTGTACGTATTTCTGCGATACGTACTTTTGTCCCTGACGTACTTTTGTCCATACGTACTTTATACTGTACGTACTTTTGCGATACGTACTTTAATCCTACGTACTTTTGTTTACGTACTTTTGTCCTACGTACTTTAGCGATACGTACTTTTGTCCGTAACCCAGCTAGGGCACCAGGGTGGATCCAGACTTTCGGTTTGAGGCAGGGCCGGGGTGCGGAGCCGGAGCCGGAGCCGGCATATTTTGCCCGGAGCCGGAGCCGAAGCTGTGAAACAATATAGTTCGGAGCCGGAGCCAGGGCCGGAGCTGTCAAAAAGAGGAAACAAATATTGACCTCGTTCGGTTTGTCAAACCAAACTGCCTTGAACTTACAGTTCCAGGCAGTAAGAAATACGGTAGGGGAAGCGGGGGTAACACCGTCCCGCTAAGCTTTTCGCCATAATGAGAGAATATGTGTGAAGTCTCTTGGTAGTTATTGTCTTGGCTACAATATTTAAACATTTTCTCACGTGTTTTAGGTACTTATTTTGCATGCTCCTAAAAGGTTTTCATGTATCACGACTTTTAAAAATACCTTGCATATTTGCTGCCTACAAATTGTGTGGGTAACCCCGCCACCGGTGTTGATGTTAACCCAACCCATTCCTACGAAAGCTTTTAATTGTTCAAAGATCGCGTGCGATGAGTTTCCTGTCCGTAAGTGGTAATTTTCGCAAATAATCGGTAATGGATACCTAAATAGGTATAGGTTCATCAGCTGTTTGCCAGTTTTATACAGCTGGCAAGTGCTTGGTCGGGATGCATGAAAAATATAAAGTAAAAAATCAAATAAGCTGCTTTTTCCCCACTTAGTAACATCTACGAACATAAATAAAGCGTGTCTTTGGAGTTTCATCACTTATCACGCTACAAACAGGAAACACCGCAACCTCAATTGGGGTAACACCGCCACGGGGTGGCGGTGTTCCCCAATAAGTGATCACAAGCAAAAATCGCCAGCGGCAAGAATGTACTACACGGTTCAAGCAAACCTATCTTACTGGACAAAGCCGATCAGTTATTTTTCGATGTAATCAAGTAAATCAAAATGAGTCTCTACTTAAAGACATTCAAAAGTGCTCCCAACTCATCGAATTTATATAAGAGAATGTGCATTTTTCTTTAAATGCCCACATTGAGCTTCGATTACACTGAAACACCGGAACACAAATCAGAAGACGCTTTCCTTCGTGCGGTTAATAGGAAATAACGGATTTTTACACTTCACATTTCATACTTTCGCCGCCAGATGGGGTGGCGGTGTTTCCCACAGTGGCGGTGTTACCCCCGCTTCCCCTATTCAAAATATGAAAATAGCCTTAAGTTATGCAAATGCAGAAGCAACGTGCACCAATCCCATCTTCTTTTTTCTGCCACCCGTAGGTATTTAAAATGTACTGAGTATTGGAGCCGGAGCCGCCGGACCATTTTACTCGGAGCCGGAGCCGGAGCCGGAGCCGCCATGGCATTTCACTCGGAGCCGGAGCCGGAGTCGGAACCGTCTGAAATGTCCACGACTCCGCATCCCTGGTTAAGGGTGGGCGTGGGGTAACTCATGGCCGGCCCGATCCCTGGCAGTCCGGTTGCTGAGCGGGGGGGGGGGGGGAAGAAAGGTCCAATATGATGCCACACCTATTGCCTATAGGCATATATAGTATGTATTGGTTTGTATTGGTATTGGTAAAGTTAAAGCTAAAGGTTATTAACCCTCGCCCGCACATGCCATTTTCCCATCCTAGAACGCACATGGGGGGGGGGGGGGTGGTTGCCACCCCCCCGCGCCATTTCGTTCCTGTTGGAGATAGAGCTTAGCAGTAAAGACCAAAAAGATTCTTTGGGAAGAGACGAATCCAATGATACCCAGTTTTACCTTCTCAGGTCAGTCATTGACCTTCCAGGTCAGGTCAAACTAAAAAATGTTGCTGTTTTGGGTCACCGTTGGATATCAAGTGCGCTGCTTATCAAATACCGATGACGATGCTGTTTTCTGGTGCCAAGCCAGCTAGAACCTTTTTGTCACACTATCCGACCAGAATTTTGCTGCTGAGGTCATTTCAGGTCAAGTTAGGTCAAGGTCAATTATATGTGTTTGTATGTCTGTGTGTGTCTGTGTGTATACTGATGTGTGCACCGATTGTTTTTGGGTCCATATCACATGAAATCACGATCTGAGAAGCTTTTACCAAAAATGCAGTCAAAAAAACTTCACAAAAAGTAAATTCAGCTTGCCTAAAACGCAATTATCTTAGATGACCTAGGTTGACCTTGACCCTGACCTTGACCCCTGTACATCGTCGAACAACATGTTTCATGATAGGTGGGAGGTAAGACTGGCAAAAAAGGCCGAAATCAGGGTGTCAAAAGCTCACAAGGCCCATGGCAAACGCAAGATGTTGAGAATTGGCCATTTGGGTCATGACATGACCTGAAAAACAAGGTCATATCTCCGAAACCAAAAATCACAGAAATTTGAAATTTTCAGTGGACATCAAGAAAGGATAGACGAGCAGCTATACGAAAAATCAGCCTTCTAGCTCTACAAATGTTGAGTGCAGAGCAGAAAGACTGCCTGGGGGGGTGGCAACCACCCCCCCCATGTGCGGGCGAGGGTTAAATAAACACCGACGCGGAGCGCTGCCTTTTTTAAGATATCCGCAAAAAAAAAAATCGTCAACTTGATGAATCGATAAAAATCACTAACATCTCAGGAGGCACACTGCTGAGTGCTGATACCATTCAATACATACGTATATACCTATGGGCAATAGGCATGTCTTTTGGGTCATTATATTGGACCTTCCTTCCCCCCCCCCCCCCGGGTCCCCGCTCAGCAGCTTTGACTGCCGGGGATCGGGCCGGCCAAGAGTCCGCCCACCCTCAAACTGAAAGTCTGGATCCACCCTGCTGCCCTAGCTAATCGCTAACTACAGAAATGTAGAATCACCCAAGAATCACCGGCCACCGCACACACACGTCGCGATTTAATATGCATAGATGTCGCAGCTATAGCGACACATGTAGTGCAAATGGTATCAGACAGCAGTAGTTTCCCCTACCAAAGGGGTGGTTTTCTACCACAGATGCTCGTCGAGGTCGGAATTTCCAAATACGCTGGTGCGCCACGGTTTACTGTTTTAATGCATAATCACTATATGCACTATGTGGGAAAACACTATCACCCTAATTCAATTATGAACGTCATATGATATTCGATGTTTCTTCATTTCACTTATATGGATTAACATAACTGTTTCAGCATTTTTCCCTTGCATAATAGTTATATGCAAGTTGTTCGCTAAATGCTAGAAAATGTTAATTGTTTTTGTGATGAAAAACCATCGTCCAAACTCCAAGAGTAAAAACAAGGCATGTCGTTTGTTCGTTCTGCTAACTATGCTTGACGTGATTCGACCATTTGCGTTGGCACCTTTACGCTGGAAATAAATAATTGTCCAATCGTTGGTTTGCTCTCGTTAGGCGCGCCGCAGAGGCGCGACCGGCACTTGTTATGCTGCTCATGGCTGGCACGAACAAGCGCTAGTGGGCTGTGGGAGAAATTTATGAGATCGATGGGCGTTGTTGGACTCTAATGGGACCACACCGAGTCTGTGCTGAGTGACGGACTGTTGTCAGCTGCCTCACAGACGCTGGACGACGATTGACACCCGTCTGCGGAGACACAAAAATGACACGAGAAAGATGTTCCGTGTCACGAATAAAGTAAGAACTCGGATGTAAAAAAATAGTAGTGGACGTGCATTGGGGCTGTAGTTAGGAGGCTGTACTGCATTCCACCAGTTCTTGATGAAATGGATTGAGATCATGTTTCTGTTTTTTGGCAACCAAATGCATATAAGTGGGGCTTCTGTCCTTATCATTTAATTATGTGATTATCTATCATACCTACATCAGCTTCTCAGCACCATTGTCATTTTTTAATGCCAATTAGTGCATCACAGCCCAATTGATTGTTCGCTCCATCCACCCACATACGCAGTAACCACCTAATGGTAGACACATTATAACAGGAGATGCCTATCAGACGCCTTCCATTGCCGCACACTGACATTTCCAGGATGCAACGATGCCATTGCCAAAATGCCAGACAGGAAACAATGGAATGGGGAGGATAATTAGCTATAGAAGGACGCAGAGCAGGCTACGGATCCTCTTCAAAGGACTGCTGATGACAAGGACTGATTATTTATCTACAAAGTCTTGTTTGCCCATGTGCAGCCATGTCACCAAGGTTTTACCATACCTCAGTCTCGTTATGGTGGGCGGATTGAGGAGAAATAACAGTGCCGCGTGTTACCATGTTAACCCTCGCCCGCACATGCCATTTTCCCATCCTAGAACGCACATGGGGGGGGGGGTGCCACCCCCGCGCCATTTCGTTCCTGTTGGAGATAGAGCTTCGCGGTAAGACCAAAAAGATTCTTTGGGAAGAGACAAATCCAATGATACCCAGTTTTACCTTCTCAGGTCAGTCATTGACCTTCCAGGTCAGGTTAAACTAAAAAATGTTGCTGTTTTTGGTCACCGTTGGATATCAAGTGCGCTGCTTATCATACACCAATAACGATGCCGTTTTCTGGTGCCAAGTCAGCTAGAACCTCTTATTCACACTACCCGACCAGATATTTGCTGCTGAGGGTCATTCCAGGTCAAGTTAGGTCAAGGTCAATGATATGTGTTTGTATGTCTGTGTGTGTCTGTGTGTATACTGATGTGTGCACCGATTGTTTTTGTGTCCATGTTAGAGTGAGTTTGCGAAATCGGTGGATCCGCGGAGTCCCTAGGGAATCCACGGAGTCCCTAGTGGCTCCGCGGATGAACATCAAGTCTAGTATATTCGCGGATAAACGAGCGGGGATCCGCGGATGAACAAGACTCTTCAGGATAACCGCGAACTCCCTGAAGAGTTGACGAGATCCGCGAAGCACCCGGGGAATCCGCTGAGTAACGATTCATTCTAGTGAGTTTGCGAAGTTCCTATGCGTTTCATGCAGCTATCTTATGACAAGAATGCAAGGGCATATTGGTTAGATCGTCTGCGACTTAACCCTCGCCCGTCTTGGTGTTTTCCCAGTTGCTGTTGGAATTCGCTAAGTAGGTAACGATTCATTCTAGTGAGTTTGCGAATTATTTTTTTCATCTCGCTTAGACGTCGCTCGCAAATATCAATATACAATAAAATAATAGACGGTAAGCCATTTTTGGCGTGGTTGAACTTCTGCGACCAGTCTGCTTACTTTTCTCCCAACCATGAATGGAAAGCTGGAAAGGCATCTGAGCGATCATGTGAATGTATGCAAGTGTGTATGAATTTAACAGTAATGCTCACTCTTCCTCAGAGGCGGAGCTTCCTGTACAGCCCTCAGCAGACTGCGTGGTAGGTATTCTTTTTTGCACAAAACCGATAATTACTGAAAGGCTGTATTATCAGTCGGTCGGAACTCACTGCAAATAACTAGATGCGGCATGCTCCACTCCTTCGATTGGGTCTATCACTAAGCAAAGTACAGGGTGACACAAAAAAAACGGTCATCACCAAATTTCGAATAACTTCAGAAGTTTTATTCAGATCATCACCAAACTTCGGCCACTTAAGGTCACACCTATGTAGCATACATCCACCAAGTTTCAAGTCTTCACTACGAATACTTTTAGTACAGTGTGTGTTTTACTGACGCTCCACAATGTGCTCCAGGTGAGTGCCACGGCGCTGCAGGGCGTAGGCACACTTGCATCCGGCGGGCAAAGTTGTCGATAACCCGATGGCTGTGCACTTTACAGAGTGCAATGGCCTCTGGAGACAGTGCTCAGGGGGTGTGCTACCCCTGAAACATTATTCTTATCGGGTTATCGGCAACTTTGCCCGCCGGATGCAGGTGTGCCTACGCCCTGCAGCGCCGGGGCGCTCACCTGGAGCACATTGTGGAGCGTCCGTAAAACACACACTGTACTAAAAGTATTCGTAGTGAAGACTTGAAACTTGGTGGATGTCTGCTACATAGGTGTGACCTAAAGTGGCCGAAGTTTGGTGATGATCTGAATAAAACTTCTGAAGTTATTCGAATTTTGGTGATGACCGCTTTTTTTGTGTCACCCTGTATATGCCTTGTGTGGCAATAAAATGCAAAAGTTTTTTGGGGGGGCAAATATAAACTTTTGGGTTTCGTTGCCAAATTGGATGGAAAATGAGCACGATGATAATGCCAATCTAACGTGCGGAGTCTCATGCGTCTTGCTGTCACGATTTCCGAGTGACCGATAGCATAGTATTCGCGTTAGGTATTCTCAGTTTTGTCGAAAAAAAAAAGAATACCTACCACGCAGTTTGCAGAGGGCTGCACAGTTGGTGGGGCAGTTGCCCCCTCCCCCCAACTTGCCCTTTTGCCACAGCCGACCTGACCCGACCGGTCAGCACCGCGCCTACAGCCGCTTCAGCCCGGCGCCACAGTATATCTATTCTGGGGAACATTTGGACTGGAGGGGCAATGCTGAACTCCGATACGGGAACCCAAAACGTACCTATCAACCCGGGCAAAAATATCAACTTTGAAATTTGAGCTAATTTGACCTGACCTTGACCTGACCTTCACCAGAGCATAACCTAAACTGGCCCCAAAGGCTGCCTTACCCACATAATCGCATTTGTCATGTAAAATTGACCATAAAACATGCATCACATGCTATTTTCATATTGTGACCCTCTGTGACCTGACCTGGCATCAGTGACTTCAACTAGCAGAATATGTGTTTGAAGAACAATTCCCATCGTTGATTTTCAGTGACATGCATTTTACTCGATTTTACAAGCACAACACATTTCTTGAAATGCCTGTAAACGATGAAAATTCGACATTTGACCTGACCTGTGACGTTATCGCTTGGACCTAGGTCAATGAAATTGGTTCACATGGTAGTTCCCCGCTGCGGCTATCCAACACCGTTTGCGGCTTGTCGCTATGTTACGTGGTTCTCGAGATCTTAGGGGGGGGGGGGGAATGCTCGGCAGACCCCGACGGGGCGCGGATTAAGTCGCAGATGATCTACCCAATATCCCATGCATTCTAGTCTAGATAGCTGTATGAAACGCATAGGAACTTCGCAAACTCACTAGAATGAATCGTTACTCCGCGGATTCCCCGGGTGGTTCGCGGATCTCGTCAACTCTTCAGGGAGTTCGCGGTTATCCTGAAGTCTTGTTCATCCGCGGATCCCCGCCCGTTTATCCGCGAATATACTAGACTTGATGTTCATCCGTGGAGCCACTAGGGACTTCGCGGATTCCCTAGGAAATCCGCGGATCCACAAATTTCGCAAACTCACTCTAACATCCATATTACATGAAATCATGATCTGAGAAGCTTTTACCAAAAATGCAGTAAAAAAAAAAACGTCACGAAAAGTAAATTCAGCCGCCTAAAACACAATTATTTTAGATGACCTAGGTTGACCTTGACCTTAACCTTGACATCTGTACATCGTCGAACAACATGTTCCATGATAGGTGGGAGGTAAGAATGGCAAAAAAGGCCGAAATCAAGGTGTCAAAAGCTCACAAGGCCCATAGCCAACGCAAGATGTTGAGAATTGGTCATTTGGGTCATGACATGACCTGAAAAACAAGGTCATATCTCCGAAACCAAAAACCGCCGAAACTTGAAATTTTCAGTGGATATCAACAAGGATAGGGGAGCAGCTATACCATAAATCAGGCTTCTAGCTCTAAAAATGTTGAGTGCAGGGCAGAAAGACTGCCTGGGGGGTGGCAACCCCCCCCCCCCTCATGTGCGGGCGAGGGTGGCCCGCTGACGACCTTCCTTACGGAAAGTTGTTGACATAGGGTTTGCATGGAGATTGGACGTGATCGGTCAACTCAATGTAGCTCATTTACCATGGACATTGGGTAGGTATTGGTGGGTGCATGCCATGTGCTGCATATCCGAAAGCTCCGTGGTTTTCAGTGGAGCAGCAAATAGCTTAAAGGTAGTGTGCCACCTTTGAAAGATTTCCCATTTTATTTTTCCTAGGATAAGAAGCTTCTGTTTTTACCTAATATCGCAAAAAAAAATCAAAAATGGGCCTGGAATAGTGCCTTTTTCTCCTAAAAGTTTTTCGGTTTTTAGATATGTATAACAACTGTAGTGGGCTCACCTGCAAACAGGCGTCGGGCAACAATCGCGAATGCGGCGCACTTGTGACAATAAGCAAAGGTCATTATAGTGTTACGACCATACGACGTACGGGAATGAGTTATCAGCTGTCTAATCGTAGACAACACAATGTCGAGCCTTAAACTGTAAGCCCGTATTGGTATTGTTTCTTTTATTTGGCTGTCGAACATTATTTATGGTTTGAAATATGATTTTATGTAAAATAATTGATATGAAAAAGCCGTCTTATAAGTTATGACCCCATTTCACCACACGCAAGTGGCAGAAATGACAATGATCAGCTGACGCATTTTTCTTGGCCGAAGTCAGAGCGCGCGGCCCGACGCACCACGCGTATTTGGAAATTCCGACCTCGACGAGCATCAGAAGCCACCTAACAGGCGTGTTCGAAACCGCAGCAGATGATGATGAACGGGTTTATCGAAACTTGATTGGATGAGCATATCGGTAATAGCGATTTCAGTGTGTGCATTTATTGTTCATAGTGGTGTGAAATGTGGTTGGGGTACGACCGACAACCCGTCGGGGCGAATTTCGCACTGGGGTACTCAAAATTTGAAGAATTTAAGACGTTTCCATGAGTTTTGAAGGTATGGATAAGTTCTAAAAATCCGGTTCTCCTTATCTGGGCCATTAACTCCATACGGTCCAAGAAAGCTGGCACACTACCTTTAATGAAAAATAGTTTTATGGACGTTTCGGTGCAACCTCTTGTTCAGTCGAATTATTCGTACTTGAATAACAAGCACACAATACACTCGATGGATGTTTGCTGGTATTGCGTTTGCAATAAGACATGTTTTAGGACATTATTGGTTTCACATTTCATTTCACTGAAAGTAGTATCATTAATAAAATGAGCAAATTGAGCATAACTATTGAGCGCCGAACCTCGATCAGTCGTATTCATGGCTGACAAACATACATGCTACCTTTAATGTTCCGTGGAAAACATCCATCCATTTTAAATTGATTTTCCACGCCTTTTGACCCCTTACGCCAAGCCCTCCCCTTTCCAATCGCAAAAAAGAGTATTGTGTGTTGCGCGGAGTTGCGCCGGGTACGACTGATGGGGAATAGCTGAAGAGAAAAGCGAACATGGAGCCTAACAAACTTTTGGGAGATTTTCCGCGGCTCATTGCAAATAACTTTTAAGTGATTTTTTTATTTTCGTGCGGGGTATGCATAGAGGCTGCTCCCTACAATTTGCAGAGTGTTATTTTGGCCTAACTTTGGTAAGGTCGTGCCGTATCGTGAACGTTGTCATATCGTAAATATTGACGTATCGTGTTTCTTTTCAGAACGCTGACAATGACCAATATCGTGGAGGTGGACCGAGACGACTTCCTGCGGTACGCTGCGCATCTTCAGGACATGTGAGTGGCGAATCTTCAACTTCGCCGGCTGGCTGATGCTAACATGGTTTGTTTAGTTTGTCGTTTGTACAATGTTAAATACTTGACAGAGCCACACATACTTCAAACATTTTTCTCATGTCATTTCCGTACATTTACCTAGAATACATATTGCTTGAAAAAATCAGAAATATGTCGATTCATGTGAACATATTGAAAGGAAATCATGCAGACGCGTGCACAAAAAAAATGTATTAGTATATTTCGATTGTAAGTGTTCAACATGCAACAGTCTTTGTGTAAAACTTTGAACTATCTGCGACATCTTCAATGGCCTTTATCACAGTGTCTAAAATATATTGTCTTCACTATTCTCTAATGGCCGTTTTGCACGTAGCAGCTTTACAGTCGCCGGCGACGGTTGCTGTCACCGGCGCCCGAAAAGGTTCTGCAAGTAAAACGGACACAGAGTTAGTTCGATTTCAAGTTCTTACTCAAATGCTCTTTGCAGAGTGCTCTCCAAGAACGAGCAGCTCAGGAGGATCCGAGCCGATGCGTTCAGAAACTTGCCGCAACTGCTCAGCCTGTAAGTATTCATATGGTGCTTGGCTCCTGCGTTATTTATTCGTTTCCTTTTTTCATAACGCAACTTCATGCTCTTTGAAACTCTGGCGGTGGTCAGTTCAGCTCGGTGCACCAACGAAACATCGCAAATTTATGCTTTGGTTCCATTAAGAAATGTTCACTCAGTTCTACTAGTCTGAAAATGCGTCGCTTTTCTGTCCATGTGAAATTAAAATAGAAGCATGCTCACGGCAGATATAATCCATAGAAGCTGTACATTTGTAAACACCCTTTACTGTATTTATAAAAAAAAACTAATACCGATCGTATGCAAATTTCACCGTTCCTCAGACATTCCTCAGAACTTATGAAAAAACGCGCTGCAAAATCCGAGCCTTCACTGGGCGGATATGAAAGAATGAAAATAATATTGAATCGCATCTGACCTTTTGGATGGCATCGGTCGCCGATGCCTGAGCCACTTGGGTCTTTGTAATGGCTGAGAAGGGTGACATATGCCTCATAACTCTTCATTTCCGCTACGCTGATACTATTGAAGCATCGGAGGAGAAATCATGTTATGGAAAATATGAACAACGCAGAGGTAAAAGCCGCCCTTGAAATTCCCAGACGCTACGAGTGCGAGTACTCCTTAGTCTTTGCATAGTAGCACAATTTTTATTTTCTAGTTTTCTGGAACTAATTTGCTTTCTGCTACACGCGTGAGTCTGATATGAATCATTTTGGTTGAAAAGATCCTCTCAGTGCGTCTCATGAATGAAATTAGCAACAGGTCACAGCGGCAGCATTCTAAATCCCCCCAGACGGAGTTTAGTAAAGAGACCCGACATTGCGCCCTAGCTCATTTATTATACGGCTATTGGACCGCCGGCCTCCGTTGGGGAGCGCGCGGCATCACAGATCAGGCGGCGACACATCAGTCTCTGCTGGACATCTCAGCACCACCGACTGCCCTGGCTGACCGGGTGGGTACATACAGCGGACCGTGCCACCTCTCAGCCGCTGCCTGCGCCCACTCTGGGCACGGCAGGACGGAAAGCACCGCCTTATGACTCCACTCTGACATTGGTCCTCAGTTGACAATGCCCGCTGCAGTGCCGGACAGTGGAGCGCGTCAGGCCGTTTCCGCGTATGGCCTCGGGCATATGTCGTGTCCATCGGGGGAATCTGAGACCCGGCCGGCTGATGGTGCTTCCGGGCGCGACCCGACTATATTGGATTTGGCGCCGGCCTCGGCTGTCTGCCCGCTGTCTGCTGAGTGTCTGAACCCGTCACACCAGCGACCGGTCGTGTCGATCACAAGACGCGACCCGCGCCGAGTCCCCGGGTCACTCAGAGTGTCCTGAGGCGACGGGTCTCTGGGTCACTCAGATCACCCTCAGGCGATGGATCTACCGGTCATTCAGATCACGAGAGACGATTGCCGGCACGGACGGCCTCCAAACATAGTACGGCTCTCAACCTGATGAACTCACGGCAAAACCAGCCGTGAGGCGCCGCCCGAAACTCGTGTTGACATATATCGCGGCGATGTAAGATATGGGGTGGCCGTGAGAGGTCCACTCAGCTGATTATACGACCGTGATCTTCCGTTCCAGCGTGGTGATCTCACTGCTGATTGTGTAGAATGACTTTGAACAAATTAAAAGCAAACTTTGTTGAGAGTTATTGATGTATTTTGCTAGTTTTTGCTCGGGTTTTGCATGCTTGGAATGGATTTTATTTCCAATTCCTTTCATTGTAAGATGTCAGAATATCACAAGAGCACAGGCCCACCACTATTCCCTAGCCCTAGGCCATGTCCTTATTCATGTCGCAATGTATTCATATATGCATCTTAAACGCCTAGTCTACCATCTGAGAAGAGTCTTGTAGCTGAATTATAATTCTATAGATGGAGCGAAATTAGATTCCCCTTCTCCAAGGGAACATTAAATGGTTTAGTGTCCTTTTGGAGGAACAAATGTCATTTTAAATGACCCCTAACCTCCAGACCATCCCAAATACCATTTGATGAAAGCATGAACACACTACGATTCAATTTTCTTTATTTGCTCCCACAGTCGGAATATGAAGTTTCATGTCCGAAACAGCATGTGGGCCGGTTCTCTTTTAGGTCTTGCTGAACGTTACACACGGATAGCTCGCCCATTCCATCTGACTTGGATGGCAGGCATGTTGACTGGCATAGTCAAACTGCCGTTTCGGCGAATTGGATCCACGTGCCGCTCGATGCCATAGAGTTTCAGCTGCTGCGCTGAACAGTTTCTGCTATCCGCTCTGGAGTTTCAGCTCACAGCTGCTGCCTTGCAGAGTTTCTGCCGTTCACTCAATGGGGTTTCAAGTGAAGCCTCGTGAAGTTCCCTCTGAGACACCTGCTGAGTTTTCTCTGGCTCAAGTGTTGTCGATAAAGAGCGGTTGCCATTTCCGCCAACATGTCCTTCAGAGCTGGCTGGAGCGGCGATTTGGACGGGTGTGAGTTGGGAGAGGCTGGGAGAGGGGGGGCGGCGCGCTGTGTTGTCCAGAATTGGAGGATCAAAAGCATGCGATAGCATAACTTTTGGTGCTGGCCTCGGTTCGCTCGGTGCTTCGTGGCACATGCTATTCCGCTTCAAAGTTTCGTTGACACGAATTTTTTTTTTTTTGTCAAGGCTACAGGTCAACCCGAGGTCACGGGCAAAGCCATACTGGCGGGACACATCGGTAACACCTTGAACCAGTTTCCAGGGGGGTCACCGTCTGCGAGGGGTGCAGGCTGCACGTGCTTGGGTCGGAAAACCGTTTTGACGTGAGGTCCTCTGGCTCAAAGAAATTTTAAGCTATCAACCTCAAAATCGGTTCAATGGTAGTCCCAGGCAAGGCCTCCAAAATAATGCACATTTGGTTGAGCTAAACTCTGTGGTGCATGAGCTATGCACGTGCAAGCCGATTGCACCCCTTCGTACGTTGCCACGCCTGCAGGGTAAACGGCAGCTCTAACTGGTTCAAAACTTGCAGGTCATAAGAAGAATACATTTGATCACGACATTCCGGCGAGATAATATCCGAGGGGTGCAAGCTGCGCGTGCGGGGGGCGGATAACGGTTTTGACGAGGGATCCTCTGATCCCGGGAAACGTCGAGCTAGCGACACAAAAGTCGGTACACTGATAGAACTAGACACACGCTACATGATGTTATGAAAATGACTGCACTGGGGTGCCTGGGACATGAACTATGCACGTGCAGTTAATTCATATCTTACTGTAGGTAGATCTCCACGTCCACACGTATCTCACGTACTTTCAAGCATTTTTGGGATGTTTCGGTTGGTTTCAGGTTCAGTCAAAGCTCAGTCTGGGTTTCGGTGGTTTTGCCCGGTGTGTGCCCTCAGTACCGTTCCTCCAATTCTGGCCCAAGGCAACGCAAGAGCGCTGCCGGCATCTAGTTATAAGCTGTGGGTCGTGAGATGAAAGTCATCACTCAGCTGCCAGCAGTTGACTGTTGATCCCCCAGCGACGGACAGGCGGAATGAGACGGACGGAGAGATAGCAAAGCCAACACAGATGGAATAGACTGGATAGACAGGACAGGAGCAGCCGAGAGAACATAAAAATTGTCCAGAATTGGAGGATCAAAAGCATGCGATAGCATGCTTTTGCATCCGGAAATTCCCATTGGTGGGTCGCTGAAAAAAAGTTCGGCTGAACCTGTTTGTCAGTGAGTGAGTATGTGAGTTGTCCAAGCTTTTTTGGACCTGGAGTCAAAATGGGTGGACCGATCGGGACGAAAGTGGGACCGTTTGATTCGTCTCCGGCGAGGTAAACTTTTGGTGCTGGCCTCGGTTCGCTCGGTGCTTCGTGGCACATGCTATTCCGCTTCAAAGTTTCGGTGACACGAAATTTTTTGTCAAGGCTACAGGTCAACCCGAGGTCACGGGCAAAGCCATACTGGCGGGACACATCGGTAACACCTGGAACCAGTTTCCAGAGGGGTCACCGTCTGCGAGGGGTGCATGCTGCACGTGCTGGGGGCGGAAAACCGTTTTGACGTGAGGTCCTCTGGCTCAAAGAAATCTTGATCTAGCAACCTCAAAATCGGTTCAATGGTAGTCCCAGGCAAGGCCTCCAAAATAGTGCACATTTGGTTGAGCTAAACTCTGTGGTGCATGAGCTATGCACGTGCAAGCCGATTGCACTCCTTCGTACGTTGCCACGCCTGCAGGGTAAACGGCAGCTCTAACTGGTTCAAAACTGGCAGGTCATAAGAAGAATACATTGAGTCATGACATTCCGGCGAGATAATATCCGAGGGGTGCAAGCTGCGCGTGCGGGGGGCGGTTAACGGTTTTGACGATGGATCCTCTGATCCCGGGAAACGTCGAGCTAGCGACACAAAAGTCGGTACACTGATAGAACTAGACACACGCTACATGATGTTATGAAAATGCCTGCACTGTGGTGCCTGGGACATGAACTATGCACGTGCAGTTAATTCATATCTTACAGTAGGTAGATCTCCACATGAATCTCACGTGCTTTCAAGCATTTCATGGATGTTTCAGTTGGTTTTGCAGTCCATACTCAGTTCCATTCCTCCAATTCTGGCCCAAGGCAACGAGGCCCAAGGCTGGGAGAGGGGAGGAGCGGCGCGCTGTGTTGTTATAAGCTGTGGGTCGTGAGATGAAAGTCATCACTCAGCTGCCAGCAGTTGACTGTTGATCGCCCAGCGACGGACAGGCGGAATGAGACGGACGGAGAGATAGCAAAGCCAACACAGATGGAATAGACTGGATAGACAGGACAGGAGCAGCCGAAGTTATTTAGTTGCATACTAAAATTATTAGTCTGCAACTAAATTAACACCACTAAAATTATTTAGTGGTGCGTCATAGATAGGTCATCTACAACGGTTGAGCGAAAGTTTCGACTTTTAACTTTCTTCATTCAACTTACAATGGTTATCTACATATTAACCTGAAGTGAAATATTTTCATAACCATTGGCATTAAACTTATCAACTCACTGCTAACTCACCTCACGTGCTAGTATACCGTACGTCCTTTGGTGTAGCTATGTCATTACGTGAACCCATTTGGAGCACGGACCTTGCCACACCCTACAACCCTAGGTCGGTGGGCGGCCCGCCTCAGTCTGGGCCCGCCGGGTAGATCTCTTCTGAGCACGACAGCGGCTCGTCTGCGGCCGACAGATAGTCCCGAACAGATGTGCCGGTGGTCGCGCCGCCGGCCGCCGATCCCGACCAATCGGTCCCGTAGCCCCAATCGGTCTCCGGCGAGGTCCGCGTGCGTTCCGGCCGCCTGATAGGAACCTGACACGCCATCTCGGTAGGTAATTCGCCAGCCGGGAGAACGGAAGACAGACAGACTGAGGCACGATACCTGATGTATCAAAGTGGTAAATACCGGACGCGCCGAGAGGGTACCAATGGATTACATGGTTCAGAATTCGGCAGGATGGTAACAACCATCACT